>NC_044031.1:770250845-770888540 GCF_901765095.1 Microcaecilia unicolor | reverse complement strand
TGGTCCGAATGACCCATTTACTGTTCTGGAATCGTGGGTAATCAAAGGTGCCAAGAAGATAGTAGAGAATCCATATGTAGCAGCATTGCAGAAGGCTTGGAGGTGGTGGAGAGGGCACGGCGGGGCAAAACAGGGAATGAGTCCTTTCATGCCGCTAACAGGGAATATGGCCTTTCCAGCAGGACTTGGAGCGTCGGTATTTGGAAATTGGCGAGCGAAGGGCTGCCGGTTCATAGGCCAGTTCAGAAAGGAGGGGGATGAGGTATTTCCATCATTTGACCAGGTTAAAAATGAGCTTCAGATCCCGGGATCCCAATTCTTTGCATACCTGCAGGTGAGGGACTACATATTGAGTGTAGAACGCAGTGGTCAGGCGAAGGTGCGGTTCACGCAATTGGACTATGAATTTTTGCGACTGGCTCCAATTTTCAATAAATTGACACAGTGGTGTAAATTGATTAGGCAATTTCAAAGGGCAACTCACATAGCTAATTTAGCAAATACATGGAGCAAAGACCTAGTTGAGAATATTTCTGAGGACCGGATGAAGGCGGTGTTCAGAGACCTGCATAAGGTGACGCCAAATGCAGCCCTGCAGGACATCCAGTATAGAGTATTATATCGGGTGCATATCACCAAGGAAAAAGGGAAAGTATTGGGGATGTGGGAGGATAATTGCTGCAATAAATGTGGGATAGGTGTGGGTACTTTCTTGCACTCATTCGTGGAGTGCCCCTCATTGCATGATATATGGGTAGGAGCGCTGGGTGCCATTGAGGAACTCCTGCAGCGCGCGGTGGAATGGAAATACTCAATCATTTTGATGGGTTGTGTGGAGTCCTTAAGGGAGCAAGGGCTAAGAGCTGACCAAAGCAAATTTGTTTTACTAGCGACCTTACTGATCAAGAAATGTATTTTGCAGACGTGGGTGGACAAAACGCCCCCATCCCTGGAGCTATGGAAGAACTATATGAAGGAGATGGCTCATTGGGTACTTACAGCGCTTAAGCATTCAGTTTCATTGAGCAGCCGCCAGTATAGAGATATATGGGGGAGAGTGCGGGCCCGTTTTATGCTACAGGACCCAGTCTCTGAGGAAGAAAAAGAAAAGGAAGTGTGAACGGACAGCAAGGGGGAGGGAGGGAGTTTTGAGGGAAGGGACAATGGACTGGGGAGGGGGGGGGAAAGGGGGGGGAAATAAAAACAAAATTCATGGAAATAAGGGCATCAATATCTGTTTTTCCCTTCATAGAGGGGGCAATGGTTTCAAATGTTTATCTCTTTTTCTTCTTTCTTTCATTTTGTATTATAGTTTACCGATGCAATTGTTTTCATGTATCAATAAAGATATTTCAAAAAAAAAAAAAAGAAAACTTCCTCAATGAGTTGGACCCAACCATCGGAGAACACCCGGCTGACCGAACCTGGCTAAACTTCGCCCTCCTTACCGTCGAAACAGTTACCCAAGCAATTAGCAGGTTCTCCAATACTCACTGTAAATCAGATACCTGTCCCAGCTACCTAATGAAATCCGTCCCTGACCGCTTCATAGCAGACCTCACATCCCACCTAAACTACATACTTCAGCATGGTCTGTTCCCGAAGGAAAATGGCAATATACTACTTCAGCCGATACCAAAAGATACCAAGAAAAAAAATCAAATGAAATCACCAATTACCGACCAGTACCATCTATCCCATTAGCAGTTAACTGATAGAAAGCATGGTATCCAAACAACTCACAAAATATATAAACAAACACTCAATATTACACGAATCACAGTCCGGTTTTCGCCCCCTCCACAGCACGGAAACAGTACTACTCACTCTCCTAGCCAAGTTCAAGCAGGAAATAGCAATGGGCAAAAAGATCCTTCTCCTCCAATTCGACATGTCTAGTGCACTCGACATGGTAAACCACAATATACTAATAAGGCTACTAGACAAGTTCGGGATTGGTGGAAATATAATTAGCTGGTTCAAGGGTTTCCTAATCACAAGAACATATCAAGTATTATCGAACTCAAACACACCACCAGCCGTGGAACACAGACTGTGGAGTACTACAAGGATCACCACTATCACCAATCCTCTTCAACCTAATGATGACCCCACTAGCCAAGAACTTATCCAACCAAGGTCTTAACCCTTCCATCTACACTGATGATTTCATAATTTACAAAACTAACATGACCAACGAAATCAACTAAAACTCAATAAAGAAAAAACACACTGTCTCATCCTATCATCCCAACACAATGCGGGCAACCCCACAAGTATCGACACTCCAGATCACACCCTCCCAATCTCAGACAGCCTAAAAATCCTCGGTGTAACCTTGGACCGCAACCTAACACTAGAGAGCCAAGTGACATCCACTACAAAGAAAATGTTCCACTCAATGTGGAAACTTAAACTCGTGAAACAATTCTTTCCAAGGGAAACCTTTCGCAACCTGATACAATCTATGGTACTAAGCCATGCAGACTACTGTAATGGAATTTATGCGGGATGCAAAGAACAAATCTTAAAGAAACTTCAGACCGCTCAGAACACCGCAGCTGGACTTATATTTGGTAAAATGCGATTTGACAGCGCAAAACCCCTCCGGGAAACATTACACTGGCTCCCAATCAAAGAATGCATTGCTTTCAAACTCTGCACCATGGTTCACAAAATTATCTACGGTGAAGCCCCGGGATACATGACAGACTTGATCGACTGTGTCTGTACACACGAACCTTATTCTACCACAACATTACTGTATTTGTTTATAACCGGAATTGGCGAACACCTTTATAAGTTCATAAGTAATGCCATACTGGGAAAAGACCAAGGGTCCATCGAGCCCAGCACCCTGTCCACGACAGCGGCCAATCCAGGTCAAGGGCACCTGGCAAACTTCCTAAACGTACAAACATTCTATAGATGTTATTCCTGGAATTGTGGATTTTTCCCAAGTCCATTTAGTAGCGGTTTATGGACTTATCCTTTAGGAAACAGTCTAACCACTTTTTAAACTCTGCCAAGCTAACCGCCTTTACCACGTTCTCCGGGAATGAATTCCAGAGTTTAATTACGCGTTGGGTGAAGAAACATTTTCTCCGATTTGTTTTAAATTTACTACACTGTAGTTTCATCACATGCCCCCTAGTCCTAGTATTTTCGGAAAGCGTGAACAGACGCTTCACATCCACCTGTTCCACTCCACTCATTATTTTATATACCTCTATCATGTCTCCCCTCAGCTGTCTCTTCTCCAAGCTGAAAAGCCCTAGCCTCCTTAGTCTTTCTTCATAGGGAAGTCGTCCCATTCCCGCTATCATTTTAGTCGCTCTTCGCTGCACCTTTTCCAATTCCACTATATCTTTCTTGAGATGCGGCGACCAGAATTGAACACAATACTCAAGGTGCAGTCGCACCATGGAGCGATATAACGACATTATAACATCCTCACACCTGTTTTCCATACCTTTCCTAATAATACCCAACATTCTATTCGCTTTCCTAGCCGCAGCAGCACACCGAGCAGAAGGTTTCAGTGTATTATCGACGACGACACCCAAATCCCTTTCTTGGTCCGTAACTCCTAACGTGGAACCTTGCATGACGTAGCTATACTTCGGGTTCTTTTTTCCCACATGCATCACCTTGCACTTGCTCACATTAAACGTCATCTGCCATTTAGCCGCCCAGTCTCCCAGTCTCGTAAGGTCCTTCTGCAATTTTTCACAATCCTGTCGCGAGTTAACGACTTTGACATACCAGGAAATGTAGATGGAATGCGATGACCACAAATGCTCGCAGTCTAAGCAATAAAGTTCAAGCCCTGATGGTGGAGGCAGACTTAGACATTGTTGCAATCACAGAGACGTGGCTAAATGGTTGCCATGAATGGGATGCAAACATACCAGGCTATAATCTATTTAGGAAGGATAGAGAGGTTCGTAAAGGTGGAGGAGTAGCTCTGTATGTGAGAAATGATATCACGGCGACTGAAATGACAGGGATCTGGGGAAAAGGAGCGATATGGATCACCTTAAAAAAAGATGACAGAACCTCAGTCCACATAGGTATTGTCTACAGACCTCCGACACAACTGGAGGAACTAGATAGGGATCTGATCGTGGATATTCAAAAGTTAGGAAAGAAGCGGAGATAAGGAGGGCAAAAAAGGACTTTGAGAAGAAATTAGCGTTGGAAGCAAAAATACATAGTAAAAACTTTTTTAGATACATTAAAAGCAGGAAACCGGCCAAAGAGTCGGTTGGGCCGCTGGACGAAAATGGTGTTAAAGGGGCGATCAAGGAGGACAAAGCCGTAGCGGAGAAATTAAATGAATTCTTTGCTTCGGTCTTCACCGAGGAGGATTTGGGGGGGACACCGGTGCCGGAAAGAATATTTGAAGCGGGGGAGTCGGAGAAACTAAACAAATTCTCTGTAACCTTGGAGGATGTAATGGGTCAGTTCAGCAAGCTGAAGAGTAGTAAATCACCGGGACCTGATGGTATTCATCCCAGAGTATTAATAGAACTAAAAAATGAACTTGCGGAGCTACTGTTAGAAATATGCAATCTGTCCCTAAAATCGAGTGTAATACCGGAAGACTGGAGGGTAGCCAATGTTACTCCGATTTTTAAGAAGGGTTCCAGAGGAGATCCGGGAAATTATAGACCGGTGAGTCTGACGTCGGTGCCGGGCAAGATGGTGGAGGCTATTATTAAGAATAAAATTGCAGAGCATATACAAAAACATGGACTGATGAGACAAAGTCAGCACGGATTTAGTGAAGGGAAGTCTTGCCTCACCAATCTAATGCATTTTTTTGAGGGGGTAAGCAAACATGTGGACAATGGGGAGCCGGTTGATATTGTATATCTGGATTTTCAGAAGGCGTTTGACAAAGTGCCGCACGAAAGACTCCTGAAGAAATTGCAGAGTCATGGAATCGGAGGTAGGGTATTATTATGGATTAAGAACTGGTTGAAAGATAGGAAGCAGAGAGTAGGATTGCGTGGCCAGTATTCTCAGTGGAGGAGGGTAGTTAGTGGGGTCCCGCAGGGGTCTGTGCTGGGTCCGTTGCTTTTTAATGTATTTATAAATGACCTAGAGATGGGAATAACTAGTGAGGTAATTAAATTCGCCGATGACACAAAATTATTCAGGGTCGTCAAGTCGCAGGAGGAATGTGAACGATTACAGGAGGACCTTGCGAGACTGGGAGAATGGGCGTGCAAGTGGCAGATGAAGTTCAATGTTGACAAGTGCAAAGTGATGCATGTGGGTAAGAGGAACCCGAATTATAGCTACGTCTTGCAAGGTTCCGCGTTAGGAGTTACGGATCAAGAAAGGGATCTGGGTGTCGTCGTCGATGATACGCTGAAACCTTCTGCTCAGTGTGCTGCTGCGGCTAGGAAAGCGAATAGAATGTTGGGTGTTATTAGGAAGGGTATGGAGTCCAGGTGTGCGGATGTTATAATGCCGTTGTATCGCTCCATGGTGCGACCGCAGCTGGAGTATTGTGTTCAGTACTGGTCTCCGTATCTCAAAAAAGATATAGTAGAATTGGAAAAGGTACAGCGAAGGGCGACGAAAATGATAGTGGGGATGGGACGACTTTCCTATGAAGAGAGGCTGAGAAGGCTAGGGCTTTTCAGCTTGGAGAAGAGACGGCTGAGGGGAGATATGATAGAAGTGTATAAAATAATGAGTGGAATGGATCGGGTGGATGTGAAGCGACTGTTCACGCTATCCAAAAATACTAGGACTAGAGGGCATGAGTTGAAGCTACAGTGTGGTAAATTTAAAACGAATCGGAGAAAATTTTTCTTCACCCAACGTGTAATTAGACTCTGGAATTCATTGCCGGAGAACGTGGTACGGGCGGTTAGCTTGACGGAGTTTAAAAAGGGGTTAGATAGATTCCTAAAGGACAAGTCCATAGACCGCTATTAAATGGACTGGAAAAATTCCTCATTTTTAGGTATAACTTGTCTGGAATGTTTTTACGTTTGGGGAGCGTGCCAGGTGCCCTTGACCTGGATTGGCCACTGTCGGTGACAGGATGCTGGGCTAGATGGACCTTTGGTCTTTCCCAGTATGGCACTACTTATGTACTTATGTACTAAGAGGGAGGTGCTGTTGCTGCGAGATTTGAATCTGCCAGATGTAGATTGGAAGGTTCCATCGGCGGAATCGGAGAGAAGTAGACAGATCATGGATGCTTTCCAAAATGTTTTGCTCAGACAAATGGTGACGGAACCCATGAGGGAGGGAGCGACGCTGGATCTGGTGCTCATAAATGGGGATAGCGTGTCACATGTCTGAGTGGGTGCCCACCTGGGCAGCAGTGACCATCAAACGGTTTGGTTTGATATGACTGCTGTAGTGGAGGGCGGACACTCAAAACTCAAAGTCCTGGATTTCAAGCGTGCTGACTTTACTAAAATGGGGGAATACCTGAGGAAGGAGCTGATGGGCTGGGAGGAAGGACAGTGGTCCAGGCTGAAAGAAGCTATAAATAGGGCCACAAACCTTTATGTAAGGAAAGTAAATAAAAGCAAGAGAAAAAGGAAGCCGATATGGTTCTCCAAACAAGTGGCTGAAAAACTCCCTCCTCAAAGTGCCCCCCGCTCCCACTCCCCCTTCACTCTCTCCTCAATCACTGGCTGACTACTTCCGCGACAAGGTGCAAAACATCAACCTTGAGTTCACTACCAAGCCACCACCTCCTCTTCAGCCTGTAGCCCCATCCAACAACCAACCAACCATGGCCTCTTTCTCCTCCTTTCCTGAGATCACCGAGGATGAAACCTCCCGCCTTCTTTCCTCCTCGAAATGCACCACCTGTTCCTCCGATCCCATCCCCACCAACTTACTTAAAACCATCTCCCAAACTGTCACCCCCTCCATCTGTCGCATCCTTAACCTCTCTCTCTCTCCACTGCAACTGTCCCTGACACCTTCAAGCATGCCGTAGTCACACCCCTCCTAAAAAAAACATCACTTGACCCTACCTGCCCCTCCAACTACCGCCTCATCTCTCTCCTACCCTTCCTCTCCAAAATACTTGAGCGCGCTGTTCACAGTCGCTGCCTTGATTTTCTCTCCTCTCATGCCATCCTCGATCCACTTCAATCCGGTTTTCGCCCTCTACACTCAACAGAAACAGCACTCACCAAAGTCTGCAACGACCTGCTCCTCGCCAAATCCAGAGGCCACTATTCCATCCTCATCCTCCTCAATCTATCCGCGGCGTTTGACACTGTCAATCATGATTTACTTCTTGCCACACTGTCCTCGTTTGGGTTCCAAGGTTCTGTCCTCTCCTGGTTCTCCTCTTATCTCTCCCACCGCACCTTCAGGGTTCACTCTCATGGATCTTCCTCCACTCCCATCCCACTATCTGTTGGAGTTCCCCAGGGATCTGTCCTTGGACACCTTCTCTTCTCAATCTACACCTCTTCCCTAGGCTCACTGATCTCATCTCATGGTTTTCAGTATCATCTTTATGCTGATGACACCCAGCTATATCTCTCCACACCAGACATCACCGCCGAGACCCAGGCCAAGGTATCGGCCTGCTTATCTGACATTGCTGCCTGGATGTCTAATCGCCACCTGAAGCTGAACATATCCAAAACCGAGCTCCTCATCTTCCCACCTAAACCCACTTCTCCTCTTCCTCCACTCTCTATCTCAGTTGATAACACCCTCATCCTCCCCGTCCCATCTGCCCACAACCTCGGAGTCATCTTTGACTCCTCCCTCTCCTTCTCTGCACATATTCAACAGACTGCCAAAACCTGTCGTTTCTTCCTCTTCAACATCAGCAAAATTCGCCCTTCCTTTCTGAGCACACCACACGAACTCTCGTCCACGCTCTCATTACCTCTCGCCTTGACTACTGCTACTTACTCCTCACCGGCCTCCCACTTAGCCATCTATCCCCCCTTCAATCCGTTCAGAACGCTGCCGCACGTCTTATATTCCGCCAGAACCGATATACTCATATCACCCCTCTCCTCAAGTCACTTCACTGGCTTCCGATCAGTTACCGTATACAATTCAAGCTTCTCCTCCATACCTACAAATGCACCCGGTCTGCGGCTCCTCACTACCTCTCTACCCTCATCTCCCCCTATGTTCCCACCCGTAACCTCCACTCACAGGACAAATCCCTCCTTTCTGTACCCTTCTCCACCACTGCCAACTCCAGGCTCCGCTCATTCTGCCTTGCCTCACCCTATGCCTGGAACAATCTTCCTCAACCCCTACGCCAAGCCCCCTCCCTACCCATCTTCAAATCTCTGCTTAAAACTCACCTCTTCAATGCTGCTTTCGGCACCTAACCTTTCGAGAAATATAGTATGCCCTTTCAGATCGACGCTACACCTGTCTTTTAAATTGTACACTTGTCTCTAGATTTACACCTGTCTGTTAGATTGTACACTTGTCTTTAGATTGTACACCTGTCTTTTAGATTGTAAGCTCCTTGAGCAGGGACTGTCCTTCCATGTTAAATTGTACAACGCTGCGTAACCCTAGTAGCGCTTTATAAATGTTAAGTAGTAGTAGTGCCTCAAGGATCGGTGCTGGGGCAGATTCTGTTCAATATATTTGTGAGTGACCTTGCCGAAGGGTTAGAAGGTAAAGTTTGCCTATTTGCGGATGATACTAAGGTCTGTAACAGAGTGGACACCCCGGAGGGAGAGGAAAACATGAAAAAGGATCTGAAGAAGCTAGAATGGTCTAAGGTTTGGCAATTAAAATTCAATGCCAAGAAATGCAAAGTGATGCACTTAGGGAATAGAAATCCACGGGAGACGTATGTGTTAGGCGGCAAGAGTCTGATAGGTACGGACGGGGAGAGGGATCTTGGGGTGATAGTATCTCAGGATTTGAAGGCGACGAAACAGTGTGACAAGGCGGTGGCTGTATCTAGAAGATTGTTCGGCTGTATAGAGAAAGGTGTGACCAGCAGAAGAGATGTTGATGCCCCTGCATAAGTCGTTGGTGAGGCCCCATCTGGAGTATTGTGTTCAGTTTTGGAGGCCGTATCTTGCTAAGGATGTAAAAAGAATCGAAGCGGTGCAAAGAAAAGCTACGAGAATGGTTTGGGATTTGCGTTACAAGACGTATGAGGAGAGACTTGCTGACCTGAACATGTATACCCTGGAGGAAAGGAGAAACAGGGGTGATATGATACAGACGTTCAAATATTTGAAAGGTATTAATCCGCAAACGAACCTTTTCCGGAGATACGAAGGCGGTAGAACGGGAGGACATGAAATGAGATTGAAAGGGGGCAGACTCAAGAAAAATGTCAGGAAGTATTTCTTCACGGAGAGAGTAGTGGATGCTCTCCCGCGGGAGGTGGTGGAGATGAAAACGGTAACGGAATTCAAACATGCGTGGGATAAACATAAAGGAATCCTGTTCAGAAGGAATGGATCCTCAGGAGCCTAACCGAGATTGGATAGCAGAGCCGGTAGTGGGAGGCGGGGCTGGAGGTTGGGAGGCGGGGATAGTGCTGGGCGGACTTAATACGGTATGTAAGCACAACTGGCACTATTTCTGACCAAAGAACAAATCTTTTACTCATTTAATCACAGAGGTATTGCCTCAAAAACCCCCGGCTCCATATCAAAGAAAGCTCACGGGGGCTGGGCTGTCTCATCACTGGCAAACACCTCATATAGAATTTTTTAAATATTTTTTACATATATCTAATCTTTTGCATGCTCTTCTTACTTTTCTTACGATATGAGAATATCTATATCATGCAAAAAAACTAGACTTAGAAGCTTAGATATCTGCTTAGATATCTCCTTCATTATTGTATTTGTTATATAAACAGTAGAGGCAGGAGGAGATTGCCTTCCGAATTTATTAGAATTGTTTGTTAATACGGTATGTGCCAGAGCCAGCGGTGGGAGGCGGGGCTGGAGGTTGGGAGGTAGGGATAGTGCTGGGCAGACTTATACGGTCTGTGCCAGAGCCGGTGGTGGGAGGCGGGGATAGTGCTGGGCAGACTTATACGGTCTGTGCCAGAGCCGGTGGTGGGAGGCGGGGATAGTGCTGGGCAGACTTATACGGTCTGTGCCAGAGCCGGTGGTGGGAGGCGGGGATAGTGCTAGGCAGACTTATACGGTCTTTGCCAGAGCCGGTGGTGGGAGGCGGGGATAGTGCTGGGCAGACTTATATGGTCTGTGCCAGAGCTGGTGGTTGGGAGGCGAGGCTGGTGGTTGGGAGGCGGGGATAGTGCTGGGCAGACTTATACAGTCTGTGCCCTGAAGAGCATAGGTACAAATCAAAGTAGGGTATACACAAAAAGTAGCACACATGAGTTGTCTTGTTGGGCAGACTGGATGGACCGTGCAGGTCTTTTTTCTGCCGTCATCTACTATGTTACTATGTAATAACCTTGTGTCATCAGCAAATTTAATTACCCCGCTAGTTACTCCCATCTCTAAATCATTTATAAATATATTAAAAGGCAGCAGTCCTAGCACAGACCCCTGCACTAACTACCCTTCTCCATTGTGAATACTGCCCATTTAACCCCTCTCTCTTTCCTATCCTTCAACCAGTTTTTAATCCACAATAGGACTGTTCCTCCTATCCCATGACCCTCCAATTTCCTCTGTAGCCTTTCATGAGGTACCTTGTCAAACGCCTTTTGAAAATCCAGATACACAATATCAACTGGTTCCCCTTTGTCCACATGTTTGTTTACTCCTTCAAAGAATTGAAGTAAATTGGTCAGGCAAGATTTCCCCACACAAAAGCCGTGCTGACTCGGTCTCTGTAATCCATGTCCTCGGATGTGCTCTGTAATTTTGTTTTTAATAACAGCCTCTACCATTTTCCACGGCACCGACGTCAGACTCACCAGTCTATAATTTCCAAGATCTCCCCTGGAACCTTTTTTAAAAATGGGTGTTACATTGGCCACCCTCCAATCTTCCGGTACCACGCTCGATTTTAAGAATAAATTGCATATCACTAGTAGTAGCTCCGCAAGCTCATTTTTCAGTTCTATCAGTACTCTAGGATAAATACCATCCGGTCCAGGATATTTGCTACTCTTCAGTTTGCTGAACTGCCCCATTACGTCCTCCAGGTTTACCGTGAAGTCAGTAAGTTTCTCCGACTCATCCACTTGAAATATCATTTCCGACACCGGTATCCCATCCAAATCTTCCTCGGTGAAGACCGAAGCAAAGAATTCATTCAATCTCTCCGCTACGTCTTTGTCTTCCTTGATCGCCCCTTTTACCCCTCGGACATCCAGCGGCCCAAATTATTCTTTTGCCGGCTTCCTGCTTTTAATATACCGAAAAAGTTTTTTACTATGCTTTTTTGCCTCTAATACTATCTTTTTTCATAATCCCTCTTGGCCTTCTTTATCTGCGCCTTGCATTTGCTTTGGCACTCCTTATGCTGCTTCTTGTTATTTTCAGACGGTTCCTTCTTCCATTTTCTGAAGGCATTTCTTTTAGCCCTAATAGCTTCTTTCACCTCACTTTTCAACCAGGCTGGCTGTCTTTTGGAGTTCCGTCTTTCTTTTCTAATTTGTGGAATATGTTTGGCCTGGGCCTCCAGGATGGTATTTTTGAACAGCGTTCATGCCTGTTGTACAGTTTTTACCCTCTCAGTTGATCCCCTAAGTTTTTTTTCCACCGTTCTTCTCATTTTATCATAGTCTCCTTTTTAAAGTTAAACGCTAATGTATTTGACTTCCTGTGTATAGTTACTTCAAGGTTGATATCAAAACTGATCATATTATGATCACTGTTATCAAGCGTCCCCAGTACCATAATGTCCCTCACCAGATCATATGCTCCACTAAGGACGAAGTCTAGAATTTTTCCTTCTCTCGTCGGCTCCTGCACCAGCTGCTCCATAAAGCTGTCCTTGATTTCATCAAGGAATTGTACCTCTCTAGCGTGTACCGATGTTACATTTACCCAGTCTATATTTGGATAATTGAAGTCACCCATTATTATCACATTGCCCATTTTGATTGCGTCTGATTTCTTTTATCATTTCTGCGTCTACCTGCTCATCCTGGCGAGGCGGACGGTAGTACACTCCTATCACCGTCCTTTTCCCTTTTATACATGGAATTTCAACCCACAGTGATTCAAAGGTGTGATTTGTGTCCTGCTGAATTTGTAATCTATCAGAGTCAAGGCTCTCGGTAATATACATTGCTACCCCTCCACCAGTCTGGTCCACCCTATCACTACGATATACTTTGTACCCCGGTATGACAGTGTCCCACTGGTTATCCTCTTTCCACCAGGTCTCAGTAATGCCTATTATATCCAATTTTTCATTTAGTGCAATATATTCCAACTCTCCCATCTTATTTCTTAAACTCCTAGCATTTACATATAGACATTTCAGAGTATGTATGTTGTTCCTATTTGCATGATGCTTAGTACTAGACACTACTGATTTGCCATCTTTTGTCTGATCTTTAGTTGTATTTAAGGGCACCTGGCCTACCATGGTCTGTTGTGCAACCTCACTAGAAACCCTATCTTCCCTGTTTGTGTGTGAGGTATCTTTGCAAGATACCTTATCCTGAACCATGCGCTTTTGAGCAACTGTCGGCCTTCCCCCCATTTCTAGTTTAAAAGCTGCTGTATCTCCTTTTTAAATATTATGTAAGCCACATTGAGTCTGCAAATAGGTGGGAAAATGTGGGCTACAAATGTAACAAATAAATTACCAACGAGAAACACATCCGAATCAGCATGAACCTATCTGAATCTGCACTACGCAAGCTGCAAAGGTCTTAAATACAAAACAACTTACGCATCCAGCTTCTCCTTCTTAAGCACACAACTGTGGAACGCATTACCAAAAGCCTTGAAAACGACACATGACCATCTAAAATTCCAAAAGCACGAAAAACCAACCTGTTCAAAAAGACATACCCTACTGATCCAACTTAAATGCCCGATCTCAGCTACACAACAAAACTAAAGAACATAATGGACGTGACCCAACACTTCCGTTGTACAATTCCCTAATCTGGCCGTGCCACATGAACTTTATCTTATCACAACATCACTTTGTATTTGTTCACACCAGAGTCCGCAAACGCCTCTCTGGTACTATGTAAGCCACACTGAGCCTAAAAATAGATGGGAAAATGTGGGATACAAATGTAATAAACAAACAAACAAATAAATAAATAAAATAGTTTTGTTAAGGACAGAGGATTAATTTGTCAGTGTCCTCATTTCATGTGAACTAACCCCCTTTTCCGTATGTTCCAACTACTGGAGTTGCAGTCGAAGCTCTCTCCAGCCCATCCTACAACTAGACTACTATATGCGGGACTCAGACTGAACCAGCCTGCCTAGAACCGGCTTTAGATGATACAGCCAGAATTGCCAGTTGACATGCAACACACATATGCAATCCTTTAAGTTTTGTTTTTTGTAACCACCTGTAACCTCTCACTTCTACCTATTCTCCTCTCCTCTTTCCTCTACACATTAATTGATTTGTTTGCCTTATTTTTGTCTATTAGATTGAAAGCTCTTTGAGCAGGGACTGTCTTTCTTCTATGTTTGTGCAGCGCTGCGTACGCTTTGTAGCGCTATACAAGTCCTAAATAGTAGTAGTAGAAGTACATATCATTCATTTTCTAATTAGAGATCCTCTGTGTTCATCCCACGCCTTTTTGAATTCCGCCAGGTTTTTTTCTCCACTACCTCCCTCCGGAAGGCATTCCAAGTATCAACCACCTTCTCCGTGAAAAATTATTTTCTGACATTACTCCTGAGTCTACCACCCTATAACCTCAATTCATGTCCTCTAGGTTTACCATTGAATTGAGGTTACTCAGGAGTAATGTTAGAAAATTATTTTTCATGGAGAGGGTGGTTAATGCCTGGCATGCCCTCCTGAGGGAAGTGGTGGAGAAAAAATTCTTTAAGCATTTGGGTGTTAAAATCTGGAATTGTTCACCAATCCAAATTAGAGGTTCCTGTTCTTATTTTTTATTTTGTAGAAATTTAAACACCTAAGTATTTTCTGAAATTGATTTAGATTAATGTTAGAGGATTTTTAATCGTTGTTTTATAATTCCTCCCACTTGTGGCAGCTTCTTTTGATCGTGATCCTTGCTGAATGCTATTAGGAAATATTGCGGATTATAAAACATCCATAGCATAGCATGGCATGGCATTGTTTTGTAGAACTGAATTGGCACAGCTTCTCAGGAAGCTTCCTAATATACTTTTCTAAGAATTGCTGGTTTGGTACGACATGTTCTTAAGACATCCACGAGGAAAGAGAGTCAGCCACAAGACGTGGAGGAACTCTCTATCCCTACGACTGTAGTACATGTGAACCAAAGAGTAGGGTAGGTAGGCTCTTCCAAAGGACAAGCAACGATTCTTGTATACTATTTATTGAAAAACAACAAAAGGCACGACACAGCGGCCGTGTTTCGGAACTGAAGCACCTGCCTCAGGAGTCTACATATATATATATATATATATATATATATATATATATATATATACATAAATAAATAAATAAAATAATACATCAATATATTGATAACAATGGATAAAAAGTACAGAACAGGCTTACCAGGGGTTAGGCCGAAGCCAGCATTCCTCCCCCGAGGGTCACCTGATCTATTTCTAAGATAAGCAGCATAAAATGTATTGTACCAATTTTGGATCTTGCCAGGTACTTGTGACCTGGATTGGCCGCTGTTGGAAACAGGATACTGGGCTTAATGCACCTTCGGTATGTCCAAGTTTGGCAAAACTTAGATTCTTATGTTCTTATGACTGCAGCTGTACTGATGACACACATTCTGGCTTCAAGGACCAACTGATTGTCTCACTGACACCACACTGAAGGAGTCACCTTCAAAAGAAGCCAGGGTTTCATAAACAATGTGTGCTTTGCCAGCGTAATTCCAAGAGTCCTTGGCTGTTATGGCCATAACGTTGATGCTGATAACGAGACCCTTGTCAGCAGTCTTCATCTGTATGCAAGGCTACAGCTTCAGCAAACAATAGGATTTGTATTGAAAGATGGAATAAGCCTAGGTCTGCATTTCTGAAGTCAAGTTAGTGTCAGGTATTAGCTATTTAGGAACACATGTAGTGCTTCATAGTACTTGTTTTGCTCCCACACAGGGAGCGCCATCAACCCATGGCACTAGCAAAGACCATCCGAGGCATATTCAGAAGAATGGAATCAGCAGTCTTGAAAACATAAAAGGAAGAAGGATTGAAAAAGAAAAAATATATATCATTCACTGTGCATGACACAAAGCTAGACCCCTCTGGCACCATCCAGGGCTGTAAATTAATGCAATTAAGGATGCCACTAGATTTCTGCCCTGTACACAGTAACACAGATAAGAATAGATTCCAGCTTCCTGAAAATGGATATTATTTAACAAGAAAATCACAGCATCTGTACAGAGAAGAAAACAGCAGAGAAGAATAAGGGAAGAAAAAAAAAATGGAAACAAGGCAGACCAGGAAAGAAGGAGAACAGGCAGTGTGGCAAGGAGTAAATTAATCTTCCTGGCTGGAGACGGGGGAGGGGGGGTGAAGAGGAAGAGTGGCAAAAAGTTACTCTTTCTGGTGGGGGGGGGGGGGGGGGGGGGGGGAGGAGAAGTCAGCGTGCAAGGAGTAAATTACTCTATGTGCAAGGAGGGGAGGCAGCATGGCAAAGAGTAAGTTACTCTTCCTGGCTGGAGGGGCGTTGAGAAGGCAGTGTGGCAAGAAGTAAATTACTCTTCCTGGTTAGACAGGAGAGGAGGCAAAGTGGTAAGGAGTATATTACTCTTCCTGGCTGGAGGGAGGGGGGAGTAGAGGAGGCAAGGGTGATGGCAACGCTTGATAACAGTGATCATAATATGATCAGATTTGATATTGGCTTTGGAGTAAATACACACAGGAAATCCAATATGTTAGAATTTAACTTTCAAAAAGGAGACATCATAAAATGAGAAGAACGGTGGTAAAAAAAAACTTAAGAGGAGCGTCTGCGAGGGTCAAAAATTTACATCAGACTTGGATGCTGTTCAAAAATACCATCCTGGAAACCCAAGCCAAATATATTCCATGTATTAAAAAAGGAGGGAGGAAGACGAAATGACAGATCAAATGGTTAAAAAGTGAGGTGAAGGAAGCTATTATAGCTAAAAGAAAATCCTTCAGAAAATGGAAGAAGGAACCGACTGAAAATTATAAGAAACAGCATAAGGAATGTCAAGTCAAATGCAAAGCACTGATAAGGAAGGCAAAGAGGGACTTTGAAAAAAAAGATTGATTTGGAGGCAAAAACACACAGTAAAACATTCTTTTTTTAAGTACATTAAAAGCAAGAAGCAGGCAAAAGAATCAGATGACCGAGGGGTAAAAGGGTCACACAGCAAAGACAAAGTCATAGCATAGTAATATAGTAGTTGACGGCAGAAAAAGACCTGCACGGTCCATCCATTTGGGAGAGATACCAGTGCCAGAAAAGATATTCAAAGCCGACAAGTCAGAGAAACTGAATGAAATCTCTATAAACCTGGAAAATACAATGGCACAATTTGGCAAATTGAAGAGTAGCAAATTGCCTGGACCAGATAGTATTCATCCCAGAGTACTGTTAAAATTGAAAAATGAACTTGCAAAACTATTGTTAGTAATATGTAATTTATCTTTAAAATCAAGCATGGTACAGGAAGATTGGAGGGTGGCCAATGTAATGCCAATTTTTTAAAACGGTTGCACAAGTGATCCAAGGAATTATAGACCAGTGAGTCTGACGTCGGTGCCGGGGAAAATGGTAGAGACTATTATAAATAACAAAATTACAGAGCATATTCAAAAGCATGGATTAATGAGAGAAAGCCAACATGGATTTACTGAAGGAAAATCTTGCCCCATCAATCTATTGCATTTCTTTGAAGGGGTGAACAAATATGTGGATAAAGGTGAGACGGTTGATATTGTATATCTGGATTTTCAAAAGGCATAAGTATTGCCACACTGGGACAGACCTAAGGTCCATCAAGCCCAGCATCCTGTTTCCAACAGTGGCCAATCCAATCACAAATACCTGGCAAGATCCCAGTAAAGCTCTATACATTTTATGATGCTTATCCCAGAAATAAGCAGTGGATTTTCCCAAGTCAATTTAATAATGGTCTATGGAATTTTCCTTTAGGAAGCCTTCCAGACCCTTTTAAAACCCCGCTAAGCTAACTGCCTTTACCACATTATCTGGCAACAAATTCCAGAGCTTAATTACACGTTGAGAGAAGAAAACTTTTCTACAATTCGTATTAACTTAACTATTTTGTAGCTTCATCGCATGCCCCCTAGTCCTAGTATTTTTGGAAAGAGTAAACAAACGATTCACGTCTAGCCGTTACACTCCACTCATTATTTTATAGACCTCTATCATATCTCCCCTCAGCTGTCTGTTCTCCAAGCTGAAGAGCCCTAGATGCTTCACCCTTTCCTCATAGGGAAGTCATCCCATCCCCTTTATCATTTTCTTCGCCCTTCTCTGCACCTTTTCTAATTCCACTATATCTTTTTTGAGATGCGGCGACCAGAATTGAACACAATATTCGAGGTGTGGTCAAACCATGGACCGATGCAAAGGCATTATAACGTCCTCACTTTTCTTTTCCATTCCTTTCCTAATAATACCCAACATTATATTTGCTTTCTTAGCCGCAGCATCATACTGAGCAGAGCATTTTAACGTATCATGAACGACGCTGCCAAGATCCCTTTCTTGGTTGGTGACTCCTAACGTGGAACCTTGCATGATGTAGCTATAGTTCGGGTTCCTCTTTCTCACATGCATCACTTTGCACATGCTCACATTAAACGTCATCTGCCATGTAGACGCCCAGTCTCCTAGTCTCGTTAGGCGTTTGACAAAGTACCTCATGGAAATTGGAGAGTCATGGGATAGGAGGTAGTGCTCTATTGTGGATTAAAAACTGGTTAAAAGATAGAAAACAGAGAGGATTAAATGGTCAGTATTCTGAATGGAGAAGGGTAGATAGTGGGGTTCCTCTATTTATAAATGATCTAGAGATGGGAATAACTAGTGAGGTAATTTGCTGATGACACAAAGGTATTCAAAGTTGTTAAATTGTGAGAGGATTATGAAAACTTACAAGAGGACCTTACGAGACTGGGCATTCAAATGACAGATGACGTTTAATGTGAGCAAGTGCAAAGTGATGCATGTGGGAAAGAGGAACACAACCTATAGCTATGTAATGCAAGGTTCCACATTAGGAGTCACTGACTTGGAAAGGGATCTAGGCGTCATCGTTGATAACAATGTTGAAACCTTCTGCTCAGTGTGTGGCGGAGGCTAAGAAAGCAATTAGAATGTTAGGTATTACTAGGAAAGGAATGGAAAACAAAAATGAGGATGTTATAATGCCTCTGTATCGCTCCATGGTGCGACCACACCTCGAATACTGTGTTCAATTCTGGTCACCAGATATAGCGGAATTAGAAAAGTTACAGAGTAGGGTGATGAAAATGATAAAGGGGATAGGACTTCCCTATGAGGAAAGTCTAAAGCGGCTAGGGCTCTTCAGCTTGGAGAAGAGACGGCTGAGGGGAGATATGATAGACGTCTATAAAATAATGGGTGGAGTGGGAAGGGTAGATGTGTGTGAAGCGTCTGTGTACTCTTTCCAAAAGTACTAGGACTAGGGGGCATGAAATTAAGCTACAAAGTAGTAAATTTAAAATGAACTGGAAAAATATTTCTTCACTCAGCATGTAATTAAATTCTGGAATTTGTCAGAGAATGTAGTAAAAGCAGTTAGCTTAGCAGGGTTAAAAAAAGGTTTGTACGGCTTCCTAAAAGTAAAGTGCATAAGCCATTATAAAGATGACTTGGGGAAAATCCACAGCTTATTTCTAGGATAAGCAGCATAAAATGAATTGTACTGTTCTGGGATCTTTCCAGGTACTTGTAACCTGAATTGGCCAATGTTGGAAACAGGATGCTGGGCTTGATGGACATTCGGTCTGTCCCAGTATAGCAATACTTATGTACTTATATAAGCATGGTAAGGGGTAAATTACTCTTCCTGGCTGGAGAGGGAGAGAGAAGGCAGCGTGGCAAGGAGTAACTTGCTCTTGTTGGCTGGTGGGGGGGGGTGGTGGAAAGGAGGCAGTGTGGCATACAGTAGTTAGATACTACAGTGCAGTGATTCACTGTCACATCACAGCGAACGGGATTGTCAAGATATCTATAAATAGCGATGACACACATTTTGCATACACAGAGACCCAGTATAAGCAAATAAATATATCACATGCATATTTACTGTGGTTATCCTTGAAGGAGGAAGAAACATTTTAAATTTTCTACCCCACCCATAAACAAAACAAAAAGAATAACATATAAAAACAAGATTTTCCACTCTGTCAATTACAGTTTGAAACAAAGTACAGAGAAAATTCCTCATTAAAATCAGGCAGCTCTGAACACATTCTGCATAGATGACTATTATTTTCTTCGCATACTAAACGTTCCAAACAAAGAGTCTCCACGCTACAGCTGCTGCTGATACATTCCAGCGACTGGCAAGGGCAAAGAGCTTATTCAACTGAAATGCCAACTGCCTCACTACTCAGCAACACAGAGATTGTCAACAGGGGCAGTGTCTGTTTGGGCTCTGCATGCATATGAAGGAGCGATTCTTTGTAACATAGTAGATGACGGCAGATAAAGACCTGTATGGTCTATCCAGTCTGCCCAACAAGATAAACTCATAATATAAGGTATGATACGTATACTTGATCTTGATTTGACCTTGAATTTTTCGGGGCACAGACCATAGAAGTCTACCCAGCACTGGCTTCACTTCCCAATTACTGGTGTTGCCATCTAATCACCGCTAAGCTTGTTCGGTTCCCAGTCATGTTTGAATTCCGTTACCTTTTTCATCTCCACCAGCTCCCACAGGAGGGCATTCCAGGTATCTACCATCCTCTCTTTGCTCAGCTGTCAGGAAGAACAGATTGGGCATTTGCAGATGGAATCACTGAGTTGCTCATACGGGCAACTGAGCATTAAGGAGTTGTGTATATCGGCCAGAGAATGTGAAGTGGTGCTGTGTGAGAGGATGGGTAGTGGGGGGGGGGGTGACTGTCATGGACCAAGGGGAATGTCAGAGTATGTGTGAAGATGGCTTGTGTTGAAGAGTGTGTGCAGGTTTGGAGGGGGGGGGACGGGACTAAATGGGTTTAAAGTGACCGACTAGATTAGAAATTGGTTGAGTAGAAGGTGACAAAGGGTAATAGAAAATGGAGCTTTCTCTGAGGAAAGGGACGCTACCAGTGGTAGTGGGGGGGGGGGGGGGGGGGGGGGGTGACTGTCATGGACCAAGGGGAATGTCAGAGTATGTGTGAAGATGGCTTGTGTTGAAGAGTGTGTGCAGGTTTGGAGGGGGGGGGGACGGGACTAAATGGGTTTAAAGTGACTGACTAGATTAGAAATTGGTTGAGTAGAAGGTGACAAAGGGTAATAGAAAATGGAGCTTTCTCTGAGGAAAGGGACGCTACCAGTGGTAGTGGGGGGGGGGGGGGGGGGGGGGGGGGTGACTGTCATGGACCAAGGGGAATGTCAGAGTATGTGTGAAGATGGCTTGTGTTGAAGAGTGTGTGCAGGTTTGGAGGGGGGGGGGGACGGGACTAAATGGGTTTAAAGTGACTGACTAGATTAGAAATTGGTTGAGTAGAAGGTGACAAAGGGTAATAGAAAATGGAGCTTTCTCTGAGGAAAGGGACGCTACCAGTGGTACTGGGGGGGGGGGGGGGGGACTGTCATGGACCAAGGGGAATGTCAGAGTATGTGTGAAGATGGCTTGTGTTGAAGAGTGTGTGCAGGTTTGGAGGGGGGGGGGGACGGGACTAAATGGGTTTAAAGTGACTGACTAGATTAGAAATTGGTTGAGTAGAAGGTGACAAAGGGTAATAGAAAATGGAGCTTTCTCTGAGGAAAGGGACGCTACCAGTGGTAGTGGGGGGGGGGGGGGGGGGGGGCTGTCATGGACCAAGGGGAATGTCAGAGTATGTGTGAAGATGGCTTGTGTTGAAGAGTGTGTGCAGGTTTGGAGGGGGGGGACGGGACTAAATGGGTTTAAAGTGACCGACTAGATTAGAAATTGGTTGAGTAGAAGGTGACAAAGGGTAATAGAAAATGGAGCTTTCTCTGAGGAAAGGGACGCTACCAGTGGTAGGTGGGGGGGGGGGGGGGGGGTGACTGTCCATGGACCAAGGGGAAATGTCAGAGTATGTGTGAAGATGGCTTGTGTTTGAAGAGTGTGTGCAGGTTTGGAGGGGGGGGGGGACGGGACTAAAATGGGTTTAAAGTGACTGACTAGATTAGAAATTGGTTGAGTAGAAGGTGACAAAGGGTAATAGAAAATGGAGCTTTCTCTGAGGAAAGGGACGCTACCAGTGGTAGTGGGGGGGGGGGGGGGGGGGGGGGGGTGACTGTCATGGACCAAGGGGAATGTCAGAGTATGTGTGAAGATGGCTTGTGTTGAAGAGTGTGTGCAGGTTTGGAGGGGGGGGGGGGGACGGGACTAAATGGGTTTAAAGTGACCTGACTAGATTAGAAATTGGGTTGAGTAGAAGGTGACAAAGGGTAATAGAAAATGGAGCTTTCTCTGAGGAAAGGGACGCTACCAGTGGTAGTGGGGGGGGGGGGGGGGGGGGGGGGGGTGGTGGGTGACTGTCATGGACCAAGGGGAATGTCAGAGTATGTGTGAAGATGGCTTGTGTTGAAGAGTGTGTGCAGGTTTGGAGGGGGGGGGGGGACGGGACTAAATGGGTTTAAAGTGACTGACTAGATTAGAAATTGGTTGAGTAGAAGGTGACAAAGGGTAATAGAAAATGGAGCTTTCTCTGAGGAAAGGGACGCTACCAGTGGTAGTGGGGGGGGGGGGGGGGTGACTGTCATGGACCAAGGGGAATGTCAGAGTATGTGTGAAGATGGCTTGTGTTGAAGAGTGTGTGCAGGTTTGGAGGGGGGGGACGGGACTAAATGGGTTTAAAGTGACCGACTAGATTAGAAATTGGTTGAGTAGAAGGTGACAAAGGGTAATAGAAAATGGAGCTTTCTCTGAGGAAAGGGACGCTACCAGTGGTAGTGGGGGGGGGGGGGGGGGGGGGGTGACTGTCATGGACCAAGGGGAATGTCAGAGTATGTGTGAAGAGGGCTTGTGTTGAAGAGTGTGTGCAGGTTTGGAGGGGGGGGGACGGGACTAAATGGGTTTAAAGTGACCGACTAGATTAGAAATTGGTTGAGTAGAAGGTGACAAAGGGTAATAGAAAATGGAGCTTTCTCTGAGGAAAGGGACGCTACCAGTGGTAGTGGGGGGGGGGGGTGACTGTCATGGACCAAGGGGAATGTCAGAGTATGTGTGAAGATGGCTTGTGTTGAAGAGTGTGTGCAGGTTTGGAGGGGGGGGGACGGGACTAAATGGGTTTAAAGTGACTGACTAGATTAGAAATTGGTTGAGTAGAAGGTGACAAAGGGTAATAGAAAATGGAGCTTTCTCTGAGGAAAGGGACGCTACCAGTGGTAGTGGGGGGGGGGGGGGGGGGGTGACTGTCATGGACCAAGGGGAATGTCAGAGTATGTGTGAAGATGGCTTGGTTGAAGAGTGTGTGCAGGTTTGGAGGGGGGGGGGGACGGGACTAAATGGGTTTAAAGTGACTGACTAGATTAGAAATGGTTGAGTAGAAGGTGACAAAGGGTAATAGAAAATGGAGCTTTCTCTGAGGAAAGGGCCGCTACCAGTGGTAGTGGGGGGGGGGGGGGGGGGGGGACTGTCATGGACCAAGGGGAATGTCAGAGTATGTGTGAAGATGGCTTGTGTTGAAGAGTGTGTGCAGGTTTGGAGGGGGGGGGGGACGGGACTAAATGGGTTTAAAGTGACTGGACTAGATTAGAAATTGGTTGAGTAGAAGGTGACAAAGGGTAATAGAAAATGGAGCTTTCTCTGAGGGAAAGGGACGCTACCAGTGGTAGTGGGGGGGGGGGGGGGGGTGACTGTCATGGACCAAGGGGAATGTCAGAGTATGTGTGAAGATGGCTTGTGTTGAAGAGTGTGTGCAGGTTTGGAGGGGGGGGGACGGGACTATAATGGGTTTAAAGTGACCGACTAGATTAGAAATTGGTTGAGTAGAAGGTGACAAAGGGTAATAGAAAATGGAGCTTTCTCTGAGGAAAGGGACGCTACCAGTGGTAGTGGGGGGGGGGGGGGGGGGTGACTGTCATGGACAAGGGGAATGTCAGAGTTATGTGTGGAAGATGGCTTGTGTTGAAGAGTGTGTGCAGGTTTGGAGGGGGGGGGACGGGACTAAATGGGTTTAAAGTGACCGACTAGATTAGAAATTGGTTGAGTAGAAGGTGACAAAGGGTAATAGAAAATGGAGCTTTCTCTGAGGAAAGGGACGCTACCAGTGGTAGTGGGGGGGGGGGGGGGGGGGGGTGACTGTCATGGACCAAGGGGAATGTCAGAGTATGTGTGAAGATGGCTTGTGTTGAAGAGTGTGTGCAGGTTTGGAGGGGGGGGGACGGGACTAAATGGGTTTTAAGTGACCGACTAGATTAGAAATTGGTTGAGTAGAAGGTGACAAAGGGTAATAGAAATGGAGCTTTCTCTGAGGAAAGGGACGCTACCAGTGGTGTGATCAGTTTTTTTTGTCCTGTTCATTTTAACATATTTGTAAGCAATATTGTTTGCCTCTTTACAAGATGATACCAAATCTGCAATAGGGCATGGCACCCATGGTGAAGTGGACAGCATGAGGGGGAATAACAAAGCTAGAGGAATGGTCTGGACTTTGGCAGACGAGAAACGGATTGTGAATAAGACCAAAAATACTGTAATGACTTGTATCTCTCCAAGGTGCGTCTGCACCTTGAGTAATGTGTTCAGTTCTGGTCGCCGTATCTCAAAAAAAAAAAAGATATAGCGGAATTAGAAAAGGTTCAAGGAAGAGCGACTAAAAAAAAAAAACATTCTATGCTACTACTGATCATTTAAGACTGAAATTTTGTAATCGTCTCTGTTATACTATGTAAGCCACATTGAACCTACCTAAGGGTGGGAAAATGTGGGATACAAATGCAATAAATAAATAAATAAAAGGGATGGAACTCCTCTCATATGAGGAAAGGCTAAGAGCTCTTCAGCTTGGAAAAGAGACGGAATAAGGGGAGATATGATTGAGATCTGCAAAATCCTGAGTGGTGTACAATGAGTACAAGTAAATCAATTTTTTACTCGTTCCAAAAGTACAAAGACTAGGGGACACTCGAGGAAGGTACATGGAAATTACTTTTAAAAACATATAGGAGGAAATCTTTTTTCACTCAACGAATAGTTAAGCTCTGGAACTCTTTGCCGGAGGATTGTGGTAACAGCGGTTAGCGTATCTGGGTTTAAAAAAACCATTTGGACAAGTTCCTGGAGGAAAAGTCCATAGACTGCTATTGAGACAGACATGGAAAGCAACTGCTTGCCCTGGGATTTGTAGCGTGGAATGTTGCCACGATTTAGGTTTCTGCCAGGTACTTGTTATCCGGCTTGGCTACTGTTTGGAAAAGAGGATACTGGGCTAGATGGACCATTGGTCTGACCCAGTATGGCTACTCTTATATTCTTATAACATTTAATGGTAAAAAATGTAGGGTCATGCATTTGGGATGCAGATCTCGAGGGAACGGTATATTTAAGGCATGAAGACCTTTTGTGCATAAAAGAGGAGCAGGATTTGGGTGTGATCTTAAGATACCCAAACAGCTAGAAAAGTCAACGGCAAAAGATAAAAAGATGCTTGGGTGCAATAGGACAAGAATGGCCAGCAGGAAAAAGGAGGTGATGATGCCTCTGTATAAGTTTGTGGCAAGACCTCATTTAGAATATTCAATATAATTCTGGAGACCACACCTTCAAAAAGTCAGTCCAAAGGGTGGCTACTAAAATGATCGGTGATCTTTGTCATAAAGCACAGAAGGACAGACTTAAAGATCTCAATATGTATACCTAGAAGGAAAGACAGGAGAGGGGAGATATGATGCAGACATTTAAATACCTCCATGGCATAAATGCACAAGAGTACATAAGTATTACCATACTGGGAAAGACCAAAGGTCCATCAAGCCCAGCATCCTGTTTCCAACAGTGGCCAACCCAGGTCACAATATACCTGGCAAGATCCCCAAAAAAGTACAAAACATTTTATGCTGCTTATCCCAGAAATAGTGGATTTTCCCCAAGTCCATTTAACAAGTGAGGAAGGCAAAACTACAGAGGGTATCTTGAATACATCAGCTGACTAGCAGGAGTCAAACATTAAACTGCAATCCTTGAATTTTTGGCCCACTGCTTATGAGCATACAGGGCGTAATCTGCCACAAGATGCAAAAGACTTCTACAAGCAGTGAGAACAAAGGCCGACACAGAACCAACCCACTGTCAACACTGAATATGGGGCGGGAAGGAAGGTCAAGATAAACAGAAGAATATTGTTCCCTGCAAAAAGAAGTGATCATTCCAGTAATACAAGAAGTGATAGAAAGAGTCTGAATGCTGTGCACCAAGGCAATGGATACTGTTATCAGCCAAGGTTGTTGAGTTGTTCCACACTCCGATTTGACTAGGTGGATGAAATGTATCTGTTTGGCTCTGGAACATACGCTCCCTAGCTAGAGCATCTCCTTATAAAAATCTTAAGTCACCATATGGCTAACAGCTCCATCTTAAGAGAACATAGCTGGTTAAAACTAGTTGCAAATGGTCTTGAAGTTAACAGCATTACTGATTCCAGTGAATTTTAGTCCAATCACTAGTTATCTGTAGGTAGGACTATTACAATTTTTTGTATCAGGGGTCTGGACCAGACATTTTGAAGAACCTTTATTTATGTTCTCTTAGGCTTGAACGGTTGGCCTCGTGATTGCTGCAGTTGTCCGAGTAAGTGGCTCTAAAGTTTCAGCCATCATGCTGTTGCTTTCTTCAAGGTACAAAGAAAACCATAGCATGATGGCTGAAAAGTTGATTCCGCTTACTTGGATGTGGCAAGACCCAGACAACTGCAACTAGTTCAAAATACTGCAGCACGCATACTGACTGGAAGTAAGAGATGATCATATTATACCTGTTCTAAAGTAATCCACACAGGTATCCTGAACTTCCTGGAGACCCACATAACAGTATGTGACAGGACACCCATTGAGATCTTCACATTTGTCTAAGAACAGAAGCTCAATCCTGAAACACTATGGTTCAGATCATTATTCCCCAAACAAAAACTAGACAAGTCTTTATTCCATTTAACTATGCTGATGACATCCAGGTCCTTTGTTGTTCTACTGATCCTTCATCCACTCAGTCCATTCTCAACACCTGCTTGTCCAAGGTTTCCTCCTGGCTCAAAGAGAACCATCTTCCTTATCACCACTAAATATGACGCTCCCTCTTTCTTGGGGCACTGCTGAGCGCCGGAGAAGACCGCAGGGGAGCGCAGCACCGTCCCGGATTGCCGGACCCGTACAGATTGTGGGGGAGCACCCCCGCGCTACCGGAGAGCTCCGCCAACGAGGAAGTAAGGGGCGTGACACTTCCACTTTGTGAAAGTATCAAAATTCTTGGTTTCATCTTGATTCTCATCTCTCCTTCCAGTCTCAGATTGAAACTGTTCGTTTCCCCTTCAGTGCAGTCACCCTTTATGTACCTTGCTTGATCCATCACTTATTTGTACACTTCTCTCCCTTGTCATCTCCCATACACTACTGTAACTCCCTCTTTGTCAGCCTTCCCCTTCACTACCTCAAGCGTCTTCAGCTTGTCCATTAAGCAAAGCATCCTGTTTCCAACAGTGGCCAATCCAGGTCACAAATACCTGGCAAGATCCCGAAAAAGTTCAATACATTTTATGCTGTTTATCCCAGAAATAAGCAGTGGATGTTCCCCAAGTCAATTTAATAATGGTCTATGGACTTTTCCTTTAAGATGCCGTCCAGACCTTTTTTAAACCCCGCTAAGCTAACCACCTTTACCGCATTCTCTGGCAATGAATTCCAGAGTTTAAATTACACATTGAGTTAAGAAACATTTTCTCCAATTCGTATTAACTTAACTACTTGTAGCTTCATCGCATGACCCCGAGTCCTAGTATTTTTGGAAACAGTAAACAAACGATTCACGTCTACCCGTTCCACTCCACTCATTATTTAATAGACCTCTATCATATCTCTCCTCTGCCATCTGTTCTCCAAGTTGAAGAGCCCTAGACACTTCAGCCTTTTCTCATAGGGAAGTTATCCCATCCCCTATATCATTTTCGTCAACCTTCTCTGTAACGTTTCTAATTCAACTATATCTTTTTTGAGATGCGGTGACCAGAATTCATTTAATTTCTCTGCTACGGCTTTGTCTTCCTACTACTACTACTTAACATTTCTAAAGCGCTACTAGGGTTACGCAGCGCTGTACAATTTAACATGGAAGGACAGTCCCTGCTCAAGGAGCTTACAATCTAAAAAGACAGGTGTACAATCTAAAGACAAGTGTAGAGTCCGTCTGGTAGGTAATACTATATTTCATGAGAGGTTAGGTGCCAAACGCGGCATTGAAGAGGTGAGTTTTAAGCAGAGATTTGAAAATGGGTAGGGAGGGAGCTTGGCGTAGGGGTTGAGGAAGATTGTTCCAGGCAAAGGGTGAGGCAAGGCAGATTGAGCGGAGCCTGGAGTTGGCAGTGGTGGAGAAGGGAACTGACAGGAGGGATTTGTCCTGTGAGCGGAGGTTACGGGCGGGGACATAGGGGGACATGAGGGTAGAGAGGTAGTGAGGAGCCGCAGACCGGGTGCATTTGTAGGTAAGGAGGAGAAGCTTGAATTGTATGCGGTATCTGATCGGAAGCCAGTGAAGTGACTTGAGGAGAGGAGTGATGTGAGTATATCGGTTCTGGCGGAATATAAGACGTGCGGCAGCGTTCTGAACGGATTGAAGTCTTCCCTGATCGCTCCTTTTACCCCTCGGTCATCTAGTGGTCCAACCGATTCTTTTGCTGGCTTCCTGCTTTTAATATACCTAAAGAAATTCTTACTATGTGCTTTTGCCTGTAACGCAATCTTTTTTTCAAAGTTCCTCTTAGCCTTCCTTATCAGCGGTTTGCATTTGACTTGACATTTCTTATGCTGTTTCTTATTATTTTCATTCAGTTCCTTCTTCCATTTTCTGATGGATTTTCTTTTAGCTCTAATAGCTTCCTTCACCTCACTTTTTAACCATGCCGGCTATGGTTGGTCTTCCATCCTCCTTTTTTAATACGCGGAATATATTTGGCCTAGGCTTCCAGGATGGTATTTTTAAACAGCATCCACGCCTGATGTAAATTTTTGATCCTCACAGCTGTTCCTCTATTTTTCACCGTTCTTCTCATTTTATCATAGTCTCCTTTTTTAAAGTTAAATGCTAACGTATTGGATTTCATGTATATATTTACTTCAAAGCTAATATCAAATTTGATCATATTATGATCACTATTATCAAGCGGCCCCAACACCATTACCTCCTGCACCAGATCATGCGCTCCACTAAGGACTAGGTCTAGAATTTCTCCTTCTCTCGTCGGCTCCTGTACCAGTCGCTCTATAAAGCTGTCCTTGATTTCGTCAAGGAATTTTACCTCCCTAGCGTGCCCCGATGTTACATTTACCCAGTCAATATCGGGGTAATTGAAATCACCCATTATTATTGTGTTGCACAGTTTGCTTGCTTCCCTAATTTCCTTCAACATTTCTACATCCGTGTCTTCATCCAGGCCAGGCAGACAGTACTACACTCCTATCACTATCCTTTTCCCCTTTAGACATGGTATTTCAATCCAAAGGGATTCCAACATGTGTTTTGTTTCCTGCAGAATTTTCAATCTATTTGATTCAAGGCTCTCCTTAACATACAATGCTACCCCTCCGCCAAGTCAATCCACCCTATCAGTACGATATAATTTGTACCCTGTTATGAGTGTCCCACTGGTTATCCTCCTTCCACCAGGTCTCAGAGGGGAAAATTAGGTTCTTACCATGATAATTTTCTTTCCTTTAGTCATAGCAGATGAAGCCATTACGTATGGGTTGTGTCCATCAACCAGCATGGGGAGATAGAGAGCGCTCAACTTTTCTCAGTGCCTCATGGCCAGCTAGCTCCACTGCCTCTTCAGTATTTGAAGCTTCCAAAGCAGTATGGCAAACCGCAATGGGAATAACATGAACTTTCCTCACAGCGAACGATGGCCCCATAACAAGGGCATGAACTCAAAAAAGGAGGGAATCAACTCATCCTCCTGGAGGGAATAAACTCGTCCTCCACTTTGTATAAACAGAGGGAATACTTGCATCCTCCTGGAGGGAATAAACTCATCCTCCCAAAACATGAACTGGAGGGAATGAACTCATCCTCCTATAACTACTACTACTACTACTACATAGCATTTCTATAGCGTTGCCAGGGTTACGCAGCGCTGTACAAGTTTGACATGGGGAAGGACAGTCCCTGCTCGAAAGAGCTTACAATCTAAAGGTTACAAACTATGTAGTCAGTGTAGGTATCATGACTGGGGAAGGTGGTTAGGTGCCAAAAGCAAGGGAGAAGAGATGGGCTTTGAGTAAGGACTTGAAAATGGGCAGGGAGGGCGCATGGCGTATGGACTCGGGAAGTCTGTTCCAGGCATAAGGTGATGCGAGGCAGAAGGGGCGGAGTCTGGAGTTAGCGGTGGTGGAGAAGGGTACAGATAGGAGTGATTTGTCCTGAGAGCGGAGGTTACGGGTGGGAACATACGGGGAGAGGAGGGTACAGAGGTAATGGGGGGCTGCAGATTGAGTGCACTTGAAGGTCAATAGGAGGAGCTTGAACTGTATAAGGTAGTGGACTGGGAGCCAGTGAAGCAACTTGAGGAGGGGGGTGATATGAGAGTAACGGTTCAAGGGGTAGATAAGACGTGCGGCGGAATTTTGGACAGATTGAAGGGGGGATAGATGACTAAGCGGGAGGCCAGCGAGAAGAAGGTTGCAATAGTCAAGACGAGAGGTGACGAGCGAGTGCACGAGGGTTCGGGTGGTCTGATCAGAGAGGAATGGGCGGATTTTGCTAATATTATAGAGGAAGAAGCGACAGGTCTTAGCTGTTTGCTGGATATGGGCAGAGAAAGAGAGGGAGGAGTCGAAGATGACTCCGAGATTGCGGGCTGAAGAGACGGGGAGGATGTCAACAGAGACGGAAAGTGGGGGAAGAGGAGAAGAGGGTTTGGGTGGAAAGACAAGGAGCTCAGTCTTTGCCATGTTCAGTTTCAGATGCCGGTTGGACATCCAGGCAGCGATGTCTGAAAGGCAGGCCGAAACTTTGGCCTGGGTTTCGACCGTAATGTCAGGAGTGGAGAGATAAAGCTGAGTGTCATCAGCATAGAGATGGTACTGGAAACCATGTGATGAGATCAGCGAGCCCAGGGAAGAGGTGTAGATCGAGAAAAGAAGCGGTCCAAGGACAGATCCTTGAGGAACCCCAACAGAGAGTGGGATGGGGGTGGAAGAAGAGCCATTAGAAAATACTCTGAAGGTGCGTTGGGAAAGATACGAAGAGAATCAGGAGAGGACGGAGCCCTGGAACCCGAATGAGGACAGTGTGTCAAGAAGTAAATTATGATTGACGGTGTCAAAGGCGGCAGATAGGTCGAGGAGGATGAGGATGGAATAGTGACCTTTGGATTTGGCAAGGAACAGGTCATTGCAGACTTTAGAGAGTGCAGTTTCTGTTGAGTGAAGTGGGTGAAAGCCGGATTGAAGCGGATCGAGGACGGCCTGAGAGGAGAGAAAATCAAGGCAGTGGCTGTGAATGGCGCGTTCAAGTATCTTGGAGAGGAAGGGTAGGAGGGAAATGGGGCGGTAGTTGGAGGGACAGGTAGGTTCAAGTGATGGTTTTTTGAGGAGTGGTGTGACCATGGCATGCTTGAAGGTGTCTGGGACAGTTGCAGTGGAGAGAGAGAGGTTGAGGATATGACAGATGGTGGGGGTGATAGTAGGAGTGATGGTGTTAAGTAAGTTGGTGGGGATGGGGTCTGAGGAACAGGTGGTGCATTTCGAGGAGGAGAGGAGATGGGCGGTTTCCTCTTCGGTGATAGCAGGAAAAGTGGAGAAGGAGGCCTGGGTAGGTTGGTTGAGAGAGTGAGTTATAGGATGAAGAGGAGGAGAAGGTTTAGTGGTGAATTCAAGGTTGATCTTCTGGACCTTGTCACGGAAGTAGTCGGCCAGATATTGCGCAGAGAGTGAGGGGGGAGTGGGAGCGGAGGGCACTTTGAGGAGGGAGTTGAGGGTGGCGAAGAGACGACGAGGGTTAGAGCTGAGGGAATTAGTCAATTGGGTGTAATAGTCCTGTTTAGCGAGGAATAGGGAGGATTGGAAGGAGGATAGCATGAATTTGAAGTGAATGAAGTCAGTTTGGGCGCGAGATTTCCTCCAGAGGCGTTCAGCCGAACGGGCGCAGGAGCGAAGGTATCGGGTGCAAGGGGTCAGCCAGGGCTGGGGATTGGTACGCCTTGTGGGATGGGAGATGGACGGTGCAAGGGTGTCAAGAGCAGAGGAGAGAGTGGCATTGTAAGTGGAGACAGCTTTGTCAACAGATTTGGAGGACAAGATGGAAGGGAGGAGATCAGAGATACAAGAGGATAAGGTGGGGGGGGGGGGGGTCAACAGCCTGGAGATTTCTGGACGTAGTAGTTAGTGTGGGGCGAGATTGAGGGGGAGGGTGCTGAAGTGTGAATGTGATTAGGTGATGGTCAGAGAGAGGAAGAGCTGAAACGCAGAAATTGGAGGGAGAGCAAGTGGAAGAGAGGACGAGATCAAGACAGTGGTCAGATTTATGAGTAGGGGTGGTGGGGCTCAGTTGGAGGTTGAAGGAGGAGGTAAGAGTGAGGAACTGAGAAACATATGAGTCGGATGGGTTATCAGTGTGAATGTTGAAGTTACCAAGAATGAGGGATGGGGATGAGGGCTCGAGAAAAACGGTGAGCCAGGCATCGAAGTCGGTAAGGAAGTAATGGAGGGATTTATGGGGGGGGGGCAGTAAATGACTGCAACTCTGAGTGGCAGTGGGTGGAATAGACGGATGGAGTGAACTTCAAAGGATGAGAAGCAGTGAGACTGAGGTAGGGGGAGAGGTTGAAAACTGCAGGAGGGCGAAAGTAGTAGACCGACGCCGCCACCGCGGCCAGCTGGGCGGGGCGAATGGGAGAAAAGATAGCCTCCATGGCATAGGGCTGCGATTGAGGCAGAGTTGTCAGGGGTGAGCCAGGTTTCAGTTAGGGCAAGCAGTTGAAGGGAATGGGAGATGAAGAGATCGTGGGTAAAGGGAAGTTTGTTGTAGATCGAGTGGGCGTTCCACAGGGCGCACGAGAAGGGGAGGGAGGAGGGGGATAGAGATGAGATTGGAGCTATCGCGGGAACGTTTGCATAGATGAGGTGAGGGTGAGGACAGGTGTGAGGGACCTGGGTTGGGATTGATGTCTCCCGCGGATAGCAGGAGAAGGAGCAAGACAGTGCGGAGAAGGGTGGGAGAGGAAGGTCGACGAAGGCGACGAAGATGGGATGCGCTTAGGAAGAAAGGGGAAGGGTTCATGGCAGGAAGGAGGTGTTGAAGGTTGAGAGCTAGGAAGCAGGAGGAAGACAGTAGGGATGTGAGGTGGTGAGCATAATTCACCTGCAACCCTGACAAGTCCCCGAATTCCCGTACCAGATCAAGTGCTCTCTGTAAATCTCTAGGTGCATTGGCCACATATAGTAATATATCATCCGCATACAAATTCACGCGTAGCTCCCTGCTGCCTACTCGAATTCCTCGTATATCTTCACTAGCTCGAATTCGTATAGCCAGCGGTTCAATTGCCAATAAGAAAAGGAGTGGCGAGAGCGGGCAACCTTGTCTGGTCCCCCTCTGAATTGGGATGCTATCGGTCAACTTACCATTGACCAGCAATCTGGCCGATGGATATGTATAAAGTGCCTGAATCCAAGATGCATAAGCCCCTGTAATGCCGAACCGCCCCAAGACCCCAAAAAGATAAGGCCAGGATATGCTGTCAAAGGCCTTTTCAATGTCAAGGCCTACAATGGCGCACATGAATAGCCATTAATGCTTGCATGATATTATAGAGGAAGAAGTGACAGGTCTTAGCTGTCTGCTGGATATGGGCAGAGAAGGAGAGGGAGGAGTTGAAGATGACTCCAACAGAGAGCGGGATGGGGGTGGAAGAAGAGCCATTAGAATATACTCTGAAGGTGCGATGGGAAAGATAGAAAGAGAACCAGGAGAGGACGGAGCCCTGGAACCCGAATGAGGACAGTGTGTCAAGAAGTAAATTATGATTAACGGTGTCAAAGGTGGCCGATAGGTCGAGGATGATGAGGATGGAATAGTGACCTTTGGATTTGGCAAGGAACAGGTCATTGCAGACTTTAGAGAGTGCTGTTTCTGTTGAGTGTAGTGGGCGAAAGCCGGATTGAAGCGGATCGAGGACGGCCTGAGAGGAGAGGAAGTCAAGGCAGCGGCTGTGGACAGCGCGTTCAAGTAGTTTGGAGAGGAAGGGTAGAAGAGAGATGGGGCGGTAGTTGGAGGGACAGGTGGGGTCAAGTGATGGTTTTTTGAGAAGTGGTGTGACTACAGCATGCTTGAAGGTGTCGGGGACAGTAGCAGTGGAGAGAGAGAGGTTGAGGATGTGACAGATTGAGGGGTTAACTGTAGGAGAGATGCTGTTAAGCAGATTGGTGGGAATGGGATCAGAGGAACAGGTCGTGCACTTAGAGGAAGAAAGAAGGTGAGCAGTTTCCTCTTCGGTGATCACAGGGAAGGAGGAGAAGGAGGCCAGGTTAGGTTTGTGGAGGGAGTGTGTTAAGAAGTTACTGGGAGGCGAGGGCTTGGAAGTGATTTCAAGGTTTATCTTCTGCACTTTATCGCGGAAGTAACTGTAACAAGATTCCTGAAGACTGTTTTCCGACTCCCCAAGGAAGGAATATAACTTCAGGAAACAGCACCTAAAATCAGAATCACTGCAATACAGACAATCATACAGGGAGGGCTCATGGCTTCATCTGCTATGACTAAAAGAAAGAAAATTATCATGGTAAGAACCTAATTTTCCCTTCCTTGTCATCAAGCAGATGAAGCCATTACGTATGGGATGTAACAAAGCAATCCCTAAATAGGGTAGGAACAAGCCACACCACGCGCTAGCACCTGTGCTCCAAAACACGCATCCCTCCTGGCAGCCACATCCAGCCTGTAATGTCGGGCGAAAGAGAGCTTAGAAGCCCATGTTGCAGCATTGCAAATCTCATGAAGAGATAGTGCTCCAGTTTCCACCCAGGAAGAGGAAATCGCTCTTGTGGAATGTGCCTTAAAGGCTTCAGGCGGAGCCCGGCCAGACAGCAGATATGCTGAAAAGATAGCTTCTTTGAGCCAACGGGCAATAGTGGCTTTAGACGCTGAAGACCCTCTGCGAGGACCTGCAAACAACACAAAAAGATGATCAGAGGTCCTGAAAGAATTTGTAATTCGCAGATACTGCAACAGAGTCCTACGCACATCCAAAAGGTGCAACTGCCCAAATGAATCTGGAAACTCCTCCTCAACAAAGGAGGGAAGAAAAACAGGCTGGTTTAGGTGAAACGCTGAAACCACCTTAGGCATGAAGGAAGGTACGGTCCGAACCGTGACCCCCGACTCTGAGAATTGCAGAAAAGGGTCTCTACAGGACAGCGCCTGGAGGTCTGACACCTGTCTCGCCGAGGTAATGGCCACTAAAAAGACGGCCTTCAGTGTCAAATCTTTCTCTGAAGCATGCCGAAGCGGTTCAAAGGGAGCCCCCTGACGGGCCTTCAATACTAACCCCAGGTTCCAAGCTGGACAAGGTGCACGCACGGGAGGACAGAGCCGAAGCACCCCTCTAAGAAACCGTGCCACATCTGGATGAGCAGCTAAAGACACGTCTTCAACCTTGCCACGCAGGGAGGCCAATGCTGCCACTTGCACCCGCAGGGAATTATAGGCCAAGCCTTTGTGTACACCATCCTGCAAAACGTCCAGAATTGGCGAGACAGGAGCCCGCAAACACACCAGACTTCAAACTGGCGCCAAATCCTGGCATAAGCCACGGAAGTGGAGCGCTTACGGGCCTGCAGGAGAGTGGAAATTACCTTATTTGAGTAGCCTTTATCTCTCAATTGCGCCCTCTCAACCACCATGCCATAAGACCAAAGCGGCAGGCGTCCTCCATGGCCACCGGACCCTGTGACAACAGGTGCGGAACCAGAGGTAATGGAAAGGGAGCCTCCAACAGCATCTGTCGGAGGTCCGCATACCAAGGCCTCCTGGGCCAATCCGGGGCGATGAGCACCACTTCTCCTGGATGCAGCCGAATCCGCAGGAGCACTCGCCCTATCAAGGGCCACGGAAGGAATACATACAGCAAGCCCAGGGGCCAGGTTTGAGCCAAGGCATCCAACCCGGCAGCGCGAGGATCCCTCCGTCTGCTGAAGAAGCACGGGACTTTGGCATTGGAACTGGTCGCCATAAGATCCATCACTGGCTTGCCCCATTTGGCACATATCTGCAGGAATACATCGTCTGCTAGTTCCCACTCCGCTGGATCAATCTGATGCCTGCTTAGATAGTCGGCTTGCACGTTGCTCTGACCTGCAATGTGAGCTGCCGACAGAAACTGTAGATGCAGCTCAGCCCAGTGGCAAATTTGTTCGGCCTGCGCGGCTAGAGCTCTGCACTGAGTGCCGCCTTGTCGATTTATGTAGGCCACTGCTGTCGTGTTGTCCAACATCACTCGGACAGCCAATCCTTCCAGGGTCACTTGAAAGGCCAGAAGAGCCAGAAACACCGCTTTCAACTCCAGGCGGTTGATAAACCACTCCGACTCACCGGGCGTCCACAGACCCTGGGCATGCTTCCCCTGGTAATGTGCACCCCAGCCCTTCAGGCTGGCATCTGTCACCACTAGGCACCAATCGGGGAGCGCCAGCGGCATTCCCCGCCGCAACATGCTGTCCGAGAGCCACCACTCCATACTGAGATGGGCCGCAGGGAGCCAAGAAAGTCTGCACTGATAATCCTGATATACTGGAGACCATCGTTGAAGTAGAGAATACTGTAGAGATCTCAGGTGCGCTCTCGCCCATGGCACCACTTCCAAGGTGGCCGTCATCGATCCCAACAGCTGGACAATGTCCCAAGCTCGCGGGCGGGGCATCCTCAGGAGCAGACGGACCTGATTCTGAAGCTTGCACCGCCTTTGCTCGGGAAGAAACACATAGCCCAAGGCTGTGTCGAACCTGGCCCCCAAATATTCTAGAGATTGCGAGGGGGTCAGGTAACATTTGGCCATATTGACGACCCAGCCCAGAGACTGAAGGACTGAAACCACTTTGGCTGTAGCTAGATGACTCTCTTTTTCTGAGTCTGCTCTGATGAGCCAGTCGTCTAGGTACGGGTGAACCCGGATACCCTCTCGCATGAGAAAGGCAGCTACTACCACCATTACCTTGGAGAAGGTTTGGGAAGCTGTGGCGAAGCCAAAAGGCAAGGCCCGAAACTGGAAATGTTTCCCAACACCGCAAACCGCAGAAACTTCTGGTGCGGGAGCCAAATTGGTATGTGTAAGTAAGCCCCTATCTGGCACAGACTGTGCAGAGTCTCCTCTACTGCCGCCCGTTTGGTGGCAGAACCGCATCTGGACTCCACAAACACGTCTCTCACCGGGGCATCGAATTCTATTCGGTATCCGTCTCTGATCAGGTCCAAGACCCACTGATCTGCGGAGATTTTGGCCCACTCCTCGAAAAAGAGGGAAAGTCTTCCTCCGATGACAGGAAACGAGGAGGGGGCCGGTGCACCATCATTGAGAGGGTTGCCGCTGAACTCCAGGCCTTGAACCGGCAGCTGCGGAACGTTTGTCCGAGCGAAAGGAGTTTCTCTGCTGAAAGCGGGCACGAGAAGTGAACCCAGCAGCACGCCCCGGGCGGTACCTTCTAGCTTCATGGAAGCGAGGTCTGTAAGAGGAGCGGACTGCCTGACCCTTAGAGGAAGGCTTCGGCCTATCTTCGGGCAAGCGCTGAGGTTTGGAATCCCCCAGGCCTTTAACAATGTTTTCCAGCTCCTCACCAAGCAGGAGAAGGCCTTGAAAGGGCAACTTCGCCAACCTTTGCTTAGAGGCCATGTCCGCCGCCCAATGTCGTAGCCAAAGAGTGTGGCGAGCTGCCACTGCTACAGCCATTTGCTTAGCCGAAGCTCTGACCATATCATAAAGGGCGTCAGCCAAAAAGGACAAGGCTGACTCCATCCGCGGAGCCCCTTCAGATAAGGTCTCCGCTCCATCACCGGGCTGTTCCACTGCCTGCTGTAACCAAGCCAGGCAGGCTCTAGCAGCACAACAACTGCATGCAGACGCCTGAACAGTGAGACCTGCCAAATCAAAGGACCGCTTCAGAGCTGAATCAAGCCTGCGGTCTTGAATAGCCTTCAGGGCAACACCAACAGGGAGGGTAGTTCTCTTTGTCACAGCCGTGACCAGGGCATCCACTTTACGCATTGCAAAGCGAGCCAAATGTTCCTCACTCAGAGGGTATAGTTGCCCCATAGCCCTGGCAACCTTCAAAGGTCCCTCGGGGTCAGCCCATTGAGACGAAATAAGCTCTTGGTTGGAGTCATGCAAAGGAAAGGCTCGAGCAGGCTTTCTGGTACTAGCCATCCTTGGATTAACCGAGGAGGCTGTGCCACTCCCAGGATCTTCAATCGAGAGGGCTTGTAAGGCATCTGAAATAAGCGCTGGCAGCTCCTCGCGGTGGAAAATCCTCACCGCAGACGGATCATCAAGCTCCTGTGGCAATTCTGCACCCGACTCTGACTCCTCAGCCCAAGAAGTTCTGCCAGACCCCTCAGAATCCTCATAGCCCGACCACGGGGGGGGGGGAAGGGGGGTGTGCCACACTCAGAAGGGGAATTAGCCCTTCTGCGTTTATCAGGAGGATAAGAAATAGGCAAAGCCAACTCCAAAAGGCCAGGATCCACCGGTGGGTGGGGGGGGGGGGCAGGCAGAGGGTCCGAAGATCCCTGTGGAAGAGCTCTTTTAAGCATGTATGCCCTATGCAGCATTAAAACAAAATCAGGGGAGAAAACCACTCCCTGACCGCCTGGATCCTGCCCAGGGCTATCAGCTCTATTATTAGCCTCACTCAGAGGACCCCCCCCCCCCCCCCGGATTCAGGGCTCTCCGTCGCAACGGAAAATCCAAAATGGCATCCGCTGCCAGCTCAGAGCGGGAAAGATCGCCGCACGCCATGCTCGGGCCAGCTCTACCGTCTGTACAGCACGAATTACAGAGCTCTGCTGCTGATTTGCGCTTGCCACATTTAGAACAGCGCTTTACAGTCTCCGCAGCCATCGCCGAAAACGGTGGTAAAATTCAAAAATGGCGGTTCACGCCAAAAACGTCCCGATCGCAGGCCACCCCGGAGGAGTCAGAAAACACTCTTACCTCACTAGACCGAGTATCACAGCTCCGGTCCTGCAGAAGAATCTCAAGAAAAAAACCTCTTTTCCAAGATCGCTTTTTTTTTTTTAATGCTGTGAGGAAAGCAGAGGCAAAAAAGGTAAATAAAAACACTCCGGAGGCTCAGATAAGTGGGAAAGGCAGGGAAAGGCGAACCAATGTGCCTGCATCCACTGAGTGGGAAAGGTCAGGGAAAAGCAAGCTAATATGTCCACAGCCACGGAGGGCTGGCCTATGTGCCTTCAAAGTGAAGCTGCTATAGCCTCTAACACCCCGGCTAACAACTGGCAAGCCAGGAACCACCCCCTGGCAAATTTTTGATGGAGCTCGAAGAAGCTGCAGCCACCCTGCTTGGGGAGATAGAGAATACTGAAGAGGCAGTGGAGCTAGCTGGCCATGAGGCACTGAGAAAAGTTGAGTGCTCTCTATCTCCCCCTGCTGGTTGATGGACACAACCCATACGTAATGGCTTCATCTGCTTGATGACAAGGAAATGCCTATTATATCTGATTTGTCATTTAGTGCAATATATTCTAACTCTCCCATCTTATTTCTTAGGCTCCTGGCATTTGCATACAGACATTTCAAACTATGTTTGTTCCTATTTACAACATGCTCAGTACTTGACAGTATTAAGCAATCTTTTGTTTGATTTTTATTTAAGGACATCTGATCTACTACGGTCTCTTTTGCAACCTCACTATCAGGATACCCTATCTTTCCTGTTTTGGTGATATCTTTGAAAGATACCTTACCCTGAACCATGCGCTTTTGAGCGAATGTCTGCGTTCCCCCCATTTCTAGTTTAAAAGCTGCTCTATCTCCTTTTAAATGGTGTATGTATTCTGCTTTATATGTTTTTTTAGAAACCACTTTGATTTAAGCAGTCTATATAAAAGTGTAAAATAAATACATTAATAAATCAATCAGCAACTTCAGGGGGATTCAGATTTCAAAGTCAGTACTAGATGGCTTCGAAATTTCAAGCACCACCACAGAACAAGGCAAACTGAAATCCATCGTGAGAAGCTTTCCTCAAATTTAAGAACGTAACAGATACTGGGACAGACTGAAGTTCCATCAAGCCCAGTATCCTGTTTCCAACAGTGGCCAATGCAGGTCACAAGTACACAGCAAAATCCCCAAACAGTACATTTGTGTTGCTTATCCTAGAAGCAAGCAGTGAATTTTCACAACTCCATCTTAATAATGGCTTATGGACTTTTCTTTTAGGAAGATATCCAAACCTTTTTTAAACCTCGCTAAACTAACTACTTTTACCACATTCTCTGGCAATGAATTCCAGAACTTAATTACATATTGAGTGAAGAAATATTTTCTACAATTTGTTTTAAATTTACTACTTTGTAGCTTCATTGCATGCCCCCTAGTCCTAGTATTTTTGAAAAGAGTAAACAAGTGATTCACGTCTACCCGTTCCACTTCACCCTTTAAATACCTTTATCATATCTTTCTTGAGATGCAACGACCAGAATTTAACACAATATTTGAGGTGCGGTCGCACCATGGAGCAATACAAAGGCATTAAAACATCATCATTTTTGTTTTCCATTCCTTTCCTAATAATACCTAACATTCTATTTGCTTTCTTAGATGTCGCAGCACACTGAGCAGAGTTTCAACGTATCTATCCATCACATATCCAGGAGACCATGACAACGACCTAGACTACATCTCCCGCCACATTTTCCCCTGCTTATCCCTTGTTCTATCCCCTTTCGCCTCATCGACCCCTCCCCTAATGCTTACCTACCCTTGCTCACACCTCTCCTACTCCCTTCACTCTTGCCCAAACCCCTTCCGCCTCATCTACCCCTCCAATTGCTCACTTACCCTTGCTAGCTAATACTTCTCCTACTCCCCTCATCCCTGCATTTTTTTTTTTGTTACATTTGTACCCCGCGCTTTCCCACTCATGGCAGGCTCAATGCGGCTTACATGGGGCAACGGAGGGTTAAGTGACTTGCCCAGAGTCACAAGGAGCTGCCTGTGCCTGAAATGGGAATCGAAATCAGTTCCCCAGGACCAAAGTCCACCACCCTAACCACTAGGCCACTCCTCCACTCCACTCCATCTCTACATTCTTATTTCTTTACTCCGATAATATTCAACTTATTTGTCTCCATCAATACTTTGTAATCCCAATTACTATGTAAGCCGCATTGAACCTGCTTTGAGTGGGAAAGCGCGGGATACAAATGTAATAAATAAATAAATAAAAATCATCAATCATGACACCTAGATCCTTTTCCTGGTTGGTGATTCCTAATGTGGAACCTTGCATCACCTAACTATAGTTTGGGTTCCTCTTTCCCACATGCATCACTTTGCACTTGCTCACGTTAAACATCATCTGCCATCTGGATGCCCAGTCTCCCAGTCTTGTAAGGTCCTCTTACAATTTACCAACTTTCAATAACTTTGTGTCATCAGCAAATTTAATTACCTCACTAATTATTCCCATATTTAAATCATAAATATGTTAAAAAGCAGCAGTACCAGTCCGGACCCCTGTGGAATCTCACTGCCTACTCTTCTCCATTGAGAATACTGACCAGTTAACCCTACTCTCTCTGTTTTCTATCTTTTAACCAGTTTTTAATCCTCAATAGAACACTACCTCCTGTCCCATGAATTACCAATTTCCTCTGGACTCTCATGTCAAATGCCCTTTTAAATTCCAGCTACACAATATCGACCGGCTCACCTTTATCCACATGTTTACCAGGAGCTAATGATATTCCTGTGCAATTTAATGACCTTAAGAACTATGACCCCAATTGTGTTTATAATGCAGATGAATTGGAAACCGCTCCCTAGTGAATCGCAGGTTAGTCAGAAGGAAGAATCTGCTTCTGGTTTCAAGTCATCCAAAGAACAAGTCACATTGTTGGTTTGGGGGGGGGGGGGGGAAGCAACCAATAGTCATAAATTGGAGTTATTGCTGATTAGTAAATCTAAAAATCCTTGTGCATTCAAAAACGTACATAACCTTCCTCTGTTATACAAAAGCCAAAAAAAAGAGTGGATGAGTTGCAAGGTTTTCCTTGACTGGTATGAAACTTGCTTCATACTGGAGGTGAAAAGACTTCAGCTTTGTACAGGAAAAGATGGAAACATTTTGTTGTTGGACAAAGCGTGTTTCACATCCCAGGGTAAAAAGCAGAGAGCAAGAGGAAGGTAGATTCAAAGTACTTTTTTGCCACCAAATGTGACATCTGTAATGTAGCCAATGAATCAAGGAATTATCGTTTCAATGAAACGACTTTACAGGAAACAACTGCTACAAACACTTATTTTGGCTGATATTGGAAAATGAATGCGACGTAATCCAATTCATAAGAAAATTTAACATAAAAGATTGTTCCTACGTGGTTGCCATTGCTTGGAATCTAGTTAAAAATCAAACCCTGAAAAATGTGTGGAACATAATTCTAAAGAAATCAGAAAGACACAGAGAAGGAGGAGGAGGAGAAGAAGAAGATGATGATGTCCTTAAAAACAATGCCCAGGATCTTCTACAAGTTCCCTCTGATTGCGATGTTGAGAATGTCAGCGAATGGATATATAGCAACACTAATGATTCAGGGTATCAGATCATAACAGATGATGAAATCGTGGAATCAGTACACGAAAAGGAGCACAAAGAATCAGACAGCCCGCCCATCCCTAGGACAACTCTTCATTTATAGTCAGTTATTGTAATTAGGGTAACAAGCAAGGAGTGCTCTTACAGAGTTTTAAATACATTTCATTACCATCTAAGAAGGAAACACTAAATAAATCACACAATATCCTATATAATAATTCTCACCGCCAATGTTCTAATGTGCCTGGGACCGTGGCTCCCTCGGAGGTGGTCTGCTAGGCAGTTTAGAATGCACTGATGTCAGTGATGTCACTGACAGCTGATTACAAGGCAAGGGGAGGAGTAGGGAAACACGCGGAGCATGTTTCCCTACTCCTCCCCCTGCCTGGGAAACAGCAGTCAGTGCCCCCCCCCTTGGCGCAACACCCAAGCCCATATCCCCCCCTCGTCGCATCACCAAAGCCCCTACCCCCCCCCCCTCTCGGGCACATCAACTCCCTCGCCACCTACAGCCGCCAATACTAACGCTGTGCGGCTGCTGCTGCTTCTCCTGCGGAGCAGCAGCGCCGGTACAAAAAGAAAAAAGCCAAAAAAAAGATTTTTAACCTGAAACGCGGCTCTGTAGACAGCCATCTGGCATTGGCTGTCGTCACTGCAGCCGCTCCTCCTCTCCCCTCCACGTCACTGCCCCTGCAGGAAGACCCTGGAGGAGCGCAGCGACGTCAGAGGGGAGAGGAGGAGCAGCTGCAGAGATGACAGCCAATGCTAGATGGCTGTCTACGGAGCCGTGTTTCAGGTTTAAAATCTTTTTTTGGCTTTTTTCTTTTTGTACCGGCCGCTGCAGCAGCAAAAGGAGGCACAACAAGGCACACCAGCAAGAAGGCCCTCCCTCTTCGTCCTCACACACCCACCTCCGTCAAACTCATACCTGAAGTCACCTACTAACAAGCACACAGATTTCCTTCTCCGGTGCCCCGTCCCCTATGATACACAACTTCCCTACTTCTCTCCCTCTGGCCTTTGTATCCATCTTGCCGGAACCAGCAAATTGTGTCAGAGGGGAGCGCAGCATGACCGAAATCGAAACTGGAGGAGTCGGTTAACTAAGTAACGTCCAATGTCGATGCAGTAGTGCTCCATAAAAGTATGCAAAGATACCCGTTAGCTGCTTTACAGATATTTATTGGGGGGGGGGGGGGGGGGAAAGCTCTGTGAAAGTGAGCTTTTGTACTAACTAGCCGTAGTCCGATGGCGATGAGCAGTGTCATGAGGATTCTGCGTGTTTTCACGCAGTTGATGTTGGTTAGTATCAGTATGAGCAGGTGGACAATACTAAAAGTATGATATATTGATTTAAAAAAAATACAGACACCACCTTAGTAAGAAATTTTGGGTGTGCTGTGGACGGAAGTATCTTATTATGCAAAATAGGGGAGGGGGAGAAGGGAGGAGGTGGGGGAAGTGAGAGGAGGAGGGAGGGAGCGTGAGGGGAGGAGGGTCGCCTGGATATCTGAGGACAGAGGGAGGGAGGTAGGGAGGGGGCCCTGGAACCTTGCTCAGCCCCCGTTTCCTTTCTGTTGGAAACGGGCCTCTTTTACTATCCTATATAATAATTCTCACCGCCAACGTTCTAATGTGCCTGGGACCGTGGCTCCCTCGGAGGTGGTCTGCTAGGCAGTTTAGAATGCACTGATGTCAGTGATGTCACTGACAGCTGATTACAAGGCAAGGGGAGGAGTAGGGAAACACGCGGAGCATGTTTCCTTACTCCTCCCCCTGCCTGGGAAACAGCTGTCAGTGCCCCCCCTCGGCGCAACACCCAAGCCCCTGCCCTGCAAAACTGCGAGCCAGGCAGGGGGAGGAGTAGGGAAACATGCGGAGCGTGTTTCCCTACTCCTCCCTCTGCCTACCAATCAGCTCTCAGTGCCCCCCCCCCTTGGCGCAACACCCAAGCCCATATCCCCCCCTCGTCGCATCACCAAAGCCCCTACCCCCCCCCCTCGGGCACATCAACTCCCTCGCCACCTACAGCCGCCAATACTAACGCTGTGCGGCTGCTGCTGCTTCTCCTGCGGAGCAGCAGCACCGGTACAAAAAGAAAAAAGCCAAAAAAAAGATTTTTAACCTGAAACGCGGCTCTGTAGACAGCCATCTGGCATTGGCTGTCGTCACTGCAGCCGCTCCTCCTCTCCCCTCCACGTCACTGCCCCTGCAGGAAGACCCTGGAGGAGCGCAGCGACGTCAGAGGGGAGAGGAGGAGCAGCTGCAGAGATGACAGCCAATGCTAGATGGCTGTCTACGGAGCCGTGTTTCAGGTTTAAAATCTTTTTTTGGCTTTTTTCTTTTTGTACCGGCCGCTGCAGCAGCAAAAGGAGGCACAACAAGGCACACCAGCAAGAAGGCCCTCCCTCTTCGTCCTCACACACCCACCTCCGTCAAACTCATACCTGAAGTCACCTACTAACAAGCACACAGATTTCCTTCTCCGGTGCCCCGTCCCCTATGATACACAACTTCCCTACTTCTCTCCCTCTGGCCTTTGTATCCATCTTGCCGGAACCAGCAAATTGTGTCAGAGGGGAGCGCAGCATGACTGAAATCGAAACTGGAGGAGTCGGTTAACTAAGTAACGTCCAATGTCGATGCAGTAGTGCTCCATAAAAGTATGCAAAGATACCCATGTTAGCTGCTTTACAGATATTTATTGGGGGGGGGGGGGGGGGAAAGCTCTGTGAAAGTGAGCTTTTGTACTAACTAGCCGTAGTCCGATGGCGATGAGCAGTGTCATGAGGATTCTGCGTGTTTTCACGCAGTTGATGTTGGTTAGTATCAGTATGAGCAGGTGGACAATGCTAAAAGTATGATATATTGATTTTTAAAAAATACAGACACCACCTTAGTAAGAAATTTTGGGTGTGCTGTGGACGGAAGTATCTTATTATGCAAAATAGGGGACGGGGAGAAGGGAGGAGGTGGGGGAAGGGAGAGGAGAAGGGAGGGAGCGTGAAGGGAGGAGAGACGCCTGGATATCTGAGGACAGAGGGAGGGAGGTAGGGAGGGGGCCCTGGAACCTTGCTCAGCCCCCGTTTCCTTTCTGTTGGAAACGGGCCTCTTTTACTAGTACTATATAAACTAAAAGACATTTTTATATTAGGCTAATATCCTTAATATTTAGCAAGTTTTAAATTATTGATAAACTCAAAAATAGTAAGATGGAGTCAGCAGTCCAGCAGAAAGAGGGGTGCTATCCAGTCTTCTGCATTGAGTGTCACATGTATGATTATCTCCCAAACCCCTCCGAGAAAAGTTGCATTGGCTCCCAATCAAAGAACGGATCATCTTCAAAAGCTGCACCTTAGTCCACAAAATCATATACGGCGTAGTCCCAGAATACATGACAGACCTCGTAGACTTACCAATAAGAAACAAAGTCAGATCATCAAGATCCTACCTAAACCTACACTACCCAAATTGCAAAGGACTGAAATACAAAACAACTTATGTAGCCGGCTTCTCTTACATAAGCGCACAAGATGGAATGGGCTCCCAAAAGCTGTGAAAACAATCCACGACCACTTGAACTTCAGGAAATCACTAAAAAATCAACCTCTTCAAAAAGGCCTACCCCAACGACCCCACGTAACCCTCTTTACCTACTAATACAACATGACTATGATCGCACAGGACAACACACAATCTTCATCCATTTCGACCCTCCACTTACACCTCATACGATCACTATACAACTTTGTATTTGTTATCCACTGACTGGGCAAACGCCTTTGACGGTACTATGTGTTATGATTCTGCCGGTTTGGCAGGGGAAGGGGGTGGACTTCATTCCTGATTGGCTGGCAGGGTCTGACTGACGTCATGGGGTGTACTTTAGCCTGCTTCCTTCTGCCTTCGCGTTACATTTCTTGGTGACTAGAAAGCCGGACAGTTCTTAGTCAGAACGTGCTCTGTGCTCTGGCTTTGATCAGTGTTTCTGTTCAGGGATTCCTATTCCCTGCCCTCTGTTTGTGTTAGTGTGTGCAGGTGTTAGTGTGTGTTTGGGGCTGTGCTCCTGATTGTTTAGCTAAGGATCTCCTTCCCTCCTGTGCCTGCCTGCTGGCTCAGTAAGTTTAACCCCTTGTATGCTGTGGCTCTGCCTCCTGGGTGTTCTGTCAGAGATTTCCTTTCTCTTCTGTTGTGTCTTTTCCCTGGCATTTGGCTGGGGCCTAGGTTTTCCTTTTGTTTGCTGCTCCTGTCTCTGGCTTGTGGGGGTGAGGTGTTCCTTCTCCCCTTGGCCCCAGGGGAGGGGGGTCCTTTGGGCTGTTGTCTTTTCATCCGCCCGCGGGGGGCAGGGGGCTTCCTGTATTAGTTCCCCTGTCCTGCGCTGGTCCCCTGGGGGGGGGGGGGGGGTTCGTTATTCCCTTTGCCCTGTGGCTGGTGTTCAGCACGTGGCTGGCACCTTGGGGTCCCGGTGGGGGGCTCCTGGGTTCTTTCACCCCCTCCTGTGTGTGTCTGGGATCCAGTTCAGCCGTGAGGCCCGCACGAGTGGCTCTGAGTGCCTGGGTTCCTGTTCGGCCACGAGACCCACCTATATGCCTATTTCCCTTTCTTCCTGAGGTGCAACGGGGGAGGGTAGGTTAGGGGTTTGAGTAGCTGGGGTGTGCCGTGGTGGGTCAGTCTCCCCTTGGCCTGGGTCCGCGCTCTGCTGGCCTTGGCCAGGGCTCAAGGGCTCACGACCAACCCAACGGATTACACTATGTAAGCCACATTGAGCCTGGAGATAGGTGGGAAAATGTGGGGTACAAATGCAAAAAATAAATAAAAATAAAATTAATGTGGCTAAGATTACTTTTGCGAGAGCTTGGAAGTCTCGGGGAGTTCCACCTTTATCTAGATGGAAGTCACAATTGTATAGCGTATAAATTGGACAAATTGACAGCTATTATTTTTTATTTGTTACATTTGTACCCCCCATTTTCCCACCTATTTGCAGGCTCAATGTGGCTTACGTAGTACCGTGAAGGCGTTCGCCAAGTCCAGTAGAGAAACAAATACAAAGTGATGTAGTAATCGAATAAGTGATGTAGTAATCGAATAATGTTCATATGTTACAGACACATTGGGAATAGTAGGGAAGGAGAGTTATATAGTGTTCATTGCAAGCTTTGGTTACGTTGTGTTGCAGGGTTCAGGCACTTAAGTTTTTTATTAGACGTAATTCCGTTAAAACCTGGGAAAAGATTTGGGGTTCGGTACATTGTGTTATGTGAGGGAGTGAGACCTGAACTGCATTTATATTTCTGAAATTTTCCCTCTGAGCTCGAGGAGGGGTTAAATGAGGTGGTTTCTCTTTTTTGGGGGGGGGAGGGGAAGTTATAATAAAAGTACTGCTAGTTGTTACAAATTGGAGGTATTCTGAGCAAAGTAAGTGTATGTTTTCAGGTGAAAGAAATGTACATTTCTCTGTTTGTATACTGTTTAATCTACTATAATAAAACGCACCTCAACGTTCTGAGGACACTGACGTCACTGCAGGCACTCACACACCGGTTCTTAATGTCCCGTTCCGGGCCCTTACCTGGCGGTCCGCGGACAGGAGCGGGAGCCGCCCATGGGACCCGGGAGGGCGGTGATAGTCTGCCTGGGGGATCGGGCGCTGCCGCCGGCCGCTCCGAGGCCGGCGATCCACAGAGGCAAGCGCCGGTCTCGAAGAAGGAGAACCGCCGGCCAAGATGGCGGCGCCGGCGTTTTCGTTCTCCTCGCTGGAGCGGGGCCGGCGAGGTAGCTCCGCCTACTTGCGCCGGATTGGCGCACCCCCCTGAGAGACTCCGCCCGCTGGGCGGGAGAGCCAATCCAGGCCCTTAGGTCTGCCTGGGCGAAGGGGATTGGTCCCAGCTGGCACTAGCGAAGGAACGAGCGGGGGATTTAAACGGAGCCACGGAAGGAGTCCAGTGCTTCCGTTTCGTGTTTCAGAAGCCTATCTCCTTTGAAGACTGTGTTTGTTCCTCGTGTCAGCTAGCCGTCCTGCTAGCTATCTCCTTTGAAGACTGTGTTTGTTCCTCGTATCAGCTAGCCGTCCTGCTAGCTATCTCCTTTGAAGACTGTGTTTGTTCCTCGTGTCAGCTAGCCGTCCTGCTAGCTATCTCCTTTGAAGACTGTGTTTGTTCCTCGTATCAGCTAGCCGTCCTGCTAGCTATCTCCTTTGAAGACTGTGTTTGTTCCTCGTGTCAGCTAGCCGTCCTGCTAGCTATCTCCTTTGAAGACTGTGTTTGTTCCTCGTGGCAGCTAGCCGTCCTGCTAGCTATCTCCTTTGAAGACTGTGTTTGTTCCTCGTATCAGCTAGCCGTCCTGCTAGCTACTTCCTGCGAGGACTGTGTTGGTGCCTAGTGCTCAGCTGGCCGTGGCTAAGCCACCTCCCTCAGACTGTGTTTGTTCCCAGTGCTCAGCCAGCCGCCCGGCTAAGCCCTTCACCAAGAACTGTGTACTCACATCCAGACAGGCCAGCCGTCACCCCGCGGTTCCAGCAGTCCTGCTGGCCGCCCACAGCTGAGGGCTCAACCTTCGGTGAACGGCGGTCGCCGCGGGTGAAGATTCGGGGTGCTCGGCTGTTTCCTGGGGCCTTGTGGGGCTCGGGGAGACTTGAGAGCTCACCAACACCAGAGCGACAACAGAGGCGCGACACTTAACTTCATGGTGGTGAAGCCACAACACTCACCATGTCTGCATGCCCCGCCCTCGCGTCACACGTGATGATGTCAAGGGTGGAACACGAAAACAAGGCAAATCAACGCAAAACGAACACGTGCCCATCACCCCGGCCCCTTTCACCACATCGCCCTGCCCCTTTCAAGGTACCGGCCCGCCCCCGGTACCACACTCTTCCCCTCATCACCTTCCCTACCTCCTGTCACCTCCCATCCCCTTACGCCACTATCCCTGGTGGTCTAGTGGTACCTGTTCGCTCGGGCAGGAACGAAGGAACCCCCGCTTTCCTGCCCGGAGCGCTGCTGCTAGCTGCCCGGCTGCATCGTGTCTGAGTCCGGCTCTCGGCGAATCAAAATGGCCGCCGAGAGTTGAAGCTGCCTCGCGAGACTTCAACTCTCGGTGGCCATTTTGAAACGCCGAGAGCCGGACTCCCACACGATGCAGCAAGGAAGCTAGCAGCACCGCTACGGGCAGGAAAGAGGGGTCTCTTTCTTTCCTGCCCCGACAAAATAGGTACCTCTAGACCACCAGGGAGACAAGCGTAAGGGGAGGGGAAGGGAGTCTGGTGCCGGCTAGGGCCCGTTTCATCAGCGGCAGAAATGGGCCTTTTTTACTACTGTTCTAATAAAGACCTCGTTAAAGTAAACAAAAAATTGCTGACGACACAAAGTTATTCAAAGTAGTTAAATCGCGCGAGGATTGTGAAAAATTACAAGAGGACCTTACAAGACTGGGAGACTGGGCGTCTAAATGGCAGATGACGTTTAATGTGAGCAAGTACAAAGTGATGCATGTGGGAAAGAGGAACCCGAATTATAGCTAAGTCATGCAAGATTCCACATTAGGAGTCACCGACCAAGAAAGGGATAGGTGTCATCTGCTCAGTGTGCTGCAGTGGCTAAGAAAGCAAATAGAATGTTAGGTATTATTAGGAAAGGAATAGAAAACAAAAATGAAGACGTTATAATGCCTTTGTATCGCTCCATGGTGCGACCGCACCTCAAATATTGTGTTCAATTCTGGTCGCCGCATCTCAAAAAAGATATAATGGAATTAGAAAAGGTGCAGAGAAGGGCGACAAAAATGATAAAGGGGATGGGACGACTTCCCTATGAGGAAAGGCTGAAGCGTCTAGGGCTCTTCAGCTTGGAGAAAAGACGGCTGATGTGAGATATGATAGAGGTCTATAAAATAATGAGTAGAGTGCAATGAGTAGACGTGAAGCATCTGTTTAAGCTTTCCAAAAATACAAGGACTAGGGTGGCTTTGTTCTAGTGCCAACACAGCACTAGCTTTGAATGGACTGTGTCGGCAATGCCATGCAAAAGCCGCTAGCGTGACTTAGTAAATAGACCCCCTATGTGATCTTGCAGCACAAAAGTGAAAATTGGCCTTGAAGCAATTAAGAATTACTTCCTTTTTAAAATGTTGTACTGTAGTTTATTATTTGTTTCGCACTTATTGTTGAAAATAAAAACTATTGTTCAGATTGTGGGTGGGGGTTTGAGTTTTTTTTTTTTTTTTTAAGTAATTATGTCCTATCATCCAGATTTATGATTATCCAGACCACCCCCCTGCTGAGGATCTGCCCCTTCCCTATCCACCACATGCTGTCCATACCCCAGCAGTTTACTGTCCCTCTCTATGGCAGCCAGTCAGGCACTCTTGTAACAAGCTATGCAGCTCAGCTCCCCCCCCCCCCCCTTCAAGCTGCAGCTACTAAAATTAAATCTTGTATGAAACAAGAAGGAAGAGATCATGAAAACAGGAGGAAAGAATAATGAAACAAGATGCATCACAAAGACAGTCCGAGCTTCCGTGAAACATAAACACTGTGTCCTTCTAACCTTCACTCTATGCTGCAAAGAGTTCCCTCTTCTCTGGCAGCACCAGCCATCTAATGATGGACAGCAGGTACGGCTCCCACATACCAAAGCATTCACTGCGCTCTCATATTTCAATACAAACAGGTCTGACATACAAAGGCTCAAAGCAGGAACTGCAATGCTAATTCAAAAACCTAAAGACCTGCAGGATCCATCCTGTCTGCCAAACAAGGTGGTTCCACTTCTTCATGATTAAACACTGGGAATAAAACTGTTCCTTAAGGAATCAATGCACAAAGGCCTCTGCAAGTGCAGAATAAAATACACAACCGGCCCTGATAGCATCAAAGTATAATTAACTCAACTTACTAAGAATATGACATTCCTTTGTTACTTTTTTTTCTTGTAATTTACTTGATTTACTCTCGGAATTCCTAAATCTTGGCTCCTAAATTATGGACTTGAGTATCAATATTTACCTTAAGAAAAACTTTCTTTTTTTTTTGAGTTGTAATTAACCTTATTTTTATGATGCTTTTCCAATCAAGGTGTTTCTTGTAAAATATGCTTAAATTGAATAAAGAATTAAAATAAAAAAAATAAGAGGAATTTGAACTGTATGCGGAAACGGATAGGAAGCCAGTGAAGTGACTTGAAAAGAGGGCTAATATGAGCATAACGACACTGGCGGAATATTAGTCGTGCAGCAGAATTTTGAACAGATTGAAGAGGAGAGAGATGGCTAAGTGAGAGACCTGTGAGAAGCAAGTTGCAATCGTCTAAGCGAGAGGTGATGAGGGTTCTGATAGTGTGCTCAGAAAGGAAAGGGCAAATTTTGCTGATATTATAGAGAAAGAAACGACAGGTTTTAGCAGTCTGGTGAATATGTGCAGAGAAGGAGAGGGAGGAGTCAAAGATGATCCCAAGGTTATGAGCTGATGAGACAGGAAGGATGAGAGTGTTAACCACAGATATAGAGATTGGGGGAGGAGGAGAGGTTGGTTTAGGGGGAAAGATAAGAAGCTCAGTCTTGGTCATGTTTACTTTCAGATGGCGCTGAGACATCCAGGCAGCAATGTCAGACAGGCAGGCTGATACTTTGGTCTGGGTTTCGGCTGAGATTTCTGGTGTGGAGAGGTAGTCATCAGCGTAAAAATGATACTGAAAACCATGGGATGAGATCAGAGTACCAAGGGAAAAAGTATAGATGGAGAAAAGAAGAGGTCCCAGGACAGATCCCTGAGGTACACCAACTGACAGTGGGATAGAAGTAGAAGAGGATCCACTAGAGTATACACTAAAGGTACGCTGGGAGAGATAAGAAGAAAACCAGGAAAGAACAGAGCCCTGAAATCCAAGTGAGGACAGCGTATCAAGGAGCAGGCTGTGATCAACAGTGTCAAAAGCAGCAGATAGATCGAGAAGGATGAGGATAGAATAGAGTCCTTTGGATCTGGCTAGGAACAGATCATTGGAGACTTTAGCAAGTGTTGTTTCAGTTGAATGAAGGGGGCGAAAGCCAGATTGAAGTGGATCAAGAATAGCTTGAGATGAAAGAAAGTCAAGACAACGGCGGTGAACAGCACGTTCAAGTATCTTGGATAGGAAAGGGAGGAGGGAGATGGAGCGATAATTGGAAGGACAGGTAGGGTCCAATGAAGGTTTTTTTAAGGAGTGGTGTGACTACGGCATGTTTGAAGGCATCAGGAACAGTCGCAGTGGACAGTGAAAGATTGAGGATATGACAGATAAAAGGGATGTCAGTAGGAGAGATAGTGTTAAGTAGATGGGTGGGAATAGGATCAGAGGAACAAATAGGTAGTTTCGAGGAGGAAAGAAGATGTGTAGTTTCCTCTTCAGTGATTTCAGAAAAGGAAGAAAAGGAGGCAGGGGTTGGAGGGTTGAGAGAATGGACTAAGGGAAGGAGAGGTGGAGGTGACCTGGTTGAGAATTCAAGTTTAATCTTGTGAACCTTATCATGAAAGAACTCAACCAGAGTCTGGGGGGAAAGTGAAGGGGGGGTTGGAAGTGAAGGCACTTTGAGGAGAGAGCTGTGTGGCAAAGAGACGACGTGCTGGAGGCAGGAGCAACGCCTCCTCCCTCTCCAAATGGCAGTGCCACCAAGCCCCTGCCTAGTGCATCCTGGGATGCATTGGGAGGGGCTATTCATGGTATTTAGCCCCTCCCAGGGCACACCAAGATGCATCAGGCAGAGGACGCCTCCACTTTGAGATGGCTGGGCCCAGAGGCAGGAGGAAGAAAACACGGCTCCTGCCCTCAGTGAATTTAAGGTATGTGTGCAGAGGGGTCACTAGACCACCAGAGGGTTTAGTTTGGAGTGGGGGGGGGGGGGTGATTGGGAGATGGATTTGTGGTTTGGAGGGGGTCCACTGAACCACCTGGGATTTGTCATGTGGAAAATGGAGCAAGGTAGGGTGCAGGCAGCCTTTGCAACTACCTGCGTTTCCCTCCTCTCCAGCAGCAACAGAGCTGCCGTAAAATCTAGATGCTCTTTCCTGTGCATCACATAGATTGATCATTATAGGATTCTCAGTAGCTGCTAATGGGACATGTTATAGCCACGGAAAACCCCTTTTTGCATTATTTGCATAATAATATTTGCTTTAAACCGCTACAAAAGGTCTAAAGCAAATGCTACAAGCTTGCTAAGCTTTATGCATTGGGCCCTGAGAAAAATTAATGCAGACTAAGAGTATACAGAAAAAAATCCAGCCTCAAAGCCTCAGATTGTGAGTTACCTTAGAAGTTCTGTCAGGAACCTCTTTCAATGAGAATCCTATGTAAACAGTATCAAGTTCAGAATCTTATCTTCCTCTATGAAATGCAAAACTGTAATTGAAGGGTTCCCCACAACAATCTCAGTGTAATGAGAATTCCCCATTCACAGCCAAAGAAAGTGATGGATTTATCCCAGTCCAAAATGCACATCCATTGACATGTGCAGTAGGTAACACATTACACAATGTAAAATACAACACAGTAACTGGCAGAGAGTCCAACCTCCCCCCCCCCCCACCAAAAAAAACAAAAACAAAAAAAACCAAATACATGAGAACCTGAAGTACATGAATCCACTCTCTATATTTAAACTATCTATACTGAAAATTTGTTTCTAGTCCACAGGGCTGAGAACATTACCACTTTTTCATGAAAAAGGTTACACAGTGTCACATCATACCTTGGGGTGCCGTACAGCATTATCAGATGGGACAAGTCCAACAGCCTCAGCTCAGGGTGCACCCCCATCCAGATACCCTGGATATATCCCTAGTCTCCCATCCCAGCCTGGGGGCTCAACCTAGGGGTTAATGTGTGACCCAGAGAAACCAGGGTTCAAATTCCACTGACGTTCCCTGTGGCCTTGGGTAATCAACCCTCCATTGCCTCAGGTACGAACTTAAAGCCCTCCAGGGACAGGGAAATACCTAGTGAAAAGGTATGAACTAAATACCAGATCGTGGAAACCTGATGCACACTGAAGTTGGACCCGAGTGCTTGAGGAGCTTGGGATTCTGCAGGTACTTTGACTGAGCTTAGCCACTGCTGGAAACAGAACACTGGGCTAAATGGATCTGTGGTCTGGCCCAGAATGGCAATTTTTAAATTCCATCCACCTGTTCCTATTCCAGAGCTGCCAACTTCAGCTATGTTTTTTTATTTTTTGTTACATTTGTATCCCGCGCTTTCCCACTCATGGCAGGCTCAATGCGGCAGGCAATGGAGAGTTAAGTGACTTGCCCAGAGTCACAAGGAGCTGCCTGTGCCAGGAATCGAACTCAGTTCCTCAGTTCCCCAGGACCAAAGTCCACCACCCTAACCACTAGGCCACTCCTCCACTCCACTGTATGTTATACATGCACTTATATCCTGCCTAATCCCTACACAGGTTCAATGCGGGTAACAAAGAAGAACAACCAAAATTACAGTTAGAAAAACAACCACAAGTTTAAAAAAAATGTATTTTCTTTTTTGAAAAATCGTTAATCATGTAAACATGTCAAACACGGCAAGGAATTTTAAAGTTTCACAGAAAGAAAGGAAAATGATTTAACAATGACTTTAATGGAATATATCTTGTACAGATAGTTTAATTTTGATCCTTCTATCTAGTAACACCTATCAACTGAAGTAAATTAGAGAGGGACTGTGGAGAAAATCCCGTTAAAATTTTGTATCAAACAACAAACTTTAAAAGCAATTCTATCAAATGTAACTGGAGCAGTAAAGGCATCACATGATCAAACTTTGTCTTACAAAAGATTAATTTAGCAGCAGCGTTCTGATCAACTGCAATTTCAAAGTCAGTTTAGGCAAAATGCCCAGATATAAGAACCTGAGATTCTGTGTAAGCGTTGTGATATTATAGTGTAGAGATATAAGACAGTTCAGATCTAAGGGTTCCTTGAAAGAGCTTGGTAGAGAAAGATGGTCAGTGTCGGGACCCGAAAATAGCTATGAAAACTAAGTGCCTTTAAGTTTGATGGCTTTGGTCCCATTATTTGAATAAAAAAAATGGTGTGCAATGATTATAATTAACAAATGGACTATACACCATTTCTGGTCTGCATGTGTCCTTGTCGAGCAGGGACGGTCTCTTCATGTTCAAGTGTATACATCCTGAATTATGCCCACAAAATGCTTATCTTACAAGAACTGCGTGCAGGCAAGCAATTGGAATATAAAAGCAAAAAAATCCTCTGTTTTCAAGATTATTCCACTGCAGTGTCTGCAGCGCGAAAAGGCTTTGCACCGCTGTGCACCAAACTTTTTGGGCTCAAGTACAGATTCAGTCTCCTCTACCCAGCTAAGCTCAAACTGCTGGAAAATGGCCAAGCAGTCTACTTTGAGAAAGTAGAAGAAGCAACTAAGTATGTAGACCAAATGCTGGCCGAAGAGCGTGAGGGCTGAGACCAAGAAGGTGACTTGTTGAGGAGAGAAGAGACTTCATCGAGCATCGTTTACAAGTTAACAGCCCCAGTGGAGATTGACTGGTGCATACAAGCGTAAGTTACTGACATGTTTGGGTTACAGGAGTATCGTTATGCGAGTTGCAAGTTACAATAGAGTTTGACTGGCTCATATCAGGAGATGCCACATGATGGGTCGCTGCCCACTCCTGTTGTTTGCGTTTGAGTGTTTACAGTTGGCCCAGTTGTTGGAAGCCGTAAGGACACTTGGCACAGCAGACTGACAATGGCAGGGACAAGTCAGAGGAGTAGTGGGCATAAAGGTCGTAGACAGTGATTGCTTGGATCTCCACTGAGGATTTATCATGTGCCAAGTTCAAGCAAAGCGGATAACTGTGGCTGTTTGGGCTAAAAGACATGGAATTATTAGGGCTACAGCCTGCCAAATGAATACTGGCACAGAGAGGGGCTGGCACGGCTGTTAGCCCGAGGAGAACTGAGTGTGCCCACGATAGACATGAACAGAAGGGACATTTTCGTTGGCCTTGTTTTAACAGAAGAGGTTTGGTGAGAAACAAGTTTTGGTGACGGGTTGGGTGGGTGGGGATAGCCATAGATCCATGAGGCGCCCTAGCCTTGGAAAACAGGAAGTTATGCCAATAGGCAAGGGACGACAGATGGTGGGTATAGAGGGGGAGGGGGATATGGGGGGAGGGGGATATGGGGGGTGGGGGGTAGACGGAAGGAAGGGGGGGGGGGGGAAATTCCTGTATGCATGGAGTTGGAAAGGGAGAAGTATGAAGGAAAACCTAGGGGTGACCCAAAGGAGAGTGACGGAGGAATCCTTAGAGGCGGAGAGGGCGGAGGCTGGGACACTCTCTCTGTGCATAAGAAAAAAGAGTGCAAATAAAGCCTTACAAGTAAGACACAGAACAGAGAGAGGTGTGACATGACAACTTTGCAATGCATAACATGGAATGTGGGGGGCATCCACTCGCCGATTAAGAGGCAAAAAATCCTGAAAATGTTGAATGGTAAAAAAGTGTCCATAGCGTTTTTGCAGGAAACGCATCTTACAAGGGATGAACATGAGAAGTTGAAAACCTGGTGGGTGGGGGAGCTGTACAATGCACCAGCAGTTGGGAAAAAGGGAGGAGTGGTGATATTGATAAGGAAAAACTTGAATGTAGAGGTCAAGAAGGTGGCGGCTGATAGAGGGGGGAGATATGTTATAGCCTCAGTGGTATTAGAGAGACGGCCACTCCTGCTATGCAATATATATGCTCCCAATACCTATGATAAGAAGTTTGTTAATCAAATCACACGCAAAATCCATACATTAGGTGATATCCCCTTAGTGGTGGGAGGAGATCTGAATGACGTACTGGACCCGAATTGGGATAGGTCTCACCCAACTGGGAGGGATCTGGCCAGAAGGGAGAGAGGTAACCCTAGAATTTGTGACATGTTAGAATTGGTGGATGTATGGAGAACATTACATCTGGTAGACAAAGATTTTACACATCTCTCCAGAGTACACCAAAAGTTGTCTACAATAGACTAATATATGGATCTCAAGAGAGCTACTAACAAAAGTGGAGGAGGCACAGATAGGCCCCATAACTATCTCTGATCATGCTTGGGTGAGAGTCCAGATTAAAGTAGGAGGAGGAGGATTGCAGTTGGGGTCATGGCGTTTTCCAGCCTATCTCTACCGCGATCCCCAGTTCCTGCCTTTCCTGGTGGAGAAATGGAGAGATTATAGCAACAACAATGAACAACATAGGATAGATCCTATACTTTATTGGGAAACGGCGAAGGCGGTACTTCGGGGAGATATAATATCCTATCTAGCTTTTATAAAACGGGACAGAAATAGAGAGGTGATGAGGCTGGAAAGACAGGTAGTAGCGCTGCGGAAGAAATATGGGGTACATCATGAACTGAGACTTAAAAGACAATTATTGGAGGCACAACAGGCCCTCAATGAACTTTTACATGAGCAAACACAGAAAACGAACACATATTACAAGTACAAGCTATATAGGTTTGCTAATAAAAGTGGTAGATTTCTAGTCCGGATTGCCACAGGCGACTCAGTGCCAAAAAAATACTCGCAATGGAGGATAACACAGGAACACGGGTAACTACGGATGAAAGTATAGTCAAAATATTGGGGGACTTTTTTGGTCGCCTATACGCAAAACAAAAAGACGGAATTCAAACATGCGTGGGATATGCATAAAGGAATCCTGTGCAGCAGGAATGGATCCTCAGAAGCTTAGCTGAAATTGGGTGGCGGAGCAGGTGGGGGGAAGAGGGGTTGGTGGTTGGGAGGCTAGGATAGGGGAGGGCAGACTTATACGGTCTGTACCAGAACCGGTGATGGGAGACGGGACTGGTGGTTGGGAGGCGGGAAATACTGCTGGGCAGACTTATACGGTCTGTGCCCTGAAAAAGACAGGTACAAATTCAAGATATGAGTTTATCTTGGGCAGACTAGATGGACCATGCAGGTCTTTTTCTGCCGTCATCTACTATGTTACTATGTAGTGAGCCCTAGTGAGACTTATCTTCATAGTGTGAACCTGCCACAAATCTCAGAAGATGATGCAGAGGTGTTAAATGCTCCTATTACAGAAGAGGAGGTAGACCTAGTAATTAAATGGAGCAAATTGGGGAAGGCACCGGGGCCGGATGGCCTGTGGAATGAATTTTACAAGCTCCTAAATAGTGAGATCAGCCCCGTATTGACCGCAGTGTTTAATGACAACTGCCCAGGCACCTTAATAGAGCACAAATTAGCGTATTGCCGAAACCAGGTAAGCCAGCTGATAAACCAGACTCGTATAGGCCGATCTCGCTGCTGAACACTAAATTAAAACTCTTAGCAAAGATAATGGCAAATCGGCTAGCCAGATGTTTACCATCTTTAATTATAGATTCACAAGTGGGGTTTACGTGTGGGAGGGTAAAAGCTAAGAATATGCGTAGAATATGGGTCGCCCTGGAGAAAATAAGACATGATAGGAGCAATGCTCTGCTTATTAGTTTCTACGCCGAAAAGGCTTTTGACCGAGTAGATTGGAATTATTTGTTTGCAGTGTTGAAGGCCTATGGGATCACAGGATTATATGCGAGGGCAGTCAGAACTTTGTACAGACCCGCAGGCTCAGATATTTGCTAATGGTCTACGGTCTGACTGGTTCCCGATAAAGAGAGGCACAAGACAGGGATGTCCACTATCACCATTACTTTTCATATTGGCGTTGGACCCCCTCCTCAGAGAAATCCAACATAATACAGATATTTGGGGAGTCATGATACGTGACCATAGCTTTAAAACAGCAGCTTTTGCAGAAGATCTGTTGGTATTAATCACTGATCCCAAGCAACCTCTGCCGCATCTCATGGAAAGTTTAGAGGAATATGGGGACTTCTCAGGGTTCCGATTGAACCTCCTGAAATCTGAAGCTCTAGCTAGTAATGCAGAACTTGAGGGGGAGTGGGGAGATAGATTCCCTATAAGGTGGGCAAGGGGTTCCTTTAGGTATCTGGGAAAACAGCTCCCTATGGATACCAGACAAATTTACGACCTGAATATCGCTAAGTTGCTAAAGGATACTCAGGAACAATTATCCCGTTGGTCTGGGCTACCTGTGTCACTTATGGGTCGGATACAGCTATTTCGAATGATAATATTCCCGCGTTGGCTTTACGTACTGCAAGCGTTACCGTTGCGCCTGGGAAGGCGAGAGTTGGTAGCATTGCGAAGATTAGTAGTGAAGTATTGCTGGGCTGGTAGAAAAACTAGGATGAAGTGGCAATACCTAATAGGGAATTGGAGGCAGGGAGGGTTAGGCATTCCAGATATGAGGACATATAATCAGGCGTGTCTATTGAGGCATTTGAGGGATTGGGTCCTTGATACAACACCTACACGGATGTGGATCTAGAAAGGGCATACTTTCATCCCTGGCACCTGAATTATTTAATACATGTTAGGAGAAAAGGACAAATGCCTGAAAAAGTTAGAGACAGCATGTTGCTGGGGCCGTTATGGCATACGTGGCGGGAATTGGCACAAAGGTGGGGTCAGGACCCAGCGGCTAGCAGACTTCTACCTCTTGTTGGGAATAAGGATTTCATACCGGGCAGTGATAATGCAGTGTTTCACATACTTCAAGGCCAAGGGGTGGAGCTATTGGGTAGTTTTCTCAAGGACGATAACACTGTGATTTCCATAGCTGACTGTCAACGTAAATGTTCAGGGGGGCCATTGGGGATATTGGCTTATCACCAGCTCGCCCACTACATACATAGTATTCCAAAGGGAGGGCTGACCCACAGACTTGAGATTAAGTTGAGGGAGTTCCTTGGAAGGGGATGTGTTGGGACAGGTTTCCATATCTTGGTTTTTTAGAGAGCTAGAGAAAGGGCTACCGGAGAGGAGGGTGACTGAGGTGGCGATGAAGTGGGAAACTGAAATTCATAGGACTATCTCTGAACGCCATTTACAGCACTCATTGAGGGGCATACAGAAGGTGATACATAGTGCAGAGTTGCAAGAGTGCCAATATAGAATACTACATAGGGCTTATCTCTCTCCCAGAAGGGCATTTCACGCACGGGTGACAGGGACGGATGAGTGCCTAAAATGTGGGCAGGGCGGTGCTAATCTAACACACTGCATATGGCAATGTAAGACCATAAAGGCATTCTGGGGGAGAATAGGTAAATTCGCAAGGGAGGTCCTAGGCTCACAGGTTCTTATTACGTTTGACAGAATGTTGCTGAGTGTACCTGAACAGTGGGATGAAGGGACTCAGGGAGAAAGAGTGTTCCTGAGCAAATCCTGTATAGTGAGGAAAAAATGTATTATGAATCACTGGATATTGGCCCCCCCCTCCCCCTCTTACTGGTACTGGCGGAATAAGATGCACCAACTGATGTTATGGGAAGCGAGAGGGGCGAGAGTGACGCCAAAACAGCAAGTGAGGTTTTTGACGATCTGGGGACAATACATAAACATGATTTCACCGAAAGCAAGAAGCCAAGTTCTCAATGGGTTGCCATGGGGAAATAGAGAAGATAGGTTGAGTTAAGGCCGACCCATGCTAACAGGAGGGTGGGGGCGACGGGGGGGAGAAGGGGAGAGGAGAGGAAAGAAGCATAAGATTTGGTTAATAAATTTGAGATTAAAGTATGGTTTGTGATAAGTGGCTGTAATAAAACTGTCAAATTATCAGAATGATATATTAAGGGAATGAAAAAGGGGGGGCAGGGAGGGGAGAAAACTGATTACTGATAATTCATTTCATGTTGTTATGGTGTTGATTGTATTATCATAGAAAGTGTTGTACATCTGGATTATGTATTGTATTATTTTGGAGTATCCCTAATAAAAATGTTTAAAAACTTAACGAGAGCCTTGAATCAAATAGATTGGGGAAAAGGATAGTGATAGGAGTGTACTACTGTCCGCCTGGCCAGGATGAACAGACGGATGCAGAAATGTTAAAGGAAATTAGGGACGCAAACAAACTGGGCAACCCAATAATAATGGGTGATTTCAGTTACCCCGATATTGACTGGGTAAATGTAACATCGGGGCACGCTAGGGAGGTAAAATTCCTTGATGAAATAAAGGACAGCTTTATGGAGCAGCTGGTGCAGGAGTCGCCAAGAGAAGGAAAAATTCTAGCCCTAGTCCTTAGTGGAGCACATAATCTGTGGAGGAGTGGCCTAGTGGTTAGAGTGGTGGACTTTGGTCCTGGGGAACTGGGTTCGATTCCCACTGCAGGCACAGGCAGTTCCTTGCGACTCTGGGCAAGTCACTTAACCCTCCATTGCCCCAGGTACAAATAAGTACCTGTATATAATATGTAAGCCGCATTGAGCCTGCTATGAGTGGGAAAGCGCGGGGTACAAATGTAATAAAAAAAATAAATAAATAAATTTGGTGTGGGGCCGCTTGATAACAGTGATCATAATATGATCGGATTTGATATTAGCTTTGAAGTATGCATAGGAAATCAAATACGTTAGCGTTTAACTTTAAAAAAGAAGACTATGATAAGATGAGAAGAACGGTGAAAAGAAAACTTAGAGGAGCGACTGCGAGGGACAAAAATTTACATCGGGCTTGGATGCTGTTCAAAAACACCATTCTGGAAGCCCAGGCCAAATATATTCCGTGCATTAAAAAAGGAGGAAGGCAGAATTTTTCTTCACTCAACGTGTAATTAAAGTCTGGAATTCATTGCCAGAGAATGTGGTAAAGGCGATTAGCTTAGCGGAGTTTAAAAAAGGTTTGGACGGCTTCCTATAGGAAAAGTCCATAGACCGTTATTAAATGGACTTGGGGAGAATCCACTATTTCCGGGATAATCAGTATAAAATGTTTTGTACATTTTGGGGATCTTGCCGGGTATTTGTGAGCTGGAAACAGGATGATGGGCTCGATGGACCTTTGATCTACTTTCCACGTTAAGGTTCCATGAAGAGGCCAGAATTAGTCCTGGAAGACTTTTCCACATCATGAAAAGCCTGAGAGTCAGGATTGCAGTTTGCTTTTCCTCAGAAGGTTAATACAGCGGTTGTGACTCTGGGCTCCAGGTACTAAACCACAGAAAGGCCCGGCCCACTTGGTCACCTCATTCATCCCGTTAATTACTCGAGGGGGAAAACAAAATATCATTATTATGTCAGCCTGGTACCGCCCAAACACGGCCAGCGCTATGGAAACCCTGATCAAGGACTACAAATCCCAGACTGCACCGGGCCTTTCCGTTCCTCACCTGGATGTTGCAGGTGTACTCGGAGTCATCGAGCAGCCGCACGGTGCAGCTCTGCTCCCGCTCTAGGTTCCTGCTACTGCCGCTCATCAACCGGCTCAACATCTCGCCCGGGGAGCCGACGACAAAGAGACGCGACGTGACTCCGGGGCCGGGGGGGGGGGGACGAGTGTGGTTGAACCGCTGGGGACCGTCCGTCTCGCTGCTCGCCGGCGGTGGGGGCGGCCCGAATACGCACGACCAATCAACAGCTGCTCTCAGCTGACGGACCTTCTCATGAACCTATCAGAACCCTCAGCAAAGCACAGCCGCGACCAATCGCAACAGGAAAAGGGCGGGACTTGGGCGCAGCTATCTCAGTTCACCGTTCGTTTATTCGTTGGCTAAGCGACAGTCCTGTAACCGTCCCCCGTCCCTCCATCAAATACCCCGCCCAGTTCACCCCCTTACTGAGGGGATCCATTCGTTATCACTTCCCTCACCCCAGTGTTATTCAAGGAGGTTTAATAGTGAAGCTGTTTGGGTTGGAAACGGGGAGACATCAAAAAGTTGAAGCCACTTAGCTTAGTCTATTTCCCCTTCCCCTCACATGTGAAGACATTATCTACCCAACTGCTACAGTTTTAGACTTTTTACATATGGACCAGGCATATAGGCAGTGCCGCCGGCCGGTCCCTTCTTTCTCTTCTTGTTTTGGGTGAACAAAAAGGGCGTCAAGCTCCGCCTACTGGCTTCAGCCCCCATAACGGACTAGACAGGGCAGGCCGATGGCCCGGATGTTGCCCACCACCCCGAAAGATGAAGGCGGGATAGTCGCTCAGGCGCGCACGCAGCGGCGTCATCACAGAGTGACGTCACGCGGTCTGTCCAATCGGCGGCCGCGCAGGTGACGCGCCTCTGCTTTCTGATTGGCTGAGCGCTGTGGAGATGGCAGTAGGCTAGGTGAGCCGGACGTGGTCCGGTTTAGGTGGCACTGGGGAGAGAGAGCGGGAAGGTCCGCGTCCGCTGCCATGGTGGGCTTCGGGGCGAATCGGCGGAGCGGTCGCTTCCCTCCCTTCGTGCTGGTGGCGCTGCTGGTAGTGATCGCCCTTTTGGCGTTTAATTACTGGAGCGTGTCTTGCCGGGTGGCGGCGCTGCAGGAGGAGCTGCTCAACCTCCAGGCGCAGGTCAGTCGCTCCGAGGTGGCCCGTGGCCGGATGGAGAAGAGGAACTCGGAGCTGATGGTTCAAGTGGACGCTCACCGCAAACAGATAGACCTCAAGCAGGATGACTACAAGAGTCTGAGCAGCCAGAGCCTTCGCTGTGAGGCGGACAAGGTAAGCAAAGACCCAGTCAGTGCCCCTCCCCCTCTCCCGGCCAGTCCGAGTCCCATCACCACTGTCACCCCTCCCCCAACCAACAGCAACGCTCTTCACCACCATCAAAACTAGGAGCAAGCAACTCCCCTTCTCTTCACCATCACTTTCTCAAGATCAGGACCATGGAAGGATCCAACTCCCTCCCACTCATTAAAATAGCTCCTTCATCACCATCATACCCACTCCCTCCCTTCCAAAATGAGAGGAATAAGGACCAAAACCAACAACAAAGACACAACTTCCTTTGTTACCATGGCACCAAGGACTCAATCCCTTCACCATCATCACTACCCTCCCCAGACCAAAACCAGGGACAAGGATGAACCTTAATCACAAGCTCCCCTTACTACCATCATCCCCACTATAAATTCCTCTTTGCTATTACAACTCCACCTCTACCCCAACCAACAGCAACGCTCTTCACCACCATCAAAACTAGGAGCAAGCAACTCCCCTTCTCTTCACCATCACTTTCTCAAGATCAGGACCATGGAAGGATCCAACTCCCTCCCACTCATTAAAATAGCTCCTTCATCATCATCATACCCACTCCCTCCCTTCTAAAATGAGAGGAATAAGGACCAAAACCAACAACAAAGACACAACTTGCTTTGTTACCATGGCACCAAGGACTCAATCCCTTCACCATCATCACTACCCTCCCCAGACCAAAACCAGGGACAAGGATGAACCTTAATCACAAGCTCCCCTTACTACCATCATCCCCACTATAAATTCCTCTTTGCTATTACAACTCCACCTCTACCCCAACCAACAGCAACGCTCTTCACCACCATCAAAACTAGGAGCAAGCAACTCCCCTTCTCTTCACCATCACTTTCTCAAGATTAGGACCATGGAAGGATCCAACTCCCTCCCACTCATTAAAATAGCTCCTTCATCACCATCATACCCACTCCCTCCCTTCCAAAATGAGAGGAATAAGGACCAAAACCAACAACAAAGACACAACTTCCTTTGTTACCATGGCACCAAGGACTCAATCCCTTCACCATCATCACTACCCTCCCCAGACCAAAACCAGGGACAAGGATCAACCTTAATCACAAGCTCCCCTTACTACCATCATCCCCACTATAAATTCCTCTTTGCTATTAGAACTCCACCTCTACCCCAACCAACAGCAACGCTCTTCACCACCATCAAAACTAGGAGCAAGCAACTCCCCTTCTCTTCACCATCACTTTCTCAAGATCAGGACCATGGAAGGATCCAACTCCCTCCCACTCATTAAAATAGCTCCTTCATCATCATCATACCCACTCCCTCCCTTCTAAAATGAGAGGAATAAGGACCAAAACCAACAACAAAGACACAACTTGCTTTGTTACCATGGCACCAAGGACTCAATCCCTTCACCATCATCACTACCCTCCCCAGACCAAAACCAGGGACAAGGATGAACCTTAATCACAAGCTCCCCTTACTACCATCATCCCCACTATAAATTCCTCTTTGCTATTACAACTCCACCTCTACCCCAACCAACAGCAACGCTCTTCACCACCATCAAAACTAGGAGCAAGCAACTCCCCTTCTCTTCACCATCACTTTCTCAAGATTAGGACCATGGAAGGATCCAACTCCCTCCCACTCATTAAAATAGCTCCTTCATCACCATCATACCCACTCCCTCCCTTCCAAAATGAGAGGAATAAGGACCAAAACCAACAACAAAGACACAACTTCCTTTGTTACCATGGCACCAAGGACTCAATCCCTTCACCATCATCACTACCCTCCCCAGACCAAAACCAGGGACAAGGATCAACCTTAATCACAAGCTCCCCTTACTACCATCATCCCCACTATAAATTCCTCTTTGCTATTACAACTCCACCTCTACCCCAACCAACAGCAACGCTCTTCACCACCATCAAAACTAGGAGCAAGCAACTCCCTTCTCTTCACCATCACTTTCTCAAGATTAGGACCAAAGAAGGATCCAACTCCCTCCCACTCATTAAAATAGCTCCTTCATCATCATCATACCCACTCCCTCCCTTCTAAAATGAGAGGAATAAGGACCAAAACCAACAACAAAGACACAACTTGCTTTGTTACCATGACACCAAGGACTCAATCCCTTCACCATCATCACTACCCTCCCCAGACCAAAACCAGGGACAAGGACCAACCTCTCTTCTCCAAGTAAAACCAGGAGCAAATACCTTAATTACAAGCTCCCCTTACTACCATCATCCCCACTATAAATTCCTCTTATTAAGTGTGTGGAAGAAAGTATGCGGGATAGCAACCGGCACAGCCATAAACAAATAGAGTAGCTTAGGAAGCAACGCCATCTTTACCACTGCTATTCTGCCCATCCAAGACATTCGTAGCCCCCCCCCCCCCCCCCCCACCTTTCTAATTCATGAAACAATTCCTGTAACTTAGGGATGAAATTTTCCCGGAACAAATCCCCAGTTTTTGGCATCAGATTAACCCCTAAGTATCGAATAAATCTAAGGGACCATTTAAAAGGGAAGAGAGGTTGTAGCTCATCTTGTAGCCCCTCTGGGAATTGTATAGGCAGAAGCTCTGATTTTTGAATATTAACCTTAAGGCCCGCTGCCACTCCATAGAGCTTAAGAATCTCCATCACTGTTCGTAAAGAGGTCTTAGGATGTGATAATGTGAGCAAAACATCATCTGCATAATGCATACGTTTGGTTTCTTGTCTCCCTATTCTGATGCCTTGCACCAAGGGATCATTTTTAACTAAAATTGCCAGAGGCTCCATGAATAATGCAAACAACAGCATGGACAAAGCACACCTCTGCCGTGTACCTCTGAAAAGTTCAAATGGTACAGTGCTGGTCCCATTAATCCTCATTTGAGACATGGGATGTTGATAGCGGAAACCCAGCTCAAAAATTGCCCACTAAAGCCCACTCTCTTCAGCAATTCAAAAAGGAAGGGCCACAGCACTTTATCGAATGCTTTCTCTGCATCTAATGAGAGAAAGACCACTGGCTGACCCACTTTCTCAATCCGGTCTAGTATGTATTGCGCACATCTGGTATTGTCAAAGGTTTGTTTGTTCGCTATAAACCTAGCCTGGTCCTCGTGGACCAGTCGGGGTAGTACTTTTTGCAAACGGCCAGCCAAAATTGTAGTTAAGATTTTGTAATCTGTCCCTAATAAAGAGATTGGCTGGTATGAATTACAACTTTGTGGGTCCTTATGCGGCTTAAGTAACAAGACCACATTCGCCAGCCTCCAGGACAGCGGAGAAGTAGTATCAGACCGAATAACATTAAACATTCTGAGCAATATGGGTGCTAAAATTGAATTAAAACGTTTATTGAACCAGTTGCTATAGCCATCTACTCCTGGCGCTTTCCCCCCCGGGTAAGTCCTTGATGGCCGAGACCACCTCCTCCAGCTCTATAGGAGCTGACAGCATTTCCTGCTCAGTCCCCCTCAGATTTGGTAGGTCCACCCCATCCAAGAGAGACTGTATAGCCTCTTCCGATAGATGGTCTCTCCGGCTGATATAGCTTCTGATAATATTGTACAGATACTCTCTGAATGTCATCAATTTGATCCCAGCTTTGCCCCTCTACATCTCTCACCTTACCAATAGCATTACGACCCGTTAGTTGTTTGAATTTATAGGCTAAAAGCTTGCTGGCCTTGTTATTGAATTCATAATGTTCTTGTTGCACCCGCTGCATTTGTTCCTTAATAACTGGAAGCTCCAAAGCTAGTAACTATACTCTAGCCCTATGCAACTCCTCGTGCTGGCTTGGCTGTAGCTTGTTGTTTGACCAACTTATCTAGCTGTTGCACAATTTGTCTAAGTTCTGCTTCTTTCTCCCTAGTGTCTTTATGTATGTATGATTGCAGTGAGATTGTTTTCCCTCTAATCACCGCTTTCAGACTGTCCCTCAAGGTCTCTGGCGCAATTTCTGGAGTATCGTTAAATTGCAAGAACTCCATAAGTTCCCCCTCAATTCACTTAACATTTTTAGGATCATCCAACAGTCCGTCAGGGAACTGCCACCTTCTGCACCCCTTGGTCATTTGAAATCCCCGTAGTGTTATAGTAATTGGAGCATGATCTGACCAGGAACGCATGTGAATCTCTGTAGAATCTGCCTGAAGGACTGTTCCTGCACTGCCCAGCCACATATCTATTCTCGAGTAGGTATCATGGGGTCGAATAGCATGTATAATCCTGCTCGTCCCCCTGCATTACCCTCCAAATATCCACCAACCCCCATTGATTATGGAATTGGAGTAGCTTGTCCCTTTCCGGCTGTGCATAGTCAGCTGTCCCGGTCGAATTATCCACAGAGGGGTCTACCATCAGATTAAAGTCCCCACCAAGCAAGACCTCCCCTTGCACATATTTCGATAAATGAGTGCTAAGCAATTCAAAGAATTCCCCCTGGGAGTGATTAGGGGCATAAATATTAACTATAGTATAGGCTTGTCCCCCAAGGTTTACTACCACAATTGTAAACCTTCCCCCTGAATCCAATTTAACCGCCTGAATCTCCCATGCGCGGCCTTGTTTAAAAAGTATCCCCACTCCCGCTGTTTTTGCCTGCTTCCTATTAGACGCTAAATATTGATGGGGGTATCCAGAATTGTGCAATAGATGTTCATGCCTGGGCAGCAAATGCATCTCCTGAATCAGCATTATATCTGCTCCCACCCGTTTCACTTCTCTAAACAACCTCTTGCGCTTTATGGGGGAATTAAGGCCTTGTGCATTCAAGGACAGACAAGTTACCTGAGTCATGGGGGTTCAAAGCATGCAGCACTATGATCCTTCCAATGTCTGCTATAGGGTCTCCAGCGCATGCATCTACTCCTAGCCTCCTCCTGAGTTACTCCGTTTCCCCATCCCCCCCCCCCCCCCCCCCCCCCCCCCCCATATCCAACCAGTGGGTCAAACTTATCCCACCACTAGAAATAGAGAACGGTAACCAAACGCATGCCTTCAAATGCTAACATCTTATCCCATATCTACAAATATAACCCCATTCTGTCCACATTCAAATCACATACATACCCACCCTCTCAAAGGCATTTCTAAAGACATAGTTATTACTGAGTATCTCACACGGACAGCTCAAGTCACATTAGTATTTGAAGATGGCAGCTGCTGTTCTGATTGTTGCCCGGTGAGGCGACCCTTGCCTTTCACCATTCTGGTCCAGCGTTGACGCACAGAGCGAAGTCCCGACTCCGCTCTCCCGTGCACCTCTGATCCCTCCGAGGGCGCCTCCACCTCCGGCCAAGTTGCATGTGCTTCCTCCACGCTCTGGATCCGGCACCATTTTCCATCCTGATTGTAAGCCAAAGCAAATGGATGTTGCCAGCGATATACACCTCCTTTATCGCGGAGGTATCTTGTAAAATTCCTAATCCCCGCTCGCCTTTTTAGTGTAGCAGGAGCTCAATCCTGATATAATTCAATGGGGAAGGACTCCCACTGCAAAGTCTCCCCGTTTGCAAGCCTTGCGAAGAATGGCTTCCTTCATTTTGTAGTCTGAAAAGCAAGCGATCATATCTCGTGTTGATTTGGATCTCAAATGAGCCATCACTCTGTGGGCCTGATCCACTTTGATAGTGTCTGGGGGCACCTCCTGCCCTTCTTCATACTAGCAATTTGCCGAGTGACCCAGTCACAGTCTAGATAGTCTGCCTGCTCTGGAATGCCCCGAATGCGGATATTTGACTGCCTTCCCCGGTTTTCAAGATCTTCAACTTTATCCCACAGGGACTTACATAGGGCTTGTTGTTCTTTCAGTGTGGTTTCCACGGCACTCAGTTTCTTGCTGTTCCTCCACACGTTCATCTACCTCCTCCACCCGACGTCCCATCTCTGTCAGCTCTCTGCAGAGGTCCGTAGCTAGCGTCGAGAAATCCTCTTGAACGCCTTTAATATCGGAGCGAATCTCTTCCAGCAGTGCCCGAAAATCTTTAGCTGAGAACTCGTCTTCCTCTGACCTCACACGTGACGGTGTATTCCGCCCTGCGCTAGCGCTGTTACCATGCTCCTCTGTGGGCACCATCTTGTCCGTGCCAGGTTACGGTCTATATGTAAAGTCTTTTAGGGACTTACGGGGCCCTGCGGAGTCTTTCCCGGTCATTTCTACTTGCTACAGTTCTTCCATGAGGTGGGTACAGGTTCCGTGATCTTGTTTATTGCAATAGGCGGTTATATTTTATGTATCTTCCAGAATGGCATGCGGAGCTATTCTCTCACACCGCCATTGCTCAGCGTGACATCACCGCTCTCTCACAGTAGATGATTTTTTGAAAGCAATACGTTCTTTGATTGGGAGCCAGTGCAGTTTTTATCAGAGGAGTTTGGCGCTTTCGAATCGCGTTTTTCCAAATATGAGCCTGGCTGCCGTGTTTTGAGCGGTCTGAAGTTTCTTGATGATTTGTTCTTTACATCCTGCATAGATTCCGTTGCAGTAGTCTACATGGCTAAGTACCATTGATTGTATCAGGTAGCGAAATGTATCCCTCGGGAAGAATGGTTTCACACGTTTGAGTTTCCACATTGAATGGAACGTTTTCTTAGATGTAGATTTTGCTTGGTTCTCTAGAGTGAGGATGCGGTCGATTGTAACGCCGAGGATTTTCAGACTATCTGAGATAGGAAGTGTGTAATTTGGGGTGTTTATGCTAGCGGGTTTGTTTGTATTGTATTGGGATGAGACAGTGTTTTTTTTCTGTGTTGAGTTTTAATTGAAATGCATTTGCCCATGGGTCCATGATGTTCAAACTGAGCTTGATTTCGTTGGAGATTTCGGTCAGGTCATGTTTGTAGGGAATGTATATAGTGACATCGTCTGCGTAGATGAAAGCGTTGAGGCCATGGTTGGATAAGGACTTGGCTAGTGGGGGTCATCATTAGGTTGAAGAGGATCGGAAATAGTGGTGATCCTTGAGGTACTCCACAGTCTGCTTTCCACAGTGATGATGTGTTTGAGTTTGATTTCACTTGGTATGTTCTACTACTACTACTACTTATCATTTCTAGATGGAATATATTGAAATTAAATGGAAGTAAAATTAAACTGTCCTTTCATTGGGGCACATTGAACACATCATCTGTTTTGTAGAAGTTGCATTTTATATGAATTTTTCTGTTTTGAGCAAGTTTCAGGGACAAGTGGTTTTATAAGTCAAAATAAATATTTTTTTCATTCAACTCTCTTACTAAATGGGCTGTAAGCTCCTAATGCAGATCATTGGTTTTCTGATATTTTGTTCTTGTGATGTTGTACTGTGCCAAAACTCTTATCTCTTCAATAATTTTACACCGAATCTTCACTAAACATAATTCTGAACTTCCCGATTGTCCATACTAATCAATAAGATTGAAGTTTAATATTCCTGATTGTCCAAGTTAATCTATTCACGATTTAAGTTAATCCAACACCTTTATTTCTGATTATGAAAATGCATTTTCTGTAACTGTATACCTAATCCTCTCTGTCTCCTGCACCTTAAATATGTATTTCTCTTCCGGAATTGGTGATCACCATTGTGGAAAATGTAAGCCACATTGAGCCTGCAAATAGGTGGGAAAATGTGGGATACAAATGCTACTATCCACCCTAAAAAGTTGTTTTCTGGCTGTACATGAGGAATTGTGATATTGAATAAATAAGTATACGTCTGTATCCCTAGTCATGTATCCAAAGTTTATATAGTTCTTTCAAGAAAGTCAGTTAATCGTTTAACTTATTAGTGGAGCATGACTACAGAGTCATGGTATGGTTGCATTTTCACTATGGTAATACTAGAGCCCAGCTAAGGAACAGGTTATTTTGAGTTAGTCTTCACTGGACTTAAACTTGCTTTCCTTGTGACATCACCATCCAGCTAGATAGGTAGTGTCTTACAAGATGGAGGTTAAAGGAATTAAAAAAAAAAAAATTATATCCCACATTATCCCAAGCAAACTCGGGTTCAATGTGGCTTACATTTGAAAACACAGTGAGGCAGAATAATAGAATTCAGTAGCATGGGAACAAGGATATATCTGAAACATTTAACAAGGTTGAGATTAGCATATATACCCAACTGGGCATTTAAAAATCTGTTCTTAAATGAAGCTTCATATTCAGAATTCATAGCCATAAGTATAGACAGTTATTCAAACATTTTCACATTCACACATCAGAGCAGGCATCCATACACACATTGCAAAAGTAAACAACAACTTACAGGGTATATCCAAAACTTAACTTTTATTTTCTCATTTCTATCTTCCAAAATTCCAGACAGCAGATGTAGAGATAAGCAGGACCCAGAGTACCCCAAAACAAGTAAAGTGAGAAACAACACAGTTTACACCTAATTGTTCAACCACCCTTAGGATTCACCTTTGGGTTTAAAAAGCAAAACCATGTGCATGTATGGACGGATAAATGAATTAAAAACAAAGTTTAAATGCCCTTAATATTTAATACTTGGTAGTAATAATGGAACAGTGATGGAATATTCAAATAGCAAGCAGCCTGAGCCATCAGATTTATTTTCTACTGAACATAACTAACTTTGTATGAACTTGGCTGCTAATAGTGTGCTGAACTGGACAATGTTGGCACATTTAGAATGACTCTGGACAGAACTTCTGCATGAAGGAAGCCCTTTCCTCATTATTCAATACCTCTCTGTGAAATAGTAGTCATAAAAAAAAAAGGCAAGTGCATTTTTATAATATACCACTGCATTCCACAAAATAAAAGTAGCAAGTTCCCACATACCATCTTTTTCTTTTGATGTAGGCACAGGAAAAAAAAGATGTTAAATGCTCTCAGGTTTCAAACTAATTTATATATATTTTTAAAATTGTACTTATAAATAGTAAGTCTGATTGTTAAGTACCTGATTCTCATAATATGTCTATTTTGGTGGCCCTTTTACTCTGCACGAATACAAGGAGTCCCTATAACCAGCCCCTCCAAATGATACAATGATTTACAATTTAGAACTAATTACTACTCTAACTGATGAAACCAATAGTTTCTCTGGGTACATCCGTATACTGCACGAGCCGACATGTTTGAAAATATGAGATCAAATAAAAGTGCTACCAACAGTAAAGAACAACAATGTGGATAGAGCAAGCTTGTAGGTTTGCTTGCTTTATTTTGGGTGCGTGGGGATGACAGCTTCATGGAGGAGAGGAAAAGGGAAATTTACCTAATTAGCTTCAATTTTTTGATGTCATGCCTTATGTTCTCAAACTAACCTCCTTGATTGTGCCCTGCTTATCTGATGTGTGATTTCCTGTGGAAATTGGCAGAAGGAAGACCCATGGACTTGCCGAAGGCAGCCTGTCATGCTGCTGCCACAGACAACCAAACTAATCTTTATAGGGCTGTGGGTGAGTGAGGGAGTAGTGCTGAACCGGGGGGGGGGGGGGGGAACGCACTGCCATCACAAGTTGGCATAGGGCGCCACTATCCTTGAGCTCGCCCTGTGTATTAGCATACGCTTCCTCCATTGCATTGCAGATATCTAACTGCATATTCATTGAGGATATCCTGGAAACTAAGCTGGCCAGGTGGTCCCTGGGTTGAAAACCACTGGACTAGAGTACATATAAGCCAGCCAAAAGAGAAGAGCTTGGGACATTTTTGGGGACAGTTGGAGGTAGGATATGACCTGAGAAACATCATCAGCTTCTGTGCAACCGCTTTCTTAAAATGGGACTAGTGGTTGGCAAAACTGATGATCATTTCTTACTTTGGAAGAAAGGCAGGAGAGGGGGACGTTTTTAAATAATTAATGCACAGGAGGCGAGTCTCTTTCAATTGAAAGGAAGCTCTGGAACGAGGGGGCATAGGATGAAAGTGAAGGGACAGACTCAGAAGTAACCTGAGGAAATACTTCTTCATGGAATGGGTGGGGAAATTCATGGAATGGAGGTGGTGGATATGAAAACTGTAAATGAATTCAAGAGAGCTTGAGACAGGTACATAAAATCTCTATGGGAGAAGAAGGGGATAGTAGATGGCATGAATGGGGAGATTCAATAGGACATAAGGTTTTTATGTGCCTTCTTTTTTCTCTGTTTCTGCTGGCTATTTATTTCTGGAGTATTTAACTCATTCCAAAGCTACATATCTCCCAAGGTGAAGAACTCCAAAATCAATGTTGTTATAATATGTGAAATAAAACAATCTGGTCTATCCTCAAAAAGACAACACCAAAAATATACAATTTCTTTATGATCCCTAACATCCATCTGGCTCAGGTTTTCAGTAGCACACTGTTAATTGCATTGAAATTATTAGGCGTTGCCTTTTGAAGTCTGGTGTACATCAGTTTTTCATTCTCATCATCTACCTTTTCATTGGATTTCTGTGTCCTAAATGAATGACCACACCATTGTGTAATAAATGTTGGCTGCCAGACTGAGGGAACCCTGTTGGGAAGTGAACATGCGGATAGACCAGAAGGGGAACACTATCCTTAAAGGAAAACAGAGTGCTCGCCACAGAGCTATTTTCAAGGCAACTTTAATTTCTCTTAACCTTAGCAAGACAGTGGTTCAGTACACATGTATATTAGAAACAAATGGAAATTTGTTTCACCCACCCATTCACAAGTCCATTTAATTCATCAAGGACACAGAAGTATGAAGCATGCATTCCTTCTTAGGATAAGCACAGAACAAGATATTGAGGTGAATATGACCAGGGCCAGTTGGTACCAGACAAGGAGCACCGATAATGACCTACATTGGGACCAGCCCGGATGCAGGACAGATAAACACCCTGCTCTCTCATCTAGCCCCAGCAGGTTCAGTCGTGCAGGATACATCCAATAGATAGGCAAGGTAGGGAACCCATTGAACAAAGACACAGAAGGGATCAGAACACACGTTTGGGAAGCTTGCCAGGTGCCCTTGGCCTGGATTGGCCGCTGTCGTGGACAAGTTGCTGGGCTCGATGGACCCTTGGTCTTTTCCCAGTATGGCATTACTTATGTACTTGCGTACTTATGTAAGAGGAATGGGGCTCATGTCCAGCATGAGACAGGTCTATACCAGCTCCCCTCTCTTGGTCCATACACAAGTACATAGCCCCTCTTCCATATCATCATGCTGATCAATCCATAGACTGGTGGGTTGTGTCCATCTACCAGCAGGTGGAGATAGAGAGCAATCCTTTTGTCTCCCTATATGTGGTCATGTGCTGCCGGAAACTCCTCAGTGTCCCGTCTGTGGCCGTGCCAACCCTCAGACTTACCCTGTTTCTGGGAGTCAGTGTCTGTGCTGGCTTCTGCTTGTCTCTGTGTCTGTGTCTACTACTACTACTACTACTATTTAACATTTCTAGAGCGCTACAAAGTGTACGCAGCGCTGTACAAACACAGAAGAAAGACAGTCCCTGCTCAAAGAGCTTACAATCTAATAGACAAAAAGTAAAGCATTTAAATTTAAAATATTTAAGCAGTCAAGCACAAGAGAACAGTCACAGAAGGACAGAAGATGTTGAAGGGTGGTCAGTGTGATTAGGTGTAACTCTGGTTGGAGTAGTGGGAGAAGGTGATAGGAGATATACTATAGGATGTCATTCTGAGGCCAGGCTAAGTCTAAAGCAGGAGAAGGTATTCTCTGTAGCCTATCTGTGAGATGGAAAATGCTCTCTGAAGCTGCTGCTATAAGTTGTTAGTTTTCTCTCCCTGAAAGAGATCCAAGCCACACCCACGAAGTTCAAACTGTCAGTGGGGAGGGTGAGGGGAGGAAATGGCAGTGCTTGATGAAAAAGAGAGCTCAGTTTGATAGGAGATATACTATAGGATGTCATTCTGAGGCCAGGCTAAGTCTAAAGCAGGAGAAGGTATTCTCTGCAGCCTATCTGTGAGATGGAAAATGTGTCTGTCTTAGGTTCTCTCTGGCTCTGTGTGCTGATTGCCCTACTGAACCTCACCTGTGTGGGCTATGCCTCTTCCAAGATGGCTGCCGCCTCTTCCTCTTTGCCAGTATCCAAGATGGCTCCCGCTGTTCCTTCCTATGGGATGACTGCTCTGTGTGTCAAGCCTCTGTTTGGTCGCAAAGTGATTGCTGCAGCTGTGGCTCTGGTGTTGATGGGCTTTATTAGTCACTTGGAGACTACAGTCCTGGCCTTTGCATCTCATCTAAAGGTCCTGGTGTATAGAGTGCTCTGTACACAGTTTCAGTGTTTGCTCTGTGTGAGTTTCTATGTTTGTTTAGACTAGCTAGCTTAGGCACCGTGTGGCTTGTAGCCTGTGTATAGCTTTGCTAGTGCTCTGTGTTTGTGTAGACTAGCTAGCTTAGGCACCGTGTGGCTTGTAGCCTGTGTATAGCTTTGCTAGTGCTCTGTGTTTGTGTAGACTAGCTAGCTTAGGCACCGTGTGGCTTGTAGCCTGTGCATAGCTCTGCTAGTTCTCTGTGTTTGTTTCCAGTGCATGACTAGTTAGCTTAGGCACCGTCTGGCTGGTAGCCTGTGCATAGCTCTGCTAGTTCTCTGTGTTGGTTTCCAGTGCATGACTAGCTAGCTTAGGCACCGTGTGGCTTGTAGCCTGTGCATAGCTCTGCTAGTTCTCTGTGTTTGTTCCTAGTGTTAGACTAGCCGCCCTTGCTAGCCACTATCCCAAGACTGTGTTTGTTCCCAGTGTTAGACTAGCCGCCCTTGCTAGCCACTATCCCAAGACTGTGTTTATTCCTAGTGTTAAACTAGCCGCCCTTGCTAGCCACTATCCCAAGACTGTGTTTGTTCCTAGTGTTAGACTAGCCGCCCTTGCTAGCCACTATCCCAAGACTGTGTTGGTTCCTAGTGTTAGACTAGCCGCCCTTGCTAGCCACTATCCCAAGACTGTGATTGTTCCTAGTGTAGACTAGCCAGCTTAGGCACCATCTGGCTTGTAGCCTGTGCATAGCTGCTAGTTCTCTGTGTTTGTTCCTAGTGTTAGACTAGCCGCCCTTGCTAGCCACTATCCCAAGACTGTGATTGTTCCTAGTGTAGACTAGCCAGCTTAGGCACCGTCTGGCTTGTAGCCTGTGCATAGCTCTGCTAGTTCTCTGTGTTTGTTCCTAGTGCAGACTAGCCAGCTTAGGCACCGTCTGGCTTGTAGCCTGTGCATAACTTTGCTAGTTCCCTGGGTTTGTTCCTAATACTTGACTAGCCAGCTTAGGCACCGTGTGGCTTGTAGCCTGTGTAAAGCTTTGCTAGTGTCTGTGTTGTTTCCAGTGCATGACTTGTTAGCTTGGGCACAGCTTAGTTGTTAGCTGGTGTATAGCCTTCCAAGTCTCCTGAGTTTGCTCTGTGTATGTTCCTGTGTATGACTGGTTTGCCTAGGTATAGCGTTCCTATTAGCCTGGGTACAGTTTACTAGTCATTGTGTTGATTCCTGCCGACTGCCAGAGCCCGGACAGTCCCTGCTTGTCTGCCTTGCCTTCGCCTAGGTGCCAGGGGGCACTCCTGGATCTTCATTCCTGCTGTTCCTGTAAGTCCTACCGGCTGCCAGAACCTTAGGGCTCAACCCTCGGGGAAAGGCAGTCAAGTGTAGGTGAAGCCGAGGTCCAGGGTGTTCCAGTTCCGCGGGTTCCGCTCCAGTGTGTTCCAGTCCAGCGGGTTTCACTCCTGTATGTTCCAGTCCAGTGGGGCCACTCCAGTGTGTCCAGTCCAGCGGGCCCCACTCCAGTGCGCACCCGTCCGGTGCGTTCCAGTTCCGAGTGTTCCGGTGTAGCACTCCAGTCCAGAGTTCCGGTCCAGTCTTGTTTCCTCTCTACCTGGAAGGTGATTTTGCCTGCCACTGCCGCTCCACGGTAGTGGCCTATGGACTCACAAACCCTGCGCTCCCGGGGAAGAAGCCTGAAGGTATGCCAAGGTCCTCGAGAGCGCGGCAAGCGCGAGAGACGCGACACTCAGTATGTTCTCTATCTCAGCAGGTGGTGGTCACACACAGAAGCAGCTCTGGCTAGGTCTCCAAGCCTAATTCTTAGGTTTTGTTGAGTACCTGGGGTTGAGGGCTCTTCTTGAGCAAGTGCAAACCTGGTGGTGCCAGGTCCCTCCTTTTCTCCCCCCTCCCGCTGGCTCCGTTAAAAAAAAAAATTTGAACATCCTTTAGGGGCGTTTATTTCAACGTTTATATCAGCGTTTATTGCAGCTGCTCACTGGGACACCAGTTCGTTACAGCTCGGAGCGAGAAGCAGGTAATTTTTACCTTTTGTAGCGGGCAGGGGGTTCCCCGATCGGTCTCCACGTGGATTATGGCGTCGGAGGGCCGCATGTGCGCGTCTAGCGGGGATGCGGGGGTTTCAAAGCCTGAATCGCCTTTTTTGGGTGTCAGTTTGGAGTCCGGTCAGTGTCCCGGTTCTTCCTCAGGTGCGGCGCTTTTTCCCGCCATAAGCGCCCATCCCCCACTGCTCCCCCCCCCCCCCCATTTTGGCCGGCTACTCTGCTCGGACGGCTTCTTCTTGGGCCGCCCTCGAGGTGGGAGACGTTAATGCTATGATCGCCCTTGATTCAGGCGACGGCAAGAAAGCAGCAAAAGTTAAGCGCCGTTCTTCCCGTGTGGCTCCTTCTCGGAGTTTCGTGCCGGACGCCATTTTGGATGCACAGCATGTTTCTCCCCCGCTCTTGCGAGCACCGGTTGAGGGTGCGTCTAGGGCCGTGGCCCAGGCTACAGAAGTGCACAGTGAGGGCAGCGTATCTGAGTTCTCCCAACGGTCCTTTGGGGATTCCTTGGAGGAGACGGATTCCCACTCGGATGGAGCGGATGATCCCTCTGCAGCGCGGACCTTTCGCTCAGAGGATTTGCCCAACCTGTTAGTGCAGGCCATGAGCATTTTGAAGATTTCCTCTCCGGAGGACGTCTCTCCCTCAGCCTCTGCTGGCTCTGCCATTATGCTGGGGACGAAGCGCCCGCCTAGAACCTTCCACGTGCATGAGGCCATGCACACCTTGATTTTGGCTCAATGGGATTTCCCAGATGCGAGCCTTAAAGTGGCTAGGGCTATGTCCCGCCTCTATCCTTTGCCTGAAAGTGAACGGGAGGCCTTTCTTTGGCCTACCGTGGATTCTTTAATCACTGCGGTGACTAAGAAAACGGCGTTGCCGGTGGAAGGTGGCACGGCCCTAAAGGACGCCCAAGACAGAAGATTGGAGGCGGCCTTAAGGTCGTCCTTCAAGGCGGCTGCTTTAAGTTTGCAGGCCTCAGTTTGCGGCCCCTATGTGGCCAGGGCGTGCCTGACGATTGTGCAGCGGGCTTCCCCCTCGGATCCTTCCTTGAGGGCTGATTGGCCGGCCCTGGAATCGGGCTTGGCCTACTTGGCAGACTTCCTGTATGATGTCTTGAGAGCCTCGGCTAACGGTATGGCTCAGACAGTCTCTGCATGGCGCTGGCTTTGGCTGAAGCATTGGTCTGCTGACCATGCCTCTAAGTCTCGCCTGTTAAGTTGCCTTTTAAAGACAAGCTGCTCTTTGGGGTCGAGCTGGACAAGATTGTGACTGATCTCAGCACGTCTAAGGGCAAGAGGTTACCGGAGGTCAGGGCTCGGGCCAGTGGTGCCCGCCCCGGTTCCTCCAAAGGACGGTTTCAGGAAGCCCGTCGGTATCGCCCGGGCAAGTCGGGCTCCTCTGCCCCCTCTTCCTTCAAAAGGAACTTCTCCCCCAAGCAGCATTCCTTTCGCAGAGACCGCCGTCCCGGAGGTGCATCCTCCGGTCCTCCCCCAGGGTCTCGTACCCAATGACGGGGCCATGGTCCATGGCCCAGAGCAGATTGGAGGATGCCTATCCTCGTTTCTGTGCGAGTGGACCAGGGTAACTTCAGACGCTTGGGTGCTGGAAGTCATCAGAGACGGCTACAAGCTAGAGTTCTGCCGACCCTTAAGAGACGGGTTTGTGCACTCTCCCTGCAAGTCTCCGGTCAAAGCTGTGGCAGTGCAGCAGACTTTGGACAATCTGATCCGCCTGGGGGCGGTCGTTCCGGTGCCAGAAAATCAGTTTGGCAAGGGACGTTACTCCATTTACTTTGTGGTACCAAAGAAAGGAGGTTCTGTCCGGCCTATCCTCGACATCAAAGGGGTCAATCGGGCCTTGAAAGTTCGACACTTCCGAATGGAGACTCTCCGCTCTCATATAGCGGCAGTGAAGGCAGGGGAGTTCCTGGCATCCTTGGACATCAAGGAAGCGTACTTGCATATTCCCATCTGGCCTCCTCATCAACGCTTTCTGCGTTTTGCAGTCCTGGGCCGACACTTCCAGTTCAGAGCCCTCCCGTTCGGGTTGGCTACTGCTCCGCGGACCTTCTCCAAATAATGGTGGTCATCGCGGCCTTCCTACGCAAGGAAGGAGTACAAGTCCATCCTTTTCTGGATGACTGGTTGATCCGAGCCCCCTCTTATGCAGAGTGCGGCAGAGCTTCAGACCGGGTGATTGCTCTTTTGAGCTCCCTGGGGTGGATCATCAACTGGGAGAAAAGCCAGCTGCGCCCGACTCAGTCCCTGGAGTATCTGGGAGTTCGTTTCGACACCCAAGTGGGCAGAGTGTTCCTGCCAGACAATCGGATTGTCAAGCTTCAGGCTCAGGTGGACCAGTTCCTAGTAGCCTCTCCTCTTCGGGCTTGGGACTATGTGCAGCTGTTGGGCTCTATGACGGCTACGATGGAAGTAGTGCCCTGGGCCAGGGCCCATATGAGACCTCTACAGCACTCTCTGCTGCAGCGATGGACTCCAGTGTCGGAGGATTATGCTGTGCGCCTTCCCTTGGATCCAGCGGTGCGCAAGGCGCTGAGCTGGTGGCTGAGGCCAGACAAGCTGTCCGCAGGAATGCCTCTTTTGACCCCGGAGTGGGTTGTCGTCACGACGGACGCCTCTTTGACGGGCTGGGGAGCCCACTGCTTGGGAAGGACAGCGCAGGGGCTCTGGTCTCCTGCAGAGGCAAAGTGGTCTATCAACCTCCTGGAACTCAGAGCCATTCGGTTGGCGCTTTTGGAGTTTCTCCCGGTACTGGCGGTGAAGCCAGTACGGGTCCTGTCGGACAATGCCACGGCTGTGGCCTATGTCAATCGTCAGGGAGGTACCAAGAGCGCCCCTCTAGCCAAGGAGGCCATGCATCTATGCCAGTGGGCGGAAGCGAACCTGGAACAGGGCGGCCCACATTGCGGGTGTCAAGAATGTCAAGGCGGACTTTCTCAGTCGCCATACCTTGGATCCCGGAGAGTGGCAGCTATCGGCTCAGGCGTTCTTGGACATCACGAAGCGCTGGGGCCAGCCGAGCCTAGATTTGATGGCGTCATCGGCCAATTGCTAAGTGCCGCGCTTTTTCAGCAGAGGACGGGACCCTCAATCTCTGGGAGTAGATGCTCTTCTCCAACAGTAGCCGACACAGGAGCTTCTCTATGTGTTCCCGCCCTGGCCCATGTTAGGCAGGGTGCTAGACCGGGTGGCAAAGCATCCGGGCTGGATAATCCTGGTGGGTCCGGACTGGCCCAGACGTCCCTGGTATGCGGACTTGATCAGGCTCTCAGTGGACGGCCCTCTGCGGCTGCCAGCGGAGCGGGGCCTGTTGCATCAGGGTCCCGTGGTGATGGAGAATCCCTCCCCCTTTGGTCTTACGGCCTGGCTATTGAGCGGCAGCGTCTGAGGAAGAAGGGCTTCTCAGACAAGGTCATCGCCACTATGCTGAGAGCGAGGAAGCGCTATACTTCTACTGTTTACGCCAGGGTTTGGCGTACCTTTGCATTGTGGTGTGAAGCAGGCTCTCTTTCTCCCTTCACTGCTCCAATTTCTTCAGTGTTGGCGTTCCTGCAAGAAGGTCTGGAGAAAGACCTGTCGCTCAGTTCCCTTAAAGTCCAGGTAGCGGCTCTGGCTTGCTTCAGGGGTCGCCTGAAGGGTGCTTCCCTGGCCTTGCAGCCAGATGTGGTGCGCTTTCTCAAGGGAGTTAATCACCTACGCCCTCCTCTGCACTCTGTGGTGCCTGCGTGGAATCTCAATCTAGTGCTAAGAGCCTTGCAGAAGCCACCTTTTGAACCCTTGTCGAGGGCATCTCTGAAAGACCTGACGTTGAAAGCAGTCTTTTTGGTGGCTGACGACACCCAGCTTTATCTCTCCACACCAGAAATCACTGCGGAAACCCAGGCCAAGGTATCGGCCTGCTTATCCGACATTGCAGCCTGGATGTCCAACCGCCACCTGAAACTGAACATGGCCAAGACTGAACTTATTGTTTTCCCACCCAAACCCACTTCTCCTCTCCCTTCACTCTCTATCTCAGTTGATAACACCCTCATCGTCCCCGTCTCATCTGCCCGCAACCTCGGTGTCATCTTCGACTCCTCCCTCTCCTTCTCTGCGCATATCCAGCAGATAGCCAAGACCTGTCGCTTCTTCCTCTATAACATTAGTAAAATTCGCCCCTTCCTCTCCGAGCACACCACCCGAACTCTCATCCACTCTCTCATTACCTCTCGCCTTGACTACTGCAACCTACTCCTCACCGGCCTCCCACTTAGCCATCTATCCCCCCTTCAGTCCATTCAGAACTCTGCCGCACGTCTTATCTTCCGCCTTAACCGATATACTCATATCACCCCTCTCCTCAAGTCACTTCACTGGCTTCCGATCAGATACCGAATACAGTTCAAGCATCTCCTACTCACCTACAAATGCACTCGATCTGCAGCCCTTCCTTACCTCTCTACCCTCATCTCCCCTTACGTCCCTACCCGTAACCTCCGCTCTCAAGACAAATCCCTCCTTTCAGTACCCTTCTCCACCACCGCCAACTCTAGGCTTCGCCCCTTCTGCCTCGCCTCTCCCCATTCTTGGAACAAACTCCCTGAGCCCATACGCCGGGCCCCCTCCCTACCCATCTTCATATCATTGCTCAAAGCCCACCTCTTCAATGTCGCCTTCGGCACCTAATCACTACATCTCTTCTCAGGAAATCTCATCTACCCCAACTTGACATTTCGTCCTTTAGATTGTAAGCTCTTCTGAGCAGGGACCATCCTTATTCGTTAATTTGTACAGCGCTGCGTAACCCTAGTAGCGCTCTAGAAATGTTAAGTAGTAGTAGTAGTAGTACTATCTCTTCAGCCAGACGAGTTTCCGAGCTCCAGGCGCTATCATGTCGAGAGCCCTTCCTGCAGTTCACTGAGGCAGGAGTGTCTATTCGCACAGTGCCTTCCTTCCTGCCCAAGATTGTTTCTCGTTTTCATGTGAATCAGCAGCTCTGTCTACCCTCCTTTCGTAGGGAGGACTACCCAGAGGATTACTCTGCTCTTAAATATCTAGATGTGAGACGAATCATCATCAGATACTTGGAAGTGACCAGTGATTTCCGAAAGTCGGATCATCTGTTTGTCCTGTTCACAGGTCCTCGTGAGGGTGTGCAGGCATCCAAGCCTATAGTGGCACGATGGGTCAAGGAAACCATTGCAGCGGCTTATGTGGCTGCGGGGAAGGTGCCGCCTATCCAGCTGAAGGCTCACTCCACTAGAGCACAGGCGGCCTCGATGGCAGAGGCCGGGTCCGTCTCCTTGGAGGAGATTTGTAAGGTGGCAACTTGGGCATCGGCTCATACCTTCTCCAGTCATTACCGCTTAACTGTGGCTGCTCGGGCGGAGGCCCGGTTTGGAGCTTCAGTGTTGCGGTCAGGGATTTCTATGTCCCGCCCTTGGTGAGTACTGCTTCGGTACATCCCACCAGTCTATGGATTGATCAGCATGATGATATGGAAGGTAAAATTATGTATCATACCTGATAATTTTCTTTTCTTTAATCATAGCTGATCAATCCATAGCCCCTCCCAGATATCTGTACTGTTTATATTCTGGTTGCATTTCAGGTTCAAGTTTAGTCTTCAGTTCCTGTTCAGGAGGTCTTCGTGTTCAAGATTTTTCGATTGAATTCTTCTGGAGTTGAGACGATTTTGTGTTACAGTGAGCTGCTGCATTCCTCTCCCCTCCGTTTTATGGGGCTGGATTTAGACCTAAATTCTGCCCGCGCTCCCTCCCGCTTCGTGCGGCAGTAGGGCAGCCTTATATCCCTCCTGCTTCGGCGGTGTTAGAGTCAGCCAGCTCCTCCCACGGTTGCTGTCGCAGGATAAGCTAGATCCCCCCCCCCGCATCGGCGGGTGTGGTGTCCCTCCCCCACTCCGCGGGGATGAGCTGGACGGATTCCCCTCCCCCACTTGTGTGGGAATGAGCTGGGTTGATTCCCTGCCCCCGTTTCGGCGGTGGTGAGCTGGGCAGAGTGTCCCTTTGTGGGTGTAATTCTCTAAGTGCTGAGTCTTGCGGATGGAGCTTTGATATCGACATACTGAGGAGTTTCCGGCAGCACATGACCACATGGACCAAAAGGATTGCTCTCTATCTCCACCTGCTGGTAGATGGACACAACCCACCAGTCTATGGATTGATCAGCTATGATTAATGGAAAGAAAATTATCAGGTATGATACATAATTTTACCTTCTCATTCATCTGCTTCCTCTTGGTGTCATCTGCTAAAAGGCAAATATTTCCTTGTAGTTGTGAATGCTGCAACCCGCTGAATTTCAGATAATTCATCTTCCCTTTCTTCAGCAGAGTTTCCATTAGTCTCTTACCACTGAGGTCAGACAAATTAACCTATAGTTCATAATCTTTCTGCTTGACTAGCTTTGACTAATTTTGTGTCATCTGCAAATTTGATCATTTTACTCTTTGCTCCCTTTTCCAGATAAATTATGAATGTATTAAAAACCATTAGTCCCAATCCAGAGCCATGGGCATTTTATTATTTACCTCTTTTCATTGGTGGAAACTGAACATTTATTTCTGTTGTTTCTTTTCTTCAAACTAATCTTCTTGACAAGTCTCAATTGAGGTCTATATTAAGTGCCAAAACAAAAAAGGGGCTGGAACTCTTCTCATATGAGGAAATGCTAAAGAGGTTAGATTTCTTCTGCTTGGAAAAAAGACAGCTGAGGGGAGATATGATTGAGGTCTACAAAATCATGATTGTGTAGAACTGGTAAAAGTGAATCTTTCAAAAAGACAAAGACTAGGGGACACTCATTGAAATTACATGGAAATACTTTTAAAACAAATAAGAGGAAATATTTTTTCACTCAACAAATAGTTAAGCTCTGAAACTCATTGCCAGACGATACTTCACTGTTCTGGGCTCTGATTGGCCTGGAGTTTGAAATTACCCAGTAGTGCTGACTGTTGCTTCAGTCTTAGCCTGGAAGAAGAGGGAGACGGACCTCTGCTAAGGCTCTGTGAACAATTATATGTACTGATCTTCCCAGGCACTGGTTAGCCAGTATGCAAATGGTTAGTTAATATTAAATTTGATCCATGTTTCAGTTACCTGTTGTATGCTAATTTCACATTTTTTTGTTCATTGCTCCAGTGTGAGAATAAACACAGTTGTTTGTTCTGCCTGTCTGGCCTGATAAAGAATCCTGGTGGTTTGTATGTTGGGTCTGTGAGTGCTTTCTGGGAACTGTGAGACCACTGGGAGTGTGGCCCTAGTAATCTAGAAATCACTGGGGATAATTTGAGAGTGGGAGACTCACTCAGAAGTGGTTGTGACCTAGGTAGTGGGAGGAGGCTGCTAGTGTAGAGTACAAGCAGCAGGTGCAGGCTGACCTGAGCTGGGGATAGACCCTTTAAGTGGCCGCTGGGTAACCTGAGGCAGGTGGTTAGGCGTTTTGTGACAGGGGGAATCCACTGCTTGCCTTGGGATCAGTAGCATGGAATGTTGCTTCTATTTGGGGGTTCTGTCAGGTACTTGTGACCTGGCTTGGCCACTGTTGGAAATAGGATACCATTGGTCTGACCTAGTATGACTATTCTTATGTACTTATGTTCTTGACCACATTCTCTGGCAACAAATTCCAGCATTTTTAAACATTGAGTGAAGGAATATTTTCTCCGGTTTGTTTTAAATTTACTACTTCAGTTTTGGAGGCTGTATCTTGCTAAGGATGTAAAAAGACTGGAAGTTACTACTACTACTTAACATTTCTAGAGCGCTACTAGGGTTACGCAGCGCTGTACAGTTTAACAAAAAGGGACAGTCCCTGCTCAAAGGAGCTTACAATCTAAAGGACAAAATGTCAAGTTGGGGCAGTCTAGATTTCTTGAATAGTGGTTAGGTGCCGAAGGCGACATTGAAGAGGTGGGCTTTGAGCAAGGATTTGAAGATGGGCAGGGAGGGGGCCTGGCGTATGGGCTCAGGGAGTTTATTCCAAGCATGGGGTGAGGCGAGGCAGAAAGGGCGGAGCCTGGAGTTGGCGGTGGTGGAGAAGGGTACTGAAAGGAGGGATTTGTCTTGAGAGCGGAGGTTACGGGTAGGGAGCGTAAGGGGAGATGAGGGTAGAGAGGTAAGGAGGGGCTGCAGATCGAGTGCATTAGTAGGTTAGTAGGAGAAGCTTGAACTTTATGCGGTACCTGATCGGAAGCCAGTGAAGTGATTTGAGGAGAGGGGTGATATGAGTATATCAGTCCAGGCGGAAGATAAGACGTGCAGCAGAGTTCTGAACGGACTGAAGGGGGGATAGATGGCAAAGTGGGAGGCCAGTGAGGAGTAGGTTGCAGTAGTCAAGGCGAGAGGCAATGAGAGAGTGGATGAGAGTTCGGGTGGTGTGCTCAGAGAGGAAAGGGCGAATTTTGCTAATGTTATAGAGGAAGAAGCAACAGGTCTTGGCTATCTGCTGGATATGCGCAGAGAAGGAGAGGGAGGAGTCGAAGAAAAGCTATAAAAATGGTTTGGGATTTGTGTTACAAGACGTACAAGGAGACACTTACTGACCTGAACTTGTATACCCTGGTGGAAAGGAGAAACAGGGGTGATATGATACAGACGTTCAAATATTTGAAAGTTCTTAATCCACAAACATTTGTGGAGATGGGAAGGTAGTAGAACTAGAGGACATGAATTGAGGTTGAAGGGGGGGCAAACTCAGGAAAAATGTCAGGAAGTATTTTTTCACGGAGAGGGTGGTGGATACTTGGAATGCCCTCCCGTGGTCAGTGGTGGAGACGAAAATGGTAGTGGAATTAAAAAATGAGTGGGATAAACACAAAGGAATCCTGTTTAGAAGGAATGGGTCCACAGAAGCTTGGTGGAGATTGGGTGGCAACACCGGTAATTAGGAAACAAAGCTAGTACTGGGCAGACTTCTTACGGGCTGTGCCCTGAAAATGGCAAGGACAAATCCAAGGTCAGATATAAACTTATTTATGTGTATCTTGTTGGGCAGACTGGATGAACTCTACAGGTCTTTATCTGCTTTCATCTACTATGTTAGTATCTTCATTGCATGCTCCCTAGGCCTACTATTTTTGGAAAGAGTAAACCAGTGATTGCAGCTGTAGTTGTGCTGCAGAATGTACTACTACTGCTACTATTTTATCACATAGATGATACCTGTGTTTTACGCCTAGCAGCCTTTTTTGCCTCTTGACACAGCCCTGCAAAGGACGAGAAATGGCCTGTGTCGGCCCTATTGTAGTGAGTACAGTCTTTTTAAATATAAGATTTTCTGCCAATCTACTCCTTTGCTTTTACCATTTTAGATCTTTCAAATCGTTTGCCCTGTTGTGGGGTTTTGGGTTTTTTTTTTTTTGACCCACTTATGTGTTTTACTTGTGTCTTTCTTACTTTGTCCTTCTATTTAGTTTCATCGTAAACAGCCTAGATAAATCAAGTTTATGGGTGATCTACCAAATAAAATGAACTATGAATTATTCTGTCTGTCTCTCAAGTACCTGACAATTCTCAAAAAATAGAGCAGAAGTCAGTGGTTAAAATAGCAGGCTGAGAACCAGAGAAGCCAGAGTGCAATTCCCACTGATGCAAAAAAAAACCAAAAAACCCCCAGAAGAATAACCCTCCACAAAAAAACACACAGTTCAAAACAAACAGCGAAGATGACCAAAAAAGGGGAAGTTCCACAATAAAGGTGGTGCAAAATGTATTTAATCTTCAGAAGACTCGAAAGGTCTCTAAAAAAAAGCTATGAAAACAGCTTGGACCTTCGTAGAGGTCCAAGCTGTTTTCATAATTTTTTGAGAGCTTTATATTTTGGGGGGCACTATTTTCTCTTGCAACTGCCATTTGCATTGTTTTGTATATATGAAATGCACAGCATTGAACGCAGGCCCTTGTGGCCGAATCACAATTCATCTAGAGTGTTTTGAAGTTTAAATACATTTTGCATTACCTTTATTGTGGAACTTCTCCATTTTTTGCTCACCTGCTTTTTTTTTTTTAACACTTTGTAACCCTCCATTACTTTTACCTCAGGAAAAACTGAGGATAGAGAAATACCTACTGTACCTGAACACTGTTACTTACATTGGACAGTTTTGAGTACAGGATGCTGTGTTAAATTGGTTTAGGGAGTTTTTGACTGGTTGTTGTTACAAGATAGAGAATGGGGTGTGTGTGTAGGGGGTCTTGTAGGATGCTTGAACCCCTTTGTGCCGAGTACTGCAGGGTTCACTCCCTTACCTGTCTTATTTATTGCTTTGTTCTAGCTGTTGGGGAAGCACTTACTTGATTGAGTGAAGTTATGTTCATTTGTTTATGCAGTTGATATTACAGTTTTGATGCCGTCTATAGATTATGATGAAACATTGAGAGGAATAAAGAATTGTGTAGAGGGTATGAAACAGTGGGCCATTCGATTTTGTCTAAAGCTTATCCAGGTTAGGTCCAAATAAGAACATAATGAGGAAAGAAACTTTTTTCATTGGAAACAAATTCAAATTTCAATTTACCACTTCCTTGTCATCAAGCAGATGAAGCCATTACGTATGGGTTATGTCCATCAACCAGCAGGGGAGATAGAGAGCACTCAAACTTTCACAGTGCCCTCTTGGCCAGCTAGCTCCACTGCCTCTTCAGTATTCTCTTTCTCCCTTAGCAGGGTGGCTGCAGCTTGTTCGAGCTCCAGAAAAATCTGCCGGGAGGTGGTTCCTGGCTTGCCAGTTGTTAACCGAGGTGTTGGAGGCTATAGCAGCTTCACTTTAATGGCACATAGGTTAGCCCTTTCCCTGCCTTACCCATACCTCTGTGGATGTGAACATATTGCCTTGCTTTCCCTGTCCTTACCCACCAACAGTGGATGCAGGCATATAGGTTCGCCCTTTTCCTGCCTTTCCCACTCATCTGAGCCTCCGGAGTCTTCAATACCTCTGCTTTCCTCACAGCTTAAAAAAAAAAAAAAAAAGTCACGTCGCGTTTTTAAACGCAGAGACGCTGGAACAGAGGTTTTTGACCTGATTTTCAGCAGGATCGTAGTTGTACACTAGATCCTTTGAGGTAAGAGTGTTTTCCAACTCCTCCGGGGTGGGCCCGCGATCGGGGCGATTTTGGCGCGAAACCGCCATTTTGGATTTTACCGCCGTTTTTCGGCGATGGCTGCAGACAATGTAAAGCGCTGTTCCACTTGTGTCAAGCGCAAATCAGCAGCAGGGCTCTGTAAATCGTGCTGTATTGGCGTAGGAGCCGGCCTGAGCATGGTGAGCGATGTTTCTTCCCGCTCTGAGCTGGCAGCGGGCACCATTTTGCTTACACCGCATGGCGCGGCCTCCATGGACACGGAGAGACCTGAGCCGGGTGGGGCACCTCGAGATGAGGTTATTTCAGGAGTGGCTAGCACCGGACAGGATTTGGGTGCCCAGGGTGAGATTTTCTCCCCGGATTTTGTGCTTTTGCTGCATAAAGCATACATGATGAAAAGAGCCCTTCCTCAAGAGTCGCCTGAGGCTCCTCTGATTGCCCCCCCCCCCCCCCCCCCCCCCCCCCCCGATGGATTCTGGCCTGGGACTGCCCAGTGAGGCTTTTTTCCCGGATGCTTGGCCTAAAGATAAGCGCAGAAGGGTTAATTCCCTTTCAGATTGTGGTGCACCTTCCCCCCCCCCCCCCCCCCCCCCGTGGTCGGGGTGTGAGGATTCGGAGAACTCTGACAGACGTTCTTGGTCTGAGGAACCAGAGTCAGGTGCGGATTTTACCACAGGATCTGGATGATCCCTCCGCGGTGAGGATTTTCCACCGTGATGAGCTGCCAGCGCTTATTTCAGATACCCTGCAGGCCCTCTCGATTGAAGATCCTGACAGTGGCATGGCCTCCTCGGGTAATCCCAGGATGGCTAGTACCAAGAAAGCTGCTCGGGCCTTCCCTTTGCATGACTCCATCCTAGAGCTTGTTTCGGCTCAGTGGGCTGACCCCGAGGGACCTTTGAGAGTTTCCAGGGCTATGGGGCAGTTATACCCTCTGCGTGAGGGACATATGGCTCGTTTTCAAATGCCTACAGTGGATGCCCTAGTCACTGCGGTGACAAAGAGAACTACCTTCCCTGTTGAAGGAGGTGTTGCCCTGAAGGATGTTCAAGACCGTAGGCTGGAAACAGCATTGAAACGGCCCTTTGAAATTGCAGGTCTCACTGTTCGGGCGTCTGCATGCAGCTGTTATGCTGTGAGAGCCTGCCTAGCTTGGCTGCAACAAGCAGTGGCTCAGCCCGGAGATGGAGCGGAGCCCTTCTTGGATGTGGCTCCGCGGATGGAGGTGGCCTTGTCCTTTCTGGCTGATGCCCTTTATGACCTTGTCAGAGCTTCGGCTAAACAAATGGCAGTAGCAGTGGCGGCTCGCCATCGTCTGTGGCTACGACACTGGGCAGCGGACATGGCCTCTAAGCAAAGGTTGGTGAAGTTGCCTTTTCAAGGACTTCTCCTATTTGGTGAGGAGTTAGAGAAAATTGTGAAAGGCCTGGGTGATCCAAAACCCCAGCGCTTGCCCGAAGATAGGCAGAGGCCTTCCTCTAAGGGCCAGGCGGTCCACTCCTCGTACAGACCTCGCTTCCGTGAAGCTAGAAGGTACCGCCCGGGGCGTTCTGCTGGGTTCACTTCACGTGCCCGTGGTCAGCAGAGGAACTCCTTTCGCTCGGACAAGCGTTCCGCAGCCGGTGGCTCAAGACCTGGAGTTCAGGGGCGACCCTCTCAATGATGGTGCGCCGGCCATCTCCTCGATGCCTGTCATCGGAGGACGGCTTTCCCTCTTTGTCGAGGAGTGGGCCAAGATTTCCTCAGATCAGTGGGTTCTGGACCTGATCAGAGATGGATACAGAATAGAATTCAACGCCCCAGTAAGAGACGTGTTTGTGGAGTCCCGATGCGGTTCTTCCGTCAAACGGGCGGCGGTGGAGGAGACTTTACAAGGTCTGATTCAGTTAGGGGCTGTGACCCTGGTGCCTCCCGCCGAGCAAGGCTGCGGCCGATACTCCATCTACTTTGTGGTGCCGCGAAAAGGTGGGTCCTTTCGCCCTATTTTGGACTTAAAAGAAGTGAACAAGTCCCTGAGAGTGCGGCATTTCCACATGGAATCCCTGCGCTCCGTCATTGCGGCGGTTCAGCTAGGAGAGTTTCTCATGTCTCTAGACCTGAAAGAAGCTTACTTGCACATACCGATTTGGCCCCCGCACCAGAAGTTTCTGAGGTTTGCGGTGTTGGGAAAACATTTCCAGTTCAGGGCCTTGCCTTTTGGCCTCGCCACAGCTCCCCGAACCTTTTCGAAGGTAATGGTGGTAGTAGCTGCTTTTCTCAGGCGAGAAGGTATCAGGGTTCACCCGTACCTAGACGACTGGCTCATCAGAGCAGACTCTGCAACAGAGAGCTTACAAGCTACAGCCGGAGTGGTCTCAGTACTGCAATCTCTAGGCTGGGTCGTCAATATGGCCAAAAGTCACCTGTCCCCTTCACAATCTCTAGAGTTTTTGGGGGCCAGGTTCGACACAGTCTCGGGCTATGTGTTCCTACCCGAGCCAAGGCGGTGCAAGCTTCAGAATCAGGTCCGTCTGCTCCCGAGGATGCCCCGCCCGCGAGCTTGGGACATTGTCCAGCTGCTGGGATCAATGACAGCCACGATGTAAGTGGTACCCTGGGCGAGAGCGCACCTGAGACCTCTACAGTATTCCCTACTCCGGAGATGGTCTCCTATTTCTCAGGATTACCAATGCAGACTTACTTGGCTCCCTGCGGCCCGTCTCAGCATGGAGTGGTGGCTCTCGGACAGCATGCTGCGGCGAGGAATGCCGCTGACGCTCCCCGTTTGGTGCCTAGTGGTAACAGATGCCAGCCTGAAGGGCTGGGGCGCACACTGCAAGGGGAAGCATGCCCAGGGTCTATGGACACCCGAGGAGTCGGAGTGGTCCATCAACCGCCTAGAGTTGAAAGCGGTGTTTCAGGCGCTTCTGGCCTTTCAAGTGACCCTGGAAGGATTGGCTGTCAGAGTGATGTCGGACAACACGACAACGGTGGCCTATATAAATCGACAAGGCGGAACAAGGTGCAGAGCACTAGCCGCGCAGGCCGAACTGATTTGCCACTGGGCCGAGCTGCATCTTCAGTGTCTGTCGGCAGCTCATATTGCAGGTCAGAGCAATGTTGCAGGCCGATTATCTGAGCAGGCATCAGATCGATCCAGCAGAATTGAATCTGGCAGACGAAGTATTCCTGCAGATCTGTGCCAAATGGGGCAAGCCCGTGATGGATCTAATGGCGACAAGTGCCAATACCAAAGTCCCGTGCTTCTTCAGCAGACGGAGAGATCCTCGCTCGGCGGGGTTGGATGCCTTGGCTCAACCCTGGCCTCCGGGTCTACTTTATGTGTTTCCCCCATGGCCCTTGATAGGGCGCCTGCTCTTGCGGATTCGGCTGCACCCAGGAGAAGTGGTCCTCATTGCCCCGGATTGGCCAAGGAGACCTTGGTATGCAGACGTCCGACAGATGCTCCTGGAGGCTCCTCTGCCGTTACCTCTGGTACCGAACCTCTTGACTCAGGGACCAGTAGCCATGGAGGACGCCGGCCACTTTGGTCTTACGGCATGGCTATTGAGAGGGCGCAATTGAGGGATAAAGGTTATTCCAATAAAGTTATTTCCACTCTCCTGCAAGCCCGCAAGTGGTCCACTTCCCTGGCTTATGCCAGGATTTGGTGCATGTTTGAGTCTTGGTGTGCTTCCAGAGCCATTGTTCCAATGCGGGCTCCTGTCTCGCCGATTCTGGACTTTTTGCAGGAAGGTGTACAAAAAGGCTTGGCCTATAATTCCCTGCGGGTGCAGGTGGCAGCATTGACCTCCCTTCGTGGTAAGGTGGAAGGCGTGTCTTTGGCTGCTCACCCAGATGTGGCACGGTTTCTTAAAGGGGTGCTTCGGCTCCGACCTCCAGTGCGAGCACCCTGTCCAGCTTGGAACCTGGGGCTAGTTTTGAAAACCCTGCAGGCATCTCCTTTTGAGCCGCTTCGGCGAGCATCGGAGAAAGATTTGACACTGAAGGCTGTTTTTCTGGTGGCCATTACCTCGGCAAGACGGGTGTCAGAGCCCAGGCACTGTCCTGTAGAGACCCATTTCTGCAATTTTCAGAGTCCGGAGTCACGGTTCGGACCGTGCCTTCCTTTATGCCTAAGGTGGTTTCAGCCTTTCACTTAAACCAGCCTATTTTCTTGCCCTCTTTTTCAGAGGAAGAGTTTCCAGAATCTTTTGGGCAGCTGCACCTTTTGGATGTGCGCAGGACTCTGCTGCAGTATCTGCGAGTTACTAACACTTTCAGGACTTCTGATCATCTGTTTGTTTTGCTATCCGGTTCTCGCAGAGGGTCTCCAGCGTCTAAAGCCACTATTGCCCGCTGGCTCAAAGAAACTATCTTTTCAGCTTATCTGCTGGCCGGCAGGGTTCCGCCTGTAGCCTTTAAGGCACATTCTACTAGAGCGATTTCTTCCTCTTGGGCTGAAACTGGAGCACTCTCTCTTCAAGAGATATGCAGTGCAGCAACATGGGCTTGTAAGCTCTCCTTTGCCCGACATTACAGGCTGGATGTGGCTGCCAGGAGGGATGCGCGTTTTGGTGCACAAGTGCTAGCGCGTGGTGTGGCTTGTTCCCACCCTATCTAGGGATTGCTTTGTTACATCCCATACGTAATGGCTTCATCTGCTTGATGACAAGGAATGGAAAATTAGGTTCTTACCTTGGTAATTTTCTTTCCTTTAGTCATAGCAGATGAAGCCATGAGCCCTCCCTGTTTGATTGTCTGTATGCTGTGAATCTGTTTTTCAGGTTCTGTTCTAATTTCCTGAAGTTCCTTCCTTGGGAGAAAGTTGGAAAACAATCTTCAGGATTCATGTTCAGTTTAAATTTAGGAGGATGTGTTCATTCCCTCCAGCATGTTTTTTTTTGGAGAATGTGTTGATTCTCTCCAGGAGGCGCGTGTGTTCCCCTCCAATTCTATAAATAGGAGGATGAGTTCATTCCCTCCAGTGTGTTGGGAGGATGTGTGATTCCCTCCAGGAGGCGTGTGTGTTCCCCTCTACTTATACAATAAGGAGGATGAGTTTATTCCCTCCAGGAGGATGTGCATTCCCTTCTTTATGAGTTCATGCCCTTGTGATGGGCCATCGTTCGCTGTGAGGAAAGCTCTTGTGATTCCCATTGCGGTTTGCCATACTGCTTTGGAAGCTTCAAATACTGAAGAGGCAGTGGAGCTAGCTGGCCAAGAGGGCACTGTGAAAGTTTGAGTGCTCTCTATCTCCCCTGCTGGTTGATGGACATAACCCATACGTAATGGCTTCATCTGCTATGACTAAAGGAAAGAAAATTACCAAGGTAAGAACCTAATTTTCCCATGTATTTTAGGGGTCGAGGAGGATAGTCAACTTACCATGGTAGATCAGGTAATGTGTTAAAAAGTTCCTTTTTTCTATTTGGGAAATTAAGAGCTATATGAAGAAATTTTGAGTTGGAGGAGTAGCCTAGTGGTTAATGCAGCGGACTCTGTTTCTGGGGAACTGGGTTCGATTCCCACTGCAGCTCCTTGTGATTCTGGGCAAGTCACTTAACCCTCCATTGCCCCTGGTACAAAATACGTACCTGAATATATGTAAACCGCTTTGAATGTAGTTGCAAAAACCTCAGAAAGGCGGTATATCAAGTCCCATTTCCCTTTCCCTTGTGACATCACAATATCAGAAGTGAGCCAAGTATCGGGCAATCAAGCCATTGTGACATCACTGATGAGGCTGGCTCTTATTGGTGGAATGAGTGGAGGAGTAGCCTAGTGATTAGTGCAGTGGACTTTGATCCTGGGGAACTGAGTTCGATTCCCACTGCAGCTCCTTGTGACCCTGGACAAGTCACTTAACTCTCCATTGCCCCTGGTACAAAATAAGTACCTGAATATATGTAAACCGCTTTGAATGTAGTTGCAAAATACCACAGAAAGGCGGTATATAAGTCCCATTTCCCTTTCCCTTGTTTTAGACTTGTGGTGCAATCATTGTGCCTCTCCAAGTTAGATTGTTGCTACATGTGGTCCGTTGAATGTTTTTATTGATTTATAACCTGAACTACAAATGAGCCATATTACTGAAGTTAGACTAAACTAGGAAGCAGATGACACCAGATAGGTATCAAGAGTTTTCCATATTCACAATTTTTTTTTAATTAAAGGTTGTCGATTGGTCATAGAAGCTTGTTCATATTTTTTGTATAATTTACCCAATTCCACCAATTGTAAACAGAAAGATTACAGTTGCTTTTCCAGTGATTATCAATTTTACTACTACTACTACTTAACATTTCTAAAGCGCAACTAGGGTTACGCAGCGCTGTACAATTTAACATGAAAGGACAGTCCCTGGTCAAGGAGCTTACAATCTAAAAAGACAGGTGTACAATCTAAAGACAAGTCTAGAGTCCGTCTGGTAGGTAATACTATATTTCATGAGAGGTTAGGTGCCGAACGCGGCATTGAAGAGGTGAGTTTTAAGCAGAGATTTGAAAATGGGTAGGGAGGGAGCTTGGCGTAGGGGTTGAGGAAGATTGTTCCAGGCAAAGGGTGAGGCAAGGCAGAATGAACGGAGCCTGGAGTTGGCAGTGGTGGAGAAGGGAACTGACAGGAGGGATTTGTCCTGTGAGCGGAGGTTACGGGCGGGGACATAGGGGGAGATGAGGGTAGAGAGGTAGTGAGGAGCCGCAGACCGGGTGCATTTGTAGGTAAGGAGGAGAAGCTTGAATTGTATGCGGTCAAACGCAGCGGATAGATCGAGCAGGATGAGGATGGAATAGTGGCTTCTGGATTTGGCGAGGAGGAGGTCGTTGCAGACTTTAGAGAGTGCTGTTTCTGTCGAGTGTAGAGGGCGAAAGCCGGATTGAAGTGGATCTAGGATGGCATGAGAGGAGAGAAAATCAAGGCAGCGACTGTGAACGGCGCGTTCAAGAATTTTGGAGAGGAAGGGGAGGAGAGAGATGGGGCGGTAGTTGGAGGGGCAGGTAGGGTCAAGTGATGATTTTTTTAAAGGAAATATCAATTTCAAAGCAAAGAAAATCACTTAAGACTTTGGGGCACATTTTCAAAGCACTTAGACTTGCAAAGGGGTCCTTTTACTAAACCACGGCAAAAAGTGGCCTGCGTTATAAGCCCTAAATGACAAGGACAAATCAAGGTCAGGTATAAACTTATTTATGTGTATCTTGTTGGGCAGACTGAAGGTCTTTATCTGCCGTCATCTACTATGTTACTATGTTATGTTAATGCCATCCATTGATGTAATGGTAAGGGCTCACGCGTTACACACGTCAGCTACTGATTTACACCACACGTGGTAGAAAATAAAATAATTTGTCCCGATGGTATGGGTGCACGCCAAATCTGAAATTACTGCCAAGAGGAAGTGCTAGCCTGGCGGTAGTCTCGTTTTGGCGCATGCTACACGCACTTAGAGCCTACAGTGCCTTTGTAAAAGGTCCCCCAAAGTTCTATAGGTTACTGTGGAACTTTCTAAGTCCAAATGCTTTGAAAATGCACTTTGTCGTCTTCTTTTTCTTCTTGAAGTTGAGTTTCAACTTTGATTTCCAAATTAGATGTTTCACTGAAAGTTGTTTATTTTTTAAAAATTTTGTATTAACACATTGCAAATGTCCAACCAAAAGACCTGAAGGTTCAAAATTTAGTGATCAGAGTTATATTTTCACTACCCCAGTATGAACCAATATCACCATCCTATATAATAAAAAGCACCTCCAACGTTCTGAAGCTGACTCCGTGGCAGTGAAAGTTTGAAGGGTTCGTGCTGCCTCTAACGCTGTATCCATCTCCTGAATTGACGTCACAAACAGCACTGACCAATCACAGCATAGCAGCACGAGGCACAACCTCAACGTCTATAGCCTTCCCTTCGAGTTCGTTCCCTCAGAGTCCTGCCCTTGCGGAAAGAGGAAATGGTGTCAGCAGGCGGGACTCAGAGGGAACGAAGTCGAAGGGAAGGCTACAGATGGGCAGGGTTTTCAAAGACGCGGCCACTTCGGAGATAAACGGGAACGAGGCGAATCGATGGGTGGCTGGAGGGGGGGCAGGGGAGCAAGGAGAATCTCTGGGTGGCTGGAGGAGGAGCAGGGGAGAGAGGACAATCGCTGGGTGCCTGGAGGGGGGGCAGGGGAGAGAGGAGACACTCGCACCCTGCGGTCTCACTCTCTCTCTGTCACACACACACACTCACACATTCAGTCTCTCTCACACACAGTCACTCTCACACACACTCTCTCATTCATACACACTCCGAGAAAAACCTTGCTAGCGCCCATTTCATTTGTGTCAGAAACGGGCCTGTTTTACTAGTATTTTTATAAACTTCATTGTGGTAGTGAGGTCCCATTTTAAACTGTGTTCTGTGGTCTTTCGGTCTCATATTTGTCTGAGCTCTTTTCTGTTTTAAATACACAACTAGTATGGGGTCAGGTTGTTGTAAAGTTTCCTCCAGTTCGTTCAGTTAAGTCTATCAGACAATCTTGTCTTATAAAGCTGCTTCAGTTTGGAATTCCCTTCCTATTTCAGTACGTTCTTTAGGGGTCTATTTAAAATTTAGAAAACAACTAAAAACTTTTCTATTTAAGAATTATGTGGTCTGATTTACATTTCTGATTGTGATGCAAAGTTTGTAATTCCCAGATTACTGTTTTGTTTTTTGTGATTGTGATGCGCATGGAACTGTATAGGCTTTTGTGGAATTACAGGGACACACATAAACTTTTCCAACTCGTGAATAAGCTACTAGACACTACATCAGTCACAACCAACAGCAAAGACGTACCAGGAGCAGACAATCTCGCGAGATTCTTCAACGAGAAAATCGTACATCTGCGACTTAAGATACCTGTAAGTACCATCGATTATGATGAACTCCTCGACTGTCTAGACCCAGACCATGGCATCTACCCAGCAGACAGAGCCTGGACCAACTTCGAGACACTATCAGAGGATATCGTCTCCTGATCGCTCAAAAAAATTGCCAAATCTCATTGCAAACTAGACATATGTCCAAACAACCTTATTACATCTGCTCCTCAACAATTTATAACAGACATTACGAAACACTTGAATTATATGTTACAAAACGGACTCTTCCCAAAGGAGAAAGGAAACATTCTACTCACCCCAATACCCAAAGACGCAAAGAAAAGCGCCAGTGAACTAACCAACTACAGGCCAGTAGCATCCATCCCCTTAATAACCAAACTAATGGAAGGGTTAGTGACCAAACAACTCACAAACTATCTAAATAAATTCTCAATACTCCACGACTCCCAATCAGGATTTCGGTCTAACCACAGTACGGAAACAGTACTAGTCACTCTCATGACCAAATTCAAACAAACGATTGCAACAGGAAAGAACATACTACTACTACAATTTGACATGTCAAGCGCTTTCGACATGGTTGATCATGGAATACTACTACATATCCTTGAGTACTTTGGAATTGGAGGTAACGTTCTCAATTGGTTCAAGGGATTCCTGACCACACGATCATACCAAGTGACATCTAACTCGAGTACTTCAGCCACATGGATACCTGAATGCAGAGTCCCACAAGGATACCCCTATCGCAGACTCTATTCAACCTAATGATGATATCCTTAGCCAAACTACTATCAAACCAAAACCTTAACCCGTACATATACGCAGACGACGAAATGATCTACATCCCATTTAAACAAGATATAAAGGAAATTTCCAATGAAATCAACCAAAGTCTCCAGGTCATGCACTCATGGCCGGATGCATTCCGTCTGAAACTTAATGCAGAAAAAACCCAATGCCTAATACTCTCCTCTCAGCACAACAAGAACAAATTCACCGCCATCAACACACCAAACCTGAACCTTCCAATATCGGATACCCTAAAAATTCTTGGAGTTACCATTGATCGACACCTAACACTTGAGAGCCACACGAAAAACACAACCAAGAAGATGTTCCACTCAATATGGAAATTAAAAAGAGTAAGACCTTTCTTCCCAAGGACTGTTTTCCGTAACCTGGTACAATCAATGGTGCTCAGCCATCTAGACTACTGCAACGCGCTATTCGCCGGCTGCAAAGAGCAAATAATTAAGAAACTCCAGAGAGCCCAGAACACTGCAGCTAGACTCCTATTCGGTAAAACAAAATATGAAACTGCTAAACCTCTATGTGAAAAACTACATTGGCTCCCACTCAAAGACGCATCACGTTCAAAATATGCTCCCTAGTCCACAAAATCATTCACGGAGATGCACCAGCCTACATGTCGGACCTAATAGACTTACCACCCAGGAATGCCAAAAAATCATCTCGCACATTCCTTAATCTACATTTCCCCAACTGCAAAGGTCTAAAATACAAACTAATGCATGCGTCAAACTTTACCTACTTGAGCACACAGTTATGGAACACACTGCTGCACAACTTAAAAACGATTTACGAACTAACAAGCTTCCGCAAACTGTTGAAGACCCATCTCTTTAACAAAGCATACCAAAAAGATCAACCAACGTGAACACGCACACAATTCCTCCACATATATTAAGAACTGTCTTACAATATCAGCTTGTTATACTACTATCATGTTTCATCACTATCATGTTGCTTAAAATCCTTCTGTAACACTAAATGTCTATTTTCTAATATTTCCACTATTCATGATGTATTGTAAGCCACATTGAGCCTGCAAAGAGGTGGGAAAATGTGGGATACAAATGCGATAAATAAAAATAAATATAAAACCGATTATGTAATGTAATACTGCTTGGCTTAAGCTAGTACTGAAAAGGCATGAGCTAAATCTTTAAAATATTAAGAACAATTTCCAAGGATGAGTGATGGCTCTCCCAAGTCTATCTAGTTAAATGTTTATGGGAATTAGTCCAAACCTCTTTTGAAATCCATTTAGTAGCCTTCACCATATCCTCCAACAACAGGTTCCACAACATAATTGTACACTGCATAAAGAAATTGCCTTCAGCAGTTTTTCAATCTGTTGGATATAAGAGTGCCCTTTTGCCTTAATATAGTTTGAAAGATTAAACAACTGTTCCACCCCACTCAGTGTAGAGCAGTGGCTAAGAATGCAAATAGTACGTTAGGAATTATTAGGAAAGGAATGGAAAACAAAAATGAGAATCTTATAATGCTTTTGTATTTTTCCATGGTGCAATTGTACCTTGAATACTTGTGCAGTTCTGGTCACCACATCTCAAAAAACATACAGTGGAATTAGAAAATGTACAGAGAAGGGCGACAAAAATGATAAAGGGGATGGGATGACTTCCATATGAGGAAAGGCTAAAGTGACTAGGGCTCTTCAGCTTGGAGAAGACAGCTGAGGGGGAGATATGATAGAAGTCTATAAAATACTGAGTGGAGTGGAACGGGTAGACTTGAATCGCTTGTTAGACTTTTTCTATGAATACTAGAACTAGGGGGCATGCAGTGAAGCTACTAAGTACAGTATGATTCTGATTATCCAGACCATCCTCAGCAGCAGGTGGTCCGGAGAATCATAAATCTACTACTACTATTTGACATTTCTAAAGTGCTACTAGGGTTACGCAGCGCTGTACAATATAACATAGAAGGACAGTCCCTGCTCTGAGAGCTTACAATCTAATGGACAAATGTACAGACAGTCAAGTAGTGGCAGTCAAATTGGGGCAGTCTAGGTTCCTTGAGAGGTATCAGGTTAGGTGCCGAAGGCAACATTGAAGAGGTGGGCTTTGAGCAAGGAATTGAAGATGGGTAGGGAGGGGGCTTGGCGTAGGGCCTTAGGAAGTTGATTCCACGCATAAGGTGAGGCGAGGCAGAATGGGCGGAGCCTGGAGTTGGCGGTGGTGGAGAAGGGTACTGAGAGGAGGGATTTGTCCTGTGAGCGGAGGTTTCGGGCGGGAACGTAAGGGGAGATGAGGGTGGAGAGGTAATGAGGGGCTGCAGACTGAGTGCATTTGTAGGTGAGAAGGAGAAGCTTGAACTGTATGCGGTATCTGATCGGGAGCCAGTGAAGCGACCTGAGGAGAGGGGTGATATGAGTATATCGGTTCAGGCGGATTATAAGACGTGCAGCAGAGTTCTGAATGGATTGAAGGGGGGATAGACGGCTAAGTGGGAGGCCAGTGAGGAGAAGGTTGCAGTAGTCAAGGCGAGAGGTAATAAGGGCGTGGATGAGAGTTCGGGTGGTGTGCTCAGAGAGGAAAGGGCGAATTTTGCTGATGTTAAAGAGGAAGAAGCGACAGGTCTTGGCAGTCTGCTGGATATGCGCAGAGAATGAGAGGGAGGAGTCGAAGATGACTCCGAGGTTGCGGGCAGATGAGATGGGGAGGATGAGGGTGTTATCAACTGAGATCGAGAGAGGAGGAAGGGGAGAGGTGGGCTTTGGTGGAAAGACGATGAGCTCGGTCTTGGACATGTTCAGTTTCAGGTGGCGGTTGGACATCCATGCAGCAATGTCGGACAAGCAGGCCGATACGTTGGTCTATAACAAATCTATAACTACTACTACTACTACTTAACATTTCTAGAGCGCTACTAGGGTTACGCACCGCTGTACAAATTAATAACTAAGGACGGTCCCTGCTCAGAAGAGCTTGCAATCTAAAGGATGAAATGTCAAGTTGGGGTAGTCTAGATTTCCTGAGTAGAGAGGTGTTGAAGGTACGATGCAGCAAAAACTTGAAAATTAATAAATTTTATTAACCTTGCAAAAAACGTTCACACAAAGACTCGCAGTGTTGCACTCTCTCTCCACAAACTCCTACACTCCACATTGGAATTCGTTGCCAGAGAATGTGGTAAAGGCGGTTAGCTTAGCAGAGTTTAAAAAAGGTTTGGACGGCTTCCTAAAGAAAAAGTCCATAGACCATTATTAAATGGACTTGGGGAAAATCCACAATTTCTGGGATTAGCAGTATAAAATGTTTTGTACTTTTTTGGGATCTTGCCAGGTATTCGTGACCTGGATTGGCCACTGTTGGAAATAGGATGCTGGGCTTGATGGACCTTTGGTCTTTCCCAGTATGGCAATACTTATGTACGAGACTGACTCATCAACTTCCTGACATGCAAGGATCCGCTCGCTGCATGACACCGAATCCCTCACTGCACCAGCAAGAAATCCGAGGCCGCTGGAAACACACAGACCAGCAGTCCAGATAACTGAACAACTGGTTGGCATTCGGGTAATAGGTGTCATACTGTAGTAAATTAAAACAAACCAGAGACAATATTTCTTCATTCAACGTGTATTTAAACTCTGGAATTTGCCAGAGAATATGGTAAAAGCAGTTAGCAGGGTTTTTAAAAAGTTTGGACACGTTCTTAAATGAAAAGTCCATAAACCATTAGTAAGATGAACAAGGCTAACTCACTTCATCTATCATTAGATCTCACTGCCACATTTGATCTTTTTGATCATACTCTCCTTTTTGCCCGCTTAAATGACATAGGTATAACGGATGTAGTCTTTAATTTTCTTCATATCTTGACTATCACTTTTGATCTGTTTGCTGGCAGGTCTCAGACTCATTCTTTATCATTTATTTATTTATTTATTTGATACTTGTATCCCATATTATCCAAATACAATTATTCATAGGTATTATTATTAACATTTGTATAGTGCTACCAGACGCACGCAGCGCTGAACTTCCAACGTAGAGAGAGACCGTCTTTGCTCAAAAGAGCTTACAATCTAAAATATTGCCACACTGGGACAGACCAAAAGGTCCATCAAGCCCAGCGTCCTGTTTCCAACAGTGGCCAATCCAGGTCACAAATACCTGACAAGATCCCAGAAAAGCACAATATATTTTATGCTGCTTATCCCAGAAATAAACAGTGGATTTTCCCCAAGTCATTTTAATAATGGTCTGTGGACTTTTCCTTTAGGAAACAGTCCTAACCTTTTTTTTAAACCCTGCTAAGCTAACCACCTTTACCACATTCTCTGGCAACAAATTCCAGTGTAATTACACATTGAGTGAAGAAAGATTTTCCCTGATTCGTTTTAAATGTACTACTTTGTAGCTTCATCGCATGCCCCCTAGCCCTAGTATTTTTGTAAAGAGTAAGCAAACGATTTACGTCTACCTTTTCCACTCCACTCAGTATTTTGTAGACCTCTATCATGTCACCCCTCAGCTATCTTTTCTCCAAGCTGAAGAGCCCCAGCTGCTTTAGCCTTTCCTCATAAGGAAGTCGTGCCATCCCCTTTATCATTTTTGCCGCCCTTCTCTGTACCTTACATAAGTAATAAACAGTACAAGTTAATGTATAATATGTTAAGAAAACTGTAAGAGTTAAAGAAGCATTCTTGATAAAAGTATTGGCAAGGAGAAAGATCTTAGCTATAACCAATTTTAACATCTAGAGAAGGAATTTATCATTAGGAGTACTGCAAGGTACCAAACTCGCTCCCACACTTTTAATATCTTTGTCACCACTCCTTGCTTCTAATACAATCTCTTGATTTAACACCATGTGTCTCTAGATCAACACCTTACTTTCCAGCCTGAGATCTCTGCTATAGTTTGTGCCTATTTCTTTAAACTTCACATGCTTATCCTGTCGGACACCTTTTCTCTTGGGAGTCATTCCTGGTACTCGCGCTTTTGTAAATAGTAAATTGGATTACCGTAATGACCTACTAAATGGTTTTCGTATTTTGTACATTCGTTGCCTCCAGATTGTACAAAATATGGTAATTAAGGTCCTGCTTAACTACTGTAAATACAACCATCTCACCCTGGTCACCCATTGCATCACATGTAAGATTCTGACTCTTACCACAAGATTCGTATTTCCGACCAACCACTGTGCTTCTCTTGTCTTTTGATTCCTTATGTTCCCTCTTGATATTTTAGATCCTCCTAACAAAGTCTCCTCCTAAACCTCCCTTTCGATCAATTAGACTGGATACCATCCATTCTAGGATATTTAGTGTTACAGCCCCTACTCTATGGAACTCCCTCCCTCTTCCTTTCGGTTAGAGCCTTCTCATGCGTCCTTTTAAAGCAGTCCTGAAAACGTTCAAGGATGCCTTTTCCATCTAAATTTGTGTTAACATCATTCCATTCTCCTTGTACTAGGTCTCCTCTTCGTGCCCTCTGGGATCATCAGTCGACACCAGTAGTTTAATGACCTCAATTTCCCATCCCCTGAAGTTAAGTGTTTCCCTCCTCTTTCCTCCTTTTTGTATCTCTTTCCTGTCATTAGTTCTTTTCCTTCTAAATTTTATTACATTGTGAACCGCTTATATAGTATTTCCCAGGGCGATATATCAATCTCAAAATAAACTTGGGAAAACTTGGACTTGGGAAAATCCCCTGATTAGTTCTAGGATAATAAGTATAAAATCTGTTTTACTCTTTTGGGATCTTAGTAGGTATTTGTGACCTGGATTGGCCACTGTTGGAAACAGGATACTGGACTTGAGGGTCCTTTGGTCTGTCCTAGTATGTCAACACTTATGTACTTATTTTATAAACTTCTATTGTATCCTCTCATCTCCTCTTATTCAAGCTGAAGAACCATTCTTATAAAGGAAGGTGCTCCTTCCTCTTTAATATTATTATTTTTTTTTTGGGGGGGGGGGGGGTTTAAGGTGGACTTCGTTTTCTTGATAATGTGATTACTGATGTTCATGCCTTTGAAAATGTGTGTTATGGCCTCAGCCATTATTGCTGCTAAAATCGAAGAAACCTGGCTGTCTGTTCACTATGATAGATCCATAGAGGAGGACATGTGGCTGACACCTCTCAATAGCAGGCTCGAGTATATGGAGTATTGTGCAAGACAGTCATGAGAAAGATATGATGAATTCTAAGACATAGGTTTAAGATTATAGCTTCATGTCATGTTGTCTACTTCTTGAGCTTCTACTTATTTGGAAAAGGCTTGTGGTCAAGTATTTAAAAGACTATCATATCCCTTCTGTCCCTCCTTTCCTGTAGGGTATGCAGTTCGTTGGTGAGGCCCCACTTGGAGTACTGTGTTCAGTTCTGGAGGCTGTATCTCGCTAAGGACGTAAAAAGACTTGAAGCAGTTCAGAGGAAGATGACAAACATGGTATGGGGTTTATGCCAGAAACATATAAGAAGAGACTGGAAGACCTGGACATGTATACCGTAGAGGAAAGGGGACAGGGGAGATAACTTGGGCCAGCTTTTTTTTTTTTTTTTTAACATTTTTGTATATGATATTGCTGTTTGCTGTCTGGTAAGGGTTGTCTGTTTGCGGATGATACCAAAATCTGCAATATGGTAGACTCATGAAGAGGGACCTAACGAAGTGTGAAGAATGGTCCAAAATTTGTCAGCTAAAGTTTAATTCTAAAACATGCAGGGTCATGCATGAAAGAGGAAGGTATATAGGGTGTGATTGTATGTGATGATTTTAAGGTGGCCAAAAAGAAAAGATGATGGCAAAAACTAGAAGGATGCTTTGGTTTTATAGGACGAGGAATGGCCAGCATGAAAAAGGAGGTGATAATACTTCCGTTTAAGTCTCTGGTGAGACCTCATTTATAGTACTGTGTACAGATCTGGAGACTGCACCTTCAATAGGATATCTGTAGGATAGAGTTGGTCCAGAGGGCGGCTTCTAAAATAGTCAGTGGTCTTCATCATAAAGCATATGTGGACAGACTTAAACATCTCAATATGTTTACTTTGGAAGAAAGGCAGGAGAAGGGAGATAGGATAGAGATGTTTAAATACCTTTGTGGCATAAATGCACAGAAGGCGAGTCTTTCATCTGAAAGGAAGCTCTGGAATGAGGGGGCATAGGATAAGGTATAAGGGGGACAGACACAGGAGAAAGCTAAGGAAATACTTGTTCACAGAAAGGGTGGTGAATTTGTGGCACAGCATCCCACTGGAGGTGGTAGAGATGTCTCAAGCTTTCTTGTAATCAGATAGTCTTCAAGTTCATAGGATCTCTAAGGGAGAGGAACAGATTGTAGATGGTGTGGATGGGCAGACTGGATGGGTTATATGGTCTTTATTTGCTTTCATTTTTTGTGTCGCTATATGATACAGATATTTAAATACTTGGAAGGTATTAATATACAAGGTAATCTTCAGAAAGGGGAAAATGTTAGAATTAGAAATTACAAGTTGAGTTTGCAGATTGGAAGATTTAGGAGTAACATCAGATACTATACTTTTTCATGGAGAGAGGGTCTTGGATACCTGGAATATTCTCCCAGTCAAGGGGGTGGGGATAATAACAATGACAGAATTCAGAAACACTGGGATAAAGACAGATGATCCCTATATTGAAAGAAGATGGAATCAAACAAATGTCCTTCACACTTTAAACCTGGCATAGATGGATGTAACCTGCAAGGAGCAGTAGGTGCAACTATGGCCACCAAATTGGCCAGACTGGATGGACCATACAGGTCTTTATTTGCTGTCATGTACTGTTACAGGACCTCCAGTCTCTTCTCATTTGTCATCTGATGGAGACGACTTACCATTCTGGTCACTTTCTTATCTAGTTTTAGATTAGGATAGTTCATGCATTTGCTATAGCAACTTTTTATCCTAGGGTGTCAGAGTAGTTAACAGTTATATGTTATAATGGAAAACAAATTGAAAGGAAGGAAATCAACAGGTATTACATAAAAATGACCAACAATTCCATTACATCCCAAGGATCATTCCAGACAAATGTGTTGTGACCATCCGCCAGCAGGTGTAGATAGAGAACTCTAATGAGTTGTGCATCATAAGCTCATGCATTTAGCAGCCAAGCCAGTATTCTCTGTCTTCAGCAGGCGGGATAGCAGCTTCTGTGTTCTATCGTAACTTCTGTGTGGCCTCCTGTCCTGCTTGCAGGTTCAGTTGAGAATGTCCTTTGCCTCGGGTGTAATCCTAGTGGTCCCAGTCCCTCCCTGCTCCCACAGAACCTAATGGGGTTAGTGCAGCGGACTGAGGGAATTGGGTTCAATTCTCACTGCAGCTCCTTGTGACACTGGGCAAGTCACTTAACCATCTGTTGCTCCAGGTACTGTGAACCCATTAGGGACAGAGAAAGTACCTTCACATAATGTGTACAGTGCTGTGTATGTCTAGTAGTGCTATAGAAATGATTAGCAGTAGTAGTACTTTCTACCTCTTTTATCTCAGTCTTCCCTTCACTTTTTCTCCTGCCTCTATCTGGGGTGGGGGGTGGGGAGCAACCACTGCGGTTCTTTTCGAGAGCACATGTGCTGTGGGAAGATTGTGGAGCTTCAGTGCCTTGGAGGTCATGAGACAGGCTGTTGTCTGAGAGTATATTTATTATTCTCTATGTCTGAGCCTTTTAGTCTTGTGTGCACTATTGGGGTAATCTCTCGGCTCACTGGTTCCTGCACACTTTGCTTTACTTATGTGGACACGTCTGCAGAAGTTCGATCCAGCCCTGCTCCGATGGCGATTTTGGCGGCTCAGCACTAATGGCTCCTGTGTTCCGTGAGGCTTCAGCGGCCATTTTGCCATTGGGTTCCTCGCCTGCTATTGTGTCCTGGGATGTTTTAACCTGATTTAGTTCTTTTATTACATCAAGCCTTTTTATTAAAGTCAGCTCAAGCTGCCTCTGCTTCTTCCCCTCATGTTGCTTTCGAGGAGCAGCTTCCTAAGAAACAAAAGCTTTCTGTTTTTTGCAGAATTTGGAGAGTGTTCCTCCTTGGGACTCAGAGGAGGTTTTATCTGTGTATTCCAACTGTCCTAGTTCTGCGGATGGCCCTGACTTGGACATTTCAGAGGCAGACGGGGATGATGATCCTACTGTAGCTAGGCTGTTTTTGAGAGCAGATTTGCCTCTGTTGATCACAATATCTGTGGAGGCTTTAAATATTTCTTCCCTTACTTCTCAGTCCTCTGGTCCTTCGCCATCTATTATGTCAGATACTAAATGACCTCCTGTATCTTTCCATATTTATAAGGCTATGCAGGAGCTTACTGCAGCCCAGTGGGAGACTCCTGATTCTAACCTCCAGGTGGCTTGCGCTGTGTCCAAGTTATATCCCCTTCTGCTGTCTGATTTAGAGCAATTTGCTCTGCCTAAGGTGGATGACCTTATTACAGTCGTTACTAAATGTACCACTATCCCTGTTGTGAAGGCCAGGGCTTCTTTATTGTGGCTTCAACAATTGTCCATGTTGGAGTCGCCTCCAGACTTTCTCCCTACCCTAGAGGCGGGATTGTCCTATTTCTCAGATGCTGTATAATAATCTTTGGGTCTGGTAGGGATATGGCTTTGGCAATTTCGGCACGACACTGGCTATGGTTGAGGCCTTAAGCCACTGATGTAGCATCCAAATCTCATCTGGTGAAGTTGCCCTTTTGGGAGAAACTACTCTTTGGTGCGGATTTGGAGAAGATTGTTAAAGACCTGGGAGATTTCAAGGTACAGCTGCTATCTGAGGACAATCCTCAACCTCATCTCCAGGTGGCAAGTCTCGTTTTCGAGAACTGCAGAGGTATAGACAAGGGAAGGGTAGTGCTTCCGCTCAAAAATCTCGTTCTTCATACGCAGTCTTTCGAGGAGACAAGAAGCCCTTTTCCGCTTCCTCAAGAACCTCTCCCTCTTCGCAGCCCTTGCCATGACAGGGTCGATGTTCACTCCTTATATATAGATATAGGTGGGCGTCTTTTCTGCTTTCACAAAGAGTGGATCACCATTACTGCATACCAATGGGTCCTCAATATCATTCTCTGTGGCTACAAATTAGAATTTTCAAAGCCACTGGCAGATTTTTTCATACTGTCTCTTTGCTGCAGCTCTGTAAAGAGTCAGGCAGTGCTAATTATCTTAGCCTCTTTAAGGTGACTGGGGGCCATTCAGCCCTTCCTCCGGCAAAGAGAGGCACGGGTCAATATTCCATCTATTTTATCGTCCCAAAGAAAGAAGACTCTTCGCCCAATTCTGGATCTCAGAGGTGTTAGGAAGTCTCTCAGAGTGCTGCAGTTCCGTATGGAGACTCTTTGTTCTGTCATAGCCTCTGTCCAGCCAGGTGCATTTCTCACCTCATTGGATCTCGAGGAGCCTTATTTTCATATCCCAATTTGACCTCCTCACAGGAAATTTCTCTGGTTTGCGATCCTGGGAGATCATTTTCAATTCAAGGCCACACTTTTATTGAAATTAAATACAACTAAAGCAATATTGTTATATTTTACTTTGAATCCATCTGAAGCTCCTAATAATATTTTATCAACTAGGAAACCATTAAAATTTGATACCTTCAGTAGGGTCTTGGGAATTATATTGGATTATCCGTTAATAATAGAAAGCCAAGTGAGAAGTTTGACCAAAAAGATTTATTTTAAGGACCCTCAGTTAAGAGCTATTAGAAAACTATTCTTTCCTGAAAATTATCAAGTGTTAGTTCAGGTGATAATTTTGTCCTATCTGGATTATTATAGTGTACTGTGTTCAGGAACACAAAGTAAATTACGGAAAAGGCTGCATTTAATGCAAAGCACGGCAGCAAAACTGATTTATGTTGTAAAAAAGTATGATCATGTCACACCATTGTTGATTGACTTGCATTGGCTGCCGGTTGTTGCATGTATTGAATTCAGAGTTGCATGTCCTATTGTGGATTAAAAACTGGTTGAAGGATAGGAAACAGAGAGTAGGGTTAAATGGGCAGTTTTCACAATGGAGAAGGGTAGTTAGTGGGGTTCCTCAGGGGTCTGTGCTAGGACTGCTGCTTTTTACTACTACTACTATTTAGCATTTCTATAGCACTACAAGGCATACGCAGCACCTTATAAATGATTTAGAGATGGGAGTAACTAGCGAGGTAATTAAATTTGCTGATGACACAAAGTTATTCAAAGTCGTTAACTCGCGACAGGATTGTGAAAAATTACAGAAGGACCTTACGAGACTGGGAGACTGAGCGGCTAAATGGCAGATGACGTTTAATGTGAGCAAGTGCAAGGTGATGCATGTGGGAAAAAAGAACCCAAATTATAGCTACGTCATGCAAGGTTCCACGTTAGGAGTTATGGACCAAGAAAGGGATCTGGGTGTCATCGTCGATAATACACTGAAACCTTCTGCTCAGTGTGCTGCTGCGACTAGGAAAGCGAATAGAATGTTGGGTATTATTTATTTATTTTAGCGCATTTATATCCCACATTTTCCCACAAGTACAGGCACAATGTGGCTTACAATAGTGCATGAAATAATACAATAAGAAAGATAAAACATAAGATGGCAGAATAGAGAAAACATAGGTGGGGGGGGGGGTAAAAATGTTCGGCAGGGGCCAGTGGATCAGAGCCTCCCGCCAACCATCAGCAGGAGAGTCAAATGGCCGGGCTCGGCAGGGAGTAGGCTTTTGAAAATAGGAACGTCTTTAGGAACTTTTTGAAGAGATGATGGTCGGGTATCCCCTTTAATTGCTTCGGCAGGTCGTTCCAAGATTTTGCACTGGTAAACGGGAAAGACGAAGCAAACATACGCTTGTATCTAACTTTCCTACTACTGGGATAGTGAAGACAGAAGAAGTTGCGCGATGACGACAGAGCATTCCTTGGGGGTAGATCAACCAGGTTGAACATGTACTCCGGGCCCTCGCCAAATATGATCTTATGCGTTAAAGAACAGATCTTGAACTTGATGTGATCTTTGACAGGGAGCCAGTGCAGAGTGAGACGCAATGGCTGTGCATGGGCAAAGCGCGATTTGCCTAGAATTAGTCTGGCAGCCGTGTTCTGGGCTGTCTGGAGCTTTTTTAGTAAGTAGTCTTGGCAGCCAGTGTATATCCCACTGCAGTAGTCCAAGTGAGAAAGGACGAGCCAGTGAACAAGAGTACGGGAAAGGTCTCTAGGCAGGCAAGTTCTAATGTCTTTAACCACCACATAGTAAAAAAACATTCTCTTCACGACAACCTTCACGTGATTGTCCATTATCAGGTGGTTGTCATAGCTTGCCCCAAGGATTTTCAGGCTATTCAGGATGGGAAGCTTAAGGCATTGACATTGAGAGTGTTGGGAAATGACTTTATTGTGCTGGGACGAAAGCAGAAGACAATGAGTTTTTTCTTCATTGATCTTGAATTGAAATACATTTGCCCAAGAGGTTAAGATGGAAAAGCTGGCTTCGATCTTCTCATGGATTTCTGTCAAAGCAGAGTTAAAAGGGATGTAGATGGTTACATCGTCTGCATAAATAAATGGGTGAAGATCCTGTTTTGCAAGCGCTTCCACCAGAGGGGTCAGCATCAGGTTGAAGAGAGTGGGAGAGAGAGGAGATCCTTGGGGTACTCCACAATGTGATTCCCAAGGTGCAGAAATAGTTGCATTGGCTTTAACTCGGTACGTACGGGATGCCAGAAAACCCTTGAACCAGTGAAGCACATTGCCACCAATTCCAAAAGTGTCCATAAAGAAGGTCAGAAGCTCATGGTCCACCATGTCAAATGCACTAAACATGTCAAACTGTTAACAATAATATTTTCCGACCCAAAGAAATTTCTCTCTTGAAATTGGACATGATGGTACAAGAACTGTTTCAGTACTAAATTGTGGACGAAATCCAGATTGAGAGTAGGTGTGGATATCAAAGTTAGTCAAATAGCCATTAGTTGTGAAACGGACAAGACTCTCCATTGTTTTGACCAATAAAGGAATGGACGCCACCGGGCGATAGTTAGAAACGACATCCGCTTTGAGTTTTGGGTTCTTAGGAATAGGCGTTAGGAGGATATGTCCGTATTCTGAGGGGAAGAGCCCATTGCCAAGCATGAAGTTTAAATAGGATGTAAATTCCTCTAGGAAGCAGTGAGGAGCAGTTTTGAGCAAATAGGGCAAGTATTGAGGCCACAATGCTTATTGGCGAACTTAGAAAGTGTTTTGGAAACCTGGTCAACTGTCAGACATGTGAAAGCGGTCCAGGAGCGATTCGCTGGACACACTTTCATAGGATAGGAAAAAACCATAAAGATATATTGGAATTAGAAAAGGTACATAGAAGGGCAACAAAAACGATTATTAGGAAAGGTATGGAAAACAGATGTGAGGATGTTATAATGCCGTTGTATCGCTCCATGGTGCGTCCGCACCTTGAGTATTGTGTTCAATTCTGGTCGCCACATCTCAAGGAAGATATAGTAGAATTGGAAAAGGTACAGCGAAGGGCGACTAAAATGATAGCGGGGATGGGACGACTTCCCTATGAAGAAAGACTAAGGAGGCTAGGGCTTTTCAGCTTGGAGAAGAGACGGCTGAGGGGAGACATGCTAGAGGTATATAAAATAATGAGTGGAGTGGAACAGGTGGATGTGAAGCGTCTGTTTACACTTTCCAAAAATACTAGGACTAGGGGGCATGCGATGGAACTACAGTGTAGTAAATGTAAAACAAATCGGAGAAAATGTTTCTTCAACCCAACGATAATTAAACTCAGGAATTTGTTGCCGGAGAACGTGGGTGAAGGCGGTTAGCTTAGCAGAGTTTAAAAAGGGGGTTAGATGGTTTACCTAAAGGGACAAGTCCATAAACCACTAATAAATGGACTTGGGAAAAATTCACAATTCCAGGAATAACATGTATAGAATGTTTGTAACGTATTGGGAAGCTCACCAGATGCCCTTGGCCTGGATTGGCCGCTGTTGTGTACAGGATGCTGGGCTCGATGGACCCTTGGTCTTTTCCCAGTGTGGCATTACTTATGTACTTATGCATTGTTTTTAAGATTATTTATGGATTATGCCCATGTACAATTATCCTTATCTTCTTTCAGATCTTCTTTTTGATTTTGTTTCCCACAGTTTAGATAGAACACTATCCCAGTATCTGTACGGATTATTTGTTCCGAAAATCATTGAAAATGTATCTGTTTAACAAATGTTTAGAATGATTTTTGACATGTTTTAAATTTGTTTTATTAATTTTGACCCGCTTTGATTCTTATGTAAATTCAGATGGGCTATAAACAAGTACAGTATGGTACTACATTTCTTTGAAGAGATGAATAAGCATGTGGATAAAGGTGATCCGGTTAATATTGTGTGTCTGGATTTTCAATAGACATTTGACAAAGTACCTCATGAAAGACTTCTGAGAAAATTAGAAAGACATGAGATAGGAGGCAATATGCTATTGTGGATTAAAAAAGTGGTTAAAAGATAGAAAACGGAGGAGTAGGGGTAAATGGCCATTATTCTTAATGGAGAAGGGAATAGAGTGGGGGTACCTCTGGGGTTTGTGCAGGGGACCACTCTTTTTTAACATATTTATAAGGTGATCTAGAGATAGGAATAACTAGTGAGGTAGTTACATTTTCTGGATGGCAGCAAGTTATTCACAAAGTTGTTAAATCGCAAGAAGATTGGAAAAATTACAAGAGGACCTTACGAGACTGGGAAACTAGCATCCAAATGTAGATGACATTTAATGTGAGCAAGTGCAAAGTTGGTTGCATGTGGGAAAGAGGAACCCAGCCATAGTTAAGCGATACAGAGTTCCACATTAGGATTCACTGCCCAAGAAAAAGATCTAGTGTCATCACTGATGATACATTGAAACTCTCTGCTCAATGTGCAGCAGTGGCTAAGAAAGCAAATAGAATGTTAGATATTATTAGGAAAGGAGTGGAAAACAAAAATGAAGACATAATGCCTTTATCGCTCCATGGTGCATCTGCACCTCGAATACTATGTGCAGTTCTGGTCACTGCATCTCAAAAAGATATATTGGAATTAGGAAAGGTACATAGAAGGGCAACAAAAACGATAAAGGGGATGGGATGAACTCCCTGTGAGGAAAGGCTAAAGCAGCTAGGTCTCTTAAGCATGGAGAAGAGAGACAGCTGAGGGGAGATAAATATCGAATATATAAATTACTGAGTGGATTGAGTAGGTGGATTGAATCAAGAACTCCAAACCCGTGGCACCTACAAATGGACCCATGGCGCCATGGCTTTGGAGTTTTTGATTAAATCCACTTACCCTGAAGTGGCAAGACAAAACACTGGTCATTGTTGTTCGTGGGTATCGAATGGAATGCATCACAATATATCCAGCTAAGTGTTGGGTGCATTTTTGTCATTATAAGAACTGAACTGACTTGAATTGATATGCATTATAGGAGGTTTTTTCAGCCATTGATGACAATTTAGCTCCCGTTGTTGTTATAGGCATTTAATGTTGGAGCTTGTTGAGGCTTTTTCCTCTTATCTGCATTTTTCAATGTTGTTTGATGAATGAGTGAATTACTTTTCACATATATTCATGTTTGTTCCGGGAATTCAGTAGGTTTTTGTGTGTACAAACAGAGCATGGTCATTAATAGAAAAAAAACAGAAACTAGGTTCATTTTTGTACTGTACTGTTTGCAACTGAACCCCAAAGATTTCTATTTGCAGATACTGGAGAAGAGTGAGCTTCTTTATGGGATTTTGAAACAGCAAGTAGATGGCAAACATTTTCATGTGACCTGGCAGGTCTAGTCGAATGCATTGAGATTGAATGGTTAGAAAGGCTAGTTAAAAAAACAAAAAAAAACAAAGCCTTGTGAGTGAGCAGTAATATCTTAAAGTGGATTCTGTAGTGCCTTCTGGCTTAGCTACTGCCTTGTCACATTGTTGCTGTCACCTTGAGATCTTTGGGCACTTAACACCTGTAGGTTTCTTTCCTGGTCTGGGCTCATCAACCTTTCCCCTCCAGTTGTATACAATTCTTTTGGGTTTTTGTTCCCCCAAATGCATTACTGTGCTCTTCCTTACATCAAATGCTAACTGCCAATCATTTGACCATACCTGTAATTTTTGTAGATAACTTCTTATTTTGTTAACTTTCTCCACTGTGTCTGCTCTGTTGTAGTACTTTTTGTCATCTGCAGAAAGGGTGAATTTCTTTTCTAACCTTCCTGTTTCATGATGCTTATTCTGTGGGGCATACACAGATTACACTTTTTGGGTATTGGGAATGTGACTCTCAGTTTAAACATTGGAAAAATAGGAAACCATAACCCTTTGGTATTAGATATTCCCTTTATCTATAGATCCGAATCCCCTAAAGCCCGAATGCTAACAAGTACTGACACAGTACCCAAAGATATTATAAGAATACATTTCTTATTTATTTACATAGCAGCAACAACAAAATGAAAAGGCAAGAGAAATGACAAAGATAGTCTTACCTTGAAAATAGCTCGGAGCGAATGCACATAAATCCCTAAGGTAGACTTTTAGTCCAGCCACATATCTTACTCACATAGCAATTACATGGCAACTATACAACGTGGATGGAGATGGCTCCAGATGTCCAGCAGGTGGCAGTGTTCCTCAGGTGGATCATTCAGACAGACAGGTCAGGGTCTGCATTTGAGAACAGATGGAAAACAAGCAGCCTTGTGCCTAAGTTTACAGACTCTTTATGCAGAAACTGCAGGTCTGTTTCAGATGTTATGACTTGAAAAGCCACAATACTGTCCCACTTGCGTCATGCTGCAGGATTACACTGACTGTGAGCCATTGTTTTAATAACTTGCAGTTCTTCCAGCCACTGCGTCAGTCCAGCTGGCAAGAAGAATTCTGAAGTCATTGGCTCCTCTGACTCAAGGCCTGTAGCCTGTGTGAAAGGCTTTATTCCAACATGTATCAGGATGTTTTTAATGAGGCCAGGTTCTCACTTAAAACATAGTAACATAGTAGATGACGCCAGAAAACGTCCATCCAGCCTGCCCAAGAAATGTGCCACATTTTTGTGTATACCTTACCTTGATTTGTACCTGTCTTTTCATGGCACAGACCGTATAAGTCTGCCCAGCACTATCCCCACCTTAAGATGCCATATAATGAAATAGTATATAACTGTGCATATAATGCCACATATATAGTGCCTTTTGCTCCCACATTCCCCACCCTAATTTCAAGGGGGGTCAGCTCACAAAAGGGTTTGATGTGATCTTAAATGCTAACTAAAAAATAACAATAGGTTGGTTTACTCACAAACTTGTGTCCGACTGGCTGATGGGGTGGACTCAAGTCAGTCTTAGTTATGTCCCATGATGGAGGAGCATTTTAGGTAACTTTGAAAATTTCTTCCAGCTGTCCACTGGAATTCTTGTGTCTCTCAGAGTGGAGCGCTGGTTTGGCAGACCACGTATATTAAAATCCACCAGAACTATGTCCAGTGATTGAGAAAGGTGACATGAGACATTTGCCATGAGAGTGTTTGTAGAAGCTGAGTGTAACATTCCTGTTAGTGATTGTTTGAACAATTGTTATCCCTTAATACTAATTAAATATTATTTTTTTAAAAATGTTTTGTTTTGTTTTTAACTGAGAGGGGGATCTTCCCAATGCAATTTCATGTGTTCCTTTGATCTTTTGCCAAGTAGTGTGGGGGGTCTAGTTCAGCTGGCACGAGAGTACTTGTAGACATTGAATATAGCATATTCCTGCTAGCCATGTTTAAATAATTGTCATCCCTTAATGTTCTTTATTTTTTATTTATTTTCCTTTCAAACAGAGGGGGGGATCTACCCAATGCATTGTTATGTGATCCTTTGACCCTTTGCTTAGCAATGTGGGGGGTCAAGTTTAGTTGACTAGGGAGGGGGTGGGTGACGAAAGGGGGGAGGGGGTTTGTAGGGTTTGGGATTGGCAGGGGGGGGATTCAGTTTTGGTGGCTTGTTGTGTGGTTGTTAATACTGATTGGAAGTGTTTTTGATCCATATGAAGGTTTGGTTCTGCTGGATTTTGTCTCATTTGTTTTTGGGACTTACAAAGGAGAATAGACCCCTGGTGAGGGCTGGGCACCCAGGAGTCATTTGGGTTTCAAGATTCTTGCTTTATATTGTGCCCTAGTATTTGGATCATGGCTAATTTTACAGTCCCAAGATTAATCTCTTGGAATGTGTCTGGCATCACCTCTCCTATAAAATCTACAAAAAATGTTGTCTTTTGCATTTGAATATTATGAGCCATAGATGTTTTTAACTTAACATCTATGGGCCTAATGTCTATGGTCATTCCTTTTTTCAACATTTGGTACACTTAGGTGTTCAGCACTCTACAGCCCCTTGGATTATCTTGGGAGATTTTAATCAAGTCATGGATGGTCATCAGGACTGCTCCTCCTCAATGCGGGCATGGCAGTGGGTAGGGGAAGAGGCCTGCCTTATCTTTGTAAAGCATTACATTTAGTAGACCCTTGGCGTCTTGCCAGTCCTAATGCACATGACTATACTCGCCTTTCAACGCGCTCATGGCACATGGTCTCGGCTGGATTACATTCTTACAGATGCTATCCTTTTACCACAGATCACACATGCTGTGATTGGTCCCATGGAGGTTTCTGACCATACCTTAATTTGGGTGGATATAGATTTAGGATCGTCACGGCTCCGCCATAGTCAGTGGAGGTTTCCCTCGTATTGGTTGATGACACTCACTGTCAAAGGTTAGTTGTGTCAGAAATGGTCTTTTTTTTTTTGCAGAAGCTAATGCATGTCATGAGTCTGAGCCCCAATTGTATTGGAAAACGTCAAAGGTAGTCTTAAGGGGGTGATAATATCTCATACATGTGTGCTCGTGTGAGGAGAATCACCCAGGGAATAATTCACTTGGAGCACAAGTATAAGGTGGGGAAGCGTGCCTATCTTGTTGTGCCCTCCTCCCTCGACTTGGGATTCAGTGTCGGCCCTTGCAGCATTGAACTCTTTTATTCACGAACGAACCAAAAAGCAACTTTTTCAACACCACTGCTTTGCATGTCATAGGTTTGGCAATAAGTCAGGCAAGTTGTTGCAAAAGTTACAAAGTCCTGGGCTGGCATTGCGTTATTCATTACTTGATTGCCCCATATGGTGCACGAGTGAGCCACCTACCAGACATTGCACATTTTCTTCATGATTATTATACCTCTTTGTGTTCTGCATCAGAGTCCCTGCTTGGTCCATCTGTTGTCCCTCTTAGCCTTCCTTATCAGCGCTTTGCATTTGACTTGACATTCCTTATGCTGTTTCTTTTTATTTTCAGTCGGTTCCTTCTTCCATTTTCTGAAGGGTTTTCTTTTAGGGAAATTGGACTTGATATACCACCTTTCTGAGGTTTTTGCAACTACATTCAAAGCGGTTTACATATATTCAGGTACTTATTTTGTACCAGGGGCAATGGAGGGTTAGGTGACTTGCCCAGAGTCATACAGAGCTGCAGTGGGAATTGAACTCAGTTCCCTAGGATCAAAGTCCACTGCACTAACAACTAGGCTACTCCTCCACTCCACTTTTAGCTCTAATAGCTTTCTTCACCTCACTTTTTAACCATGCCGGCTATCGTTTGGTCTTCCGTCCTCCTTTTTTTTTACAGGAAATCTGTATAATACATGAGAGACATTTGCTTAGGGGTTTGTACACCTTAACTAAACCTGTTATAATAATAGGTTGTGTGACACTGAAGGAGCGTCACAGCAGACTAGTGAGGATGGAACCAGGGTGGTTATGGCCCTACAAATCCCTCAGAAATCTGTAAGGGAAACCTCAGCAGTAAGCAAGGAGAGAAACCATAAGGAAACGGACAGCAAACATAGTAACATAATAGATGACGGCAGAAAAAGACCTGCACGGTCCATCCAGTCTGCCCAAAAGATAACTCATATGTGCTACTTTTTGTGTATACCCTACTTTGATTTGTACCTGTGCTCTTCAGGGCACAGACCGTATAAGTCTGCCCAGCACTACCCCCGCCTCCCAACCACCAGCCCCGCCTCCCAACCACCGGCTCTGGCACAGACTGTATAAGTCTGCCCAGCACTATCCTCGCCTCCCAACCACCAGCCCCACCTCCCGCCACCGGCTCTAGCACAGACTGTATAAGTCTGCCCAGCACTATCCCCGCCTCCCAACCACCAGTCCCGCCACCGGCTCTGGCACAGACTGTAGAAGTCTGCCCAGCACTATCCCTGCCTCCCACCTCCGGCTCTGCCACCCGATCTTGACTAAGCTTCTGAGGAACCATTCCTTCTGCACAGGATTCCTTTATGCTTATCCCACGCATGTTTGAATTCCGTTACCGTTTTCATTCCACCACCTCCCGCGGGAGGGCATTCCAAGCATCCACTACTCTCTCCATGAAAAAATACTTCCTGACATTTTTCTTGAGTCTGCCCCCCCTTCAATCTCATTTCATGTCCTCATCGTTTTACCGCCTTCGCATCTCCGGAAAAGGTTCGTTTGTGGTTTTAATACCTTTCAAATATTTGAACGTCTGTATCATATCACCCCTGTTTCTCCTTTCCTCCAGAGTATACATGTTTAGTTCATCAAGTCTCTCCTAATACGTCTTGTAACGCAAATCCCATACCATTCTCGTAGCTTTTCTTTGCACTGCTTCAATTCTTTTTACATCCTTAACAAGATACGGCCTCCAAAACTGAACACAATACTCCAGGTGGGGCCTCACCAACGACTTATACAGGGGCATCAACACCCCCTTTCTTCTGCTGGTCACACCTCTCTCTATACAGCCTAACAACCTTCTAGCTAAGGTCACCGCCTCGTCAGACTGTTTCTTCGCCTTCAAATCTTCAGATACTATCACCCCAAGATCCCTCTCCCCATCCGTATCTATCAGACTCTCCCCGCCTAACACATACGTCTCCCGTGGATTTCTATTCCCTAAGTGCATCACTTTGCATTTCTTCGCATTGAATTTTAATTGCCAAAACTTAGACCATTCTTCTAGCTTCCTCAGATCCTTCTTCATGTTTTCCACTCCCTTCTGGGTGTCCAATCTGTTACAGATCTTAGTATCATCCGCAAATAGGCAAACTTTGCCTTCTAACTCTTCGGCAATGTCACTCACAAATATATTGAACAGAATCGGCCCCCGTTAGGATCCCTGAGGCACTCCACTACTCACCTTTCCCTCCGAGCGAATTCCATTCACCACCACCCTCTGGCGTCTGTCCGTCAACCAGTTCCTAATCCAGTTCACCACGTCTGGTCCTATCTTCAGCCCATCCAGTTTATTTAAGAGCCTCCTGTGGGGAACCGTGTCAAAAACTTTGCTGAAATCTAAGTAGATTACGTCCATAGCTCGTCCCTGATTCAATTCTCCTGTCACCCAATCAAAGAATTCAATGAGATTCGTTTGGCATGATTTCCCTTTGATAAGACCATGTTGTCTCGGATCTTGCAACTTATTGGCTTCCAGGAAATTCACTATCCTTTCCTTCAGCATCGCTTCCATTACTTTTCCAATAACCGAAGTGAGGCTTACCGGCCTGTAGTTTCCAGCTTCTTCCCTATCACCACTTTTGTGAAGAGGGACCACATCCGTTCTCCAATCCTTCAGAACCTCTCCCGTCTGCAAGGATACATTAAACAAATCTTTAAGAGGACCTGCCAAAACCTCTCTGAGCTCCCTCAGTATCCTGGTGTGCATCCCGTCCGGTCCCATGGCTTTGTCCACCTTTAGCTTTTCAAGTTGTTGATACACACTCTCTTCCTTTCACTAATATACCTGAAGAAATTTGTGTCACCCCTCCTTACATTTCTAGCCATTTGTTCTTCCGCTTGCGCTTTCGCCAGACGTATCTCTCTCTTGGCTTCTTTCAGTTTCATCCTGTATTCCTCCCCGTGCTCTTAGCTGAAAGAATGACAAAGGGTGGGACGCTGTGGGGTTGTCTGTTGTTCCTGGTCAGAGTGTGAGCCTTTGTGTTCCCCATAGGAGGGTGAGAATGGGAAAGCCAGAAAGGGGAAGGCAGAGAAGCTAACTTTCTACTATGCCAGATTGATCCTCTGAGAAATAATAAGTAAAGGATGTGGGGGAGGGGTAGGCATAACCAGAGACAATCATGCCTGGGGGCATCCTGCGCGAAGAAGACGGAACTACAATCTTCCCTCCAACAGAGTGTCTTTTAGGCATGGGGAACAGAGAGCCACCGGGTCTTAGAAGGGGTGCCGCAGGGGAAGGTTCAAACATGGCGGCATGGAGGCATTAATAGTATTATTACGTAAGACTTTGATCAATTATTTTTTTTTTTTTTTTTTTTTTTTATTTATCATATATGTTTGTTTATTTCAATATCCACAAGTATTACACTTGATACAGAAAAAGTACTTAATGCCTAACAAAGAAATTAAGACACATTATATCATTTGACTAGTACTTCCAGTCCACATTTAAGATCCAAGATTAACATATTTGGAGAATTTACTACCAAATCAATTTAATAAGAAATTTAAACCGGTTTTTTATGGATCCTCTTTTACATTCCGAGCTATTTACCGATGAGAACTTCTAGCTAATATAAATTCAGAGAGCTGCATAGAATAAAAAAAAACATACTTAACCGACTGATAACAAATAATACACTTACAAGGATAATGTAAAAGAAACGTCGCTCCCATTTGGAGAACCCCCTGCTTTAACAAAAGAAATTGTCTGCGTCTTTTTTGGGTGTCTTTGCACACATTAGGAAATATACGTACTTTGAAGCCCAGAAAATCTTTGTCTCTATTTCTGATTAATTTTTTCATGATTAATACTTTATCCAATGATAAAGCTAATGTAACTAACAAGTTTAAGAAGTCACCAAGTCCACTGTTGGGGTTTCTAATATTGTAGAGACGTCCAAGGAATGATCGGATTGCTGTGCTGAAGCATCCGATGTTTTAAATGGCAAATAATAAGATTGTACAATAGGAGGAAAAGTATCATCCGAAAATCCTAGTATTTCTTTTAAGTACCTATTTAACATTTCCCTTGGAGTAGTAGTTACTGTCCTCTGTAAATTAAGTAATCTTAAGTTATTTGACCTCTTGAGTATTCTCCAAATTTTCAATTTTTCTCCTCATATTGGTTACATCTTTAATAGAAAGTATTTGGAGATCTTGTACTTTCTCACGTTTTTCAGCTAGGGAGTTAGCCTTAAGAGTCATATCCTTCCTTTCTGACTCTGCTACCACAGCAGTTTCTTCAAGTTGTTTAACCCGAGTTTCAGTGCACTGTATTTGTGAACACAACACTTTACCCAATTTCGCAATTAAAGCCCAAAGGCTTTCTAAGGTATTATCTGTGGGTTTCTCATCAAGAAAAGTTAAGGTACCTTGACCTCGTGTATTTTCAGATTGAATTTCCTCCGCTCCTGAACTAGTAGAAGCTGTCGTTCCTCCCGCAGGCAAAGTTGAAGTCTCTAGTGCGGTTAGAGGGGGATTCACACCCTCTGCTCCTCCGCTCTCAAGGACCAGATCACCAGCTCCCGTCCTCTCGCTCACAGCACTAACAGGCTGCCTCGGGGAAGACGCCATCACTGGAGAGCGATCGCTCTGGGGCTGCGGGGGCGGAGCTCGTTGGTCGGGGCTGAGTGTCATGTCCAGCAGGGGCAGTGTCTCAGGCTCTCCATTCCTCCCGGACGCCGCCAATCCGCCGCTCACCGACCCGTTCGGAACCTGGGGTCCCCGCAGAAAAACATCGATGGGGCCATTTATCGCCAAGGTACGTCGGTCTGGGGGAGCTATGGCCGCCGATTTTCCTCAACTCTTGGGCATTGCGAATAATTGTAGAGCATGGAGACACACAACTGGTTCAGGCGGCCATCTTGGATCTGAACCTCACTTTGATCAATTATTATGTAAATAATATCACATTATTTGGGTGTAATTGGGAATGTTATTTTCAGTTTAAACTGTGGAAAAATAGGAAACTGTAACCCTTTGGTATTAGATAGTGAACTGTCTGGAAAGTAACTACATTCCCTTTATCTATAGGGCTGAAGCCTAAAGCCCAAATACTAACAAGTACTGACACAACACCCAAAGAGGTTATAAAAATTGCTTATTTATTTATATAGCAGCAAGAACAAAACGAAAAGGCAAGAGTAATGCCAAAGATGATCTTATCTTGAAAATAGGTCAGAGCAGTGCACATAAATCCCTAAGGTAGGCTTCTAGTCCATCCACCTATCTTACCCACTAGCACTACACAGCAAATACATGGCAATTATACAACCTGAATGGAGATGGCTCCAGATGTGCAGCATGTAACAGAGTGTTCCTGATCAGTCATGCAAGCAGAGCACCTGACTGATCCACCTAAGGAACATTCTGCAACCTGCTGGGCATCTGGAGCCAACCTATATATTGAGCAAAAGGTGACCAGGTTGGAAGCTTTGGGTAGAGAATTGTTGGGCAATTGCCCTACCTGTGTAAGGGGGGGAGAGGAAAGGGGGATAGTAACATAGTAGATGATGGCAGAAAAAAACCTACACGGTCCATCCAGTCTGCTCAACAAGTTAAACTCACATGTGCTACCTTTTGTGTATACCTTACCTTGATTTGTATCTGCCGTTTTCAGGGCACAAACCGTAGAAGTCTGCCCAGCACTCTGAGGAGCAGGCAAGATCATCAACGCCTTTTGTCTGTAAATGGGCATAAGCAATAACTAGAGGCAATCCTTTCTTAAATTAATACATTTTAAATGCTGAATATTAACTATTGTTGATGTAGGGAGTAAGTGTTTGGTTATGGGATAGTCTGAGGGTGTAAAATCATGCATGATCTCCATTTTATTATTTTTAGATCAAGCTGCAGAACAATGTGTCGCAACAAATTACAGGGATACAACGTTTAAAAGGTAAGTACTATGTGTGATACAGAGGTTAGAGGTTTTTCTCTCACGAGTTTCTAATTATTCCCATATTTCAAAGGTGCATTCTGTTGAAGAAGAAATATATATATATAGATATAGATAGATAGATATACAAGTTCCTCAGCAATCCTCCAGACCATTCAAGACTCTTGGATTATGCACTCCTACCAGCAAAAGGAGACTGAGAACACTAAAACTTCTTATACAAGTAGTCTTTGCAGACCGTCTACTAACCAGTATTTTCTCAGTCTCAGCAGAGGGTAGATGTGTGCAGCCTGTGCAGTGTACTCAGTCTGGTAGGCCCGTTTGGGGTTTCTAGGTTGGGTTGTAAATGTTAGAGAACCCACACTTGGATCTCTATTACAGGGTGTAAGTCCTAAGGGGCTTCTTATTCCCTGTGGGGTGTCACACCCGGGTGGCCGGGTCCCTCCCCCTATGCTCATCCTCTGGAGGACTGCTTGATCTCGGCTACAGACCTCGTTCTGGACCCTTTAGGCGTTTAGGCATCAGCAACGAGGTTTAAAAAAAAAAAAAAAAAACGTTTTTAAAAGGCGGCAATTTTGGCCGTTCTTGTGGCAGTCCAGAGATAAAACGTCTTCAAGGGCGTTCTTGCTTTAGGCGGTTTTGCCTATTAGTCTGTCAGAGCACAAAGCAACTTTGTTTTTATTGTGTTCGCGGCCATTAGGTCTAAGCCGGCAAGCTGTCGGTTTTACGCGAAGCGCGGCGTTGAAGTGAAAGGTGGCCAATGTAAATTTTGTGGGGAGCCTACGTTGTCAGCGCTCTTGCCTCCTTGTTTTCCCCTGAGTCAGCAAAGGTGTTGGGCGGCGATTTGACCGCACATTCTGGGCCGGCAACGGTGGGGCCGGTTTTAGCGGGAACCGCGGCCATTTTGGCTGCACGTCCCGGGTCGGCCTCAACGGAGCCGTTTTTGGCGGGAAGCACGGCCCTTTTGGCTGCGCATTCTGTACCGGCGCCAGGGGACCCGTGTGTGGCAGGCAGCACGCCTGGTTTAGCCGCGGATCATGCGATGGACCTGCTGCCTCGAGAGCGAGGGGGGTCCGTCGCGGAGACTGCGGGAAGTGTTGTTGGGGCTTCAGCAGCGTCGGGGGGGGGGGGGGTCTGGCTTCCCCCCTGAGTTTGTTTGGTCTCTGTATAATGCCTGGAGAGCTGGCCCCTCTCAGGCCGTTCGTTCCCCGGAGGCTGCTAGCTCAGTGGGAGTTAAGCGCCCACGGGTGGATATTTCGGAGCCTATGGAGATACTTTCTCTGCCTGGGTCGGACGTTTGGAGTGACCCAGGAGAGGAGGATCTCTTAGATGTGTCTGAGGATCAGGATGGGCTAAGGCTTGGGGAAGATTCTTCAGTGGTTCGCATTTTTCATAAGGAGGAGTTGTTAGAGCTCATTGATCAGGTGATCTCTACTTTGAAGTTTGCTCTGGCGGCCACTCCCTCTGCGGAGGGACCCCAGGTAGATCCCTTGGTTAAGGGGATTCGGAGAGCATCCCGTTCCTTTCCCATGAATTCAGACATTAGGGACATGGTTTTTCAGGAATGGTCTGTGCCGGAGGCTGCTTGTAAGGTGTCTAGGGCTATGGCGTGGCTGTATCCCTTGCCTCCGGAAGATTTGGCCCTGCTGTGGATGCGGTGATTACGGCGATTATTAAGGCTACGGCCATTCCGGTGGATGGCGGTACAGCCTTACGGGATCCTCAGGATAGGAAGCTAGAGTCCTTTCTGAAGCGCAGCTTTGATTTGTCGGCTTTGGCCTTGCAAGCTTCTGTGTGTGGGGGCTTGGTAGCCAGAGCTTGTTTCCGTTGATTGGAGAAGCTCTTGGATGAGTCTGCGTTAGATAGGACTGGTTTGGTTCAGGACCTGGCCAAATTGGAGATGAGGTCTTCATTTTTGGCAGACACCCTTTATGATTTGCTAAGGGCTTCGGCTAAGAATATGGCTCTGCCGGTGACGGCTCATCTGGCTCTTTGGCTTAGGGGCTGGGTGGCAGATGCAGCCTCTAAAGCAAAGTTGTGTTCTCTACCTTTCAAAGGTTCTATGTTGTTTGGAGAGGACTTGGATAAACTGATGAGTGGTCTTGGGGATACCAAGGTCTCACGGTTGCCGGAGTTACGGCCTAAGGCGGCTAGTCGAGGTGGTTCGGCTAGAGGTCGGTTTAAGGAGGCGAGGCGGACGACTGGCTCATTCGAGCAAACTCTGCTGCAGAGAGTCAGCATGTAACAGCCAGAGTGGTCTCAGTACTTCAATCTCTGGGCTGGGTCGTCAATTTGGCCAAAAGTCACCTGACCCCCTCGCAGTCTCTAGAATATTTGGGGGCCAGGTTCGACACAGCCTCGGGGTATGTGTACCTACCCGAGCAAAGGCGGTGCAAGCTTCAGAATCAGGTCCGTCTGCTCCTGAGGATGCCCCGCCCGCGAGCTTGGGACATTGTCCAGCTGCTTGGATCGATGATGGCCACCATTGAACTGGTGCCCTGGGCGAGAGCGCACCTGAGATCTCTACAGTATGCTGTACTCCAAAGATGGTCTCCAGTATCTCAGGATTACCAATGCAGACTCTCTTGGCTCCCTGCGGCCTGACTCAGCATAGAGTGGTGGCTCTCAGACAGCATGCTGCGGCGAGGAATGCCGCTGGCGCTCCCCGATTGGTGCCTAGTGGTGACAGATGCCAGTCTGAAAGGCTGGGGTGCACATTGCAAGGGGAAGCATGCCCAGGGTCTATGGACACCCGAGGAGTCGGAGTGGTCCATCAACCGCCTAGAGTTGAAAGCGGTGTTTCAGGCGCTTCTGGCCTTTCAAGTGACCCTGGAAGGATTGGCTATCAGAGTGATGTTGGACAACACGACAGCAGTGGCCTATATAAATCGACAAGGCGGCACTCAGTGCAGAGCTCTAGCCGCGCAGGCCGAACAAATTTGCCACTGGGCCGAGCTGCATCTACAGTTTCTGTCGGCAGCTCACATTGCAGGTCAGAGCAACGTGCAAGCCAATTATCTAAGCAGGCATCAGATCGATCCAGCGGAGTGGGAACTTGCAGACGAAGTGTTTCTGCAGATATGTGCCAAGTGGGGAAGCCCGTGATGGATCTAATGGCGACAAGCACCAATGCCAAAGTCCCGTGCTTCTTCAACAGACGGAGAGATCCTCGCGCGCCGGGGTTGGATGCCTTGGCTCAACCCTGGCCTCCGGGCCTACTGTATGTGTTCCCTCCGGGGCCCTTGATAGAGCGAGTGCTCCTGCAGATTCGGCTGCATCCAGGAGAAGTGGTTCTCGTCGCCCCGGATTGGCCCAGGAGGCCTCCGACAGATGCTCGTAGAGGATCCCCTTCAGTTATCTCTGGTTCCCAACCTGTTGTCACAGGGTCCGGTGACCATGGAGGACGCCGGCCGATTTGGTCTTATGGCCTGGCGATTGAGAGGCAGAGGCTATTCCAATAAAGTAATTACCACTCTCCTGCAAGCCCGCAAGCGTTCCACTTCCGTGGCTTATGCCAGGATTTGGCGCCAGTTTGAAGTCTGGTGTGCTTCCAGAGAGACCACACCCCTGCGGGCTCCTGTCTCGCCGATTCTGGACTTTTTGCAGGATGGTGTACAAAAAGGCTTGGCCTATAATTCCCTGCGGGTGCAAGTGGCAGCGTTGGCCTCCCTGCGTGGCAGGGTTGAAGGCATGTCTTTAGCTGCTCATCCGGATGTGGCACGGTTTCTTAGAGGGGTGCTTCGGCTCCGTCCTCCCGTGCGTACACCTTGTCCAGCTTGGAACCTGGGGCTAGTGCTAAAGGCCCTTCAGGGTGCTCCCTTTGAACCGCTTTGGCGTGCTTCAGAGAAAGATTTGACACTGAAGGCCGTTTTGTTAGTGGCCATTACTTCGGCGAGACGGGTGTCAGAGCTCCAGGCGCAGTCCTGTAGAGACCCTTTTCTGCAGTTTTCAGAGTCCGGGGTCACGGTTCGGACCGTGCCTTCCTTCTTGCCTAAGGTGGTTTCAGCGTTTCACTTAAACCAACCTATTTTCTTGCCCTCCTTTGTCGAGGAGGAGTTTCCAGAATCTTTCCTCTCCTCAAGTCACTTCACTGGCTTCCGATCAGATACCGAATACAGTTCAAGCTTTTCCTACTCACCTACAAATGCACTCGATCTGCAGCCCCTCCTTACCTCTCTTACCCTCATCTCCCCTTACGTCCCTACCCGTAACCTCCGCTCTCAAGACAAATCCCTCCTTTCAGTACCCTTCTCCACCACCGCCAACTCTAGGCTTCGCCCTTTCTGCCTCGCCTCACCCCATGCTTGGAACAAACTCCCTGAGCCCATACGCCGGGCCCCCTCCCTACCCATCTTCAAATCATTGCTCAAAGCCCACCTCTTCAATGTCGCCTTCGGCACCTAATCACTTCATCTCTTCTGAGGAAATCTCATCTACCCCAACTTGGCATTTCGTCTTTTAGATTGTAAGCTCTTCTGAGCAGGGACCGTCCTTATTCATTAATTTGTACAGCGCTGCGTAACCCTAGTAGCGCTCTAGAAATGTTAAGTAGTAGTAGTAGTTTTGGGCAATTGCACCTGTTGGACGTGCGCAGGACTCTGCTGCAGTATCTGCGAGTTACTAACTCTTTCAGGACCTCTGCTCATCTGTTTGTTTTGCTATCAGGTCCTCGCAGAGGGTCTCCAGCGTCTAAAGCCACTATTGCCCGCTGGCTTAAAGAATCTATCTTTTCAGCTTATTTGCTTGCCGGCCGGCCGGCCTCTGCCTGATGCCTTTAAGGCGCATTCCACTGGAGGAATTTCCTCTTCTTGGGCTGAAACTGGAGCACTCTCTCTTCAAGAGATTTGTAGTGCAGCAACATGGGCTTCTAAGCTCTCTTTTGCCCGACATTACAGGCTGGATGTGGCTGCCAGGAGGAACGCACATTTTGGAGCGCAAGTGCTGGCGCGTGGTGTGGCTTATTCCCACCCTATCTAGGGATTGCTTTGATACATCCCATCTGTAATGGCTGCATCTGCTTGATGACAAGGAAGGGAAAATTAGGTTCTTACCGTGATAATTTTCTTTCCTTTAGTCATAGCAGATGCAGCCATGATCCCTCCCTGTCTGATGCTATCTCCTATAAATCAATTTCAGGTTCTGTTCGTGTTTCCTGGAGAAAGTCGGAAAACAGTCTTCAGGATTCTTGTTCAATTAAAGGAGGATGACTTAATTCCCTCCAGTTTCATGTTTTGGAGGATGAGTTTATTCCCTCCGGGAGGATGAGTTTATTCCCTCCAGTTATGTCTCAGTGGAGGATGAGTTTATGCCCTCCGGGAGGATGTTTCATTCCCTCCATTCTGAGTTAATGCCCTTTGTTGTAGGGCCATCGATTGCTGTGAGGAAAGCTCATGTTATTCCCATTGCGGTTTGCCATACTGCTTTGGAAGCTTCAAATACTGAAGAGAGGCAGTGGAGCAAGCTGGTATGAGGCACTGAAAAAAGTGTGCTCTCTATCTCCCTCTGCTGGTTAATGGACACAACCCATCTGTAATGGCTGCATCTGCTATAACTAAAGGAAAGAAAATTATCACGGTAAGAACCTAATTTTCCCGTATACTGCGAGATATACCATCAAGATATTTAGGTTTGTCTTGAGAGAGACAGGGAAGAGCAGTTGAGCAAAATAAACAGAATATACAGGAGCACAGCGAAGAAGAGAAAAGGGCAGAGGTAGGATTGTTTACAACAATATTGAATAACTCAGGAGAGAAAACCTGAGTAGTTCGCCTTTCCCTCGTGCTCCTCTTCGACAGAGCGTTAGTAGCAGGATGATGGGCATATAATTAAACAATCCAGGTTTGGTCATATGGAGACAGCAATGCCTCCTTCTCTATTCCTTTCTGGTCCAGATTTTAGGGTTTGGAGTTAGGGTAGGATGCAGCAACCTCAGGATTGCTTTGTTCTGTCCAGGATCTCCGGCCGAAGGCTCCCAGTGTTTCTGCAGTTCCTCCCATCCCCTTAACTCTTAGGGTGATGTTGTTTACATCACTTCCCTTCTATGACCCTTTGTTATCATTTGATACTTTGATATCATTGTACTTATTAGAAGTTGTTGAAAATATTGCTAAGAACTAGTGGAGAGAGACTATCCCCAGACCTCCATGATATAATGCTCTCTTCCCAGCTCCCTCTTTTTCCCAGATGTGATCTGTCTGCATTTTTCCAGTGCTAGAATTAAGGTTGCTGAAACCAGACAGATGTCCCCTCCTCTGGGTTGCATTGTTAAATTCTTTGTGACTACACCCAACTCTTAACCCAGTGGTATCCACCAAGAATTTCCTGAACTTTAAGTACAGCTCCAAACTATGTGGCCCGACATCATCCTGGGTTCATCACACTTTAGACATTCCAGGGTGCTGTGTATCTTACTCAGAATGCCCTTATTGGAGCGACGTATGCTCTCTGTATCATCTTTATACTGTGCATCTTGTAACTCCACATTTCTCCTAATTTTAAGCAAAAAAATGTATTTTAACATTTCATGGAAGTTACTAAATAAGATTTTCTATCCTAGTTGTTGATTGTCCGTGAGAGAAAGTGGTTCATAAAATGGCAGAGAGTAAGTCCAACTTGTATACCAGAGCCTCGGAGTCATTTCAGCTTTGTTTGTTTGTACTGTTTCGAACAGGTTTGCAAGCACTGGTATAATGATGCTTTTGTGCTCATTTAGTTGTGAATGAGAGCAAACTTTGATTGTTACAGGTTCTAGCCCTTTTCCTATCATTGCTCGTGAGCAATATGGTGAAAGGTGATGTTCCTACTGTCCACCATTTTTATGTATTTTACCAAGGCTGAGATGTGGTGTATAAAATTTAGTTTATAGTCCAGCAGAAGGTGTTAAATTTCTGAGGATATGGTACAGGAGGAATACATAGTATCATTTATTACTGTTCCTGCTGCTACTTTTTTTTTTCCCAAATAGAACAACTTGCTGAACTGCATCAGGAGTTCCTACGACAGGAGGACCAACTTCTTGTGCAGAAGAGCAACAACACATTCTTGCTGCAAAGACTCAAGTCAGAGAGGTAGTATTGTTCTGGAGTCCTGTTCCTTGGCCACTTACTAGATTTCCTCTGCACTCTTTGAAAGAAAGCAGCATGGAAGCCATGGTGCTTGCTGACAACTCTTGACCCACCTTGAACTATGTCTGAATTTACGTAAACCACATTTCAGTTCATAGGGTCGGGTCTTTTTAAGTTTGGGAAGGACTGTAAGGTGGAGGAGGAGGAAAGGTGAATGGCTGTGAGACACGGTGGAGGAAAAGTGGGGTGTACAGTTTTTAGAGGGGCAATAGGTAGTGTAAGGTCAGGAGGGGATTGAAGGAAAGACAGTAGTGATGTGATGATGTGGGGTGTGAGGAACGATTGTAGGGGACAGGAGGGTAAAATGCTTTTACATCTATGGCCAGAAACACATACAGACTCCCCCTCCCACCAAAATAACCCCTTCAGTAGAAATGTTCTATATCTGCAAAACCAAGGAGGTTGTTAAAAAGTAGGAACTGTATCTGCTTTAATGGATATCTGGAGTAATTATGAATTATCTAAACTGTTCTATCAGTTATTGGGCAGCTGATTGTACCCCAGCCAAACTTTGCATTTTTAATGAGAGGTGTGTCTTGGAGGTATTTTCCAAACAGGTCTCTAGCAAAGATTACAGATGATGTAGGAAAGTGTATAATTCTCAGTTTTTTTCTTCTCCCAGCTTTATTCAGAGTCTTGACCTTATATTTCAATAACACAAGTTATTTCATCAAAATTGAGTTCATTTGCAATATTTCTGCAACATGCTGCTCTTGCTTATACCGTTGCTTAGAGTGGAGTCACAATGTGTTTTCATAAGTTGATTTTTTACGATTTTTTTTTTTTCAAGCTGTATTTCCCAAGTCAGTCCTGGAATAAGCCCCTTGGCTGTCAGGTTTTCAGGATATCCACAATGAATATGCATGAAAGAGACATGCATATAATGGAGGCAGTATATACAAATCAACTTGATGCATATTTATTGTGGATATCCTGAAACCCTGACTGGCAAGGGGGTACTCCAGGCCCGACTTCGTAAACACTGCTTTAGAGGAAGCCGTTAGCACTTTAAAACATCTAGGAACTCAGGTTGGAAAAGATTTTATGTTCAGCTGTATGGAATGAAGTGTAAGAAGCTTGGGTGTTATACAGCACTCTTCTTCCTCAAGGTACATTCTGTTTTCTGACTATTGCTTTTCAGTATACAGTGTGCACAGAAGGTGAAGGAACTAGAAATGCAGTATGAAGAAAACCTGAAGAAGATAGGAGAGCAGGCAGTGCAAGTCATGCCACCACATAGAGTAAGTGAGAATTAAGCATTGGGATGTGCAGACATTCACACAGGCACTTCCACCGGATCAGATGTTTCAAGGCAGCCCTTTTCCACTTTGTGGCATGTGTATATCTGAGTGTGGCATGGATGGTCTGTATCTAAACCATGCTGTATAAGGGGAGAGGATCCAGCCTTCAAGGTAACTTGATTATACAATTAGCTACAATGCTGCTTATCTGGGTTTTAAGATCAAAAAGCAATATAAAACCCCTCCGTTTGAATATGGCCCTTAATATACAATACTTGCAAGCATGCTGTAGCTGTGCTTTTTTTGTTGTTTTTTGTTTGCTTATTTGCTAGAAAAGCCAGAAAGCAAGCATATTCTATATAGAAAGCTGAACAACAAATGAGTAGCCTAATTCTAATCTGGTTACACACAAATGATATTACACTACTAGTAGTCACTATTCACTAGTAAAATCTTTTCAAAAAAGTTTTATTAAATTCTGCTATGAATCTGCTTTACAAAACAAGTGTCCCTTTATAAAACCCAATAATCTCCCCACTGCTCCCATATTTCTTTCATACCACACTCACACACTATCAAAACTGAGCACATGAGCCGGAATATTTTCTCACAAGTAGGTATTTACAAAGTCTTCTTCCTGCCAAAGCTATATAAATATAGAAGCTAAACATAAAGGTTGTAAAGAGAGTTCTGCTGCAAATTAGCAGTCAAATCTTCATCACTTGAGACAATGTTATTCACTTATAGCTCTATTGCTCAAAATCTTTAGATGAAATATACAATAACGTCCCAAACTGTGCTCCAGTGTTTCAAATTGCCGTTGCGTTGCAAGATAATACTCCTAGCACCACGTGTATTCAGCGGATTGCCAAAACTTACAAACCAGCCCTCTTCCTTGCTTTTGCTGTAATTCAGGCTCAACATCTTTATGCAAATGTAATGTCAGCACCCAACACAAATCGCGTCTTCAGGGGCGATTACTGTTAACATTTAAATATCTTTTTGGCTTTGCTCAGCTGGAGCTCCAACCGGCTGCCGGGGAAATGGCACCTCACTGCTCAGAGAACATCGTACATGTGCAAAGCATACAAAACACAAATTTGTGTTTCGCAAATTGCATCTTCAGGGGCGATGACTAAAACACAATTACATTGAGGAGAAAAATTATTAAAACACACACTCTGCTAGATACTTAAATCCATAACTCATACAATAAACACATTCATACCTGTCAACATTTAAACATCTTTTTGGCGTTGCTCAGATGGAGCTCCAACCGGCTGCCGGGGATATGGTGCCTCACTGCTCAGAGAACATCATCAATTTGACAAATTGAAGAGTACCACATTGTATTCATCCAAAAGCACTGATAGCATTGAGAAATGAACTTCTAGACCTTTTGTTACTAATATATAATTTATCTTTAAAATCAAGCGTGGTACTGGAAGATTGGAGGGTGGCCAATTTAACGCTGACCTTTTTTTTTTCTTTTTTTAAAGTTCCAGAGGAGATCTGGGAAATTATAGAACGGTGAGCCTGACGTAGGTGCCAGGCAAAATGGTAGAGACTATTATAAAGAACAAAATTACAGAGTATATTCAAAAGCATGGATTAATGAGACAAAGCCAACATGGATTTAGTGAAGGGAAATCTTGCTTCGCCAATCTATTACATTTCTTTGAAGGGGTGAACAAACATGTGGATAAAGGTGAGCCGGTCAATATTATATATCTGGATTTTCAAAAGGCGTTTGACAGAGTACCTCATGAAAGACTCCTGAGGAAATTGGAGAGTCATGGAATAGGAGGTAGTGTCCTATTGTGGATTAAAAACTGGTTAAAGGATAGAAAACAGAGAGTAGAGTTAAATGGTCAGTGTTCTCAATGGAGAAGGGAAGATAGTGGGGTTCTAGTGTCTGTGTTGGGACCGCTGCTTTTTAACTTTCTGAGAAGTTCTGAGAGAAGAGGACATTTCTCTGGTAAGTGAACATTATTTTGCTTTGTGCTTTGGGAACTTAAAGATTGGGGCTTAAAGGAGGAATTGTAGGTTAGTGATAAGCAGAATAAAAATATAAAAAAAGCAAACTTTATCAACTAACTAGTAAAAAAGGCCCGTTTCTGTTTTGAAGGAAACGGGTGCTAGCAATGGGTTTTTTTTAGTGTGTTTTTTTTAATCATACAGTTGTTAATAAAGTATTATAATGAGAAGGAATAATTGTTAAATTTGTAAATCATTCCAAGCCCCTCCCCCCTCTTTCTCCCCCTCCAGCCACCCATGTCCAGCGACCCTCCCCTCCCCCCTGCCCCCCGGCGCATCACCCAAGCCCCTCCCCTTCGGCGCATCACCCAAGCCCCTCACTACCCGCAACCCCCAATAGTAACAGTGTCCGGCCACTGCCGCTTCTCCTGTTGAGCAGCAGCGGCCAGTACAAAAAGAAAAGAATGGAAAAAAAAAACAATCTGAAAAACGCGGCTCCGTAGACAGCCACCTGGCATTGGCTGTCATCTCTGCAGCTGGTCCTCCTCTCCCCTCTGACGTTGCTGTGCTCCTCCGGTGTCTTCCTCCATGGCTAGTGACGTGCAGGGGAGAGGAGGAGCGGCTGCAGAGATGACAGCCAATGCCAGATGGCTGTCTACGAGCCGCGTTTTTCAGGTTTTATTTTTTTTTTGGGGGGGGGGGGAGGATTTTTTCTTTTTGTACCGGCCGCTGCTGCTCAACAGGAGAAGTAGCAGCGGCCGGACAGCGTTACTATTGGGGGTTGCGGGTGGCGAGGGGATTGATGGGCCCGGGGGGGGGGGGGGGGGTAGGGTTTTGGGTGATGTGCCGGGGGTGGGGGTTGGTGATGCACCGAGGGGGGGAGGGGAGGGTTGCTGGACATGGGTGGCTGGAGGGGGAGAAATAGGGGGGAGGGGCTTGGGTGATGCGCCGAGGGGGGGGGGCACTGACAGCTGATTCCTAGGCAGGGGAGGAGTAGGGAAATACTCCTCCCCCTGCCTGGGTCGCTGTTTCCTATTAGATTCTCTCAGCAGTGTCATTGTGACATCACTGATCTATGGACGGAAGCTCACCACCTCCAAGGGATCCACGGTCCCAGGCAGCTTCAGAACGTTGGAGGTGAGAATTTTTATATAGGATCTCCATACTCTTTTCCCCCTAGTTTTAAAACTTGAACTTTGTACCACAGCATTAACAGCCTCCAGCAGGCACTGCAGCACCTAGTTTAGTCTTCATCCCGCCCACCCTTAGCACAACTCTTCATTTATAGTCAGTTATTGTAATTAGGATAACAAGCAAGGAGTGCTCTTACAGAGTTTTTAATTACATTTCATTACTTTCTAAGAACTAAATAAATCAAACAATTTACCATATAAACTAAAGACATTTTTTATTAGACTAATATCCTTAATACCTTAGCAAGTTTTAAATTTATTGAAAAACTCAAAAATACTAAGGTGGAGTCAGCGGTCCAGCAGCGAGAGGGTTGCTATCCAGTCTTTTGCATTGAGTGTCACATGTATGATTATCTTCCAGTTGGTGAGATGTCATATGTGTGTGCCTGATGCAAAGAGCTGCTAGCTCTCAGAGAACGGGTTTGTTCTCTTGAGGCTTGAGAAGCAGACTTGGTGGAGCTGAGGGAGACAGAGAGGTACATAGAGGAGACCTATAGGGATGTTGAGAGTAGTCCTACTTCCAGTCTGGCAGCCCCTGTGCTGCCTTAGAGGAGGGAGGTCTCCTAGAAGGAGAGCATCACCCTGGTGAAGTAAGAAGTACTCCTGTAGCCAGAACCTGCCCACCAGCGAATGCACAGAGGATACGTCTCCAAAAAGTTCTGCCGGGGATAGAAGGGTTAGGACAGCTGTTGTAGTTGGTGATTCGATCATTAGGCATATAGATATCTGGGTGGCTGATGGACATGAGATCGCCTGGTGACTTGCCTGCCTGCTGCTAAGATGGCGGACCTCATGCATCACCTAGACAGGATCTTAGTGCTGGGGAGGAGCCAGCTGTCTTGGTACATCTAAAGTTCCAAGAACATAGGAAAATGTGGGAGGGAGGTTCTGGAAGCCAAATTTAGACTCTTAGATAGAAAGCTGAAGTCCAGATCCTCCAGGGTCATCACATTTTCAGAGATGCTCCCCGTTCCATGCACAGGATTCAAAAGGCAGGCAGAGCTCCGAAGTCTCAATGCTCGGTTTTGACGATGGGTCAGGGATGAGAGGTTTAGATTTGTTAGGAACTGGGTGACATTCTAGAAAAGGGAGAGACTGTTTTGAAAGGATGGGTTCCACCTTAACAGGGATGGAACCAGGCTGCTTCCGCTAACTTTTAGAAAGGAGAGCAGCTTTTAAACTAGAATTGGGGGGAGGGTGGAAGCAGACAGTTTCCCAGGAGCACACACTTTGGTGTGGAAGTATCCTTGAAGAATACTATTGAAACAAGACATTTAGGGAATCCCAGTAAAGAAGGTTCAACAATGCTGAAAGTAAACCAGGTGTGCTTAATGAGAGAGCAGGATAAAGGGTGCACATTATCTCCTTCAACTTCTAAGCAGCTTGCACATCAAAGGAAAAAACACAATTTGAAGTCCCTGTATACAAATGCAGGAAGTCTTAAAAAATAAGATGTGAGAGTTAGAATATATAGCACTAAATGATGAGGTAGATATAATAGGCATCTCAGACAATCAATGGGACACTGTGTTAACAGGGTACAAATTGTATCGCAATGATAGGATGAAATTGGAGGGGGGGTTGCGCTATATGCTCAAAAGGGAATTGAGTCAAATAAAATATACATTCCATATGACACAGATAGCAGCGTGGAATTATTATAGGGTGCTTAAGGAACTCGGAGAATTTCTGTCGGCTTCGCTGACGGACCTCTTCAATGCTTCCTTAGAAACTGGAGTGGTCCCGGTGGACTGGAGAAGGGCAGATGTGGTTCCTTTGCACAAGAGTGGAAGTAAGGAGGAGGTTGGGAATTACAGACCTGTCAGTCTGACCTCAGTGCTGAGTACATAAGTACATAAGTAGTGCCATACTGGGAAAGACCAAAGGTCCATCTAGCCCAGCATCCTGTCACCGACAGTGGCCAATCCAGGTCTAGGGCACCTGGCACGCTCCCCAAACGTAAAAACATTCCAGACAAGTTATACCTAAAAATGCGGAATTTTTCCAAGTCCATTTAATAGCGGTCTATGGACTTGTCCTTTAGGAATCTATCTAACCCCTTTTTAAACTCCGTCAAGCTAACCGCCCGTACCACGTTCTCCGGCAACGAATTCCAGAGTCTAATTACACGTTGGGTGAAGAAAAATTTTCTCCGATTCGTTTTAAATTTACCACACTGTAGCTTCAACTCATGCCCTCTAGTCCTAGTATTTTTGGATAGCGTGAACAGTCGCTTCACATCCACCCGATCCATTCCACTCATTATTTTATACACTTCTATCATATCTCCCCTCAGCCGTCTCTTCTCCAAGCTGAAAAGCCCTAGCCTTCTCAGCCTCTCTTCGTAGGAAAGTCGTCCCATCCCCACTATCATTTTCGTCGCCCTTCGCTGTACCTTTTCCAATTCTACTATATCTTTTTTGAGATACGGAGACCAGTACTGAACACAATACTCCAGGTGCGGTCGCACCATGGAGCGATACAACGGCATTATAACATCCGCACACCTGGACTCCATACCCTTCCTAATAACACCCAACATTCTATTCGCTTTCCTAGCTGCAGCAGCACACTGAGCAGAAGGTTTCAGCGTATCATCGACGACGACACCCAGATCCCTTTCTTGATCCGTAACTCCTAACGCGGAACCTTGCAAGACGTAGCTATAATTCGGGTTCCTCTTACCCACATGCATCACTTTGCACTTGTCAACATTGAACTTCATCTGCCACTTGCACGCCCATTCTCCCAGTCTCGCAAGGTCCTCCTGTAATCGTTCACATACCTCCTCTTTAGTAAGCTAATGGAAACGCTTCTAAAGAAGAGGATTGTGAGATTTCTTGAACTACATGGAATGTGGGACCCGAGGCAGCATGGCTTCACTAGTGGCAGGTCGTGTCAGGCGAATCTGACTGTCTTATTCGACTGGGTGACCAAACAGTTGGATGTGGGAGGGGCGCTTGATGTGGTATATTTGGATTTCAGCAAAGCCTTTGACATGGTTCTGCACAGGCGACTGATAAATAAATTGAGTGCCCTCGGTATGGGACCTAGAGTAACTGATAGGGTTAAAAATTGGTTGAATGGTTGGAGATAGAGGGTAGTGGTAAATGGAGCTTGCTTTGAAGAAAAGGATGTCGTCAGTGGAGTACCGCTGTCAAATCCCCTGTCTCGGTTTCATATGACATAAGAGTAGCCATACTGGGTCAGACCAATGATCTATCTAGCCCAGTATCCTGTTTTCCAAACAGTGGCCAATCCAGGTCACAAGTACCTGGCAGAAATGCAATTAGCAGCAACATTCCATGCTACCAATCCCGGGGCAAGTAGTTGCTTCCCCGTGTCCATCTCAATAGCAGACTATGAACGTTTCCTCCAGAAAAAACCTTTTTTGAACCCAGATATTCTCACCGATGTTACTACATTCTCCAGCAAAGAATTCCAGCGTCTTCATTATCCAAATGACCACCAATCTCTCCAGAGTAGTAAATAGATTTGTATCCTGAGCTCTTTTCCGCAGGATCTGCTCAAATGTTGGTGGAACTAGTAGATGCAGGGCGCTCAAATGCTGGTGGAACTAGTAGAAGTATTAGTAGATGTAGATGTGAAGATCATCTAGTAGTGACCAAACAGTTGGACGTAGGAGGGGCGCTAGATGTGCTATACTTAGATTTCAGCAAAGCCTTTGACATGGTTCCGTACAGGTGACTGATTAACTAAATTGAGTGCCCTTGGTATGGAACCTAGAGTAACTGATTGGGTTAAAAATTGGTTGAATGGAAGGAGACAAGAGGGTAGTGGTAAATGGAGCTTGCTCTGAAGAAAGGGATGTTGTCAGTGGAGTACCGCAGGGATCGGTCCTTGGGCTGCCTGGTTTTAACATCTTTGTGAGTGATATTGCAGAAGGGCTGTCTGGTAAGGTTTGTCTCTTTGCAGATGATACCAAACTCTGCAACAGGGTGGACACCCTGGAGGGTGTGAATGACATGAGGAAGGACCTAGCGAAGTTGGAGGTATGGACTGATATTTGGCAACTAAGATTTAATGCTAAAAAATGCAGGGTCGTGCTCTTGGGTCACAGGAATCCAAGGGAACGGTACAATAGAGGAGGGAAGTGCTTCAATGTACGAAGGAAGAGCGAGACTTGGGGGTGATTGTGTCTGATGACCTTAATGCTTCCAAACAGGTAGAAAAAGCGACGGTCAAAGCCAGAAGGATGCTTGGGTGCATAAAGAGAGGGATTACCAGCAGGAAAAAGGAGGTGATAGTGCCTTTGTATAAGTCTCTGGTGAGTCCCCATTTAGAGTACTGTGTGCAGTTCTGGAGACTGCACCCATGGAAAGATAGGGCGGCTACAAAATTAGTAAGCGGTCTTGGAACACAAAAAAATGTATTATTTCACAGAAAGGGTGGTAGAAGCGTGGAATGGCCTCCTGCTGGAGGTTGTGGAGTTGAGGACTGTCAGATCACTTAGAAAAAGGAAGAGTTAGAGGTTTCAGAGAATGGGCAGATTGGAAGGGCCATTTGGCCTTTATCTGCCATCATGTTTCTGTGTTTCTATATGAGGACCGTTTCTGTTAAATAATTGGGTCTGAATCCAGATTGACATAGATCTATTAAGTTTCTCTCTTCTAGCCAGTCATTATATTGAGCACAGACTGTTTGTTCTATAAGTTTCCCTATAAATGGGATGTTGGATACTGGCCGGTAACTTTCAAGTTTGTCCTAGTCAAGGTTGTTTTTCTTTAGCAAAGGGTGAACCACTGCCTTTTTTAATGCCAAAAGCTTTCTGAAACTCTAGATACATTACATCAACATATTTATTCACGCATTCAAAGAAATGAAGCAAATTGGTGAGGCAAGACTTCTTGGCTGAATCCATGCTGACTCTGTCCCATTAAACCATATTTGTTTACGTGTTGTATAATTTTATTCTTTATAATAGTCGCCACTATTTTGCCCGAGAGTGAAATCAGGCTTACCAATCTGTGATTTCCCAGATCACCTCTGGAACCCTCTTTAAAAATCAGCTTTACATGGGCCACCCTCCAGTCTTCAGGTACTATAGGATGCTTTTAATGACAGGTTACAGATTACTAGCATCAGATCAGCAAATTCATGTTTGAGTTCTTTAAATACCCTGGGGTGTATACCATCTGCTCCAGGTGATTTATCACTCTTTAACTTGTCAATTTGTCTCAGTAAATCCTCCAAGTTCACAGAGATTTCTTTCAGTTCCTCTAGTTCTACCACCTTCCTGTCTCTGGAAAAGGTTCGTTTGTGGATTAATACCTTTCAAAGATTTGAACGTCCGATTCATGTCACCCCTGCTTCAACTTTCCTCCAAGGTACACACGTTCAGGTCGGCAAGTCTCTCCTCATACGGTTTCCAACACAAATCTCATACCATTTTTGTAGCTTTTCTTTGCACTGCTTCTAGTGTTTTTACATCTTTAGCAAGATACGGCCGCCAAAACTGAACACAATACTCCAAGTGGGGCATCAACACCTCTTTTATTTTGCTGGTTATACCACTCTCTATGCAGCCTACCATCCTTCTGGCCACAGCCATCGCCTTGTCGCATTGTTTCTTCACCTTCAGATCCTCTGACACCAACACCCCAAGGTCTCTCTCCTAGTTGAATTTCCTAATCTCTCCCCTCCTATTCGGTATGCCAGTGTAGAGCACATGCACAGGTGGTAACAGACCTGAGCAGTGCTGGGACAGACCCTTTAGGTGGCTGCAGGGTTAACCGTCCCGGGTGGGCTCTAGGCATTTCGCGACACCCATATAGCGAAGATACGTGTAGCAGGTATTCTCCGAGGACAGCAGGCTGATTGTTCTCACATGTGGGTTGACGTCCGCGTTGGCCCGGGAACAGGCGTTTTGCAAGAGCAAAATATTTAAAAAGTTTTGCCAGAGTCTTCTGGCGCGGGTGCGCGTCTCCTCAGTTAAACAAAAAAAGCAAACGAAATAACAGGCTGCTTGTTCTCACATGTGGGGTATCCCTAGCATCCAGGCTCACTCAAAACAATGAATATTGGTCAATTGGGCCTCACAACGGCGAGGACATAACGTAGATTAACCTTAAACTATATACAGCTAGCTGAGAGTGCAGCCTGGAACAAAACAAAAATGGGCCTAGGAGGGTGGAGTTGGATTCTAAACCCCGAACAGATTCTGCAGCACTGACTGCCCAAACCAACTGTTGTGTCGGGTATCCTGCTGAAGGCAGTAGTCAGATGTGAATGTGTGGATTGATGACCACGTTGCAGCCTTGCAAATTTCTTCAATGGAGGCTGACTTTAAGTGAGCCACCAAAGCAGCTATGGCTCTAACATTATGAGCCGTGACATGGCTCTCCAAAGTCGGCCCAGCTTGGGCATAAGTGAAGGAAATGAAGGACATGAAATGAGATTGAAGGGGGGCAGACTCAAGAAAAATGTCAGGAAGTATTTTTTCATGGAGAGAATGGTGGATGTTTGGAATGCCCTCCCGTGGGAGGTGGTGAAGATGAAAACGGTAACGAAATTCAAACATGTGTGGGATAAACATAAAGGAATCCTGTTCAGAAGAAATGGATCCTCAGGAGCTTAGCCGAGATTAGATAACAGAGCCAGTAGTGGGAGGCGGGGCTGGTGGTTGGGAGGCGGGGATAGTGCTGGACAGACTTATACGGTCTGTGCCAGAGCCGATGGAGGGAGACGGGGATAGTGCTGGGCAGACTTGTACGGTCTGTGCCCTGAAAAAGACAGGTACAAATCAAGGTAAGGTATACACAAAAAAGTGTCACATTTCTTGGGCAGACTGGATGGACCGTGGAGGTCTTTTTCTGCCATCATCTACTATGTTACTATGTTAAATGCAATCTGCTAGACAGAGAGTGTGCGTTTTCCGATGGCGACTCCCCTCCTGTTGGGGTCGAAAGAAACAAACAACTGGGCGGACTGTCTGAAGGGCTTCGTCCGCTCCACGTAAAAGGCCAGTGCTCTCTTGCAGTCCAACGTGTGCAAACTGTTCTCGCCAGGGTGGGCATGAGGTTGGGAGAAAAAATGTTGGCAAGACAATTGACTGGTTCAGATGGAAATCCGACACCACTTTTAGCAGGAACATAGGGTGCATGCGGAGGACTACTCTGTTGTGATGAAACTTAGTATAAGGTGCATCCACCACCAGGGCCTGAAGCTCACTGACCCTACGAGCTGAAGTAACAGCCACCAAGAAAACAACCTTCCAGGTGTAAATTTAGGCTGTGTAGCTTAGCCCACCACTATTCCAGTGGTAGGTCTGAGCTACACAGCCTAAAGCAACTGAAAAAGTATTGAGTAGGCCAAGTAACAAGCTAATGATGTCATATTTGAGAATCTGCAAAAAGCAGGTCTGAACAATGGGTCTTAACATAACCAGGTACAACTTTCTAATTGAATATAGCACCTATAATGAAAGAATAATGGGTAAAAGGAATAAAATGAGGTTCTTAAAATGGAACTTATTTTCCATAAGATGGCACACAGATCATAAGATGTTATGAAAGGTATTACAAAAGGAAGATGTGAAACTGATAAAGATATTTTGGTAAACGAGCAAAACAAAATGTTCCAAAAACATGTTGACTTTGATGGATATGGGGCAATCTCTTGAAATAGCTAGAACGGAAAGACAGATGGTACAGATGCGCATCTGGCCGGATACGAAAGTATGATCTAAGAAATTGAGAAATATTAGAAAAAAAAAAGGTACCTCACAATAGACTTGTATTGGGACTTGGGGCTATAAAAGAGATAAGATTTTGAGAGAAAGTTGGAGTCCTCCCCAACGCTTTCTCGGACAGCGGAGCCCTATGCGATTGAAACCAGAATGTGTTTGATGTCTGTACTTAATTGAACAACTTGGTAAGAATAAAGCCTTCTCTCTGAAATCTATCTCTGTCTTTATTTTCAAGTATTCTTCACCTTTCATTGATACTACAAACTAAGCCACACACACAACTAACACTCAATGTCTATATAAATTACTGTTATATTTTAATAGGAAACATGTACCTACATAGGTGACCAAGGATTCACTTAGATCCTGATAGACAGAAGGCCATGGTCATGGACAGTATCCCAGACTTACGCCTTCTGATATCTACACAACAGAGATATCACTGGGATGGAATATCAAAAGGATCTAGGCAGGCGGAAGCGCAGTCCCTTTGTCCCTGGAGGAAGGTATTCCTAGGGCGCAAAGAGGGCCTTTAAAATTTACACAGGTCAAGTACTTCAGATGGCAGGAATTCGGTGGCTCAAAAGGGAGCTTTCATCAGCTGGGTGAGAACGACGTTGAGATCCCAATACACTGGTGGAGGTTTGACAGGGGGCTTTGACAAAAGCAAACCTCTCATGCAGTGAACAACTAAAGGCTCTCCAGAGAAAGGTTTACCTTCTACACGCCAATGATAAGACTAATTGCGCTGAGGTGAACTCTTACGGAGTTGGTCTTTAGACCAGACTCTGACAAGTGTAGAAGGTATTCAAGCAGGGTCTGTGTTGGACAAGAAAGAGGATCTAGGGCCTTCCTGTCACACCAGATGGCAAACCTCCTCCATTTGAAAGAGTAACACCACTTCGTGGAATCTTTCCTGGAAGGAAACAAAACTCTGGAGACGCCCTCTGAAAGACCCAAGAAGGCGAATTCTAAGCTCTCAACATCCAGGCCGTGAGAGCCAGAGTCTGGAGGTTGGGTTGTAGAAGCGGTGACTCGTTCTGGGTGATGAGGGTCGGAAAACACTCCAATCTCCACGGTTCTTTGGAGGACAACTCCAGAAGAAGAGGAAACCAGATCTGGCGCGGCCAGAAGGGTGCAATCAGGATCATGGTTCCACAGTCTTGCTTGAGTTTCAGCAAAGTCTTCTCTACTAGAGGTATGGGAGGATACGCATACAGAAGGCCTGTTCCCCAATGAAGGAGAAAGGCATCTGACGCTAGTCTGTCGTGGGCCTGAAGCCTGGAACAGAACTGAGGGACCTTGTGATTGATCTGAGTGGCAAAAAGATCCACAGCTCGGAAGATCTTGCGGGCTACGCCCATATTCAGTGACCACTCGTGAGGTTGCATTACCCTGCTCAGTCTGTCAGCCAGACTGTTCTTTACATCTGCCAGATAAGTAGCTTGGAGAAACATGCCATGACGGCATGCCCAAAGCCACATCTGAACAGCTTCCTGACACAGAGGGCGAGATCCGGTGCCTCCCTGCTTGTTGGTGTAATACATTGCATCCTGATTGTCTGTTTGGATCAAGATGATTTAGTTTAACAGCCGATCTCTGAAAGCCTTCAGCTCGTTCCAGATCGCTCACAATTCCAGGAGGTTGATCTAAAGAGCTGTTTCCCGGAAGGATCAGGCTCCTTGAGTGTGAAGCCCATCTACATAAGCTCCCCACCGTAGGAGGGATGCATCTGTCTTCAGCACTTCTTCTGGCTGGGGAATTTGGAATGGTCATCCCATAGTCAAATTGTACCGGATTGTCCACCACTGAAGAAAATTTAGAAAATCAGTGGAGAGTTGGATCACAACCTCCAGATCCCCCGCAGCTCCATTGAGCTAAAGTTGTATGTGGACGTGCCATGGGAGTTACATGAACTGTGGAGTCCATGTGGCCCAGAAGTCTCAACATCTGCCGAGCTGTGATCTGCTGAGATACTCGAAATGTAATGAGAGAGTGGACGAGAGTTCTGGTGGTGTGCTCAGAGAGGAAAGGGCGAATTTTGCTGATGTTAAAGAGAAAGAAGCGACAGGTCTTGGCTATCTGTTGGATATGCGCAGAAAAGGAGAGGGAGGAGTCAAAGATGACTCCGAGGTTGCAGGCAGATGAGACAGGGAGGATGAAGGTGTTATCAACTGAGATCGAGAGAGGAGGAACAGGAGAGGTGGGCTTTGGTGGAAAGACTATAAGCTCGGTCTTGGACATGTTCAGTTTCAGGTGGCGGTTGGACATCCAGGCAGCAATGTCGGATAAGCAGGCTGATACTTTGGCCTGGGTTTCCGCAGTGATGTCTGGTGTGGATAGATAAAGCTGGGTGTCGTCAGCATAAAAATGATATTGGAAACCATGAGATGAGATCAGTGAGCCCAGGGAAGAGGTGTAGATTGAGAAAAGAAGGGGTCCAAGGACAGATCCCTGAGGAACTCCAACAGAGAGCGGGATGGGGGTGGAGGAAGATCCATGAGAATGTACTCTGAAGGTACGGTGGGAGAAATAAGAGGAGAACAAGGAGAGAACGGAGCCCTGGAACCCAAATGAGGACAGTGTGGCAAGAAGTAACTCATGGTTGACAGTATCAAAAGCTGCGGATAGGTCGAGGAGGATGAGGATGGAGTAGTGACCTTTGGATTTGGCAAGGAACAGGTCATTACAGACTTTAGAGAGTGCTGTTTTTGTCGAGTGAAGAGGGCAGAAACCGGATTGAAGCAGATCGAGGATGGCATGAGAGGAGAGAAAAGGCAGCGGCTGTGAACGGCGCGTTCAAGTATCTTGGAGAGGAAGGGTAGGAGGGAGATGGGGGCGGTAGTTGGAGGGACAGGTAGGGTCAAGTGATGGTTTTTTGAGGAGTGGTGTGACTATGGTGTGCTTGAAGGTGTCAGGGATAGTTGCAGGACCTCCTTCAGTACCTTATGTAGAGGAGCCGTCACAGCCTCCCTAGGTGGAGAAGGATAGTCCAGGACTTCGTGCATCTCAGCCCTGGGCTCATCCTCAACCTCCATAGGAAAAGGAATAGCCGTAGCCATTTCCCGGACAAAACATGTAAAGGACAGACTCTCCGGAGAAGATAAACTCCCTTCTGGTAGAGGAGAAGGTTCAGATGGAATCCCATAGGACTCGTCAGAAGAAAAGTACCTGGGATCTTCCTCTGATTCCCACGAACACTCCTCTTCAGTATCGGATAAAACCTCTCTGAGAGCATACCGAGACTGAGCCTGCCCTGACGCAGAGGATAAACATCCTGAATGGCGATGTTGAAAGGCCGTCGCCCACCTGGACTGCGGCGAAGCTTCCTCCACCGACATCGAAGGGGAGTCGACCTAGGTGGCAGCCGACACCGATGCCACAAGCGGCTCCGAATACGGGGTCCTTACCGCAGGTGAAGGGCCAGAAGCCCCTGCAGCAGACGGTACAGCAGGCGCAAACACCCCCGACACCGAAGCAGACTGGCGCAGCAGTCCTTCCTGGAGCTCTGGAAGCAGGGCCTGGATGAGCTTGTCGAGAGCCGCCATTGGAGAAGACTGCTGGATTGGTGGAACAACCGGCATCAGAATCTGCTGAGGTTTGGGAGCAGGTACCGGGCTGCCAGGAGACAGATGCATCGGCACCTCCTGTATAGAGGGGGAGCGGTCCTCTCGGCACCGATGCTTCTTGGTGGCCGAGTCCCTCGACACCCTGGAGCTCCCGGCACCATGTCGAAGAAGATCGATGACGGTGCTTCTTCGCCTTCACTTGACACCTGTCATCGACACTCCTCGGTACCGATGAGAACAACGTGGAATCCTCACGTCTCCTCAGGGTCGAGTCCGACAAAGGTTGGTCCCGGGGGGGCCTGCGTAACAGAAGGCCTCGAGACATGTGGAGACCCACTCAACGCCTCACTGCTCCCAGTGCGACTTGGTCTCTCAGCAGCTATTACCTCTGCTTCCAAAGTCCATGCCTCCCTCGATGCCAACGCCACCAACCTCGGTACCGAAGTCGCCGTCGAAGGACCAGACCGGGCCCCAAAAAGTTTTTCTCGCTGGGCTTCTCGAGACACTTGAGTCCGTTTCTTCATACGAAGACACAGACTACAAACGGCTGGGCTATGTTCGGGCCCAAGGCACTGGATACACCGCGAATGAGTATTGGTACCTGAGATAGTCCGGTTGCACAGAGAACAACATTTGAAGCCGCTGGGTGTCTTCAATGACATGGGAGGAAAAACGGCTTTGGCAAAATCAAATGATGCGATTGTACCAAGAAAGAGAAGGGCACAAAAAGGGGAGAAACCCGGCCGCTTCGGAAAAGAAATAAAACTTAAAATTGAAGGTGAATAAGATACTAAACGAAAAATAAAAGGAAGACCAAAGTTCCATCAAGCCCAGCATCCTGTTTCCAACAGTGACCAATCCAAGTCACAAATACTTGGCAAGATCCTGAAAAAGTTCAGTACATTTTATGCTGCTTATCCCAGAAATAGCAGTGGATTTTCCCCAAGCTGATTTGCTGAGAGATGTGCCATTGCTTCTGATAGAACTGAGTCTTTATAGATGAAACAGTGATTGCAGGAGATTTTACTGTTTTCTTACTTTTACTCCTTCACTTCATATATTCAGAAAAGCATCTGTGTTGTCTTGAAAGCTCATATGATGACACGTTTAGTTGTTATGTCACTAAAAGGTATCAGAACCTTACATAGTTATGGAATGCATTGCCACGAAACTTAAAAACGATTTACAAACTAACGAACTTCCGCAAACTACTGAAGAGCCATCTCTTTAACAAGGCATACCACAAAGATCAACCAATGTGAATATACACAAGTCCTCCGCATATATTCAGAACTGTCTTACAATATCTGTGTGTTATACTACTATCATGTTTTATCATTATTATGTTAGCCAAGATCCTTCTGTAACACTAAATATCTATTTTCTAATATATTTCCAACATTCATGATGTATTGTAAGCCACATTGAGCTTGCAAAGAGTTGGGAAAATGTGGGATACAAATGCAATAAAATAAAATTATTAGATATGTTTATATTGGTGGTATAAAAGCTTTTACTCTACAAAAAGTGTTTGTTATTGTTTTCCATTCAGCAGCAAAACACACAAAACATGGAACCCAGTAAAGAGATTAATGTGGACGTTGCTGGTGACCAGATGCAACCAAAACATGTACAGCAAATAGAAGAAACTGAGCCGAGGATACAGGATCCTTCTAGCAACCACAGCCAACATGAAGGAGGTACTCCCCCCCCCCCCCCCCCCCCCCCCTATCTGTCTCCCTTCTCTCCCACTCCATTTTATTTAATACATGCAGAGTACTGCTCTGTGATCATTTTGTCCCCCATAGATCCAGGATGAAGGCTGGAAGGACTGGATTCTACTATTACTTAAGGCTAACTAAAGAAATTTGTCTCCTTTTTTTTTTTTTTTTTTTTTTTTTTTGCAACTTCTGATTAAGATAGTAAACAGAGAGTAGGGTTAAATGGTCAGTATTCTCAATGGAGAAGGGTAGTTAGTGGGGTTCCCCAGGGCTCTGCTTTTTAACATATTTATAAATGACCTAGAGATGGGAGTAACTAGTGAGGTAATTAAATTTGCTGATGACACAAAGTTATTCAAAGTAGTTAAATCGCTGGAGGATTGTGAAAAACTACAAGAGGACCTTACGAGACTGGGAGACTGGGCGTCTAAATAGCAGATGACATTTAATGTGAGCAAGTACAAAGTGCTGCACATGGGAAAGAGGAACCCGAATTATAGCTATGTCATGCAAGGTTCAACGTTAGGAGTCACGGACCAAGAAAGGGATCTAGGTGTCGTTGTTGATGATACGTTGAAACCTTCTGCTCAGTGTGCTGCTGCAGCTAAGAAAGCAAATAGAATGTTAGTTATTATTAGGAAAGGACGTCTCTCCCTCAGCCCCTGTTGGCTCCGCCATTATGCTGGGGACGAAGCGCCCGCCTAGAACCTTCCACGATTTCGGCTCAATGGGATGTCCCGGAAGCGAGCCTTAAAGTGGCTAGGGCTATGTCCCGCCTCTATCCTTTGCCTGAAAGTGAACGGGAGACCTTTCTTTGGCCTACCGTGGATTCTTTAATCACTGCGGTGACTAAGAAAACGGCGTTGCCGGTGGAAGGTGGCACGGCCCTAAAGGACGCCCAAGACAGAAGATTGGAGGCGGCCTTAAGGTCGTCCTTCGAGGCGGCTGCTTTAAGTTTGCAGGCCTCAGTTTGTGGCTCCTATGTGGCCAGGGCGTGCCTGACGATTGTGCAGCGGGCTTCCCCCTCGGATCCTTCCTTGAGGGCTGACTGGCCGGCCCTGGAATCGGGCCTGCCTTATTTGGCAGACTTACTGTATGATGTCTTAAGAGCCTCGGCTAAAGGTATGGCTCAGACAGTCTCTGCGCGGCGGTGGCTTTGGCTGAAGCATTGGTCTGCTGACCACGCATCTAAGTCCCGCCTGGCTAAGTTGCCTTTTAAAGGCAAGCTGCTCTTTGGGGTCGAGCTGGACAAAATTGTGACCGATCTCGGCACGTCTAAGGGCAAGAGGTTACCAGAGGTCAGGGCTTGGGCCAGTGATGCTCGCCCTGGTAACTCCAGAGGACGGTTTCAGGAAGCCCGTCGGTACCGCCCGGGCAAGTCGGGCTCCTCTGCCCCCTCTTCCTTCAAAAGGAACTTCTCCCCCAAGCAGCATTCCTTTCGCAGAGACCGCCGTCCCGGAGGTGCGCCCTCCGGTCCTCCCCCAGGGTCTCGTACCCAATGACGGTGCCCTGGTCCATGGCCCAGGGCAGATTGGAGGACGCCTGTCCTCGTTTCTGGGCGAGTGGACCAGGGTAACTTCAGACGCTTGGGTTCTGGAAGTCATCAGAGACGGCTACAAGCTAGAGTTCTGCCGACCCTTAAGAGACGGGTTTGTACTCTCTCCCTGCAAGTCTCCAGTCAAAGCTGTGGCAGTGCAGCAGACCTTGGACAACCTGATACGCCTGGGTGCGGTCGTTCCGGTGCTAGAAAATCAGATTGGCAAGGGACGTTACTCCATTTACTTTGTGGTACCAAAGAAAGGAGGTTCTGTCCGGCCTATCCTCGACCACAAAGGGGTCAATCGGGCCTTGAAAGTGCAGCACTTTCGCATGGAGACTCTCCGCTCTGTTATAGCAGCAGTGAAGGCAGGGGAGTTCTTGGATTCCTTGGACATCAAGGAAGCGTACCTGCATATTCCCATCTGGCCTCCTCATCAACGCTTTCTGCGTTTTGCAGTCCTGGGCCGACACTTCCAGTTCAGAGCCCTCCCTTTCGGGTTGGCTACTGCTCCGCGGACCTTCTCCAAAGTAATGGTGGTCATCGCGGCCTTCCTGCGAAAGGAAGGAGTACAAGTCCATCCTTATCTGGACGACTGGTTGATCCGAGCCCCCTCTTATGCAGAGTGCGGCAAAGCTGTGGACCGGGTGATTGCTCTTTTGAGCTCCCTGGGGTGGATCATCAACTGGGAGAAGAGCCAGCTGCGCCCGACTCAGTCCCTGGAGTATCTGGGAGTTTGATTCGACACCCAAGTGGGCAGAGTGTTCCTGCCAGACAATCGGATTGTCAAACTTCAGGCTCAGGTGGACCAGTTCCTAGTAGCCTCTCCTCTTCGGGCTTGGGACTATGTGCAGCTGTTGGGCTCTATGACGGCCACGATGGAAGTAGTGCCCTGGGCCAGGGCTCATATGAGACCACTACAACACTCTCTGCTGCAGCGCTGGACTCCGGTGTCGGAGGATTATGCTGTGCGCCTTCCCTTGGACCCAGCAGTGCGCAAGGCGCTGAGCTGGTGGCTGCAGACAGACAAGTTGTCTGCAGGAATGCCTCTGGTGACCACGGAGTGGATTGTCGTCACGACGGACGCCTCTTTGTCGGGCTGGGGAGCCCACTGCTTGGGAAGGACAGCGCAGGGGCTCTGGTCTCCTGCAGAGGCAAAGTGGTCTATCAACCTCCTGGAACTCAGAGCCATTCGGTTGGCGCTTTTGGAGTTCATCCCGGTACTGGCGTTGAAGCCAGTACGGGTCCTGTCGGACAATGCCACGGCTGTGGCCTATGTCAACCGCCAGGGAGGTACCAAGAGCGCCCCTCTAGCCAAGGAGGCCATGAATCTATGCCAGTGGGCGGAAGCGAACCTGGAACAGCTGTCAGCGGCCCACATTGCCGGAGTCATGAATGTCAAGGCGGACTTTCTCAGTCGCCATACCTTGGATCCCGGAGAGTGGCAGCTATCTGCTCAGGCGTTCTTGGACATCACGAAGCGCTGGGGCCAGCCGAGCCTAGATCTGATGGCGTCATCGGCCAATTGCCAAGTGCCGCGCTTTTTCAGCAGAGGACGGGACCCTCGATCCCTGGGAGTAGATGCTCTTCTCCAACAGTGGCCGACACAGGAGCTTCTCTATGTGTTCCCGCCCTGGCCCATGTTGGGCAGGGTGCTAGACCGGGTGGCAAAGCATCCGGGCCAGATAATCCTGGTGGGTCCGGACTGGCCCAGACGTCCCTGGTATGCGGACTTGATCAGGCTCTCAGTGGACGATCCTCTGCGGCTGCCAGTGGAGCAGGGCCTGTTGCATCAGGGTCCCGTGGTGATGGAGGATCCCTCCCCCTTTGGTCTTACGGCCTGGCTATTGAGCGGCAGCGTCTGAGAAAGAAGGGCTTCTCAGACAAGGTCATCGCCACTATGCTAAGAGCGAGGAAGCGCTCTACTTCTACTGCTTACGCCAGGGTTTGGCGTACCTTTGCAGCATGGTGTGAAGCAGGCTCACTTTCTCCCTTCACTGCTCCAATTTCTTCAGTGTTGGCGTTCCTGCAAGAAGGTGTGGAGAAAGGCCTTTCGCTCAGTTCCCTTAAAGTCCAGGTAGCGGCTCTGGCTTGCTTCAGGGGCCGCCTGAAGGGTGCTTCCCTGGCTTCGCAGCCAGATGTGGTGCGCTTTCTCAAGGGAGTTAATCACCTGCGCCCTCCTCTGCACTCAGTGGTGCCTGCGTGGAATCTCAACCTGGTGCTAAGAGCCTTGCAGAAGCCGCCTTTTGAACCCTTGTCAAGGGCATCTCTGAAAGACCTGACGTTGAAAGCAGTCTTTTTGGTGGCTATCACTTCAGCCAGAAGAGTTTCCGAGCTCCAGGCACTCTCATGTCGAGAGCCCTTTCTGCAGTTCACTGAGGCAGGAGTGTCTATTCGCACAGTGCCTTCCTTCCTGCCCAAGATTGTTTCTCGCTTCCATGTGAATCAGCAGCTCTGTCTCCCTTCCTTTCGTAGGGAGGACTACCCAGAGGAATACTCTGCTCTCAAATATCTGGATGTGAGACGAGTCATCATCAGATACTTGGAAGTGACCAATGATTTCCGGAAGTTGGATCATCTGTTTGTCCTGTTTGCAGGTCCTCGTAAGGGTCTGCAGGCTGCTAAGCCTACAGTGGCAAGATGGGTCAAGGAAGCCATTGCAGCGGCTTATGTGGCCGCGGGGAAGGTGCCGCCTATCCAGCTGAAGGCTCACTCCACTAGAGCTCAGGCGGCCTCGATGGCAGAGGCCGGGTCCGTCTCCTTGGAAGAGATTTGCAAGGCGGCAACTTGGGCATCGGCTCATACCTTCTCCAGGCATTATCGCTTGACTGTGGCTGCTCGGGCGGAGGCCCGGTTTGGAGCTTCAGTGTTGCGGTCAGGGATTTCTATGTCCCGCCCTGGGTGAGTACTGCTTCGGTACATCCCACCAGTCTATGGATTGATCAGCATGATATGGAAGGTAAAATTATGTATCATACCTGATAATTTTCTTTCTATTAATCATAGCTGATCAATCCATAGCCCCTCCCAGATATCTGTATTGTTTATATTCTGGTTGCATTTCAGGTTCAAGTTTAGTCTTCAGTTCCTGTTCAGGAGGACTTCGTGTTCAAGTTTTTCAATGGATTCTTCAAGAGTTGAGACGAGTTTGTGTTACAGTGAGCTGCTGCATTCCTCTCCCCTCCGTTTTTCGGGGCTGGATTGAGACTTAAATTCTGCCGGCACTCCCTCCCGCTTCTTGCGGCAGTAGGGCAGCTTTGTACCCCTCCCGCTTCGGCGGTGTTAGGGTCAGTCAGCTCCTCCCGCGGTTGCAGGATAAGCCAGATCCCCCCGCATCGGCGGGTGTGGTGTCCCTCCCCCGCTCCGCGGGGATGAGCTGGACGGATTCCCCTCCCCCACTTGTGTGGGGATGAGCTGGGTTAATTCCCCTCCCCCGTTTCGGCGGTGGTGAGCTGGGCAGAGTGTCCCTTTGTGGGTGCAATTCTCTAAGTGCTGAGTACTGCGGATGGAGCTTGGATATCGACATACTGAGGAGTTTCCGGCAGCACATGACCACATATAGGGAGGCAAAAGGATTGCTCTCTATCTCCACCTGCTGGTAGATGGACACAACCCACCAGTCTATGGATTGATCAGCTATGATTAATGGAAAGAAAATTATCAGGTATGATACATAATTTTACCATGACCCATCCAGTCTGCCCATCCTCTGTAACCCCTAATTCTTCCTGTTCCTAAGCGATGCCACATGCTTATCCCATGCCTTTTTAAATTCTGGAACAGTCCTCGACTCCACCACCTCCACCCGGAGGCTATTCCATGCCTCCATCACCCTTTATGTGAAATAATACTTCCTTAGGTTACTCCTAAGCCTATTCCCTCTTAACTTTGCCATATGCCCTTCATTCCAGAGCTCTCCTTCATTTGAAAAAGGCTCTCTTCATGTACATAAATGCCCTTGAGATATTAAAACGCTTCTATCATGTCTCCTCTCTTTCAGTGTATACATGTTGAGGTTCATAAGCCTGTCCCTATAATTTTTGCATTCAAGACCGTTTATTAATTTCGTAGCCGCCCTCTGTACCGACTCCATCCTGTTTATATCTTTCCGTAGGTGTAGTCTCCAGAACTGCACACAGTACTCCAAATGAGGCCTCACCAGAGACATACAACGGCACTATCACCTCCTTTTTCCTGCAGGTCATGCCTCTCTTTATGCACCCAAGCATCCTTCTGGCTTTGGCCGTCGCTTTTTCTACCTGTTTGAAAGCTTTAAGGTCATCAGACACAATCACCCCCAAGAAGCTACAAATCAGAGAAAATTTTTCTTCACTTAACATGTAATTAAATTCTGGAATTCATTGCCAGAGAATGTGGTAAAGGCGGTTAGCTTAGCATAGTTTAAAAAAGGTTTGGACGGCTTCCTAAAAAAAAAAAAGTCCCTAGACCATTATTAAATGGACTTGGGGAGAATCCACTATTTCTGGGATTAGCAGTATAGACTGTTTTGTACTTTTTTGGGATCTTGCCAGGTATTTGTAATCTGGATTGGCCACTGTTGGAAACAGGATGCTGGGCTTGATGGACCTTTGGTCTTTCCCAGTATGGCAATACTTATGTACTTATGTAAGTATTCACTTAGATGTTCTTTGGTGAAGGAGCTTATTTTTGACAAGAAGAAGAAGGAGACGAGAGGAGAAGACGAACAGAGAAGGGAGACTCCAGAAGGCTAGAGAGAGAGGACATGCCATGATATGCGGTTCCATTATGTGAATACTTAACCTACCTGTATTACTATTGGTAAGGTTGTAATAAACTATCTTATTATATCTACTACATACTGGGTTCCTTTCTAATTACAAGGGTCCATACTGCCTGACGGTGTAAGCCTGTCATGAGCAGATTCAAGGTTGGGAAAGCTAGATATTTGGAGGGCATATGTAACCTTGCCCAGAGAGATGAGACGGGCCACTGCTTCCGCTGCCTGATTAGCAAAGGCAGATTCAGAGAAAATAAACAATATGCAGTGAACCATGTCTCCGTAACAGCCACAGTGTCCAAATTCATTGCCAGCATAAGGGCTTCCAGAGCAGGAATTCTGTGGTTTGAAACTGAGCATTTGTGCTTATAGCTCATATCTAAACCTCCACCACCCAAGCAGCAAAGGACTCAAATACAAATCCACGTATGCAACCAACTTTTCCTATCTAAGCGCACAGCTTCGACCGCATTGCCAAAAGCAGTAAAAACTTTGCTCGACCACCTAAATTTTCGGAAAGCACTAAAGACAGACCTGCTCAGAAGAGCATACCCCACTGACCCAACCTAAAAATACCGGTAACTTGCGACACAACATAACCAAAGACTGCAACGGACATTACCTGACTCTTCTTCCCCCTTTCCCTCTCTAAGTTCCCTCCAACTGTTTCCTACCATACTTATACCTCATTATACTACAGTGTCACTTTGTATTCATTCATACTATGTATTTGTTCAAACCATAATTGGCTAACACCGTTAACGGTTATATGTAAGCCACATTGAGCCTGCAAAAAGGTGGGAAAATGGGGGATACAAGTGTAACAAATAATAATAAATAATAATAATAGCTCTCCACCAGTTTGTAGATGGCTAGCTTTTATTTTGTAGAGCTTTTATTTTGGTCTCATGTTCACCTGGGTTGCATCGTAGTGTGTTGAAGGTTACACCGTGAATATGCGTCCCACCTGCCACCCCCTGCACTAAAGGAACGAGGTGATAGGATGGAGAAAACAAGTTGAGGATGTCAACCCCAGCAAAAGCAATTGTAGTAGTGGGGAAAAAATAACATGAGAGATGGTCTTAGCTCACAGAGAAAAAGGGGAAGCGAGCAGAATATGAGCTATACAGAGCTTTCCTTCTTTTACTTATACTCTTATGTCATGGTAAAAGCTTTAGCTGTTCGGAAGGCAGATGTGCTGAATATTAAATTGGAAAACTGAGCCAGAGGTTTGTGCAAAACGCAAAACAAATGTCTCTTCTACCTCCCTTGTGTGGACTTGATTTAGTGGATGATGGGTACTGTGGTAACAAGATGGCCGACAAGTAAGGAGCTCAAGGGAAGAGCTCCTGAAGTCCAGAAAAAACAGACTTACTGAGCCATCCACTGTCGTCCCGACCGGAATGGACCGGAACTGAACCGCGGAGTCGCGGTGCACAAGGGTAAGCGGGCGGGAGAACCTGAAGCTGAGACCGATCGGGATTACCTGCCTTTGTGTCCCAAACCGCGTGGCCACATCCGTAGCCGGACGAGCTCACCCGAGACAATCGGCGCCGAAAGAGGAAATAGCCTGCAGTGCGGCAGACAACGGGCAGGGAAGCTAGGCGGTAGGACCTGATCGGGCGGGGGGGGGGGGGCGGAGAGGCGAGAGGCTGGCTGTGCGGGCCTGCGGGGCGAGAGGTGGTGAGCAGTGAAGCGGGACGATTGACGGCGGGACCGCGCGTCCACGTGGCAGCCGGTCATCCCTTGCTTCCGCTGCCTGGGAACCGGAGTAGCGTGGGCCAGGTGATTGAGGTGGGGCGAGGCAGTGGGTGATCAGCTCCTAGGAGTGCTGCTCCTAAGTTGTAGCTGTGGGAGCCAGGAGACCTGGGGCAGCTGACCCCCTTGGCCCTGGTATGGATCCTTCTGTGAGGAGCATGGGGAGCCAGGTGACCTGGGGCAGCTAATCCCTAGGCCCTGGTGTTGATCCTCTCCCTCAGACCCATTCCCAGATCTTTGTGATCCCTGCTGGCTCTATCCCTGCCCTGCTGCGAGCTTGCTCCGGTCCTTCAGCTCCGGCCTGTCCAGTTCCGCTGCTCTGCTCTCCTCTGCTTCTGCTTCAGCTTCGCTTAATCCGTCTCTTCCGGCCTGCACCGGTCCTGCTGTCCTCTGCTCCAACCCATTCCCAGCTTATCTGTTCCAGCCTGCTCCTAACTAGTGTCCCAGCCCTGCTGCTCCGCTGTCTTCTGCTCCAACTAGTTCCATCTGTACCAGCTTGTTCCAGTCCGTCCGTTACAGCCTGTTCCAGTCCCAGTCTGTTCCAGCGTGTTCCAGTCCATGTGTTCCAGAGTGTCCCAGCCCTGCAGCTCCACTGTCTTCTGCTCCAACTAGTTCCAGCGTGTTCCAGTCCGTCTGTTCCAGAGTGTCCTAGCCCTGCTGCTCCACTGTCTTCTGCTCCAACTAGTTCCAGGCCATCTGTACCAGCTTGTTCCAGTCCATCTGTTCCAGCTTGTTCCAGCCTGTGCCGCCCGCTCCACTATTCTGTTCCAGACCATCTACTCCAGCTTGCTGTTCATCCGTCCATCTGTTCCAGCCTGTTCCCGTCTGTCTGTTCCAGCTTGCTCCATCTGTTCCAGTCAGTTCCAGCTTGTTCCCGTCTGCCTGTTCCACCTTGTTCCAGTCCGCCTGATCCAGTCTGCTCCAGCCTGTTCCAGTCCGCCTGTTCCAACTCTTCCCTACTTCTTCCAGCAATCTGCTCCAGCTTGTTCCAATCCGCCTGATCCAGCTTTTCCCTACTTGTTCCAGCAATCTGCTCCAGCTCCCACCGCATCCACCCCAGCCTACCTGCATGCCTGCCTGCCTGCATGCCTACCAGCAACCAACCTGCATGCCTACCTACCAACAACCTACCTGCATGTTGTCAGTCCATCAATTTGCTTGCTGATCAACAACCAACTTGCCTCTTTGCCAGACCATCATCTTGACTATTTATCAACCCATCAACTACCGGCCTACCATCTAGCCTGCTCAACTACCTAATTGCCCCCCCCCCCACCTGCCCTCAAGCCTGCACAACTACCTAACTGCTGACCCACCTGCCTACCAGCTCTCCTATCACCCGCCTCCCTGACCATGGCCCCTTTACACATTCTCTTCATCACCCTGTCCCTTCCTAATCTCTTCTCCCTCCCCCCCTCCGCTGTCCACCGCAGGTACTCATTGCCCATCCATGTCCTCTCCCGTCCTACTCACTACTGCTCTACCCTACCCACCCCCACCCCTGACCAGCTCACCATCTCTCCTATCCCCCCTCCCTCCTAGCTCTCAACCTTCAACAGTTTCTTCCTGCCATTAGCCCATCCCCATTCCTACTAAGCCCATCCCGTCTTCGTCGCCCTACCTCCCCCACCCTCCTCCGCTCTCTCTTGCTCCTTCTCCTACTATCCGCCGGTGACATCAATCCCAATCCAGGCCCCCCTCACATGCCCTCGTATTATCCATGCAAACGCTTCCGAGATATCTCCAATCTCATTTCTATTCCCCTCCTTCCCCCTTCTTCCCTCCCCTTCTCATGCGCCCTGTGGAATGCCCACTCCGTGTGCAACAAACTTCCCTTCACCCATGATCTCTTCATCTCCCGCTCCCTTCATCTGCTCGCCCTAACCGAAACCTGGCTCACCCCCAATGACTCGGCCTCAGTCGCGGCCCTATGCCACGGAGGTTATCTTTTCTCCCACACTTCCCGCCCAATTGGCTGCGGATGAGGTGTCAGGTTATTACTCTCACCCACCTGTAGTTTTCAACCCCTCCTTCTACCACAATCTCACTGCTTCTCATCCTTTGAAGTTCACTCCATCCGTCTATTCTACCTGCTACCACTCAGAGTTGCAGTCATTTACTGCCCCCCTGAGAAATCTCTCTCTTCCTTCCTTACTGACTTCGATGCCTGGCTTTCTGTTTTTCTTGATCCCTCATCTCCGTCCCTCATTCTCGGAGACTTTAATATACACGCTGATGACCCATCCAACTCTCATACTTCTCAGTTCCTCACTCTAACATCCTCCTTCGGCCTCCAGCTGTGCTCCACCACCCCTACTCACCGGGATGGCCATTGTCTTGACCTTGTCCTCTCCTTTTCCAGCTCAACTTCCAATTTCCACACCTCAGTTCTTCCTCTCTCTGATCATCACCTGATCACTTTCACACTCCTTCACCCCCCCCCCTCAGCCCCGCCCAACATTAACCACTACTTCCAGGAATCTCCAGGCCATTGACCCTCCCACCTTATCCTCTAGTATTCCTAATCTCCTCCCCTCCATCATGTCCTTCGAGTCTGTCGACGAAGCGGTCTCCGCTTACAATGCCACTCTCTCCTCTGCTCTGGACACCCTCGCACCATCCATCTCCCATCCCACAAGACGTACTAATCCCCAGCCCTGGTTGACCCCTTGCATCCGTTACCTTCGCTCCTGCGCCCGATCTGCTGAACGCCTCTGGAGGAAATCTCGCACCTATTCAGACTTCCTTCATTACAAATTCATGCTATCCTCCTTCCAGTCCTCCCTATTCCTTGCCAAACAGGACTACTACACCCAATTGACCAATTCTCTCAGCTCCAACCCTCGTCGTCTCTTCGCCACCCTTAACTCCCTCCTCAAAGTACCCTCCACTCCTACTCCCCCCTCACTCTCTCCTCAATCACTGGCTGACTACTTCCACGACAAAGTGCAAAAGATCAACCTTGAATTCACTACCAAGCCACCTCCTCCTCTTCTCTCTTCAACCCTCTCCATCAACCAACCAACCAACTCCTTCTCCTCCTTCCCTGATATCTCCAAGGAGGAAACTGCCCGCCTTCTTTCCTCCTCGAAATGCACAACTTGTTCCTCTGATCCCATCCCCACCAACTTACTTAACACCATCTCTCATACTGTCACCCCCTCCATCTGTCATATCCTCAACCTATCTCTCTCCACTGCAACTGTCCCTGACACCTTCAAGCATGCCGTAGTCACACCTCTCCTCAAAAAATCATCACTTGACCCTACCTGTCCCTCCAACTACCGCCCCATTTCCCTCCTACCCTTCCTCTCCAAGATACTTGAGCGTGCCGTTCACAGCCGCTGCCTCGATTTCCTCTCCTCTCAGGCCATCCTCGATCCACTTCAATTCGGTTTTCGCCCTCTACACTCAACAGAAACAGCACTCTCTAAAGTCTGTAATGACCTGTTCCTTGCCAAATCCAGAGGCCACTACTCCATCCTTATCCTCCTTGATCTATCCGCTGCGTTTGACACTGTCAATCACGATTTACTTCTTGCCACACTGTCCTCATTTGGGTTCCAGGGCTCTGTCCTCTCCTGGTTCTCCTCCTATCTCTCCCATCGTACCTTCAGAGTACACTCTCACAGTTCTTCCTCCGCCGCCCCCATCCCGCTCTCTGTAGGAGTTCCCCAGGGATCTGTCCTTGGACCCCTTCTTTTTTCAATCTACACCTCTTCCCTGGGCTCACTGATCTCATCTCATGGTTTCCACTATCATCTTTATGCTGATGACACCCAGTTGTATCTCTCCACACCAGACATCACCGTGGAGACCCAGACCAAGGTATCGGTCTGCTTGTCCGACATTGCTGCATGGATGTCCAATCGGCACCTGAAACTGAACATGTCCAAGACCGAGCTTATAGTCTTTCCACCAAAGCCCACCTCTCCTGTTCCTCCTCTCTCGATCTCAGTTGATAACACCTTCATCCTCCCCGTCTCATCTGCCCGCAACATTGGAGTTATCTGCGCATATCCAGCAGACAGCCAAGACCTGTCGCTTCTTCCTCTTTAACATCAGCAAAATTCGCCCTTTCCTCTCTGAACACACCACCCGAACTCTCATCCACACCCTCATTACCTCTCGCCTTGACTACTGCAACCTTCTCCTCACTGGCCTCCCACTTAGCCATCTATCCCCACTTCAATCCATTCAGAACTCTGCTGCTCATCTTATATTCCGCCTGAACTGATACACTCATATTACCCCCCCTCCTCAGGTCGCTTCACTGGCTTCCAATCAGATACCACATTCAGTTCAAGCTTCTCCTTCTCATCTACAAATGCACTCAGTCTGCAGCCCCTCATTACCTCTCCACCCTCATCTCCCCTTACGTTCCCGCCCGAAACCTCCGCTCACAGGACAAATCCATCCTCTCAGTACCCTTCTCCACCACCGCCAACTCCAGGCTCCACCCATTCTGCCTCGCCTCACCCTATGCGTGGAATCAACTTCCTGTGGCCCTACGCCAAGCCCCCTGCCTACCCATCTTCAAATCCTTGCTCAAAGCCCACCTCTTCAATGTTGCCATCGGCACCTAACAGACTGCCCCAATTTGACTGCCACTACTTGATTGTCTGTACATTTGTCCATTAGATTGTAAGCTCTTCGAGCAGGGACTGTCCTTCTAGGTTATATTGTACAGCGCTGCGTAACCCTAGTAGCACTTTAGAACTGTCAAATAGTACTAGTAGTAGTAGGCTCACATTTTTCAGCCCATATTCCTCAAACACTCCGAAAATTAGCAGAGAACACTGGTAAGGGAAGAAAAGTGGTTCAAAGACCAAGAGAGCTTATCCACTGAAAATTATGCTCTAGGGTCTATGTCCCCCTATTAAACCAACGTCTTGCTCACCTAACCAAGTGAGTGCTTTGATATTTTAGAAAAATATTAGACTAGCCTGACTTCCGTCTGTGGATTCTTGAATACCCAAATATCTGATTTGTTCATTTTTAAAGAGGATTTTGCTGTTCAGCAATTTATCTAATATTTGATTTGTCTATTGTAGCTAAGAGAATTTTAGATGTTGAGTTTTCCATTTAGTGGTTTAACCTTTTGAGAATGTGTGATAAGGCAAGCAGATGCTCCTGTTCCTTATGTAGAAGTCCGTGAATATTAATGTTCAATTAACCAGTTCCAAATCCAGTGGGAGCAAGGAAATCCCTCAAGAGAGGAGACTCCAGTTATCTCAGCTGAAGCTCTGGGAAAAAGATGAGAAATATTTTCTAATAATGTGTAAGTGTCTTTTCTCTAGCAGAAGCAGTCAAACCTGGAGATGATGCTGGCATGCCCGAAATTGAAGAAAAGAGTCCTGCAGAAGTGGAGCATGTTCTCATAGGTAACACTGGTTTCCCTTAGGTAAAGGCATTAAGTTTTTATTCAGAATCCAAAGAACCATACAGCAAACTGCTGTACAGTTATACAAGGCAAAGTCAACAGCCGATTGCATGATAATGAAGAAACAATGATATAATAGTGAACAAAGCACCATAAAGCATGAGACAAAAGAAACTTATGATCCCATTGTTTATGATAGGTAAAGGCATTAAATAGCCAGCACTTGGTTCTAACCTGGCCTCAGAATGTGTTAGCCTTGTATTCATAGACAGACAGAAAATGTGTTTCTCTTTGCTATCTTTTTAGCTCTCAAGAAGTCTGAAGTCTTGAATCCCCAGGAGGAAGAGAACCTTCCCATAGCTGCAACTATTCCTAGCATTCACGAAGGTATAGGTAAGAAGCTTGAGCCTTGTTCTTTATTTAGTATCTAAATGTGACATTCTGCTTTTTTTTTACAGCAGAGCTTTGGAAATCTGTTTATTACTCTTATAAAATGCCATCTGTTTGATTGCCTTGCTGCTGTCAGCATTAACACTGTGATTATGCACTTTAGCTCTAATGAATGGACCTTAAAGGGAAGCAGTCTGAGGGAGGTATTAGAGAGGAGGGTGATAGGCAGGGAACGGGGTGTTACTCATAAATAAAAAGTAAAAAGTTGAAGTATATTTTATATTTGATTACGCATTGCAAACTATATTGTGTATTCTTTGTTATGCAACTGGCACATCGTTATGTGTATTTTTGAAATGAGAATGTGTTAGGTACGCTATGTTCAGAATTAACAATGTTCAATAAAGACTTCTAAAAATTTAAAAAAAAAAAAAAAAAGGGAAGCAGCCTGCTCCAGCAAAATTTTTAATTGTACTGGCCTTTCTCTGTATAGTAAACGGAATTTGTTTACATTGTAGAGCGAAATGTTGTGAATCCTGATGCTGGTAAGGTGAATCCAAAAGATCCAAACCTGGGGCAGTCCTTGCAAATGCAGAGCAAAACACAGTTTGGAAACAACCTTCAGCAGCAAGTTACAAGAGAAAGAGATGGTGACCTTCCAAAGCTGAAACAGAGTAAGAGTTGTTGTATCATATTGCAAGGTGTTTGTTGAAAGTTTAGGAGCGTGGTGCATCCTTAGTTTCATGGTGAGGCGCTTGGTTACTTGTCGAAAATCACACCTTTAGATTATAATTTATTTACTACAAATTTAATACATTGATTGTCCAGGAAAACCTTCTCTCAACAGTTCTTTTACTTCTCTTAGCCCGGGAAGTGATAACTGTATCTTGAATTTCAAGAATAGATAGATGAAGTCAATATTGTAGATGATTGAAAATAACCAGTTGACCGTTCAGCGTACCCACTTGTCTTCCTATCTGATTCTGTGCCACTTTGGGTAGATGTAAATAAGTTTCCTAGATATAAACAAACACTGTTTCCCTTGACCATGTGTACACATCTCTCAATCTTGTTCATATCACTACCCTGTATATCTCTCCTAAACAGGTTTAAATTCTGTTTCCATTTTGTAAACTGCTTAGTTGATAGGCGGGCTGTAAATTAAGCCAATCAATTATACAGGCCACCAATAGTGGGCTATTTGAGGCCTTGTCATTTTCTTCTTTCTTACAAGTCACATAGTTAATGTCACACTTAGTTTATCTCCCATTAAACTCTGAAATAATCCAGACAGCTGTTTGATAATATCCAACCATCCCAAATAAAAGAAGGGCCAATCTCGTTTGGACCAGTGGTGCTTCTAGCCCAGCAGCCTGTCTGATGGCAGCTACTGAGCTGTTGGTAAAGCCCAACAAACCTAACCAGAGCTTAAATACTACTACTACTACTTATCATTTCACTAGCACTACTAGACGTACGTAGCACTGTACACTTGAACATGAAGAGACAGTCCCTGCTCGACAGAGCTTACAATCTAATTAGGACAGACAAACAAGAGATAAGGGAATATTAGTGAGGATGATAAAATAAGGATTCTGAACAAGTGAACAAGAGTTAGGAGTTAAAAGCAGCATCAAAAAGGTGAGCTTTTAGCTTAGATTTGAAGAGATGGAGCTTGACATACTGGCTCAGAAAGTCTATTCCAGGCATAAGGTGCAGCAAGATAAAAGGAATTGAAGTCTGGAGTTAGCAGTGGAGGAGAAGGGTGCAGATAAGAGATTTACCCAGTGAACGGAGTTCCCAGGGAGGAATGTAGGGAGAGATGAGAGTCGAGAGGTACTGAAGAGCTGCAGAGTGAATGCACTTATAGGTCAATAAGAGGAGTTTGAACTGAATGCGGAAACGGATAGGAAGCCAGTGAAGTGACTTGAGGAGAGGGCTAATATGAGCATAATATGGGCTCCCTGTAGAAACATAAGCAGTTAGTAAGCTATCCCCCTCCCAGTTTCTAATATCTGTTTACATCCTTGTCTTCGAGGAAGACATCCAGACACTTTTTGAACCCTGCTATGTGTCTTATTGTTGTCAAATCTGACAGCCTCTCTTCATCAGCAGGTTCCACAATCTAACCACCTGCTGACTAAAGAAATATGTTCTCCTTGAAACTGCCAATTCGTTGTTTCATTAGATGCCATTTAGTCCTAGCAATTTTTGACAGGGTAATAGAGACCGACTGAAACAGTTTTATTCAGTCTCTTCTAAACCAAATCTGCACCTTAAATTTGCTGATCAGTTTTAGCTGAACCCAAAACTGATCCTATCCCCAAACCGTAGCAGTCTTCTCTGCATCCCGGGCCTACCTTAGAGTCCCTGGTGGTCTAGTGCTAGTCGGGGCTGGAACTAAAAACACAAGTAAGAAGACTAGAAAGAGCATGGAACTAGAAAAAAGACGAAAACACACTCAAAGACTGGAAACAACTACAAAGAAAATACAAATACACGATCAGGCAAACTAAAAGGACATATTACAAAGCCAAAATAGGACCAAATTACAAGGAGTTTGATTCCCAGCACAGGCAGCTCCTTGTGACTCTGGGCAAGTCACTTAACCCTCCATTGCCCATGTAAGCCGCATTGAGCCTGCCATGAGTGGAAAAGCGCGGGGTACAAATGTAACAAAAATAAAATAAAAATAAATAAAATAAATAAATAAAAAAAAGGATACACACAAACTCTTCTCACTCGTAAACAGTCTACTAAACACTGAGACCCCATCAGCAACTGATCTTGCAAATTACTTCAAGGAAAAAATTACAAAGCTTCGACTCATGATACCCAGCAATAAAGCAAATTACACAAATATCCTTGAATGCACGGACCCAAAACCTGGAGAACACCCAGCAGATCGATCATGGACCAACTTCGACACACTTTCATCAAAAGAAATCTCACTCTGGCTGGGAAAATACACCAAATCATAATGTAAATTAGACATCTGCCCTAGCAGTCTAATAAGATCAGCACCCAAGCAATTCAAAATAGACATCACGAATCACGTAAATCATAGACTTCAAAATGGACTTTTCCCCACGGACAAAGGAAATATCCTACTTACACCGCTACCGAAAGATGCTAAAAAAAACACAATGGACCTAACCAACTATTGACCAGTAGCATCTATCCCCCTCATAACCAAACTCATGGAAGGCATAGTAACAAAACAACTTAACGAATATTTAAATAACCATTCAATTCTCCACGAGTCTCAATCAGGATTTCAGTCAAATCACAGTACCGAAACTGTGCTAGTGTCTGCAATGAACTCATTTAAACAAGAAATTGCAAGGGGCAACAACATACTCCTCCTACAATTCGACATGTCCAGTGCCTTTGACATGGTTGACCATGAAATACTATTACATATACTAGAATACTTCGGAATAGGAGGCACAGTTCTCAAATGGTTCAAAGGATTCCTGACCACAAGATCATACCAAGTAACAACGAAAGCGGACAGATCACCCCGCTGGTCACCTGAATATGGAGTACCCCAAGGATCCCCACTCTCACCAACCTTATTCAACCTGATGATGATACCTCTGGCTAAACTTCTAGCAACTGAAAACCTCAACCCTTACATATATGCAGATGATGTCATGATCTCCATTCCGTTTAGACACGATCTAAATGAAATTACCAACGAAATTAACCAAAGCTTCCAAATAATGCACTCCTGGGCAGACGCATTCCAACTGAAACTAAATGCAGAGAAAACACAATGTCTTGTTCTCACCTCACAATATAACACAAAAAGCTTCCCTACCATAACCACACCATACTGTTCCTTGCCTATTTCGCAAAACTTGAAAATTCTAGGAGTAACCATAGATCGAAACCTCACTCTCGATGATCACGTGAAAAACACGACAAAAAGATGTTCTATTCCATGTGGAAACTCAAAAGAGTTAAACCTTTCTTCCCGAGATACATATTCCGCACCCTGGTACAGTCAATGGTGATAAGTCATCTTGATTACTGTAATGCACTGTACGCAGGCTGTAAAGAGCAGAACATCAAAAAGCTCCAGACTGCCCAGAATACTGCGGCCAGACTCATATTTGGAAAACCCAAATATGAAAGTGCAAAACCCTTAAGAGAGAAACTTCACTGGCTCCCACTTAAGGAACGTATTGCATTCAAGATCTGCACAATGGTACACAAAATCATTCACGCAGACGCCCCAATCTACATGTTAAACCTTGTGGACCTACCTCCCAGAAACGCCTCAAAATCATCCCGGAAATTTCTTGACCTGCACTTCCCCAACTGCAAAGGACTAAAATACAAGATGATGCATGATACCACCTTCTCCTACATGCGCACAAAGTTATGGAACGTACTACCTAGAGACCTGAAGACAATCAACGAAACAACTACCTTTCGCAAATCCCTCAAGACGTATTTCTTCAACAAAGCTTACAGTGAAAACCCAGAACTGTACTAATCCACCTCTGAAAACCCATCGTTTAAGAAAACACATCGTTTAATATTCCTACTAAATTCCTTCCTTCCTTCTCTCTACTTCTTCCCCTAATTAATCTCTTCACAACAATAATTGTACCTGACATCCAGGATTAACTGTTTATAACAAAACTATGTAAGCCACTTTGAGCCTGCAAATAGGTGGGATAAGGTGGGATACAAATGCAATAAATAATAGTAATGATCTACAAATGCTCCTGCCCATGTCTCTGCCATCAAAATGGCTGCTGTGAACTCCAGCATTTGTTGAAACTCGTGGCAGCTATTTTGATAGTGGAGATGAAATGAGCAGGAGCTACTGGTGATCGCTCCTGCCCCAACTAGCTGCTAGACCACCAGGTACTCTAAGGTGGACCCGGGGCAGCCTATGGGTGGTTCCAGGAGAGAGGGAACCAAGACCTCTTCAGTTGGACGATAGGGAGGGAGGGGACAGGGAGAGAAAGAAGGAACTGAGCCAATTCCATTTTGGGGGGAAGGGGGAGGGAAGCTATGGGTATAGTGAGTTTTCAGCCAAAAATGTTCTGGCATTTTTGGCTGAAACAAAAACAAGACTAAATACAGAGTTTGGGCCAGTTGTACTGCCGAAACTGAAATTCGGTTGGCCTCTACAGGATAAACTACCACTTGCCTATGATTTGATCTTTACTCATGCATTTATTAGATGTCTGTCACCTTCCATTTCTGTCTTCTCTTTTCCATGCTAAAAAGCCCTAAATTTTCAGCCTTCATATGAGAGATTTTCTGAGGACAAACATGGTACTGTATTCTTACATGTGGATGATGCCATCCGATGGAGTCCTGCATGGGAACAACTCTCTAGCATCAGTAAAACCTTTGAGAGAGTTCAGCATGGATGCATGTGTGCCATCCCACCTGCCACATTTGTGAAGGATCTAGCCAGTTGACATTGACAGTATCTTGGACACCCTCGAGTGTTTGTAGAGGCCATCAGAGTTAGTCATCATCCAGACCCCTTCTTTTTTTTTTGTAATTTATATATTTTATTGAAAACACAATATCACAACTGCGTTATATCATAACGTAACACTCCATTTCTCATAATAATATAACAATGCTTCTCTATATTTTATACATTTTCTCCCTCCCCTCCCTCCTCCCTCTCCCTCCCTCTCCTCCCCCTCCCCCCCCCCTTCTTTTAATCCTCAGGATATTATATCACCTTCTTCTTATTCCGTATCTTTCAAGAGTACTTGTAATTGTGTCCATTCTTTTGCTTCAGAATTGTATCTCCCTATTCTTTTGTCTGTTAATTTATCCAACTCTATGAGCTCCCTTAATTTAACTTTCCAATCGGTCTTTGTGGGCCCCAATTTACTTTTCCAATGGCGTGCTATACCCGTTTTCGCTGCTGCTAGCCCTATCCGTTTTACTCTTTGTTGCCATTTTTGCCCTCTGTGGTTTCCCCACCCTAGTAAGCACCATTTAGGTTCATGAGGAAAGGGAATCTCCAAGACCATTGATAATTCGTTCACAATGTCTTTCCAATACTCTTGTATCTGGCTACATTCCCACCATATATGGTAGAATGTACCTTTCTCTTTCCCACACCTCCAGCATTCCGCAGAGGCTCCTGGGTATATTTTATTAATTTTTTCTGGTGTATAGTACCATCTACTTAGTATCTTGTATGCATTTTCTTTGATCAGCACACAAACTGATGTTTTCTTAACTTCGGTACACACCCTCCTCCATTCGGTCTCACTTAATGTCTGTCCCATGTCTTTTTCCCATGCTTCCATAAAAGCATGTTTTCTAAAAATTTGGCCCCGAAGGTGCCCATATACCTTGGAGATTCCCCTGCCTGACACATCAATTTCTCCCCATATATTTTCGAATTTCTCATGATCTACTGGTGGGTGTTTTGTCCATTTTTCTGTTATAATAAAGTGTTGGACTTGCAAGTATGCGTATTTATCTGTCTCTTGTAATTCATATTTCTCTTGGAGTTCTTCAAATGCCCTTATGCGACCTCCGTCCATTAAGTCACGAAATCTGATCAGACCCTTCTGAAACCATGTGGAGAAGACCCTTGATTCTTTCCCCGCTGGGAATCCCTCCTCCTGTGTGATCCACGCATATGAGGATCTCTGTTGTGTCCCCCTTAATTTCTTTTTTAAGGTACCCCAAAGTGTTAGTAGATGTGTTATAAACGGGTTTAGAGTCAGTTTCCCATAACTTTGTTCAGGAAGGGAGGCCCACAGAAGACCCTCCAAATATCCCTCTCTGACAAACACTTGTTCTAATGTGGTTATATGTGACAAGTCTACCTTACACCATTCTGCTATTTGTGTGATTTGTCCTGCCCAGTAATACCATTGCATGTTTGGCATTTCTCTTCCTCCTTCCTGTACTCTTCCCCACATTATCCTCTTGGGTAACCTTGCCGGCTTTCTCCCCCAGGTAAATTTCCCTAATTCTGATTGCAATCTTGTCAACTCTCTGGTCGGTACTGGGATGGGTAATGTCTGAATCAAAAATAGAAATCTTGGCAGGATATTCATTTTTATTACTGCTATTCGTCCCCACCACGACAGCCATCCTGACCCCCATCTATTCAAATCCCTCCTCACTGAACTAAGCAGGGGTTCATAATTCCAAGCATATAGATTCTGTAAATCTTTGGGAATTTTTATTCCTAGATACCGGAAACCCAGTTCCGTTATTTTAAAATTGCACCTTTCCTTCAGGTAATTACTCTCTGCCTCTGTTATTGTAATTCCCATTATTTCAGATTTGTCGTAATTTACTTTAAATCCTGCTTGTCTCCCATATACTTCAAGTTCCTTAACTAGGACAGGTAGAGTGTGCATCGGTTGGCCCACGTAAAATAGGATGTCATCAGCGAATAACGCTATTTTATGTTCCTTTCCACCTAGTTTTATTCCCCTCACCTCCTTCATGGTTCGAATTCTCTGTGCCAGGGGTTCAATAGACAACGCGAACAATAGGGGCGATAGCGGGCATCCCTGACGTGTACCCCTCTGGATATGGAAAATTTCAGAGTATCCCCCATTAATCTTTAATCTTGCAGTCGGTGATGTATATAGCCCTTTTATCCATTCTATAAATGGTATTCCCATTCCCATTACCCTCATTACCTCCCATAGATATTCCCACTCCACTCTGTCGAATGCTTTCTCAGCGTCTATTGCTAACAGCGTCAGCGAGTCTCCTCTTCTTTGCGCCCCCCAAATAATATTCAATGTCCGTCTGATGTTATCAGCAACCTTTCTATTTAATATAAAACCAGATTGATCTGGGTGTATAAGTTTTGGCATTATACGGGCTAGGCGGTCGGCCATGACCTTTGCAAGTATCTTAACATCTATATTTAATAATGATATAGGTCTATATGATCCACAACATGTTGGGTCCCTTCCTGGTTTAGGTAATACTGTTATACCCGCTATTTTCATGCTATTAGGTAGCCCATTTCCTCCAAAGTTTGCATTTCCAACTCTCACCAATATTGGGGCTAATTCCCTTCCAAATACTTTATAAAATTTCCCCGTGTATCCATCCAAACCCGGTGCCTTGCCTCCTTTTAGCCCCTTGATTACCTCTAGTACTTCCTGCAACGTTATGGACTTCTCTAGCTCTAATTTCTGAGCCTCCGTTACCTTATGGAGTCCTAGATCTCTTAATTGACTTTGTATGTCTTCTTTGGGGATTTTTTCCCCTGGCGCGTATAATTTAGAGTAATATTGCACAAAGGCTTTCCTAATATCTTTATCTTGATATACCAATCTATCCCCTTGTGTTTTTAGTTTAGCGATTAAGCTCCTTGTCTGTTTTTGTCTTAAAGTGCGTGCCAGCATGGTCCCCGCTTTGTTACTAAATTCAAAAAATTTTTGTTTCATCAGGGTTCTATGGAATTCCATCGTACTCATCTGTATTTTCCGGAGTTCCCCTCTGCATTGTATTAGGTCTCTGAGCGTTTTTGCATCTCCCTGTAGTTGGTGTTGTGATTCTAATTGTGTTAATTTTTGCCTAATTGTCAATTCTGTTGCTTCTCTTTTTTTTTTTTTGTAGGTGCCTTTTGCTATCAGATGCCCTCTAATTACAGCTTTTAGAGCATCCCATAAGGTACCTTCCGATACATCTCCCCTGTCATTGTTTTGGAGGTATTCTATTATCCTCATTCGTATGTCTTGACAATCTTTCTCCGCAGCTATCAGGGATTCATTTAGTCTCCACATCGTTTCCTTTCTCTCTATCTCTATTTTCCCCACCAGTACCCATACTGGTGCGTGGTCTGATGTCTGTATATTTTCTATGTCTGAGTCTTTCATGTCCCCCCATATTGATCTGCTCCCCCAAATCGCATCTATCCTTGAGTATGATTTTTGGGCATGAGAATAAAAAGAATATGTTTTTTGACCTGGGTGTTGCATCCTCCATATATCTACCAGATCTAAATCCTTCATTAATTTAAGAAATTTCCCCCTATGTGTTCTCGGTCCTCCTCCTTTCCCCTGTGAATGGTCCAGTCTAGAGGCAGTCATGTTGTAGTCCCCTCCCATAATTATCTGTCCCCTTACAAATTTACTTAGGCCTAAGCCTAGTTTTGTGAAAAAAGTTCCCTGTCCCTCATTTGGTGCATATACATTGATAAATGTGATCAAGTGATTTCCTACCCTTCCTTTAATTGCTAAGCTTCTCCCATCTTCCCCTTTGTATATATCTTCTTGTACAAATCTTAACTGTTCATTAATGTAAATTGCCAATCCTCCCGTCTTCCCTCCCTTGGGATCCGCCAGCTTAGTTCCCTGCCCCAGTGTTTTATAGCTAATCAAGTGCTCATCTCGTCTTTGTATATGTGTTTCCTGAAGCATTATCACATCCCATTTTAATCTTTTCAGTTCTTTAAGAACTATGCTTCTTTTCCCGGGATTATTCAAACCGTTAACGTTCCAAGATCCTACTTTTATTCCCCTCCCTCCCCTTTCCCTTCCCTCCCCCCCTCTTTTCCCTGCCCCCCCAGTGGGCTCCTGTTTTTGGCCCTGGACACTTCTGGCCAGTGCTACCCTGGAGGAAGTGCATCTGTGCCAGACGGCTGCCCCCACATATTTACATCATCAGTTCCCTCCCCCTCCCCCATTTACATTTCCCTATTCCCCCACACCAAGCATATTGCAACAATTAACCAGCACCATAGTTCTCACAGAGTATATTACCACAGTTCCATTTAGTTGACCTCTGGTTAATTTCTCAGTCTTTTCCTCTTATTTCTCCCTCAAATCTGGCTTTGTCCGGGGATCTGTTTTTCTTCTCTCTTCCAATTTTCTGCCATCTTTGATTTTCCGGGGTCTGTTGTCTTTGTTGTCGTCTTTGTTCTCCTTCTTTATCTTGTGGAATGTCCGTGCAGCCCATGTCTCTCAGGCTTTTCCATGCGCCTTCCACCGTCTGGATTCGCCTCGACTTGGTGCCCACTGTTACCAGAATTCCTCTTGGGTACAGCCACCGGTATCTCAGTCCTGCTTTTTGCAAATACATTGTGATATCCTTAAGTTCTCTCCGTGCTTGCAGGGTTTTTTTCGCCAAATCCTGGAAGATTTGTATTTTATTATTTTCCCATGTAATCTCTTTCATGGCCCGAGCCTTGCGCCACACTGCCTCTTTGGTGTTATAGTCATGGAAGCATGCTATTATATCTCTAGGCCCCTCAGCCCTCTGTGGCCCTAATGTCCGGTGGGCTCTGTCAATTCTATATTTGTCCGGATTGGTTGAGTCCTCGCTTTCACTCTCCAGATCCATAATAGCTGCACAGATTGCTCTTATTATTTTGGATGCGTCTTTGTATGACTCTACCTCTGGTACCCCTTTGAATCTCAGATTGCATCGTCTAGACCTGTTTTCCAGGTCTTCTAGTTGCATTTCCAGGGCTTCTCTGCATTGACTTTCTTTTTTTATTGCTTGCTGCAGTTCTTTTATCTCCTCCTCTGCACCGTCCACTCTCTCCTCAGTCTCCGCCACTCGTTTCCCCATATCTCTCAATTCCTCCCGCAGCTCTCCTATTGCTGCCTGTATCCCTTTTCTTGTATTCACCATTTCCGCTTTAAGCTCTTGGAACCAGCGTGAAACATCCATTTTATCCGTTTCGGAGTTTTCGTCTACCATTTCCTCGTGCTCCGGGTCAGATTCGGAAACTCCGTCCGCCATTTTGAAATTTCGCGACGCTACTTTCGCGCCCGCGCTTTTCCCTATTCCAGGGTTTTCGGCGGCGTACTTGAATTTAGCTAGTTTCTTCCGAGCTGCCATTACTTCTGGTGTTTAGATTCCTGCTTGGTGGGGATTTTCGCCGCGTTTTCGGGGAATTGGAGGCTCCTTTTACTTCTGGCTCTTCAGAGCTCTCTTGTTAGGCAGCCATTCGACAGCGCTGACGTCACTTCCTCCCCATCCAGACCCCTTCTGTGGATGAGGAAAGATACATTCTCTTCCTCTGTGCTAAGGAACAAACTGCTGGACATCAGGCAGAGGCCAGGGTGCACCAGCATCACACCCCTTTGGAGTGTTATGTCAAGAGCTCCAAGGCATTGAGATCACTAGTGTCCTTGAAGTGCCCTCACCATGAGAACTGCTCATCCTCCTTGGTAGCGGAGGGGGATGTAACAGCCTCTATAGAGCTGAGATCTAGCTCTCGATATGCCTCAACTCAGGAGGAAGTGACCACTCTGACTATGATGCCTTTGTCGATGGCAGCTTTCAAGGAGAAGCTCATAAAGAAGTTAAGAGAACTGCTCTTAATGTGAAACTACGCCTTTGACAGCAACATTGCCAAGGCCCAAAGTAATCAATCTTATACTTGGGACCATTCGCTGCCTGCAGAGGACTCATCAACACCAAGGCTCAAATTGGTTCAGAATCAGTGTCAGCTGTGTCATTGTCAATCGTGGATCTGGGTTTCTGCCAGGTACTTGTAACCTGGAGTCTTTTTTGACTGGGTGACCTGGATGAGGGACGTGCGCTAGATGTAATCTACTTGGACTTCAGCAAAGCCTTTGATATGGTCCCCCACTAAAGTCTCGTGAATAAGCTGAAAGGGTTGAACTTAGGACCGAAAGTGGTGAACTGGATAAGAAACTGGTTGACCGACAGGTGGCAGAGGGTGGTGGTAAATGGATTCTGCTCGGAGGAAAGGAAGGTGAGCAGTGGAGTTTCTCAGGGGTCAGGGCTGGGACCTATCTGTGTAATATATTTGTGGGAGATATTTCTGAAGGGTTGGAAGGAAAGGTGTGCCTTTTTGCGGATGTGACGAAAATAGCCAATAGAGTAGATACTCTGGAGGGAGTAGAAACGATGAGAAGGGATCTCCGAACATTAGAAGAATGGTCGAGGGTCTGGCAGGTAAAATGTAATGCCAGGAAGTGTAGAGTGATGCAACTGGGGTGCAGAATCCCAAAAGAGAGATACCAGATAGGAGGGGAGAGATATTAGTAAGCTCAACTCAGGAGAGAGACCTTGAGGTGTTGGTGTCGGAGGATCTGAAGGTGAAGCAACAATGCGGCAAGGCGACGGCTGTGGCCAGAAGGATGCTAGGCTGCGTAGAGAAGGGCATAACCAGCAGAAGAAAGGAGGTGTTGATGCCCCTCCACAAGTTGTGGGTGAGGCCCCACTAGGAGTATTGTGTTCAGTTTTGCAGGCCGTGTCTTGCTAAAGATGTAAAAAGACTGGAAGCGGTGCAAAGAAAAGCTACAAAAATGGTATGGGATTTGCGTTGCAAACCGTACAAGGAGAAACTTGCTGGCCTGAACATGTATACCTTGGAGGAAAGGAGAACCAGTGATGATATACAGACGTTCAAATATTTGAAATGTATTAATCCACAAATGAACCTTTTCCGGAGACGGGAAGGCGGTAGAACTAGAGGACATGAATTGAGGTTGAGGGGGGGCAGACTCAGGACTAATGTCAGGAAGTATTTTTTCACGGCGAGGGTGGTGGATATGTGGAATGCCTTCCCGTGGGAGGTGGTGGAGATGAAAACGGTAATGGAATTCAAACATGGGTTATCATAGTCTTCTTTTTGAAAGTTAAACACTAACGTATTGGATTTCCTGTGTGTACAAAGCTGATATCAAATCTGATCATATGATCACTGTTATCAAGCAGCCCCAGCACCATTACTTCCTGAAGGACTAGGTCTAGAATTTTTCCTCCTTTTGTTGGCTCTTGAAGCAGCTGCTCCATAAAGCAGTCCTTGATTTTGTCTAGAAATTTTACCTCCCTAGAATGCCCTGATGTTACATTTACCCAGTCAATATCTGGGTAATTTAAATCACTCAGTATTATTGTGTTGCCCAGTTTGTTAGCCTCCCTAATTTCCGATAACATTTCTACATCCGTCTGTTCATCCTGGCCAAGTAGATGGTAGTACACTCCTATCACTATCCTTTTCCCCTTTACACATGGAATTTCAATCCTACTACTACTTAACATTTCTAAAGCGCTACTAGGGTTGCGCAGCGCTGTACAATTTAACATAAACGGACAGGCCCTGCTCAAAGAGCTTACAATCTAAAGGACAAGTGAGTAGACGATACGATGGGGGCAGTCAATTTGGGGCAGTCCGGATATCCTGAAGGTAAGAGTTAGGTGCCGAAGGCAGCATTGAAGAGGTGGGCTTTAAGCAGAGACTTGAAGATGGGCAGGGAGGGGGCTTGACGTAGGGGCTCAGGAAGGTTGTTCCAGGCATAGGGTGAGGCGAGGCAGAATGGGCGGAGCCTGGAGTTGGTAGTGGTGAAGAAGGGTACTGAGAGGAGGGATTTGTCCTGTGAACGAAGGTTACGGGTGGGAACATAAGGGGAGATGAGGGTAGAGAGGTAGTGAGGGGCAGCAGATTGAGTACATTTGTAGGTAAGAAGGAGGAGCTTGAACTGAATGCGGTATCGGATTGGAAGCCAGTGAAGTGACCTGAGAAGAGGGGTGATATGAGTATATCGGTTCTGGCGGAATATAAGACGTGCAGCAGAGTTCTGAACAGATTGAAGGGGGGATAGATGGCTAAGTGGGAGTCCGGTGAGGAGTAAGTTGCAGTAGTCAAGTCGGGAGGTAATGAGAGCGTGGACGAGAGTTCGGGTGGTGTGTTCAGAGAGGAAAGGGCGAATTTTGCTGATGTTGAAGAGGAAGAAGCGACAGGTCTTGGCTATCTGCTGGATGTGTGCCGAGAAGGAGAGGGAGGAATCGAAGATGACTCTGAGGTTGCGAGCAGATGAGACGGGGAGGATGAGGGTGTTATCCACTGAGATAGAAAGTGGAGGAAGAGGAGAAGTGGGTTTTGGTGGAAAGACGATGAGCTCAGTCTTGGACATGTTCAGTTTCAGGTGGCGGTTGGACATCCATGTAGCAATGTCTGTTAAGCAGGCCGATACCTTTGCCTGGGTCTCCACGGTGATGTCTGGTGTGGAGAGATACAGCTGGGTGTCGTCCGCATAGAGATGATACTAGAAGCCATGAGATGAGGGAGCCCAGGGAAGAGGTGTAGATTGAGAAGAGAAGGGGTCCAAGGACAGATCCCTGGGGAACACCAACAGATAGCGGGATGGGGGTGGAGGAGGATCCATGGGAGTGAACCCTGAAGGTGCGGTGGGAGACATAGGAGGAGAACCAGGAGAGGACAGAGCCCTGGAACCCGAATGAGGACAGTGTGGCAAGGAGTAGATCATGATTGACAGTGTCAAAAGCGGCTGATAGATCGAGGACGATGAGGATGGAGTAGTGGCCTCTGGATTTGGCAAGGAACAGGTCATTACAGACTTTAGAGAGTGCTGTTTCTGTCTAGTGTGGAGGGCGAAAACCGGATTGAAGTGGATCGAGGATGGCATGAGAGGAGAGAAAATCAAGGCAAGCGACTGTGAACGGCACGCTCAAGTATCTTGGAGAGGAAGGGTAGGAGGGAAATGGGGCGGTAGTTGGAGGGACAGGTAGGGTCAAGTGATGATTTTTTGAGGAGAGGTGTGACTATGGCATGCTTGAAGGTGTCAGGGACAGTTGCAGTGGAGAGAGAGAGGTTGAGGATATGACAGATGGAGGTGGTGACAGTATGAGAGATGGTGTTAAGTAAGTTGGTGGGGATGGGATCAGAGGAACAGGTGGTACTTTTCGAGGAGGAAAGAAGGCGAGCGGTTTCCTCCTTGGAGATATCAGGGAAGGAGGAGAAGGAGTTGGTTGGTTGGTTGATGGAGAGGGTTGAAGAGAGAAGAGGAGGAGGTGGCTTGGTAGTGAATTCAAGGTTGATCTTTTGCACTTTGTCGTGGAAGTAGTCAGCCAGTGATTGAGGGGAGAGTGAGGGGGGTAGGAGCGGAGGGCACTTTGAGGAGGGAGTTAAGGGTGGCGAAGAGACGACGGGGGTTGGAGCTGAGAGAATTGGTCAGTTGGGTGTAATAGTCCTGTTTGGCAAGGAATAGGGAGGAGTGGAGGGAGGATAGCATGAATTTGTGAAGGAAATCTGAATGGGTGCGAGATTTCCTCCAGAGGCGTTCTGCAGATCGGGTGCAGGAACGAAGGTAGCGGATGCAAGGGATTAGCCAAGACTTGGGATTAGTACGCTTTGTGGGAAGGGAGGTGGATGGAGCGAGGGTGTCCAGAGCAGAGGAGAGAGTGGCATTGTATGCAGAGACAGCCTTGTCAACAGACTCGGAGGACAAGATGGAGGGGAGGAGATTGGAGATACAAGGATAAGGTGGGAGGGTCAATAGCCTGGAGATTCCTGGAGGTAGTGGTTAGAGTTGGACGGGGCTGAGGTGGGGTGTGAAGGTGATCAGGTGATGATCCGAGATAGGAAGAGCTGAAGTGTGGAAATTGGAGGGGGAGCCGGAGGAGGAGAGGACGAGGTCAAGACAGTGGCCATCTCGGTGAGTCGAGGCGTTGGAGCATAGCTGGAGGTTGAAGGAGGATGTTAGAGTGAGGAACTGAGACGCGTGAGGGTCGGATTGGTCATCAACATATATGTTAAAGTCTCCGAGAATGAGTGACGGAGATGAGGGTTCAAGAAAAACGGAAAGCCAGGCATCGAAATCGGTGAGGAAGGAAGAGGGATTTATTAGAGGGGCGGTAAATGACTGCCACTCTGAGTGACAATGGGTAGAATAGCCGGATGGAGTGTGCTTCAAAGGATGAGAAGCAGTGAGACTGCGGTAGGAGGAGGGGTTGGAAACTACAGGAGGGCGAAAGTAGTAGCCCAACGCCTCCACCGTGGCCAACTGGGCGGGGAGTGTGGGAGAAGAGAGCCTCCATGGCAAAGGGCCGCGACTGAGGCCGAGTCGTCCGGGGAGAGCCAGGTTTCAGTTAGGGCGAGCAGTTGAAGGGAACGAGAGATGAAGAGATCGTGGGTGAAGGGCAGTTTGTTGCAGACCGAGTGGGCATTCCATAGTGCACAAGAGAAGGGGAGGGAAGAGGAGGGGGATAGAGACGAGATTGGAGACATCACGGAATCGTTTGCATGGATAGGAGGAGGACAGGTGAGGGGGGCCTGGATTAGGATTAATGTCTCCAACGGATAGCAAGAGGAGGATCAAGAGAGTGCGGAGGAGGGTGGGGGAGGTTGGGCGACAAAGGCGGGGTGCACTTAGGAGGAACGGTGATGGGTTAATGGCAGGAAGGAGGTGATGAAGGTTAAGAGCTAGGAGGGAGGAGGGGGACAAGAGAGATGGTGAGGTGGTGGGGGAAGGGGGTGAGTAGGGTATTGCCGTAGCGGGCAGGATGGGAGGGGACCTGGGTGGGCAATGTGTTCCAGCGGTAGGCAGCAGTGGGGGGTGGGGGAAAAGATTAGGAAGGGACAGGGCAAGGAAGAGAATGTGGACAGGGGCCATAAGTAGAGATTGAGGTGTAACAGGTGTATGTGTAGTGACTGAGATGTGGAGCAGATAGAAGGAGCTGAAAAGCTGGAGGCTTGGAGTTGATGGAGTTGATGGACTGGAGAGCGGGTAAGTCAGTGGTTGACAAGCTGGCAGGCAAGTACGTCAATGGCTGAGAAGCTGGCAGGCAGGCAGGTTGGTGGGTTAGCAGGGGAGCAGGCAGGCAGGAGCAGGACTTGAGTCAGCAGGACAAGTTGGCAGGCAAGTAAGCCAATGGCTGACAAGCTAGCAAGCAGGCAGTCAGATTGGTGGGTTAACAGGGAGGCAGGCAGGAGCAGGACTGGAGTCAGCTGGAGCAGACGAAATGAAGTAAACTGGAACGGATGGGCTGGAACATGAGCAGGCGACAGGACTGGAGCAGGCTGTTGCACTTTGGAGGTTGGTTTGATTGGCAAGCAGGCAGGCAGGCAGGAACAAGCTGGAACAGGCAACAGGACTGGAGCAGGCTGTAGCACTTTGGAGGTTGGTTTGATTGGCAAGCAGGCAGGCAGGAACAAGCTGGAGCAGACGCACTGATTAGTCGGATGAGACAGGCAGGATCAACGGGCTGGAGAAGCTGGTGAAGCTGGATCAGATGGGCAGGAGAAGCTGGATCAGGCGGGCTGGAGAAGCCGGATCGGAGCAGATGGACTGGAGCAAACAGGGAGAAGCTGGATCGGTGGACTGGAACAAGCAGGGAGAAGCCGGATCAGCGGACTGGAACATGCAGGGAGAAGCCGGATCAGCGGACTGGACTGGAGGAACAAGCTGGAGAAGCTGGATCAGGAACAGGCTGGAGTCGGCTGACAGGAACAAGCTGGAAAAGCTGGATCAGGCGGGCTGGTACACGCTGGAGCAGATGGACTGGTGCAATCTGGAGCAGATGGACTGGAACAGACAGGGAGAAGCTGGATTGGTTGAGTGGAACAAGCAGGGAGAAGCCGGATCAGCAGACTGGACTGGAGGAACAGGCTGGAGTCGGCAGACAGGAACAAGCTGGAGAAGCTGGATCAGGAACAGGCTGGAGTTGGCTGACAGGAACAAGCTGGAGAGTTGGAACAGGCGGGCTAGTACACGCTGGAGCAGATGGACTGGTATAGTCTGGAGCAGATGGACTGGAACAAAGAGGGCGAAGCCAGATCGACGGACTGGAACATGCAGGGAGAAGCCGGATCAGCGGACTGGACTGGAGGAACAGGCTGGAATCGGCAGGCGGGAACAAGCTGGAGAAGCTGGATTAGGCAGGCTGGAACAAGCTGGGGCCGATAGACTGCAGAAGCTTAACTGCTCTCCAGTGACCAGAACCTTAGCCATGCATTCCTGTTCTGCAACCTTTTGCTGCGTGCTGATCTCGATGGTTTCCATGTCTTCGACGGACTGAAAGGCAGGCCTCACCACAATGTCCCTCCGGGTCGTTCTGCTTTCAGGGGCTCCAGTCCCAGCAGGGCGAAGAAAAGCAGGCGGTACACCAGCCCTTCCCCACGGCTCTGCTCATCTCATGGCCATGGCCATGGGGATTCCAAGATGTGTTTTGTTTCCTGCAGAATTTTCAATCTATTTAAAGCGTTCCTTAACATATAATGCTACTCCCTCCACCAATTCGATCCACCCTATCACTACAATATAATTTTTACCCCTGTATGACAGTGTCCCACTGGTTATCCTCTTTCCACCAGGTCTCAGAGATGCCTATTACATCTAATTTTTCATTTAGTGCAATATATTCTAACTCTCCCATCTTATTTCTTAGGCTTCTGGCATTTGCATATAGACATTTCAAACTATGTTTGTTCCTATTTACATCTTGCTTATTAGTTGACAGTGTTTTTGCAATCTTTTGTCTGATTTTTACTTAAGGTCACCGGATCTACTATGGTCTCTTTTGCAACCTCGCTATCGGGATACCCTGTCTTTCCTGTTTTGGTGATATCTTTGAAAGATACCTTGTTCTGAACAATTGCGTTTTAGAACGAATGTCGGCCTTTCCCCAGGTTCCAGTTTAAAAGCTGCTATATCTCCTTTTTAAATGCCAATGCCAGCAGCCTTATGTCACCCTGGTTAAGGTGGAACCCATCCTTCCAGAATAGGCTCCCCCTTCCCCAGAATGTTGCCCAGTTCTTTACAAATCTAAACACTCCTCCCTGCACCATCGCCTTATCCATGCATTGAGACTCCGGAGCTCTGTCTGTCTCTTGGGCCCTGCGCATTGAATGGGTAGGACTTCGGATAACTACCGTTGAGGTTCTGGATTTGAGTTTTCTACCCAAGAGCCTAAATTTTGCTTCCAGAACCTCTCTCCCACATTTTCCTATCTCATTGGTGCCCACATGTATCAAGACAGCCGGCTCCTCCCCAGTACTATCTAAAATCTTGTCTATGTGACGCGTGAGGTCTGCCACCTTCGCACCAGGCAGGCAAGTGACCAGGCAACAGCTGTCCTAACCCTTCCCTCCTGAGCAGTAGCTCCTGGAGACTCTTACTACTAGTACTACAACTACTTATTATTTCTATAGCGCTACTAGATGTACGCAGTGCTGTACACTTGAACATGAAGAGACAGTCCCTGCTCAACAGAGCTTACAATCTAATTAGGACAGACAAATAAGAGATAAGGAAATTACAAAGGTGGGAATGATAAAATATGGGTACTGAACAAGTGAGTACGGGTTAGGAGTTAAAAGCAGCATCAAAAAGGTGGACTTTTAACCTAGATTTGAAGACGTCCAGAGATGGAGCTTGATGTACTGGCTCAGAAGTCTATTCCAGGCATATGGTGCAGCAAAATAAAAGGAACGGAGTCTGGAGTTAGTGGTGGAGGAAAAGGGTGCAGATGAGAGATTTACCCAGTGAACGGAGTTCCCAGAGAGGAGTGTAGGGAGAGATAAGAGTGGAGAGGTATTGAGGAGTTGCAGAGTGAATGCACTTGTAAGTCAGTAAGAGGAGTTTGAACTGTATGTGGAAACGGATAGGGAGCCAGTGAAGTGACTTAAGAAGAGGGCTAATATGAGCATAGCGACACTGGCGGAATATAAGTCATGCAGCAGAATTTTGAACAGATTGAAGAGGAAAGAGATGGCTAAGTAGGAGTCCTGTGAGAAACAGGTTGCAATAGTCAAGCAAGAGGTGATAAGAGTGTGGATAAGGGTTTTGGTAGTGTGCTCAGACAGGAAAGGGCAAATTTTGGTGATGATATATAGAAAGAAACAACAGGTTTTAGCAGTCTGCTGAGAAGGAGAGAGAGGAGTCGAAAATGACCCCAAGGTTACGAGCTGATGAGACAGGGAGGATGAGAGTGTTATCCACAGAAACAGAGAATGGGGAAGAGGTGAGGTTGGTTTAGAGGGAAAGATAAGAAGCTCAGTCAGTCATGTTTTGTTTCAGATGGTGGTGAGACATCCAGGCAGCAGTGTCAGACAGGCAGACTGATACTTTGGCCTGGATTTCTGCTGAGATTTCTGGTGTAGAGAGGTAGATTTGTGGTGAGTCAGTGTAAAAGTGATACTGAAAACCATGGGATAAGATCAGAATACCAAGGGAAGAAGTATAGATGGAGACAAGAAGAGGTCACAGGACAGATCCCTGAGATACACCAACTGATAGTGGGATAAAAGTAGAGGAGGATCCACCAGAGTATACACTAAAAGTACAATAGGAGAGATAAGAAGAAAACCAGGAAAGAACAGAGCCCTGAAATCCAAGTGAGGACAGCGTATCAAGGAGTAGACTGTGATCAACTGTGTCAAAAACAGAAGATTGATCTAGAAGGATGAGGATAGAATAGAGACCTTTGGATCTGGCCAGGAACAGGTCATTAGAGACTTTAGCAATCACTGTTTCAGTTGAATGAGAGGGTGAAAGCCAGATTGAAGTGGATCAAGCATAGCTTGAGATTTTATTTATTTATTATTTATTTATTGCACTTGTGTCCCACATTTTCCCACCTGTTTGCAGGCTTAATGTGGCTTACAAAAAAACTGTCCTGGCATCACCATTTCAGGGTACAGAGATACATTTGGTGGTACAAAGATATCAGTAATAACAATGCTAACAGTCAATCTACTCAAGCAATTATAGAAAGAAGACAATCAAAGTAAGGGAGGAGTGTTGTTATATTGTAGTTATGGATTTTCGTGATAGGCTTTGGTGAAGAGAGAGGTTTTCAATGATTTGCGAAAGTTTGTTCGTTAATTGTTTTCAAGTGGTTTGGCAGAGCATTCCACATCTGCGTGCTCTTGTAGGAAAAGCTTGGACGCATGTGTTAGTTTGTATTTTAATCCTTTGCAGCTGGGGAAATGTAAATTAAGGAAAGTGCGGGCAGATCTTTTGGCATGTAAGACGGGGCACCTCCGTGAATGATTTTATGAACAATCGTGCATTATAACATCCTCACACCTGTTTTATGAACTGATCCGTTCTTTAAGTGGGAGCCAGTGTAGTTTCTCTCTTAGGGGTTTTGCGCTTCCATATTTTGTCCTATGACATCTATAACATTTAAAATAATGCCATTACTATCACCTTCAATGCTCCTCTTGCAGTATTATAACAATATAACAATTCAAATAACACTTACTTCTTCTACTCAAAAAACGGCTGCATGCCAGATTGAAACTCCCTCAGGACTGGGCCACAGACGCCGCACAGGAAATCACTGCACGTAGCAAGTCTACTCTGCATTTAAAAGGGCAACTGTGGACCCCCTCCCACTATCCTTAAAGGGGAACTGCCTTACACCCATTCAACCTCCAAATTGAGCCTATTCAGGGCTACCGTCCCCCATGAAAAAATATACCGTTGTTCAATCACCAGCAAATTGGCACTAACATCACCACCCCTGTTAGATAAAGGAAAATGTGTTATGACAGCGCACCGAAGTTGCTCTATAGAATGATTGCATTGTAACCAAAGGATTTTCCTGTTTGTTATGCCACAAATTGCTAATGTGTTCTGCCAAACGATTTTTAAGTTGTCTTTTTGTGTGTCCTATGTAGTATAAACCACAAGGGCATCTAATACAATAAACAACACGTTCAGTATTACATGAGGTGTGATGCTTTAAACTATGCCATTTGCTGGTGTGAGGAATAGGAATGGTGGAGGTGTCCCATTGATATGTACAATAAACGCACTTGCCACAAGGGGAATGCCTGCCTTTCAAAATGGGGCTACTGGGTCTTTTAAGCAGCTCCCCCACGTTCGCCTGGCGTTTATATGCCACCTTGGGGTTGCTCGTTAAACACTGGGTGAACCGAAAGAACCTGCCAATGCCTATGAATAATGGAACAAATACTCGAAGCTTTTATTGAATAAGGGATAACACATGCCAAGGTGCTGTCGGGAGTCTTCTGCCTGGGTGCTAAAAGCCAAGAACAATGGGCTTACAGGGCCCTTTTGTACGCTCTTTTGAGGATCCGCATGGGGTATCCACGGGCCACAAATCTATCAATCATGATGCTTGCTTGTTTTTTTAATTCAGCCGTGGAAGAACATAAGCGGCATAACCGCAGCAGCTGACCGACCAGAACCCCCCGCTTCAGTGCACTATGATGATAGCTCTGAAAATGCAGTAGGGTATTGCGGTCGGTGGGCTTACGAAAAATGGTGGTAGTAAACTCACCCTCCTTAGATCTCATGATTTTAATATCCAAGAACTCAAGCTCTACATCAGCTCTACCCCTGATATCTCACCTTGCATCCAAAACAAAGTTTCAGCGTGCTTGTCTGACATTGCTGCCTGGATGTCTCAACGCCACCTGAAATTAAATATGACCAAAACCGAGCTTCTCATTTTCCCCCCCAAACCCACCTCCCCGCTCCCCCCGTTTTCTATTTCTGTTGATGGCTCTCTCATTCTCCCTGTCTCCTCAGCTCGAAACCTTGGGGTCATCTTTGACTCTTCTCTCTCCTTCTCTGCTCATATCCAGCAGACCGCCAAGACCTGTCGTTTCTTTCTTTACAACATCCGTAAAATCCGCCCCTTTCTTTCTGAGCACTCTACCAAAACCCTCATCCACACCCTTGTCACCTCTCGTTTAGACTACTGCAATCTGCTTCTTGCTGGCCTCCCACTTAGTCACCTCTCCCCTCTCCAGTCAGTTCAAAACTCTGCTGCCCGTCTCATCTTCCGCCAGGGTCGCTTTACTCATACTACCCCTCTCCTCAAGACCCTTCACTGGCTCCCTATCCGTTTTCGTATCCTGTTCAAACTTCTTCTACTAACCTATAAATGTATTCACTCTGCTGCTCCCCAGTATCTCTCCACACTCGTCCTTCCCTACACCCCTTCCCGTGCACTCCGCTCCATGGATAAATCCTTCTTATCTGTTCCCTTCTCCACTACTGCCAACTCCAGATTTTGCGCCTTCTGTCTCGCTGCACCCTACGCCTGGAATAAACTTCCTGAGCCCCTACGTCTTTCCCCATCCTTGGCCACCTTTAAATCTAGACTGAAAGCCCACCTCTTTAACATTGCTTTTGACTCGTAACCACTTGTAACCACTCGCCTCCACCTACCCTCCTCTCTTCCTTCCCGCTCACATTAATTGATTTGATTTACTTACTTTATTTATTTTTTGTCTATTAGATTGTAAGCTCTTTGAGCAGGGACTGTCTTTCTTCTATGTTTGTGCAGCGCTGCGTGTGCCTTGTAGCACTATAGAAATGCTAAATAGTAGTAGTAGTAAATTTTATGTGAGGATTCACCGTGTTCAGGTACTCGATGAAGACCCGCAACTCGTCCAATGGGCCCCGCCATAATAAAATAACAACGTCAATGGATCTCTTCCACATGACCACCCTGCCAAACCAAGGAGAACCAAACACATACCTGCTTTCAAACTGGGTCATTTAGAGGCACGCCAATGAAGGCGCTACAGTCGCCCCCATCGCGACCCCTTGGACCTGTATGTAAAATCTATTATTAAATTCAAAATAATTATGAGATATGACAAAAGTCATCAGCTGTTTCAACACATTAATTTTAGGTTCAGGTATGTGTAGGTTGGCAAAGTGGTCAGTGGCCAATTCAATGGCCTCACTTTGAGGGATATTAGTATAGAGAGCGGTGACATCTAGGCCCACCATATAGAGGTTCTCGTCAGGCTGTAGTTCCAATTCCTCCAATAATTGAATGAAGTGCATGGAATCCCTGACGTAGGATTCCGCCTGTTTAACCAAAGGGTTAAGCAGCATGTACTACTACTACTATTTAGCATTTCTATAGCGCTACAAGGCATACGCAGCGCTGCACAAACATAGAAGAAAGACAGTCCCTGCTCAAAGAGCTTACAATCTAATAGACAAAAAATAAATAAAGTAATCAAATCAATTAATGTGAACGGGAAGGAAGAGAGGAGGGTAGGTGGAGGCGAGTGGTTACAAGTGGTTACGAGTCAAAAGCAATGTTAAAGAGGTGGGCTTTCAGTCTAGATTTAAAGGTGGCCAAGGATGGGGCAAGACACAGGGGCTCAGGAAGTTTATTCCAGGTGTAGGGTGCAGTGAGACAGAAGGCGCGAAGTCTGGAGTTGGCAGTAGTGGAGAAGGGAACAGATAAGAAGGATTTATCCATGGAGCGGAGTGCACGGGAAGGGGTGTAGGGAAGGACGAGTGTGGAGAGATACTGGGGAGCAGCAGAGTGAGTACATTTATAGGTTAGTAGAAGAAGTTTGAACAGGATGCGAAAACGAATAGGGAGCCAGTGAAGGAGAGGGGTGGTATGAGTAAAGCGACCCTGGCGGAAGACGAGACGGGCAGCAGAGTTTTGAACTGACTGGAGAGGGGAGAGGTGACTAAGTGGGAGGCCAGCAAGAAGCAGATTGCAGTAGTCTAAACGAGAGGTGACAAGGGTGTGGATGAGGGTTTTGGTAGAGTGCTCGGAAAGAAAGGGGCGGATTTTACAGATGTTGTAAAGAAAGAAACGACAGGTCTTGGCAATCTGCTGGATATGAGCAGAGAAGGAAAGAGAAGAGTCAAATATGACCCCAAGGTTTCGAGCTGAGGAGACAGGGAGAATGAGAGAGCCATCAACAGAAATAGAAAACGGGGGGAGCGGGGAGGTGGGTTTGGGGGGGGAAATGAGAAGCTCTGTTTTGGTCCTTTTTAATTTAATGTCCATATATTTAGACAAAGCTCTAATACAGAGTCACGGGTAGATATTATGGGACGACCCGGTGGGTCCACTAATGATTTATGGACTTTTGGGACAAAGTAAATGCAGGGCACCTTCTGACAAGGATGGCACAAAAATCTTTGTTCAGATCTAGTAAAAATACCATCAGTAACAGCTTGACCGACACATTTCGCAATTTCACCTTGCAACCATTTGGTTGGATCATAATCAATTTGTCTATAATATTGAACTTGTTTATTTATTTTATTTATTTATTGCATTTGTATCCCACATTATCCCACCTTTTTGCAGGCTCAATGTGGCTTACAATTCATCGTGGAAACTGGAAATAGGAATATACATTTGATTTTACTGCAAGTATTAGGTGCATGATGGTGAAATACATAGTACTGGAAATAGAAAAGAGTATACATTTGTATTGGCAGAAGTTTTGGGTGCATGATGGTGAGATACATGATAGTACTAAAGTCATAGACATTAGGTACATGATAATGTGAAAGCAAAAGACATTAGAGAACGTTTCTGGATATCTTAAAGAATGTAGAGTTACGCGTGTTGTTCTTTATGATATATTTTGTCGAAGAGATAAGTTTTCAGGAGTTTGCGGAAATTGGTCATTTCGTAGACCGTTTTCAGGTTCCGTGGCAGTGTGTTCCAAAGCTGTGTGCTTGTATATGAAAAGGTTGATGCATGCATTGATTTGTATTTCAAGCCTTTACATTTGGGAGGATGAAGGTTGAGGAATGTGCGGGAGGACTTTTTTGCATTTCTGGGTGGTAGTTCTATTAGGTCTGACATGTAGGCTGGGGCGTCACCATGGATGATTTTATGGACCAAAGTACAGAGTTTGAACGTGATGCGTTCTTTGAGTGGGAGCCAGTGTAGTTTTTCGCGAAGGGGTGTTGCGCTTTCGTATTTTGGTCTGCCGAATATAAGTCTGGGTGCCGTGTTCTGGGCTGTCTGGAGTTTTTTGAGTATTTGCTCTTTGCAGCCGGCGTAGAGTGAGTTGCAATAGTCCAGATGACTAAGTACCAGTGATTGTACCAGGTAGCGGAAGACATTCTTTGGGAAAAATGGTCTGACTCTTTTTAGTTTCCACATTGAGTGGAACATCTTTTTAGTTATGCTTTTTGCATGATTCTCAAGTGTTAGGTGTTGATTAATGGTGACTCCAAGGATTTTTAGGGTGTCTGAGATTGGTAGACTTAGATTAGGTGTGTTAATGGTGGTGAATTCCTTTTTGTTGTATTGTGAGGTGAGAACTAGGCATTGGGTTTTTTCAGCATTTAGTTTCAGTCGAACTGCATCTGCTCAGGAGTTCATTACGTGTAGGCTTTGGTTGATTTCGTCGGAAATTTCTCTTAGATTGCGTTTGAATGGGATAAAGATTGCTACATCATCGGCATATATATATGGGTTTAGATTCTGATTCGATAGTAGCTTAGCCAAGGGTGTCATCATTAGGTTGAATATGGTCGGTGAGAGGGGGGATCCTTGTGGAACTCCGCATTCAGGTGTCCATGTGGCTGATGTAGTCGAGTTTGATGTCACTTGATATGAGCAGGTGGTTAGGAAACCCTTGAACCATCTGAGAACGTTACCTCCGATTCCGAAGTATTCGAGGATGTGTGATAAAATTCCATGGTCAACCATATCGAATGCGCTTGACATGTCAAATTGTAACAGTAGTATGTTGTTGCCATTTGCTATCAATTGTTTGAGTTTGGTCATAAGCGTGACTAGTACGGTTTCCGTACTGTGATTAGAGCGGAATCCTGATTGGGAATCGAGCAGTATCGAAAACTTGTTTAGGTATTCTGTGAGTTGTTTGGTCACCATGCCTTCTGTTATTTTGGTGAGTAGGGGAATGGTTGCTACTGGTCTATAGTTCGTTAGTTCATTAGTATTTTTCTTTGCATCTTTGGGTATGGGGGTGAGTAGAATATTTCCTTTCTCCTTTGGGAAGAGTCCATTTTGCAGCATGAAATTCACATGGTTTGTTAGGTCCATTATAAATTGTTGGGGGGCCGACTTCATGAGGTTGTTTGGGCATATATCTAATTTACAGCGAGATTTGGCGAATCTTTTAAGTGTCTGTGAGATAAGATCTTCTAGTAGTATAGTGAATTCGGTCCAGATCCTGTCTGCTGGGTGGATTCCTGGTTCTCGGTCTAGGCATTCTAGGAGTGTAGTATATTCGATTGGGCTGGCTGGTATTTTGAGTCGTAGTTTTATGATTTTCTCGTTGAAGTATTTCGCCAGGTCATCGGCTCCTGGAGTGTCTTTGTTGTTGTTGGTGACTGGAGTTGTGTCTAATAGTTTATTCACGAGTTGGAAGAGTTTGTGTGTGTCTTTGTAGTTTGGTCCGATTTCAGTTTTGAAGTATTGTCTTTTGGTTTGTCTTATGGCATATTTGTATTTCCTTCGGAGTAGTTTCCAAGCGTTAAGGGTGGGATCATATTTTTTTTGTTCCACGTGCGTTCTAGTTTCCTAACTTGTGTTTTGAGTTTTTTCAATTCTTCATTGAACCATGGTGTTGAATTTTTCCTGTGGGAGGTTCTGGTTTGAATTGGGGCGATGTTGTCTAGTATCAGTTTGCATCTATTATCCCAATTAGAGAGGAATTGGATTGTGTCTGCTTTTGTTGTCCATCCGTCAGTGTAGATCTGTTGCCAAAATTCAGCTGGGTCTATTTTTCCTCTTGTGTAGGTTTTTCGTATTTGTTTGTTAGGTAGGTTCCTTCTCCATTTGAGGGTGATGCTATGTAATGGTCTGACCATAGTATGGGTGACCAATTAGTGTTAGTTAATATAAAGTTATTGTTGTGGTTGAATTTATGTGTTATGATGTCTAATGTGTGTCCTTTTTCGTGTGTCAGTTGCGTATTTGGTTCTTGTAGGTCCCAGAGCTGTAGGAATTCTTTGCAGTCTTGGGTACTTGTTGTGGTAAGATTTTCCAGGTGTAAGTTGATATCTCCAATTATGATAAGGTTAGAGGAAGAGATACAGGTGTTCGAGATAAAGTCCAATAGGTGTGTTTGGCTATCTCGCCAATTTCCTGGAGGTCTGTAGAGTATAACTGCGTTAAGGTGTTCCTGTAAGTTTGGGTGACTTATTCTTATGGAAGCGATTTCAAGTTGTGGTAGTATGGATTCAGCTGTGTTTGTGATGTTGAATTCAGATTTGTATATTACGGCTATTCCTCCTCCTCTTTTTCCGTTTCTTGTCCAGTGTATGATTCTGTATCCTGGTGGACACAGTTCTAAGATTATAGGGTCTTGAAGGTTGTGGACCCAGGTTTCCGTGATAAATAGGAGGTCAAGGTTGTCTGCAGTAATCCAGTCTGTTATGTTTTCTGTTTTGGTTACTACTGATCTAGCATTTACGTATCCCATTTGGATTGAATGGTAGGGTTCAATTTGGGACGTAGATGTTTTAATTTGTATTAGTTGTCTGCTTTCCTGATTTCTAGTTTTGCTATGTCCTTTTTTCCCTTTCTGGTGGTTAGTTCCGTATATATTTGTTTTTCCTTTTAGTTGTTTGTTGTTCTTTTGTTCTGGTGGGTTATACGTAAATTGTATATGGGGTGCGTATGTTGTGGGTAGATTGGTGTATTTAAGATAGTCCATGCGTGATATATTAGGGGGAGGAAGTAAATTATCATAATCATTGTGTTGGTGTTCATTTTGGCTGTTAGTCTGAGGTCTGCAGTATGTGTTTCAATTTATGTAGCGGGTAATAGTTTGTGTCTCTTTATGGTGTTATTATATGTTTGGTAGGTCGTTTTTAGAACATTTAAAAGGTGAGCTTTCGAGAATGTTTGGAAATAGGCAGGTAGATAGGTTTTGGCATGTATTTCACGGTAGCGAAACAGTTGATACGTTTATATTGGCATACATAATTAAATGTAGTTAAACATTTGTAATGCGATGCACTTAGAAACAATTGTAAGCAGGCACTAAAAGCTATGCACTTAGAAACAATTATAAGCGGGCATTAAAAGCAGTGCACTTAAGATCAATTATAAGCAGGCACCAAAAGCATTACAATTGAAAACCTTGAGATGCATTTTAGAGTAGTAGTGCAATTGAGACATATAGGTTGGTCAGATTCTAGAGTTACTTATTGCAGTGATTTTACCAAGCATGATAGCCATGTGTTAGAGTGTCTATGCATGCAATTTCTCATAGGAGTTCTTGCCACAATGTTGCTACAATGCTGCCACAATGTTGGAGCTGATAGGCAAGCAAAGAGTCACCTGTGCAGGCATGTGAGAGGGGTTCCCTGTGTTCCCGGATGGCCTGGGGAACCGGCAGTTGGGTGATCCGGTGCCTGCTCGGATGCGCGGCTCCTCGCCTCGTCTCCTCGCCTCGTCTCCTCTAGCTGCTCGGTCAGCGTCTCTCCTCTATCGTCCTCTCAGCGATACTCCGGTAGTCTCTCCGGTGTGTTGAGCCCGAGTTGCGGGAACGCAACCTCGTGGCGATCTCCACCGGAGGCCTTCGATCAGGGCTGTCGGTCTGCCTCGGCATGGTCTCGCCACGGCTGGTCCTCCAGTCGGGTCAGTCGCAGTTCTTCCTCTCGGGCGGATTGGGCTACGGGTGCGCCGCTCAGACCGCCGCAGTCAACCTCGGGTTCGTTTCAGTCGGCCGACTCAGTGCGGCCCTGTTGAGGCCCTGGCACGGCTGGATTTCCGTCCAGCTACAGGATTTTCATCCGGTCTCAGACTGGCCAGGCCTCAGGATGGGTGCGCGGCCACGCTCGGCCCCTGCTTCACTGCCGTGCTTTACTCGATCGCGGCAGTTCAGGTCCTCGGGTTGGCTCATGACAGTTTTAAACAGTCTAGGCAGTAGCAAACACTCCAATTAGAAAGAAACCCAGTAGGCAGTGGATATAGTAATATAATTTATTAGCATTGGTATCTTACCCAAAGACAATGCAAGCAGTTCAGGCATTCATATGGTGGAACAGCATGAGGTCCAGGGGACACTGCGATATGACCGAGTTCCATCTAGCCACATACTGATCATTCCCTAAAAATCTTGGCTCCTTCGTCATCAGAAGACCACGTGGAACCCTCTGGGCATGACAGTATTCGATCAGTGCTGCTGAATGGAGCTCAGCCCGTATTAACGCCTTATGGACTCTAAAAACTTCGTCCCAGCTACTCTCATCTTCCCGCTGTTCACCCATGAATAATCGAGCACCTCCCAGCAATTCCGAAATGCGGTCGTCTGTTAGCCCCGCCTTGGATTCCCATCCGGCTGCAGCCATACCCCTATGTCTCTTGATAACAATGTTACTAATTAGGGGATAGAACTTTTGATTCCAGAGTCACTTTTATATTTAAACATTTTTATTGATGAAACAAAATAACTACATCCAATATCTGGCATAAACACAAATGCCACCGTCAAACTTTCAAAATAGAAATACAATGATAAAGTCCATCATCAAAACTTTTTAACAGTTTCTCCCATCCCCCCCTAACCCTTCCTCCTTCCCCTCTGCATAATTTCAAACGTTTTTTATTGACATTGTATCAGCACCAACATTGTCATGCCAGCTCTGTTTCAGTCTATATATACAACAATTGCTAACTAGCATACAGCATTTATAAATTTTTGCCAACATTATTATCCCATCAATCATACCAGTCCTCCCCCCGCCCTCTCCCATTCCCTCCCTTCCCCCCCCATTTTACCCCAGACCTGGATAACCATTCAGTTCAGCCCGTAGAGTTCACCTTGTATTTAAAAGCAAACTACGGCCTCTAGGGCTTAGACTTTGCAAATAAGGGCCCCAGATAGCCAGAAATGTAACTCTCTTTTTCTGCGAGAGCCTAGATTCCCCCGCCTCCCACGATACCAGCTGATGTAGCTGATTTCTCCAGTGCCAGTAAGCCGGAGGATCTTTGACCGTCCAGTATTGTAAAATACATTTCCTGGCCAAGAGGCTCATCTTACGGAGCATCAATGTTTCAAAACGATTCTGCCCTCTAAAGGACCCCGGGATGTCTAAAATCAGTTGCTCAACTGTCCCCAAAATCCGCTGCCCTAACCGCTCCTCCCAAAATCCTCGAACTCGAGCCCAGAACCTTTTTAAAATTGGGCAGCTCCAAAACATGTGCAGCATTGTGCCAGGAAGTCTTCCACATTTAAGACAGTCCGGGCTTCGATTTCCTCCCATATGTGCTAATTGAGCTGTAGTTACATATCCCCTATGGATGCAGCGATAAGCACATTCTCTCAAACGAGCATCCGATACTAACAGGGGTATTCGTGCTATTGATTTAGTGATGTCCCAGGAGGTCACTGCAACTCCCAATTCCTTTTCCCAAGCACTCCTTAGCTGTCTATAGTCCCTGGGGGGCAGCCATCCTGATATTGTTTTATAAAGCGAGGATATTGTGATTCCTCCCTCACCAAAGGAGTGAAAAAATTCTCGTATCCTTTCCCCCATCCGAGTTCTCAAGGGATCTGTCGGTAAAGAAGTGAGGTAATGTCGCACCTGACATATTGCAAATCTATTCCCCCAGGAGTCGCCTACCTTTCCCAATAACTCCTCATCGGTAAGAGGCTGCCCATCTTCGCCCACCAGGTGTTCCAATTTAGAAACTCCCCGTCTAGCCCATTCAACAAAATGTTGGCTTGACAATCCTGGTAAAAATGCACTGTTCCCACGTATGGTTATCAAATCTGTTACTGTTGGGTCCCCCCCCAGTTGGCGAGTAAGCACTCCCCACACCTCCCGGAGAGATCGCAACAACACACCTCCACTGAATCCCTCCGGTAAATCTCGTGTTTTGTGGTGTAAAAGCGAAAAAAGATGGTGCGGTTCCCAAAGCGCCGCCTCCAACGCCGTAGGAGTATATTGTTGCGTGTCTAAACACCAATCTCCCAGATATCTCAAATGACATGCTTTATTGTATAATTCTAAATTTGGCATGCCCATTCCTCCTCGACTCCAACTCCCCACTAATCGTGAGAAGCGAACCCGCGGCTTCTTGCCTCTCCAGCAGAACTTTGATGCAAGCTTGTAAAAACTTTTTAGGTCTTTCCGTCGGAGCCAAATTGGGATGGTCTGCATCACATAAAGCCATTTGGGGAACAACACCATTTTAATCATGTTTACTCTCCCTAACACTGATAACGGCAAATCCATCCATCCTTGTAGCACCTGCTGGGTCTCCTCTAACAGCCAAGTAATATTCAGATCATACAACCGCGAGAGATCCATAGGCATCAAGATTCCGAGATACCTAAAGGAGTTTTGTGCTTTTCTCAGAGGGAACTCGCCTCTCCACCGCCTCCACACGTCCTCTGAGGAGGCCAAGGCCTCTGATTTTTCTAAGTTCAAACTGAGGCCCGCATAGTCTCCGTATTCGGAGAATATCTCTAATAGAGCGTTCAGAGATTCTTGTGGGTCTGTTAAATGGACCAAGATGTCATCTGCGAAAGCCGCTACCTTAAAGACCTCGCTTCCTATCTTTACCCCTGCCACCGCTTTCTGTTCCTCAATTTCTCTCAATAAGGGGTCCAGTGCTAGCACAAACAATAACGGTGACAGAGGGCAACCTTGGCGTGTTCCCCGGCCTATTTCAAAATCTTGTGTCTCAATCCCATTTACCGATATTCTAGCCCTTGGCGCTGAATACAATGCTTTGATCCCTGATAGAAATCGATCCGTGAAGCCATATTTCTGAAGAACAGCATATAGGAAATTCCATTTTACTTTATCAAAAGCTTTTCAGCGTCAAAGCTGATTAACAAAGAATTTTCCTTCCCTCGACGTCTGGCTTCTAATGAGGCCAGCACCTTACAAACATTCTTAGTGACTTTCCGTCCCCTCACAAACCCCACCTGGGAGTCGTGTATAAGGTTCGGCAAAATTCTCGCTAATCTGTTCGCTAAGATCTTAGCCATCAATTTCACTTCGTAATTTAACAGCGAAATGGGCCTGTATGATTCAACTAGTTCCGGATCCTTCCCTTTCTTGGGGAGTACTATAATACAGGCTATATTTAAATTCGGAGGCATCCTTTCCTGCTCTATTAATATATTAAACATTGCAGCTAAGGGCTCAGTGATCTCTTCTCCCATGATCTTGTAAAACTCCGCCCGGTAGCCGTCTACTCCCGGCGCCTTAAGCAGTACACTTTGATTAATCGCCAGGAACACCTCGTCTGGTGTAATAGGAGTATTCAGTTGTTGTGCCTCCTGGGGGGATAGCGTTGGTAAACCCATCTGATCTAAATAGGAGTCTCCCGTCAGACCATCATCTGGCGGGGCCTCATATAATTTTTTGTAATATTGGTAGAAACCCTCGCTAATTTCCTTGTCCGTGTGGACTCGCTCTCCTTGCCTCTTCTTCATAGTCAAAATCCTGGTTTTCCCCTGTTTGGTTGCAATCAGGCGCGCCATCAAACGACCACACTTGTTCCCATGCTTATATAATTGGTATTTATAGTAAATTTGCGATTTAACTGCTTTATGATGAAGTATTTCATTTAATTTAGTCTGCAAGAGCATCAAATGTTGTCTATTCTCAGTGGAGGCCCGTTGCCCATATCTTCTCCGAGCCTGGCATACTAGTTGACTCACCCTCAGTATCTCTCTATTCCGAGCTTTACGTTTGTGAGCCATATAGCTAATGATGTCCCCTCGAAGTACTGCCTTAGCCGCCTCCCAGTACAGAACCGGGTCTTCAACATGCATTGCATTGTGTGTTTTATAATCCCGCCAACTCTGGTGTATGGAGGCCCTGAAATCTTGATCTCGATATAGCTCTGTGGGGAATACCCATCTCTGTGCCCCTCCCCTCTCTTCCCGAGGCGTCCAGCTCATTTCCACCCAAGCATGATCCGATATCACATCTGCTCCTATTGCAGATGCCATCACTGAATTGAACATCGGTTCTGAAATCAACAGATAATCAATTCTAGCCTGTGTGCCATGCGCCCTCGAGAGATGTGTGTAGTCTCTCCCCTGTGGGTTGAGAGTCCTCCAGACATCCACTAGCCCCACCTGTCGGCAAAGATTAGGCAGCCCCCGCGACTCCTGTCTGAGCTCATTCCTCCTAGCCCCAGTACTGTCAATCGAGGGGTCCATCACCATATTAAAGTCTCCCCCTGTTATTATGGGCAAAGATTTGCTCATTAACAGTCGTGAAGTGATCATCTTATAGAACTTCCGATCATATTGGTTCGGAGCATATACATTGCCAAACAATATAATTTGGCACTGCACATGGGCCTCACACAGCAGAAATCTACCCCCTGGGTCTGTGAAGTTCACTTCCACCTTATCCACTATTCCTTTTCGAAACAGGATGGCAACCCCCCCTTTCTTTCCTTGTGCCGCTGCCGATACACAATCCCCCACCCACCAGGTTCGCAATTTAGCATGTTCCCCAGCCGATAGATGGGTTTCTTGGAGGAAGGCTATATCTACTTTATGTCTTTGTAAATGTTGCAAAATTTTTGAGCGTTTAATTGGGGACGAGATCCCTCCCACGTTCCATGTAACTATTTTTAGTGGACCCAGGTCCCATAAAAAATCTGATCACAAGATGTATACCATTTATTCATAGAAGAGGGATGTCCCAGCCTCCACCCCTCCTCATGCTCTATCCTTAGCCATTTTAGTTTATTCTCAAGCCCCAGTCGCCGTCTCTTCCAGGTCTCAATCCCCCCCCATCCCCCAATTCCCCCCTCTTCCCCTTTTGGAGCCCCAACTATCCCCTTAAACCCCAACTTCCCTTCTTCTAAACCCAGGCCTCTAAAAGAGACCATCACGTTTAACACCTCCTACCCCCCTCCCTCTCGTATACCATCTAACACAAAATGTTTCCCCTCGACTTCCTCTCCTCAGTATAACTCTAATTTATGATTATGTAACTTTTCCAGTTTGTCCAGAAAAAAAGAAAAAAACAACATTTAACAAACTACACAAAACCTTATTCCAGAGTTCTCAGGCTGTCTCTCTGATCTGTAGGGAGAATCCTCCGCAGCCCTCTACGAGAATATCCCCAGGTCAGCCTCCTGTAGTGTCCTTCTGGTATTAATCCAGGCCGCTTTGGCAAAAATCGCTTCAATTCTTCGGTACAGTGATTGTGCTTCGATGCTCTGTAGTATTCTATGCAATAATCCCAGACTTCTGCTCAAGCCATTCTGCAGCGCGTGCCCAAGGAATTCTAGTTGCCTAGTATGTTCTCCCAGGCTGCCTCCTGTGGCCACAATCTCATCGATCCATCATCTCCGCCCATCAAATTGGGTCTGAACATCCTCCAACTCTAATTAACTTTTTGTAATCCAACATATTTTATCCATGTGCCCCTCGATCTCATCTTCCATCAGATCTCCTCTGAGCTTCAATTTAACCTCTCTATCAGCGGTGTTCCACAGAGTTCAAAAAAGCTTGTGCTTGTTCAGTCGTTGTGTAGACCTGTGTGACCGCTTGGTAGGTGACTCTTAATTTAGCTGGATATTGCAGTGCAAAACGAATTTTCTTTTCAAAAAGTTTAGTGCATATAGGCGAGAACTTCCTTCTCTGCATCGCCACCGCCGCCGAGTAATCCTGGAAGCATAAGATCTTTTTGTTCCCATATTGCAGCTCCTGATCTTTCCTTAAAGCTTGCAGTATTGCCTCTTTGTGCGCAAAGTTTAAGATGCGGCAGATCACCACTCTCGGGCGTGTAGCTTCCACAGGCTTGGGCCCCACTCGATGAGCTCTCTCTATCTGGAGAATTCCCAGGGCTTCTGGGAGTTGTAGTTGTTCTGGCAGCCATTTTTCCAAAATACCCGCAGGTTTACAGTCTCCAAAGCCTCAGGCAGACCCACCAATCTTAAGTTATTCCTCCTTGATCTGTTCTCGAGGTCTTCTAGCTTTCCTTCATAGCTTTCCACCATGGTTTTAAGCTTAATATTTTCCTCCTCCATTTTGTGCACTCTGTCTTCGAGAGCTCCATGACGTTGCTGATACTCCGCTAGTTCTTTAGTAAGCTGTCCCAAGTTTTCCTGGACCAACGTTATTTTGCTGTCGATGGGCCCCAGTCGTCGATCCAGCAGAGGCTCCATGGCGGCCGTCACCTCCGCCGCCACTTCCGCTACCCACACGGAGCTCAAGGCCGTCGCAGCCGGGCTCGCCGGCGCCGCCATTTTTTCCTCGCCGGCCCGCGTCTTTTCTTTGTCTCGGCGGACACTTTTCGCCGCCATGGATTTTCCCGTGAGTAGCGTCGATTTAATTACCTTCCCTTCTTCTTGCGGGTTAAGGTGTCTGGCGGTTCTTTACTGGGGCGTTTCCCTTGATTTTGAGGGTTAAGTGGGTAAGCTGGCCGGAGCGGAGGTTTCAGCAACCGCTCCTGGTCATGGCGTCACGTGATCCCCCAGAGTCACTTTTAATACCTATTACACAAAGACTCCAGTATTTATTTCAGTATCACAAAAATTTTTTATTATATTGCAATGCCCCACTAACCCTGGCACTGCTACCTAATATTATAACCTCACTCATTCCATGGCTCCAGTCACCTCTGCAGCTACTTCCGCTACCCAGGCTGAACCAATCGTTGAGCTTGCAGGGCTAGTGGGCACCTCCATTTTCTCATCACATGATTTATGCTCATCTTTCTCCTTTTGGGGCGTTTTCACTGCCATTCTCTACAGGACTCCAATTAAACAGCTACCGAGACACTCTACAAGTGTAGCTTGATAAGTAACGCCGAAAAGTCGGGGTCAAAATCGTTGAAAACAGCGGGTTTTGTGAAGAGGTGGCAGGAGCAGAGCAATTAGCAACCGCTCCTGATCATAGCATCATGTGACCTCCCTCCACTGATTATTTTATAGACCTCTATCATACCTCCACTCAGCCGTCTTTTCTCCAAGCTGAAGAGCCCTAGACACTTTAGCCTTTCCTCATAGAGAAGTCGTCCCATACCCTTTATCATTTTCGTCGCCCTTCTCTGTTGGTTTGCCACAGCAGCTCTGCTCTGCTCTCTGGTATTGCACACTAACACTGGCCAAAACTATTGCATACCAGCTCCAGCTACCACTGCATCACTGGTACCACTAGCTGTATGCTGTAGTGTCTCTAAATGCTTCTGTTGCACTTTTGCACCTTTTCATTTTATTGGACAGCTAGCAATATTACCAATCTTCTTCAGTGTAGTGGAATAGCTTAATGGTTATAGCAGCCAGCTGAGAGAGCACTGAGGTTGCTGGTTCAAGTCCCATTGCAGCTTGCCATCAATAGTGCACAATAGTGTAAATAGCCATATTCTGTTACACCATCTAACTCTGGCTCTCTTCCACACTAGTTAGCTCCAATGCACAGCCATGCCAGTCAGTTCTAGTGCACGGCCACACCAGCCAATTCTTGACCCTCTCGGCAGGAATATAGCTCTGACTTAGGCACTGGACAGCTGTTGTGGCTTCAAAGTCACATTTAGCAACCTACCTTTTAGAGGTAAACTTCTGTTTGGAGAAGATCTAGAGAAGTTGAGTAAAGACCTAGTGGACTCTAAGTCTCGGAGATTGCTAGAGGGCAAGTCTCAAGATTCTTTTAAATCCTCTCAGCCTCGACTTAGGTTTCATAAGGTCAAGTGCTACATGCCAGGCAAATCTAACTTTCAGGGTTCCCACTTCAAGAAAGACGTTCTACCTTTCATGCTGACAGAACTCTGTTTAACACTGTAGGTGTACGATTGTCTTCTGCATCTCACAATAATGGGGGTCTCTGTTCACTCCTCGGGTTTCATAACTGCAGGACTGCTCTCCAGGTTCCATGAGGAGTGGAACAGAATTACCTCAGAGGGGAATGTAGAAATATACTGTCACTTGCTCTCAGTGAAATACAGGCCAATGGCTCAGGCTAAGAGCTAGGCCTCTTAAAATCAAAAATCATCTCTGATACAAAATACATTTCACTGCAGCACAAGCTGAAGTGAGTTACCAGAGAGCTGGCAAGGGAGGGGGCATTTGCTCTTGTCAACAATCCTGGGACTGGCACCTGCGAGAAGTCATGAGCTGAGATGTTATGGCTAATGCAAGTGAGTAATGGGTCAGGTGCAAGTAGAGGGGGGGGGGGGAAGCTGAGGCGGACAAAATGACCTGTGACGTTATTTCTTCGCAGATGTCCTAAACATAATTTGTTTATACTTAAGAAATGACTTCATATATTCTCAAGCCCTATCAACTGATAAGGGCCAAGAGCTCTGGTGAGAAAGCTAGGGTCCATTGAAATGAATAGGGTCAAAATAGTATAAAAAGGGGAGTCAGAAGGGTATTAGAATCAGAAGACTCTAGAAGGCTGGAGAGAGATGTGTCGTGAAGTGCTGTTCCACCATATGAATGCCTGAACTGCTTGCATTGTCTTTGGGTAAGATACCAATGCTAATAAATTATATTACTATATCCACTGCCTACTGGGTTTCTTTCTAATTGGAGTGTTTGCTACTGCCTAGACTGTTTAAAACTGTCATGAGCAGATACAGGGTTGGGATAATTAGGTATTTGGAGGGAACATGGAATCCTTTACAGGATAGTAGAAAACCTATGGCTTCCGCTGCCCAACAGAGGTGGCAGACCTAATTATTAATCATTTTGTCTTGGAAATACTAAAGCAGGGTTACAAACTGGAGTCCTCCCATTCCATTGCAGATTTTTTTCTTAGAATCTTCATGCAAGCTCCATCCCAAATATCAAGCAGTTCAATCCACTTTGCAAATGATTCTTCATTTAGGCACAGTCGAGACTGTCCTCAGTTGAAATTGGGGACAGGAGTTTTTCCATTTACTTTGTAGTTCCAAAGAAGGGAGCTTTCTTCCACCTGGGTTTAGACGTCAAGAGTCAGAGTACATAAGTAATGCCACACTGGGAAAAGACCAAAGGTCCATCGAGCCCAGCATCCTGTCCACGACAGCGGCCAATCCAGGGCAAGGGCACCTGGCAAGCTTCCCAAAGGTTCAACATTTCACATTGGGAACATTGTGGTTTGTAATAGTTTCAGACCGTCAGGGAGAGTTTCCCTGGATCTCAAGAAAGCATGCTTTCATATTCCTACTTCACCTTCCCACAGAAGATTTGTGATTTGCAGTCCTTGGGAAACATTATTAATTTGTCATTCAGCCTTTCCACATGACCAAGGACATTTTTTCAAGGTCATGGTAGTAGTAGCATTCTTCCTTCGCAAGGATGGATTGCAGATTCATCCATACCTCACAATTTGGCTGATTTACGACCCTTCCTGTCAAGAGCGTCAGCAAGTTTCATTCAAGATAGCTACTTTTCTTCAGTCCTTAGGATTGGTATTCCATTTACCAAGAGTCAGTTTCCAACACAAATCTTGGCGTATCTGGGAATGATATTCGACATAAGCTTAGGGAAGACATTTCTTCCTGTTGTTTATCAGCAAAAGATTCACACCCAAGTCAGGTTCTACTTTCCCTACCAGGTCCTGGGGTCTGGGAATATGTTCAAGTTCTGGGTGCAATGGCTTCTATCTTAGACGTTCTTCCATGGGCCAGATTTCACATCAGACCACTTCAGGGTTCCCTTCTCAACTGTTGGTCTCCATCTCTCTTGGACCCTCCAATCCAAACTCCGCCTTAACGTTGGCATTTAACTTTCAAAAATGAGACTATGATAAAATGAGGAGCAGCTGTGAGGATCAAAAATTTACATCAGGCGTGAATGCTGTTCAAAAATACCATCCTGGAAGCCCAGGCCAAATATATTCTGTGTATTAAAAAAGGAGGGAGGCAGACCAGATGACAGCTGCCATGTTTAAAAAGTGAGGTAAAGGAATCTATTAGAGCTAAAAGAAAATCCTTCAGAAAATGGAAGAAGGAACAGACTGAAAATAATAAGAAACAGCATAAGGAATTAGCACATATGAGTTATCTTGTTGGGCAGACTGGATGGACCGTGCAGGTCTTTTTCTGCCGTCATCTACTATGTTACTATGTTAAGTCAAATGCAAAGCGCTGATATTGAAGGCAAAGAGGGACTTTGAAAAAAAGATTGTGTTGAAAGCAAAGACATATTGTACATTTTTTTTAGGTATATTAAATGCAAGAAGCTGTCAAAAGAATCGGTTGGACCGCTAGATGACCGAGGGGTAAAAGGGTGGAATAGCAAAGAGGCGCTGAGTCTCTTGCAACATCAGAAGAGATAAACAGAAAGCAGACACTGAAAGTCCAAACAGGTTCTTTATTCGTACAGACCTGATGTGTTCACATTTCGCCAATTAGGCTGCGTCAGGGGTAGTGACATAAAACAGCTAACAAAGAGATAAAAGATATATCACAAAGTAATAAAATAGTTTTTTTAACATACAAATCGACAATAAACCAAATCTAAGGTATATATAAAAGAACATAAATATAAATCTTTAATTACTAAATTCTTAAAAACCACATACAATCAAAAAAGGACAAAAAGGCTTCTATGCTGGGTCATTGAGCAAATTATAAAATTCAAAACCAATATACTTAACCAGGGACAGAAAGGCTTAGCCGGATAGCAAAACTGATCATCCAAGATGACCTGAAGAAGTAACATAAAAATGAAAGGCATCTAGCATAGGCAAAGGGTAAACGCTTTTAATCTTATCTGTGACAAGGCTGAAGTGATAAATTAAAACCTACAACAGTAGTTGACTATAACAGTAAACCTCTCAAGCAGTGCTGGAGTAAAGCTTGTAGATTTACACCCTATATGTGTGTAAACAAAGAAACTGACACCTGTTATAAAAAGAATAATCAAAAAGTTTATTTTTATCGACTGCCCCCGTTGGACAGAAGCATCTGGGGAACGCCCAGATGGGAGCAAAGACTATTTTTATCAAGGATACAAAGATATATATATGCTTAGCAGGAATACAGAGATATATTTGCTCAGCTTTGATATTGCTTTGCTCAAGTCACATATATGCTGCTCTGTTTATATTCACTTTCTTTCACACTGAACCCAATGTGTACGTCATCCCTTTGAAGCTTGTTTTCACATTTCTTATCTTACAAATGGGTGCAATCAACATTCTTTCTGTTCCAGCACAGACTGTCTCTCCTCCCCCTTGCACTGTCTCTGCTTCGCACAAAGCTGCTTCTCAACTCAAGGTTAATATGACTCCCTCATTGCTTTCACGGGCCTGTGACTCATATCTCGTTTGCCTTAATGCTTACATTCCACTGACCATAGGAACTTCACACTATTCAACAGGTTCTCACTATATTTCTGTTCATTATTATTAACAAGCTGAAGATTTAAAACTTGAAACATTAAAACACTAAAGGTATAAAAAAACAGAGGATCAGAAAACACTGTTAAAAAATCAATTTATATTAAAAAAAATGGTAAAGGAGTAAACCTTACTTCAGCAGTAGTTTTTTCACAGAGAGTGGAGCAGCAGCTTCATACCTCTGATAGAGGGGAGGGGCATTTTTACATAGCTGCTACACTGCTATAATTATTGGCAATATCTAGATTTATTTAAAAGGAAAGTTATTAATATCTAGGGCAGTTTTAAAAGTAAAATAAAGTGTAAAGTCCTGGATCAGACACTACCATTTTGGTCCATTCAGCTAAAGAATTCCCCTTGATAGATAGCAGCACTTAGCTGACCATGGGAACTTATAATCCAACCCACCCCAGGGTTGTCCCATCATTTATAGTCAAAACCAACCTCATTAACTTTACTCCACAGTCATACACAGGCAGTCTTGCAGGCTGTTACTCCAACATAGTACACTGTTCATACCCCATTTCAACCAATCAGGATGACTTTTATTCTCTGCAATAATTGTGATGCTTTAGTTTCAAGGCCAATCATCTTGGAGACTCTTAACGCTTGTCCTCTCTGTCTTCAGCTATCTACTTTAAAACAAGAGCTCTGTAAAGTAATGCAAGAATTAGATGCAATTAAAGCAACTTATAGGGACTGTGCAGAATCATTAACTTCTCACACTTGCCTCAAAGGAATAAAGCCACATCAAGAACAGATGGTTCACAGTAGGCTCAGGCAGACCTTCATCATGTGACACAGAAGCATCCGCCCCGCACAACTGTTGCCCACTACAAAATTCTTTGCTCCACTACAGCACCATGATGTTCCTGAAAATAAAACTGAAGCGGAAAAAAAAGAAAAAGCAAGGAAGGGGGAACAAAAATATGAGAAGGTACCCAAAGAGAAAACACCCTCACAAATCACTAAAACCATAACATATACTAGGAAATGTACATGGAAAGCAATGACCACAAATGCTCGCAGTCTAAGCAATAAAATTCATGACCTTCAAGCCCTGATTTTGGAGGCTGACTTGGACATAGTTGCAGTCACAGAGACATGGCTCAATGGTTCCCATGAATGGGATGTAAACATACCAGGCTATAATCTTTTTAGGAAGGATAGAGAGGGATGTATAGGTGGAGGAGTAGCTCTGTATGTGAGAAATGATATCGCAGCGACTGAAATGACAGGGAACTGGGGAAAGGAAGAAGCGATATGGATCACCTTAAAAAGAGAGGATAGAACCTTGGTCCACGTGGGTGTTGTCTATAGACCCCCGACACAATTGGAAGAACTAGATAAAGATCTGATCGCTGATATTCAAAAGTTGGGGAAGAAAAGAGAGGTGCTGTTGTTGGGAGATTTTAATCTGCTGGATGTAGATTGGAAGGTTCCGTCTGCAAAATCGGAAAAAAGTAGAGAGATTGTGGATGCTTTCCAAAGTGCTCTGCTCAGACAATTGGTGAACGAACCCACGAGGGAGGGAGCCACGTTGGATCTGGTGCTCACAAATGGGGATAGTGTGTCAAATGTCCGAGTGGCTGCACACCTGGGAAACAGTGACCATCAAACGGTTTGTTTTGATGTAACGGCTCATGTGGATGGCGGCCACTCTAAACTCAAAGTCCTGGATTTCAAACGAGCTGACTTTAACAAAATGGGAGAATACCTGAGGAAGGAGCTGATGGGCTGGGAGGACATACGAGAAGTGGAAGGACAGTGGTCCAGGCTAAAAGAAGTAATAAACAGGGCCACAGACCTTTATGTAAGGAGAGTAAATAAAAGCAAGAGAAAAAGGAAACCGATATGGTTCTCAAAGCAAGTGGCTGAGAAAATAAAGATTAAAGAGTTAGCGTTCCAGAAATATAGAAAATCTCAAGAGGAGGAACACGGGGAGGAATACCGGATGAAACTGAAAGAAGCCAAGAGAGAGGTACGTCTGGCGAAGGCGCAAGCGGAAGAACAAATGGCTAGAAATGTAAGGAGGGGAGACAAAAACTTCTTCAGGTATATTAGTGAAAGGAGAAAGACTATAAAGGGAATTGTGAGACTAAAAGATACAACAAAACGCTATGTAGAAAATGATGAAGAAAAAGCCAATTTGCTAAATAGATACTTTTGTTCTGTTTTCACTGAAGAAAACCCTGGGGAAGGACCGAGAGGGACTGGCAAAAGTACACCTGAGAATGAGGTGGATAGAGCGCCGTTCACAGAAGAGAGTGTGTATGAACAACTTGGAAAGCTAAAGGTGGACAAAGCCATGGGGCCGGACGGGATCCACCCCAGAATACTGAGGGAGCTCAGAGAGGTTCTGGCGGGTCCTCTTAAAGACTTGTTTAATAAATCCTTGGAGACGGGAGAGGTTCCGAGGGATTGGAGAACGGCGGAGGTGGTCCCTCTTCACAAAAGTGGGGATAGGGAAGAAGCTGGAAACTACAGGCCGGTAAGCCTCACTTCGGTTATTGGAAAAGTAATGGAAACCATGCTGAAGGAAAGGATAGTGAATTTCCTGGAAGCCAATAAGTTGCAAGATCCGAGACAACATGGTTTCACCAAAGGGAAATCGTGCCAAACGAATCTCATTGAATTCTTTGACTGGGTGACAGGAGAATTAAATCAGGGATGTGCTATGGACGTCATCTACTTAGATTTCAGCAAGGCTTTTGACACGGTTCCCCACAGGAGGCTCTTAAATAAACTAGACGGCCTGAAGATAGGACCCGAAGTGGCGTCTGGTTGACGGACAGACGCCAGAGGGTGGTGGTGAATGGAGTTCGCTAGGAGGAGGGAAAGGTGAGTAGTGGAGTGCCTCAGGGATCGGTGCTGGGGCCGATTCTGTTCAATATATTTGTGAGTGACATTGCCGAAGGGTTACAAGGTAAAGTTTGCCTTTTTGCGGATGACACCAAGATTTCCAACAGAGTTGACACCCCGGAGGGAGTGGAAAACATGATAAAAGATCTGAAGAAGCTAGAAGAATGGTCTAACGTTTGACAATTAAAATTCAACGCGAAGAAATGCAAAGTGATGCACTTAGGGAGTAGAAATCCAAGGGAGACGTATGTGTTAGGCGGGGAGAGTCCTGATAGGCACGGACGGGGAGAGGGATCTTGGGGTGATAGTATCTGAGGACCTGAAGGCGACGAAACAGTGCGACAAGGCGGTGGCCTTAGCTAGAAGATTGCTAGGCTGTATAGAGAGGAGAGTGACCAGCAGAAGAAAGGAGGTTTTAATGCCCCTGTATAAGACGTTGGTGAGGCCCCACCTGGAGTATTGTGTTCAGTTTTGGAGGCCGTATCTTGCGAAGGATGTTAAAAAAATGGAAGCGGTGCAAAGAAAAGCTACGAGGATGGTATGGGATTTACGTTCCAAGACGTATGAAGAGAGGATTGCTGACCTGAACATGTACACCCTGGAGGAAAGGAGGAACAGGGGTGATATGATACAGATGTTCAAATATTTGAAAGGTATTAATCCGCAAACGAATCTTTTCCGGAGATGGGAAGGCGGTAGAACGAGAGGACATGAAATGAGATTGAAGGGGGGCAGACTCAGGAAAGATGTCAGGAAGTATTTTTTCACGGAGAGGGTGGTAGACGCTTGGAATGCCCTCTCGCGGGAGGTGGTGGAGATGAAAACGGTAACGGAGTTCAAACATGCGTGGGATATGCATAGAGGAATCCTGTGCAGAAGGAATGGATCCTCAGAAGCTTAGCTGAAATTGGGTGGCGGAGCAGGTGGGGGGAAGAGGGGGGTGGTGGTTGGGAGGCGAGGATAGGGGAGGGCAGACTTATACGGTCTGTACCAGAGCCGGTGATGGGAGGCGGGACTGGTGGTTGGGAGGCGGGAAATACTGCTGGGCAGACTTATATGGTCTGTGCCCTGAAAAGGACAGGTACAAATTCAAGGTAAGGTATACACATATGAGTTTGTCTTGGGCAGACTGGATGGACCATGCAGGTCTTTTTCTGCCGTCATCTACTATGTTACTATAGGGTCCGCCATCTTGGATCAGCCCAATATTTATAGAGCTGAGAGTCCTTCTCAAAATTAAAAAATTAGAACTACTTAAAAAATAATTATCACTTATGTAAAATCTGTTGAGGAGTCAAAATAAAAGTATAGAAAAAGGCTCCACAGATTAAAAAAAATTTTAATTGGCGTTTTTGCTGAAAAACTTAAATTAAAACCTAAGCCCAAAATCTGATTCCCTGAGTGATGCCCTTCATAAGTACATAAGTAATGCCATACTGGGAAAAGACCAAGGGTCCATTGAGCCCAGCATCCTGTCCCCGACAGCGACCAATCCAGGTCAAGGGCACCTGGCAGCTTCCCAAACGTACAAACATTCTATACATGTTATTCCCAAAATTGTGGATTTTTTCCAAGTCTATTTAGTAGCGGTCTATGGACTTGTCCATTAGGAAACCGGCCAAACCCTTTTTAAACTCTGCCAAGCTGACCGCCTTCATTATGTGTTGGGTGAAGAAAATTGTTCTCCTATTTGTTTCAAATGTACTACACTGTAGTTTCATCGCATGCCCCTTAGTCCTACTATTTTTGGAAAGCGTGAACAGACGCTTCACATCCACCTGTTCCACTCCACTCATTATTTTATATACCTCTATCATGTCTCCCCTCAGCCGTCTCTTCTCCAAGCTGAAAAGCCCTAGCCTCCTTAGTCTTTCTTCATAGGGAAGTTGTCCCATCCCCGCTATCATTTTAGTTGCCCTTCGCTACACCTTTTCCAATTCCACTATATATTTCTTGAGATGCAGCGACCAGAATTGGACACAATACTCAAGGTGCGGTCGCACAATGGAACGATACAATCGCCACTTAAAAACGGTAAAAAACGCTAAAAGTGTATGCGTTCCAGCGGCCATCTTAGAAGCATTCCACTGACGTCATCGGGTGTCCCTGGAGCTGGGATGCTTGAAAACATACATAAACTTTAAATCCAAAGCCATCTGAAGTCAGACTATTAAAATCTTAAAACTTTGTCTAAAATGCATTAAACTCTTCCTGACTCATGCTGAAAACTGTCATTATGGGATTTCCATATAAATTAATGTCTATAGAAAGATGATATGTGATTTTAGAAGTAAATAAATAAATGCACATACATAAAAGCAGTAAGTACCTAAAAAGTTGCATGTAAAAAAAAGTACATATAAATAAGAATAAAAGTTTATATAAAAAAGTATAAATAAATAATGTAAACCATCAAAGAATTATTAAAAGTGAATGTACAGTATAGCACATAGAAACATTATGTTTGGAGACAAATTTTTCATTAAAGAAGTGTAAAGCTAAAACAACTTACTTTGCAAGCCATACAAAATACATAAATAAAAACATGCCAACAAAATCAAAAACATGTACAGGAGGTGTATTAGTTCAAGACTACCGTGTTTCCCCGAAATAAGACACTGTCTTATATTTATTTTTCCTCCCCATAACACGGTAGGTCTTATTTTCGGGGGGATGTCTTATTTTCTGGGAAACATCGGTCGCCTCCCCCCCCCCCACCCGAGGTCGCCGGGCCCCCCCTTCATCGCTCCTGGAACTAACCTGAAGCTCCTTTCACCTTCGCAAGTTCTGATTAGGATTCAAAGCAGCAGAGCAGCAGGGCAGACCTCTCCTTCCTTCCGTGTCCCGCCCTCGCCTGACGTAACGTAACGTCAGGCGAGGGCAGGACACGGAAGGAAGAAGAGGTCTGCGCTGCTGGTTTCAATCCGAACTTGTGAAGGTGAAAGGAGCTTCAGGTTAGTTCCGGAAGCGACGGAGGGGGGGCCCGGCGACTTCGGGTGGGGGGGGGCGACCTCGGGTGGGTGGCTCTCGGCGGCCCTGCTTAAAAAAAAAGTTTGGTAGGTCTTACTTTTGAGGGGATGTCTTATATTTTAAATTTGCAGGAAAACCCCGGTAGGTCTTATTTTCGGGGTAGGTCCTATTTTCGGGGAAACACAGTATTTGTACCACAGCATTAACAGAATCTAACAGCCTCTGCAGGATCTAATTTAGTATTCCCCCCATCCCTAGGACAACTCCTTATTTATTGTCAGTTATTGTAATTAGGGTAACAAGCAAGGAGTGCTCTTATGGAGTTTTAAATACATTTCATCACCATCTAAGAAGGAAATACTAAATAAATCATACAATATACTATATAAAGTAAAAGACACTTTTATATTAGGCTAATATCCTTAATACTGTAGCAAGTTTTAAATTATTGAAAAACTCAAAAACAGTAAGATGGAGTCAGCAGTCCAGCAGCGAGAGGGGTGCTATCCAGTCTTTTGTATTGAGCATTACTTGCAGCAAGATGGCCGACTGGTAGGACGTGCTGTGGGGAGCTCCGCCGTGGATCGATCCAGAGTCGATTCCTTCGGACTCCGGGGTCGATTCCCCAGTGCTCCGCTCCGGTCCCCCCCCCCCCCCCCCCCCCCAGAGGATCCGGCACTGCTCGGGGTTTGCCAACTCCGGGATCCGCGTCGGGGGACGGTTTGGGCTCTCCATCGCTGCGGCTGTGAGGCGGCCGCGTGCTGTCGGGGACCGAGTTCGCCAAGTCCGGCCGCCCGCTCCCCGGCAGGAACTGCCCGGGCCGTGTCGGGTGAGAGCACCGTGTGACCCGGGTGAGCTGGAGCAAGCTCGCCCGCGGCCTCGTGGTGCGCACCCGACCTCGTGGCGCGGCCCGACCCGACCCGGTGGTCCAGGGGGCCCACCGCGGCGCCTCTGGTAACTGTGTGGTTTCAGGCTGTGGACCTGGTTTGGGGTTGCCTCTGGCGCTTGCTTCGAGTGTTGCCCACACCGGCCGAGGATCTCCGGATCTTCCGGCGGCCCGACGCCCACGCTGCCCATCCTCCAGTGGCCTGCCCCCATCGCGGTGCCGGGTCCTCGGGGCGGGGTACTGTGCTTCCACGGCGGGCCTGACTTCCGTGCGCCTTGCTGCTCTGCTGCTTTGTGGGCACTGAGTGCGGCTGCCCAGCTGCTCCAGTTTGCCCCGGTCCACCCTCCCCGGCTTCTCCCTGCTTGCTGCTTCAGTCCACCGGCTCCAGCTTTCCCCCTGCTGGCTCCGGGCTGCTCATCTGCTCCAGTGTCTTCCAGCCCGCCTGATCCTCCTTGCTTGCTCCTGTCCATCTGCACCAGCGTGTTCCAGCTTGTTCCAGTCCTCCTATCCATCTGATCCCAGCTTGTCCCAGTCCACAGATCTAGCCTTTCTTCTGCTGTCCAGTCCGCAGATCCAGCTTTCTCCCTGCGTGTTCCAGTCCTTCGACTCCAGTGTGTTCCAGTCTGCAGATCCAGCGTGTTCCACTCCATCGACTCCAGCGTGTTCCGACTATCGGCTCCACTGTGTTCCAGTCCGACTGATCCAGCTTCTCACTGTTTGCTCCAGTCCACTGGCTCCAGCATGTTCCAGCTCGTTCCAGTCCACCTGATCCAGCTTCTCCGTGTTTGCTCCAGTCCACTGGCTCCAGCAGGATCCAGCTCATTCCAGTGCTCCTGATCCACCTTGTTCCAGTCCGCCGTTCCAGCCTTCCCCCTGCCTGTTCCAGTCCATCGGCTCCAGCGTGTCCCGGTCCGCCTGACCCAGCTTCTCCCTGCTTGCTCCAGTCAATCCGCTCCAGCGTGTTCAAGCTTGTTCCAGTCCTCCTGATCCCAGTTTGTTCCAGTCCGCCTGATCCAGCTTCTCCCTGCTTGCTCCAGTCAATCCGCTCCAGCGTGTTCAAGCTTGTTCCAGTCCTCCTGATCCCAGTTTGTTCCAGTTCGCCTGACCCAGCTTCCCCCGCTTGTTCCAGTCCATCGGCTCCAGCGTGTTCCAGTCCATCGGCTCCAGCGTGTTCCAGCCCGCCTGATCCTTCCAGTCTATCGGCTCCAGTATGTTCCAGTCCGCCTGATTCAGCTTCTTCCAGCTTGCCCCAGTCCACCGGATCCAGCGTGTCCAGCTACTTCCAGCCGCCGATCCAGCCTTCCCCCTGCTGTCCATCAACTCCAGTGTGTTCCAGCTTGCCTGACCCAGCCTCTCCTTGCTTACTCCGATTCTTCTGCTCCAGCGTGTTCCAGCTCGTTCCAGTCTTCCTGATCCCAGCTTGTCCGTCTGCTCATCCTGACACAGTTCATCTGTTCCTGCTCGTTCCAGCCTGTCCATCTGTTCCTGCCTATTCCTGCTTGTTCCTGCTTGCCTCAGCTTGTTCCGGCTTGCTCCAATCCATCTGCCTGTTAACAAATCGAGTAACCTGCCTGCCTGCTTGCGAGCCTCTCAGCCATTGACTTACCTAATCGCCAACCCAAAACCTAGCGTCAAGCCCTATCTATCTGATTAACATCTCAATCATTACATAGGCACCTGTTAACTCCTTAACACCTCATTCACTTACAGTCACCTGTTACACCTCAGTCACCACCTATGGCCCCTGTCCATGTTCTCTTCCTTGCCCTGTCCCTTCCTAATCTTCTTTCCCCCCCCCACTCCCACTGTCTACCATTAGAACTACCTGCTGCCCTCCCACCCTGCCCGCCACCGCAATACCCTATTCACCTCCATCCCTCACCTCACCATCCCTCTTGTCCCCCTCCTCCTTCCTAGCTCTCGACCTTCGGCACTTCCTTCCTGCCATCAACCCATCCCCTTTCCTCCTAAGTACACCCCATCTTCGTCGCCTCCGTCGCCCGACCTCCCCCACCCTCCTCCTCACTCTCTTGCTCCTCCTCCTCCTCCTGCTATCCGCGGGAGACATTAACCCTAATCCAGGTCCCCCTCACCTGTCCCCGTCGTATCCCTGCGAACGATCCCAGGACGTCTCCAATCTCATCTCTATTCCCCTCCTTCCCCCTTCCTCCCTCCCCTTCTCATGTGCTTTGTGGAATGCCCACTCAGTCTGCAACAAACTGCCTCTCACCCACGATCTCTTTATCTCTCGCTCCCTTCAACTGCTCGCCCTAACCGAAACTTGGATCTCCCCGGAAGACTCTGCCTCAGTTGCAGCCCTCTGCCATGGGGGCTATCTCTTCTCCCACACGCCCTGCCCAGTTGGCCGCGGCGGAGGTGTTGGGCTACTACTCTCACCCTCCTGTAGTTTCCAACCCCTCCACCTTCCGCAGTCTCACTGCTTCTCATCCTTTGAAGCCCATTCCATCCAGCTATTCTACCCATTACCACTCAGAGTGGCAGTCATTTACTGCCCCCCTGATAAATCCTTCCCTTCCTTCCTTACCGACTTTGATGCTTGGCTCCCTGTCTTTCTTGACCCCTCATCTCCGTCCCTCATTCTCGGAGACTTTAATGTACATGCTGATGACCTATCCGACCCCCATGCTTCTAAGTTCCTCACCCTAACATCCTCCTTCAACCTCCAGCTGTGCTCCACCACCCCTACTCACCGTGACGGCCATTGTCTTGACCTCGTCCTCTCCTCCTCCGGCTCACCCTCCAATTTCCACGTCTCAACTCTTCCTCTCTCCGACCATCACCTGATCACATTCACACTTCTTCACCCCCCCCCCCCCTTCACCCCGTCCAACTTTAACCACCACCTCCAGGAACCTCCAGGCTATTGACCCCTCCACCTTATCATCTACTATCTCTAATCTCCTCCCCTCCATCACGTCCTCCGCAACTGTCGACAAAGCGGTCTCCGCTTACAATACCGCTCTCTCCTCTGCATTGGATACCCTCGCACCATCAATCTCCCGTCCCACAAAACGCACCAATCCCCAGCCCTGGCTGACTCCTTGCATCCGTTACCTTCGCTCCTGCACCCGATCCGCTGAGCGCCTCTGGAGGAACTCTCATACCCTTTCAGACTTCCTTCACTACAAATTCATGCTATCCTCCCTCCACTCCTCCCTATTCCGTGCAAAACAGGACTATTACACCTAATTGACCAATTCTCTCAGCTCCAACCCTCGTCGTCTCTTCACCACCCTTAACTCCCTCCTAAAAGTGCCCCCCGCTCCTACTCCCCCTTCTCTCTCTCCTCAATCACTGGCCGACTATTTCCGCGACAAAGTGCAAAAGATCAACCTTGAGTTCACGACCAAGCCACCACCTCCTCTTCACCCTTTAACCCTCTCCCTCATCCAACCTACCCAGGTCTCTTTCTCCTCCTTCCCTTAGATGACTGAGGATGAAACTTCCCGCCTTCTTTCCTCCTCGAAATGCACCACCTGTTCCTCTGATCCCATCCCCACCAACCTACTCAACACCATCTCCCATACCGTCACCCCCGCCATCTGTCGCATCCTCAACCTCTCTCTCTCCACTGCAACTGTCCCTGACACCTTCAAGCACGCCGTTGTCACACCTCTCCTCAAAAAACCTTCACTTGACCCTACCTGCCCCTCCAACTACCGCCCCATTTCTCTTTTACCCTTCCTTTCCAAAATACTTGAGCGCGCCGTTTATAGCCGCTGCCTTGATTTTCTCTCCTCTCACGCCATCCTCGATCCACTTCAATCCGGTTTTCGCCCTCTGCACTCGACTGAAACGGCACTCTCTAAAGTTTGCAATGACCTGCTCCTGGCCAAATCCAGAGGTCACTACTCCATCCTCATCCTCCTCGATCTTTCCGCCGCGTTTGACACTGTCAATCATGATTTACTTCTTGCCACGCTGTCCTCTTTTGGGTTCCAAGGCCCTGTCCTCTCTTGGTTCTCCTCTTATCTCTCCCACCGCACCTTCAGGGTACACTCCCATGGATCTTCCTCCACTCCCATCCCACTATCTGTTGGAGTTCCCCAGGGATCTGTCCTTGGACCCCTTCTCTTCTCAATCTACACCTCTTCCCTGGGCTTGCTGATCTCGTCTCATGGTTTTCAGTATCACCTTTATGCTGATGACACCCAGCTATACCTCTCCACACCTGACATCACTGCGGAGACTCAGGCCAAGGTATCGGCCTGTTTATCCGACATTGCGGCATGGATGTCCAACCGCCACCTGAAGCTGAACATGTCCAAGACCGAGCTCCTTGTCTTTCCTCCTAAACCCACTTCTCCTCTTCCTCCACTCTCTATCTCTGTTGATAACACCCTCATCCTCCCCGTCCCATCTGCCCGCAACCTCGGAGTCACCTTCGACTCCTCCCTCTCCTTCTCTGCGCATATCCAACAGACTGCCAAGACCTGTCGCTTCTTCCTCCTCAATATCAGCAAAATTCGCCCTTTCCTCTCTGAGCATACCACCAGAACTCTCGTCCACGCTCTCATTACCTCTCGCCTCGATTACTGCAACTTACTCCTCACCGGCCTCCCACTCTGCCATCTATCCCCCCTTCAATCCATTCAGAACGCTGCTGCACGTCTTATATTCCGCCAAAACCGTTATACTCACACCACCCCTCTCCTCAAATCACTTCATTGGCTTCCGATCAGATATCGCATACAATTCAAGCTCCTCCTCCTTACCTACAAATGCACTCAGTCTGCGGCTCCTCACTACCTCTCCACCCTCATCTCCCCTATGTTCCCGCCCGCAACCTCCGCTCACAGGACAAAGCCCTTCTCTCAGTACCCTTCTCCACTACTGCCAACTCCAGGCTCCGCTCATTCTGCCTTGCCTCACCCTATGCCTGGAATAATCTTCCTTTACCCATACGCCATGCCCCCTCCCTACCCATTTTCAAATCTCTGCTTAAAACTCACCTCTTCAATGCTGCCTTCGGCGCCTAACCGCTCGAGAAAAATATAAAATACCCCAATCTATCCACCCTATCAGATTAACTGTTCACTCGTCCTCTAGATTGTTCACTTGTCTTTAGATTGTTCTCTTGTCTTTTAGATTGTAAGCTCTTTGAGCAGGGACTGTCCTTCTATGTTTGAATTGTACAGCGCTGTGTAACCCTAGTAGCGCTTTAGAATGGTTGTTGTTGTTGAGTGTCACAATGTATGATTATCTCCCAGTTGGTGAGATGTCATATGTTTGCGCCCGATGCAAAGAGCTCCTAGCTCTTAGAGAACGTGTCCGTTCTCTTGAGGCTAGAGTAACAGACTTGGTGGATCTGAGGGAGACAGAGAGGTACATAGAGGAGACCTACAGGGATGTTGTAGAGAAGTCCCATCTCCAGTCTAGTAGCCCTTGTGCTACCTTGGAGGAGGGAGGTCTCCTAGAAGGAGAGCATCACCCTGGTGAAGTAGGAAGTACTCCTGTAGCCAGGACCTGCCCACCAGGGGATGTACTATCCTCTCGCACCGAGGATATGTCTTCAAGTGCTGCCTGGGAGGGAAAGGTTAGGACAGCTATTGTAGTTGGTGATTCGATCATTAGGCATATAGATACCTGGGTGGCTGGTGGACGTGAGGATCGCCTGGTGACTTGCCTGCCTGGTGCGAAGGTGGCAGACCTCACGCGTCACCTAGATAGGATTTTAGATAGTGCTGGGGAGGAGTCCGCTGTCTTGGTACATGTGGGTACCAATGACATAGGAAAATGGGGAGAGAGGTTCTGGAAGCCAAATTTAGGATCTTAGGTAGAAAGCTCAAATCCAGATCCTCTAGGGTAGCATTTTCTGAAATGCTACCTGTTCCACGTGCAGGGCCCAAGAGACAGGCAGAGCTCTAGAGTCTCAATGCGTGGATGAGACAATGGTGCAGGGAGGAGGGTTTTAGATTTGTTAGGAACTGGGCAACATTCTGGGGAAGGGGGAGCCTATTCCAAAAGGATGGGCTCCACCTTCACCAGAATGGGACCAGGCTGCTGGCATCGGCATTTAAAAAGGAGATAGAGCAGCTTTTAAACTAGAAATGGGGGGAAGGCCGACAGTCGCTCAAAAGCGCATGGTTCGGGAAAAGGTATCTTGCAAAGATACCTCTCAAACAGGGAAGATACGGTTTCTGGATAGTGAGGTTGCACAACAGACCGTGGTAGACCAGGTGCCCTTAAATACAACTAAAGATCAGACAAAAGATGTCAAATCAATAGTGTCAGTTACTAAGCATCATGCAAATAAGAACAACAAACATACTCTGAAATGTCTATATGCAAATGCTAGGAGTCTAAGATGGGAGAGTTGGAATATATTGCACTAAACGAAAAATTGGATATAATAGGCATTACTGAGACCTGGTGGAAGGAGGATAACCAGTGGGACACTGTCATACCGGGGTACAAAGTATATCGTAGTGATAGGGTGGATCGAATTGGTGGAGGGGTAGCATTGTATGTTAAGGAGGGCCTTGAATCAAATAGATTGAAAATTCTGCAGGACACAAATCACACCTTTGAATCATTGTGGGTTGAAATTCCATATATAAAAGGGAAAAAAATGGTGATAGGAGTGTACTACTGTCCGCCTCGCCAGGATGAGCAGGTAGACACAGAAATGATAAAAGAAATCAGAGACGCGAACAAAATGGGCAATGTGATAATAATGGGTGACTTCAATTATCCAAATATAGACTGGGTAAATGTAACATCGGGACACGCTACAGAGATACAATTCCTTGATGAAATCAAGGACAGCTTTATGGAGCAACTGGTGCAGGAGCCGACGAGAGAAGGAAAAATTCTAGACTTGGTCCTTAGTGGAGCGCATGATCTGGTGAGGGACGTTATGGTACTGTGGCCGCTTGATAACAGTGACCATAATATGATCAGTTTTGATATCGACCTTGAAGTAACTGTACACAGAAAGTCAAATACGTTAGCGTTTAACTTTAAAAAAGGAGACTATGATAAAATGAGAAGAACGGTAAAAAAAAAACTTAGGGGGGCAACTGAGAGAGCAAAAAACTGTACAACAGGCGTGGACGCTGTTCAAAAATACCATCCTGGAGGCCCAGGCCATACATATTCCGCGAATTGGAAAAGAAAGACGGAACTCCAAAAGACAGCCGGCCTGGTTGAAAAGTGAGGTGAAGGAAGCTATTAGGGCTAAAAGAAACACCTTCAGAAAATGGAAGAAGGAACCGTCTGAAAATAACAAGAAGCAGCATAAGGAGTGTCAAAGCAAATGCAAGGCGCAGATAAAGAAGGCCAAGAGGGATTACGAAAAAAAGATAGCATTAGAGGCAAAAAAACATAGTAAAAAAAATTTTCGGTATATTAAAAGCAGGAAGCCGGCAAAAGAATCGGTTGGGCCGCTGGATGACCGAGGGGTAAAAGGGGCGATCAAGAAAGACAAAGACGTAGCGGAGAGACTGAATGAATTCTTTGCTTCGGTCTTCACCGAGGAAGATTTGGGTGGGATACCGGTGTCGGAAATGGTATTTCAAGCGGACGAGTCGGAGAAACTTACTGACTTCACGATAAACCTGGAGGACGTAATGGGGCAGTTCGGCAAACTGAAGAGTAGCAAATCTCCTGGACCGGATGGTATTCATCCTAGAGTACTGATAGAACTGAAAAATGAGCTTGCGGAGCTACTGCTAGTGATATGCAACTTATCCTTAAAATCGAGCATGGTACCGGAAGATTGGAGGGTGGCCAATGTAACGCCCATTTTTAAAAAAGGCTGCAGGGGAGATCCGGGAAATTATAGACGTTGGTGCCGGGGAAAATGGTAGAGGCTATTATTAAAAACAAAATTACACAGCACATCCGAGGACATGGATTACTGAGAACGAGTCAGCACGGCTTTTGTGTGGGGAAATCTTGCCTGACCAATTTACTTCAATTCTTTGAAGGAGTAAACAAACATGTGGACAAAGGGGAGCCGGTTGATATTGTGTATCTGGATTTTCAAAAGGCGTTTGACAAGGTACCTCATGAAAGGCTACAGAGGAAATTGGAGGGTCATGGGATAGGAGGAAATGTCCTATTGTGGATTAAAAACTGGTTGAAGGATAGGAACAGAGAGTGGGTTAAATGGGCAGTATTCACAATGGAGAAGGGTAGTTAGTGGGGTTCCTCAGGGGTCTGTGCTAGGACCGCTGCTTTTTAATATATTTATAAATGATTTAGAGATGGGAGTAACTAGCGAGGTAATTACATTTGTTGATGACACAAAGTTATTCAAAGTCGTTAACTCGCGACAGGATTGTGAAAAATTACAAGAGGACCTTACGAGACTGGGAGACTGGGCGGCTAAATGGCAGATGACGTTTAATGTGAGCAAGTGCAAGGTGATGCATGTGGGAAAAAAGAACCCGAATTATAGCTACGTCATGCAAGGTTCCACGTTAGGAGTTACGGACCAAGAAAGGGATCTGGGTGTCGTCGTCGATAACACACTGAAACCTTCTGCTCAGTGTGCTGCTGCGGCTAGGAAAGCGAATAGAATGTTGGGTATTATTAGGAAAGGTATGGAAAACAGGTGTGAGGATGTTATAATGCCGTTGTATCGCTCCATGGTGCGACCGCACCTTGATTATTGTGTTCAATTCTGGTCACCGCATCTCAAGAAAGATATAGTAGAATTGGGAAAAGGTGCAGCGAAGGGCGACTAAAATGATAGCGGGGATGGGACGACTTCCCTATGAAGAAAGACTAAGGAGGCTAGGGCTATTCAGCTTGGAGAAGAGACGGCTGAGGGGAGACATGATAGAGGTATATAAAATAATGAGTGGAGTGGAACAGGTGGATGTGAAGCGTCTGTTCACGCTTTTCAAAAATACTAGGACTAGGGTGCCATGCGATTAAACTACAGTGTAGTAAATTTAAAACAAATCAGAGAAAATTTTTCTTCACCTAACGTGTAATTAAACTCTGGAATTCATTGCCGGAAAATGTGGTGAAGGCGGTTAGCTTAGCAGAGTTTAAAAAGGGGTTGGACGGTTTCTTAAAGGACAAGTCCATAATCCGCTACTAAACGGACGGAAAAATCCAAAATCCCAGGAATAACTTGTATGGAATGTTTGTACGTTTGGGAAGCTTGCCAGGTGCCCTTGGCCTGGATTGGCCGCTGTCGTGGACAAGATGCTGGGCTCGATGGACCCTTGGTCTTTTCCCAGTATGGCATTACTTATGTACTTATATGCAGGCTAAAAGATGCAAATCCTTATTCAAACCATATGGATGTACAGTGTTAACATCAAAAATAAACTTTTGTTCTGTTTTCACAAGGATTTTGTCCACTTTCCCGCCTCACCTTGAAGGTTTGATTTTACAGATAACAAAAGACTTGTATTCCTCGAATTTGTGACCATGTGCTCTAAGGAATGTTCCACTAGGGGTTTCTCTGAGATTCTTCTCTTGATGACACTTTTATGCTCTATTATTCTTTTATTGAGTGTTCTTTTGGTTTTTCCTATATACATGAGGTTACAAGCATATACAACACAGCTAGATTGTCAGAGAAATCTCTTAAAATGTATGGCTTCTTATTGACAGGGTGAATGATGGATGTAGTTTTGAGATTGACTGGACAGACTGAACATTTACCACAGGGGTAGTGACCAAGGGGAGTAGTCTTCTCATATGTTACATGTTTGTTATAGTCTGATGACACTAGAAAGTCTTTCAAATTCTTACCTCTCCTATAGGAGACAAGTACATAAGTAATGCCATACTAGGAAAAGACCAAGGGTCCATCGAGCCCAGCATCTTGTCCACGACAGCGGCCAATCCAGGCCAAGGGCACCTGGCAAGCTACCCAAACGTACAAACATTCTATACATGTTATTCCTGGAATTGTGGATTTTTCCCAAGTCCATTTAGTAGCGGTTTATGGACTTGTCCTTTAGGAAACCATCCAACCCCTTTTTATCAAAATATCCTTACTTTGAAAAAAGCTTTGTTTGTAGAAAGTGCCAATGTTTTTTCATTATCCTTATAATCTCGTTGGACAGGTGGTTAAATTCTAAGTACAAACCACCCTGTCACCGATTTCCCTTTCTCTTTTCTTTAGTAAATCTTCTCTGGTGTACTGTTCTGCTCTAAGGAACCCATTATTAATACAATGATCAGGATAGCCCCTGGATTTAAAACAGTTTTAAGATCCCTCGCTCTTCCTTTATACATATGTTTGTCCGAACATACTCTCTTAACCCTTAAAAATTGACTAAAGGGAAGATTGTTTTTGAGTGATCTGCTGTGACAACTAGAGAAATGAAGGAGCTTATTGACGTCGGTTGGCTTTCTGTATATGTCTGTATAAAAATTGCCATTTTTCTGGGAGATAAGCATATCTACGAATGGAATGCTAGACATATTCTAATCTGAAATGTATATTTTAATCTTGTATATTAATCCAGTCATAGAAGTTAGTCCGTTTTTACATTGCCTGCCCATATCATGAGTACATCATCTATATACCTCTTCCAAACTAACACATGTTCCTGAAATGGGTGATCTGTCAAAAATATGTTATCAAATCTGGCCATATACAAAATGGCAATTGAAGGAGCCATGGTACAGACTATATCTGTTCCTTTAATTTGTAAATAAAATCTGTTAAAACTATTTCTGCTAGAGAGACTATGAATACTGGGATTTTTCTAAAATGTGAATTCATTCTTTAACTGTCTCTAATAATACCTAATGCAGCATCTTGTAGAATGTTGGTATTCAACGACTCCACATCAAGCGTAACTAATAGGCATTCCTCATTTACTTTGTACTGATTAAAAATATTAATGATGTCGAGTCTTTGACATATGATAGTATTTGAGGTATCCATGGGCTCAAGAATTTATTAAAAAATGGATAGTGGTTCTAGAATGGATTTGTTTCCTGATACAATGGGTTTTCCTAGTGGATTCTGCAAACATTTATATATTTTAGGCAGAAAGTATTTTAGGAGGAAAGGAGAAACAGGGGTGATATGATACAGACGTTCAAATATTTGAAAGGTATTAATCCGCAAACGAACCTTTTCCGGAGATGGGAAGGTGGCAGAACTAGAGGGCATGAAATGAGATTGAAGGGGGGCAGACTCAAAAAAAATATCAGGAAGTATTTTTTTCACGGAGAGAGTGGGTGGATGCTTGGAATGCCCTCCCGCGGGAGGTGGTGGAGAGGAAAACGGTAACGGAATTCAAACATGCGTGGGATAAACATAAAGGAATCCTCCTGTTCAGAAGAAATGGATCCTCAGGAGCTTAGCCAAGTTTGGGTGGCAGAGCTGGTGGTTGGAGGCGGGGCTGGTGGTTGGGAGGTGAGAATAGTGCTGGGCAGACTTATACGGTCTGTGCCAGAGGTGGGGATAGTGCTGGCCAGACTTATATGGTCTGTGCCCTGAAATGACAGTTTACAAATCAAGGTAAGATATACACAAAAAGTAGCACATATGTCTTGTTGGGCAGACTGGATGGACTGTGCAGGTCTTTTTCTGCCGTCATCTACTATGTTATGTTACTATATGTAAAAAGTAAGGTGTCTACTGTTAACAATTCAAATTCTTTTTCCACCTTCTATACCTATCTGTAGAATGGAATCAATGGAGCATTTAATCTCCATTCTACAGATAGGTTTAGAAGGTGGCTACATAACGGGAAAAGAATTTGAATTTTTACCAGTAGAATTTCCACAGACACCTTGCTTTTACATTCTGCCTAAAATACATTAATGTCTGCAGAATCCATCAGGAAACTGGGAAGGTCTGGAACAATTATTGCAGATAGGTAGAGCTAACATATGTGGCATTGAATGGCATGATGAGAAGTGCAGGACCATGGGAAACCCTGTTCAAATCCTGCTGCTTCTCCTTGTGTCTTAGACAAGTCACTTAACCCTCCACTATCTCAGATACAGACTTAGGGCCCTGTCTACTAAGCCATGCTGTAGGCACATTAACTTTGTTGAGTGTGTGTTTATCTTTTGTTTTTTCCATGCTCATTCAAGTTTCCTGGATTGTGTTTTTAGCTTTTTCAGTTCATCGTTGAACCATGGTATCGAGTTAAGTTTATGTGAAGTTCTTGTTCGTAAGGGTGCTATTTCGTCTAGTATGCATTTGCATCTTTTATCCCGTTCCAAGAGGTAGTATATGGAGTCTGTGCTGTCCATTCATTGTTGTATATCTGTTGCCAGAATGTTTTCGTGTCTACCTGACCTCTGGCTTTAAGATTAATATGGGGAAATCTTAGGCTCTGAATATTACTGTCTCTGAGGAACAAGTAGATAGGGTGAAGACCAACTTTTCCTTTCATTGGGCGAAAAAGTTTATTTGTTACTTAGGGGTTAACTTGACATGCAGTCTAACTGATCTGTATGAGGTAAATTTCCTTGGGAAATTGTGTGAGATGTTTTTAGAATTGGATCGGTGGGAGGGATTGACAATTTCTTGGCTGGGCCGTATTAATGCGGTTAAGATGATCTTGCTTCCTAAGCTGCTTTTTCTTTTTATGGCTCTTCCTATCTCCTTACCTGATCAGTTTTTCCAGGGCTTGCAGCGAACGTCTTTTCCTTAATCTGGAGAAGGAGGCTGTCGCTCTGTGGTCGTGACCACCCTCAGACTTACCTATTTCTGGGGTCAGCATCTGTGCTGGCTTCTGTCTGTTTCTGTGTTAGTCTTTGTCTCTGTCTCTGTGCTGACTGCTTCACTGACCTCACCTGTGTGGGCTATGCCTCTCTGAGGAGCCAGCATCTAAGATGGCTCCCGCTTGTTTTGTGCCAGCTTCCAAGATGGCTCCTGCCTGTTCTTCCTATGTGTTCCAAGCCTCTCCTTGGTGTGTGTGTGTTCCCTGCTCCTGTCCTGCAGTAGGTGACATCAGTGAGAGCCTTCATAAGGAAATGCTGTGCTTGCATTCAGGGCCTTTGCATAGTAAGTAAGAGTGTTATGCCAAAAGGTCAGGTTAGTGAGTGTACTGTTGCGCTGCCACATAGCCTGTCTCTGGGGCTCTTGCACATCTGCTTATTGTGTCTGTGGACTGCTAGTCCTTCCGTGTGGGCTCTTGCCCCTCTGCTTGTGTGCCTGTGGACTGCTAGTCCTTCTGATGCTCCACTCTGTGTTTGGAGCCACTGAATCTTCAGCCTTTGTGGGTTCCCTGTCTGTGTTGGGAGCTGCTGAAGCTTCAGCATGTGTTTGATCCCTGTCTGTGTTTGGAGCTATTTAGCTTCCAGCCTTTGCTTGTTCTCTGTGGGTGGTTGTTAGCTCCGGAAGCTTCAGCCATTGCCCTGACCTCTGCTAGTGCCTGGTTTATTTTCTGCCTGCTGCCTGTCTCTGACTATTGCCTGAACCCAGATATTCTCTGCTTGCTGCCTGTCTCTGACTATTGCCTGAACCCAGATATTCTCTGCTTGCTGCCTGTCTCTGACTATTGCCTGAAACCCAGATTTCTCTGCTTGCTGCCTGGTCTCTGACTATTGCCTGAACCCAGATATTCTCTGCTTGCTGCCTGTCTCTGACTATTGCCTGAACCCAGATATTCTCTGCTTGCTGCCTGTCTCTGACTATTGCCTGAACCCGGATATTCTCTGCTTGCTGCCTGTCTCTGACTATTGCCTGAACCCGGATATTCTCTGCTTGCTGCCTGTCTCTGACGGTAGTCTGAACCCGGATACTCTCTGTGTCCTTCTACCTAGCTTGTACATATGTCCTGACCCCTGCTTCTGCCCAGCTTATGTGTAGTACCCTGTATCCTGCCTCTGCCTAGCTATGTGTGTATATCTTGAGTGTATTTCCTGACTCCTGCCTCTGCCTAGCTAGTGTGTAATATCTTGAGTGTATTTCCTGAATCCTGCCTCTGCCTAGCTAGTGTGTATATCCTGAGGGTATATCCTGAATCCTGTCTCTGCTAGCCGTTGTGTACGTCTTGTCCCTTGGTCTGTCTTGTCTTTCTGGCTTAGTGGCTGCAAGCAGCTTTCAGTCCTAATCTAGTTTAGTTCTGTGCCTAGCTGCCCTCGTGTTTCCCAGACCCGGAGTGGGTTCCTCTGGATCTTCAGTTCCTGCTCTGTCCTACAAGTCCTGCTGGCCACCCGCACTCTGGAGCTCAACTCCGGAGGAACGGTGGTCAAGCGCAGGTGAAGCTGTCCTATTCTGCCTGTTCTAGTTGCCTGCCTTTGTTACTACTCCAGTCCCGAGTTCCAGTCCTGCTCTTCCTTGTATCCAGTTCCAGGGTTGGTCTTGCTGCCTCTGCGCTCCTCGGCAGTGGTCCAAGGGCTCACGATTTCCGGTCCTGACAGAGGCCACCGAGAGTGCAAAGGAAGGTGATCTACCAAATGCGTACACATGTGGGGATAGGTGTTCCTTCCTTTGTAGACTATTATCAAGCTGTTCACCTCCAAATTCTATCAGATTGGCTCTGGGGAACAGGGAAGATCTGGCAGTCCCTTGAGCTGACATGGCTTGCTCTTTTTCCACTGAAAGCTATCCCTTGGCTGCCAGATCAGCTTTTGCGGAAGATTGCCTGCAGTGCTCCACCACTCCTCTGTTGGCCCTTGCTGGTTTAGAGCCTTTCCTCATAGGGAAGTTATCCCATCCCCTTTATCATCTTTGTGGCCCTTCTCTGCACCTTTTCTAATTCCACTATATCTTTCTTGAGATACGGTGACCAGAATTGAACACAATATTCGAGGTGCGGTCGCACCATGGAGCGATATAAAGGCATTATAACATCCTCGTTTTTATTTTCCATTCGTTTCCTAATAATACCTAACATTATAGTTGCTTTCTTTGCCATAGTAGCACACTGAGCAGAGGGTTTCAAAGCATCGTCAACGATGACTCCTAGGTCCTTTTCCTAGTCAGTGACTCCTAATGCGTAACATTGCATCACGTATCTATATTTCATGTTCCTGTTTCCCACATGCATCACTTTGCACTTGCTCACATTAGACATCATCTTCTATTTCGATGCCCAGTCTTCCAGTCTCATAAGGTCATCTTGCAATTTTTCACAATCCTCTTGCATTTTAAGAACTTTTTAATTTGCCGACTACACAAAGTTATTACATTACTTCACTAATTATTCATATATCTAGATCATTTATAAATATGTTAAAGAGCAGCGGTCCCAGCACTGATCCCTCAGAAACCCCACTATCTACCCTTCTCCATTGAAAATAGTTAACATTTAACCCTACCTCTCTGTTTTCTGTCCCTTAACCAATGTTTAATCCATAATAGGACACTACCTCCTATCCTGTGACATTCTAATTTCCTCTTGAGTCTTTCATGAGGTACTTTGTCAAACGCCTTTTGAAAATCCAGACATTACAATATCGACTGGCTCACCTTTATCCACATGTTCGTTCACCCCTTTCAAAGGAATGTAGTAGATTGGTGAGGCAAGATTTCCCTTCACTAAATCCATGTTGGCTTTGTCTCAGTAATCCATGCTTATGTATATTTTCTGTAATTTTGTTCTTTATAATAGTCTCTACCATTTTGCCCGGCACCGACGTCAGGCTCACCGGTCTGTAATTTCCCAGATCACCACTGGAACCCTTTTTAAAAATCATCATTACCATGCTTGATTTACAAAATAAATTACATATAAATAACAATAGTTGTGCAAGTTCATTTTTCAATTCTATCAATACTCTGAGATGTATACCATCCTGTCCTGGGATTGGCTACACTTCAATTTGTGAAATTGCCCCTTTACATCTTCCAGGTTTACAGAGATTGGATTCAGTTTCTCTGACTCGTCAGCACTGAATAGCATTTCTGGCACTGGTATCTCTCCCACATCTTCCTCAGTGAAGACCAAAGCAAAGAATTCATTTAATCTCTCTGCTATGGCCATGTCGTTCATGAGTGTCTTGCAGTCCAACAGATGCTTTTAATTTACTAAAAAAGTTTTAATTATGCGTTTTTCCCTTCAACGCAGTCTTCTTTTCAAAGTCTCTCTTTACCTTCCTTTCAGTGCTTTGCATTTGACTTCCCATTCTTTTTGCTGTTTACTATTATTTTCAGTTGGATTGTTCTTCTATGTTATGAAGTATTTTCTTTTAGCTCTAATAGCTTCCTTCACCTCACTTTTTAACCATGCCGGCTGTCGTTTAGTCTTCCTTCTTCCTTTTTTTAATATATGGAATATATTTGGCCTGAGTTTCCAGGATGGTATTTTTGAACAGCATCCATGCCTGATGTAAATTTTTGACCTTTGCAGCTGCTCCTCTAAGTTTTTTTTTTTTTTTTTTTTTTACCGTTCTTCTCATTTTATTTTAGTCTCCTTTTTTAAAGTTAAATGCCAACATATTGGATTTCCTGTGTGTACTTACTCCAGAGCTCATATCAGATCTGATCATGTTATGATCACTGATATCAAGATGCTCCAGCACCATTACCTCCTGCACCAGATCACACGCTGCACTAAGGTCTACGTCTAGAATTGTTCCTCCTCTTGTTGGCTCCATAAAGCAGTCCTTAATTCCATCAAGGAATTTCACCTCTCTAGCATTCACTGATGTTACATAAATCCAGTCAATATTGAGATCATTTAAATTGCCCATTATTATCGTAGGGATTCCAAGATGTGTTTCATAAACTGTACAATTTTTAGTCTATTCGATTGAAGTCCTTTCTTAACATATACAATTCCACCCCTCCTGTATCACTGCGATATAATTTGTATCCTGGTATGACAGTGTCCCACTGGTTATCCTTCTTCCACCAGGTCTCAGAAATGCCTATTTTGTCTATTTTTTCATTTAGTACAATATATTCTAAGTCTCCCATTTTGTTTTGTAGTCTTCTGGCGTTTGCATATAGACATTTCAAAACTGTTGTTGCTCCTGTTTACATCTTGTTCAGCAGTTCACAGTGATAATGTGCAGTCTTGAAAATCTGTCTGCTTTTTTTTAAAGACACCTGGGGGCTCATTTTCAAAGCACTTAGCCTTCCAAAGTTCCATAGAACTTTGGAAGGCTAAGTGCTTTGAAAATATGCCTACTGGTCTACTTTGCTCTCTATTGCAACCTCACTATCAGGATGCCCTGTCTTCCCTGTTATGGTGATATCTTTGAAAGAAATCTTATTCCAAACCATGCACTTTTGACCGATTGTGGAACTTCCCCCAGTTTTTAGTTTAAAAATTGCTCTATGAGATCTACCTGTACCGGAAATGGTTTTCAATTGTGACGATGCAGAGGAACTGAATGAAATCTTGGTGTACCACCTGGACCAGATGGCATACTCCCCAGGGTACTGAAAGAATTCAAACATGAAGTTGCTGATCTGTTGTTAGTGATCTGTAACCTTTCGTCAAAATCATCCATAGTACCTGAAGATTGGAGGGTAGCCAATGTATTGCCGATTTTTTAAAGAGTTCCAGGGGTGATCGAGGAAATTACAAACCGGTAAGCCTGACATCAGTGCTGGGTAAAATAGTGGAAACTATTATAAAGAATAAAATTACAGAACACATAGATAAACACGGTTTAATGGGACAGAGTCAACATGGATTCAGCCAAGGGAAGTCTTGCCTCACTAATTTCCTTCCTTTCTTTGAAGGCGTAAATAAACGCGTGGATAATGGTAAGCCAGTTTATGTAGTGCATCTAAATTTTCAGAAAGCTTTTGACAAAATTCCTCATGAGAGACTCCTGAGAACATAAAAAGTCATGGGATCGGAGGCAGTGTCCTTCTGTGAATTAGAAATGTGTTATTGGACAGAACACAGAGCTTAGAGTTAAATGGCCATTTGTTTTCAATGGAGGAGGATAAATAGTGGAGTGCCACAGGGATCTGTACTGGGACTGGTGCTTTTTAATATATTTATAAATAATTTGGAAAACAGATAAGAAGTGTGGTGATTACATTTGCAGATGACACACAACTATTCAAAGTTGTCAAAACACATGTGGATTGTGAAAAATTGCAGGAAGACCTCAGGAAACTGGAAGACTGGGCATCCAAATGGCAGATAAAATTTAATGTGGACAAATGCAAAGTGATGTATATTGGGAAGAATAATCCGAATCATAGTTGCCTGATGCTAGGGTCCTGCATAAGTACATAAGTATTGCCATACTGGGACAGACCAAAGGTCCATCAAGCCCAGCATCCTGTTTCCAACAGTGGCCAATCCAGGCCACAAATATCTGGCAAGATCCCAAAAAAGTACAATACATTTTATACTGCTTATCCCAGAAATAGTGGATTTTCCTCAAGTCCAATTTAATAATGGTCTATGGACTTTTTCTTTAGGATGCCGTCCAAACCTTTTTAAAACTGTGCTAAACTAACTGCCTTTACCACATTCTCCGGAAACGAATTCCAGAGTTTAATTACACGTTAAGTGAAGAAAACTTTCTCTGATTGATTTTAAATTTACTACTTTGTAGCTTCATTGCGTGCCCCCTAGTCCTAGTACTTTTGGAAAGCATAAACAGACGCTTCACATCTACCCGTTCAACTCCACTCATTATTTTATAGATCTCTATCATATCTGCCTTAAGCCACTTTTTCTCCAAGCTGAAGAGCCCCAGCCGCTGTAGCATTTCCTCATGGGAAGTCGTTCCATCCCCTTTATCATTTTCGTCGCCCTTCTCTGCACCTTTTCTAATTCCACTATCTTTTTTTTGAAATGCGGCGACCAGAATTGAACGCAATATTCAAGGTGCGGTCGCCACCATGGAGCGATACAAAGGGATTATAATGGCCTCATTTTTGTTTTCCATTCATTTCCTAATAATACCTAACATTCTCTTTGCTTTCTTAGGCCGCAGCAGCACACTGAGCAGAAGGTTTCAACGTATCATCAATGATGACACCTAGATCCCGTAACTCCTAAGATGGAACCTTCCATGACGTAGCTATAATTCGGATTCCTCTTTCCCACATGCATCACTTTGCAGTTGCTCACAGTAAATGCCATCTGCCATTTAGTTTCCCAGTCTCGTAAGGTCCCCTTGTAATTTTCACAGTCTCCTGCGATTTAACAACTTTGAGTAACTTTGTGTCATCAGCAAATTTAATTACCTCACTAGGTACTCCCATCTCTAGGTCATTTATAAATATGTTAAAAAGCAGAGGTCCCAGCACAGAGCCCTGGAAACCTCACAAACTACCCTTCTCCAATGAGAATACTGACCAAAAGACAGCCGGTTTGGTTGAAAGTGAGGTGAAGAAAGCTATTAGGGCTAAAAGAAACACCTTCAGAAATGGAAGAAGGATCCGTCTGAAAATAAGAAGCAACATAAGGAGTGTCAAGCAAAATGCAAGGCACAGATAAAGAAGGCCAAGAGGGATTAAGAAAAAAAGATTGCATTAGAGGCAAAAAAACATAGTAAAAATCTTTTTCGGTATATTAAAAGCAGGAAGCCGGCAAGAGAATCGGTTGGGCCGCTGGATGACCGAGGGGTAAAAGGGGGGCGATCAAGGATGACAAAGACGTAGCGGAGAGATTAAATGAATTCTTTGCTTCGGTCTTCACCGAGGAAGATTTGGGTGGGATACCAGTGTGGGAAATGGTATTTCAAGCGGATGAGTCACAGAAACTTACTGAATTCACGGTAAACCTGGAGGACGTTGTCAGGATTGCAGGAGGTCAAAATTATTGCTGGACATACTTATATTAATATGAAATCAGTTTGACAATATTAAACCACCTTCTGACCTCTGATAACTCTCCCCCTCTCCTGCAGGAACCATTGAGGATGAAATGGGCCAAATGGTGCTCAGAGAGGCCTGATAGCCCTTTGGTTTCTCAATTACTCTTGATTAACATACCTTTTGTTCCATCTGGGAGCAGGGCTTCAGAGCAACCAAAGCTAGACAGTGTGGCTCCAGGACAACCTGGGAAAATTGTCACCTTTCCTGACTTCAGAAAGTATCTGGAGTTCTGTAAAGGAAATAACTGGGAAAGAGAAGTTTTTGATCTCTCTCTGCTCCTGTTCCCTCTCAGTTCTTATTAGGTATAAAGCAGAGCTTACTAGGGCTCTCCCGCTCTCTCTGTGTCTTTCTCTGTGCAGCAGAGCACAGAGCTCAGCTTGGGGTCTACTGCCCCCCTCTCTCTGTCCCCGAGCACTTCTCTGTGTCCAGGGCACTAGGTCTCCCTCTTTCTTTCTCCCTGCAGCAGAGGGCACGGGGACTCTGCTGGGCTGTCTTTGTTTCTTCTTCTTCTTTCTCTGCACACCTCCATCTTTAGCCACCAGAGCACCCTTCTCAGACAGCTCTAGTCCAAGGTTTCTTTCTTCCTATGAACAAACACCCTATCCTTTCTTTCTCCCTCCCTCTAAATACACACCCCAAGACAGCTTGTACCCTTTTTCCTGTAGTAAGTGCTGTGAGCCAATACATATATGCAAATATAATATACTTTATATATCCAAATCTGTGTGGATTGCGTATTCTTTGGGAACCCACTGCCTCTGTGAAGTGGACTCCGGGACCACCCTAGACAACGATAGCTGACAGACGTAATGGGGCAATTCAGCAAACTGAAGAGTAGCAAATCTCCTGGACCAGATGGTATACATCCTAGAGTACTGATAGAATTGAAAAATGAGCTTGCGGAGCTACTGTTAGTGATATGCAATTTATCCTTAAAATCTGGTGTGGTACCGGAAGATTGGAGGGTGGCCAATGTAAAGCTGATTTTTTAAAAAGGTTCCATGGGAGATCCGGGAAATTATAGATCGGTGAGTCTGACTTCGGTGCCGGGGAAAATAGTAGAGGCTATTATTAAAAACAAAATTACAGAGCCACATCCAAGGACATGAATTACTGAGACCAAGTCAGCACGGCTTTAGTGTGGGGAAATTTTGTCTGACCAATTTACTTCAATTCTTTGAAGGAGTAAACAAACATGTGGACAAAGGGGAGCCGGTTGATATTGTGTATCTGGATTTTCAAAATGTGTTTGATAAGGTACCTCATGAAAGGCTACAGAGGAAATTGGAGGGTCATGGGATAGGAGGAAATGTCCTATTGTGGATTAAAAACTGGTTGAAGGATAGGAAACAGAGAGTGGGGTTAAATGGGCAGTATTCACAATGGAGAAGGGTATTTAGTGGGGTTCCTCAGGGGTCAGTGCTAGGACCGCTGCTTTTTAATATATTTATAAATGATTTAGAGATGGGAGTAACCAGCGAGATAATTAAATTTGCTGATGACACAAAGAGTTATTCAAAGTCGTTAACTCGCGACAAGATTGTGAAAAATTACAGAAGGACCTTACAAGACTGGGAGACTGGGCGGCTAAATGGCTGATGACGTTTAATGTGAACAAGTGCAAGGTGATGCATGTGGGAAAAAAGAACCTGAATTATAGCTACATCATGCAAGGTTCCACGTTAGGAGTTACGGACCAAGAAAGGGATCTGGGTGTCATCGTTGATAATGCACTGAAACCTTCTGCTCAGTGTCCTGCTGCGGCTAGGAAAGCGAATAAAATGTTGGGTATAATTAGGAAAGGTATGGAGAACAGGTGTGAGGATGATATAATGCCGTTGTATCGCTCCATGGTGCGACCGCACCTTGAGTATTGTGTTCAATTCTGGTCGCCGCATCTCAAGAAAGATATAGTAGAATTGGAAAAGGTGCAGCGAAGGGCGACAATAATGATACATTTAGGAATCTTCAGGCTATTGACTCTTCTACTCTGTCCTCCAATGTTTCAAATCTCTTCTCTACCACTATGTTATCCAAGTCTGTCAATGAGGCTGTCTCTTCCTATAATACTATTCTCTCCTCTGCTCTGGATACTCTTGCTCCTCTCATTCCCTGTTCTGTAAAACTTACCAAACCCTAACCTTGGCCGACCTCTAGAATCAGCTACCTACATTCCTGTGCCTGCTCTGCCGAACGCCTTTGGCTGAAATCCCTTGCCCATGCTGACTTCATACATTTCAAATTCTTGCTGACCTCCTTCCAGTCTGCTCTTTTACATCCAGTTGACTAATTCTCTTTGCTCAAACCCTCGTCGTCTCTTTGCCACACTGAACTCTCTCCTCAAAGTGCCTTCACCTCCAACCTCCCCTTCACTTTCCCCCCAGACTCTGGCTGAGATCTTTCATGATAAGGTTCACAAATTAAACTTGAATTCTCAACCAGGTCACCTCCACCTCTCCTTCCCTTAGTCCATTCTCTCAACCCTCCAACCCCTGCCTCCTTTTCTTCCTTTTCTGAAATCACTGAAGAGGAAACTACACATCTTCTTTCCTCCTCGAAACTAACTACCTGTTCCTCTGATCCTATTCCCACCCATCTACTTAACACTATCTCTCCTACTGTCATTCCATTTATCTGTCATATCCTCAATCTTTCATTGGCCACTGCGACTGTTCCTGATGGCTTCAAACATGCCATAGTCACACCACTCCTTAAAAAACCTTCATTGGACCCTACCTGTCCTTCTAACTATCGCCCTATCTCCCTCCTCCCTTTCCTATCCAAGATACTTGAACGTGCCGTTCACCGCCGTTGCCTTTTCTTTCATCTCAAGCTATTCTTGATCCACTTCAATCTGGCTTTCGCTCCCTTCATTCAACTGAAACAGCGCTTGCTGAAGTCTCCAATGATCTGTTCCTAGCCAGATCCAAAGGTCTTTCTTCTATCCTCATCCTTCTCGATCTATCTGCTGCTTTTGACACTGTTGATCACAGCCTACTCCTTGATACGCTGTCCTCACTTGAATTTCAGGGCTCTGTTCTTTCCTGGTTTTCTTCTTATCTCTCCCAGCGTACCTTTAGTGTATACTCTAGTGGGTCCTCTTCTACTTCTATCCCACTGTCAGTTGGTGTACCTCAGGGATCTGTCCTGGGACCTCGTCTCTTCTCCATCTATACTTCTTCCCTTGGTACTCTGATCTCATCTCATGGTTTTCAGTATCATCTTTACGCTGATGACTCCTAGATCTACCTCTCCACACCAGAAATCTCAGCCGAAATCCAGGCCAAAGTATCAGCCTGCCTGTCTGACATTTCTACCTGGATGTCTCAGCGCCATCTGAAACTTAACATGACCAAGACTGAGCTTCTTATCTTTCCCCCTAAACCAACCTCTCCTCCTCACCCATTCGCTATTTCTGTGGATAACACTCTCATCCTTCCTGTCTCATCAGCTCGTAACCTTGGGGTCATCTTCGACTCCTCCCTCTCCTTCTCTGCACATATTCAACAGACTGCTAAAACCTGTTGTTTCTTTCTCTATAATATCAGCAAAATTCGCCCTTTCCTTTCTGAGCACACTACCAGAACCCTCATCCACGCTCTTATCACCTCTCGCTTAGACTATTGCAACTTGCTTCTCACAGGTCTCCCACTTAGCCATCTCTCTCCCCTTCAATCTGTTCAAAATTCTGCTGCACGACTAATATTCCGCCAGGGCCGTTATGCACATATTAGCCCTCTCCTCAAGTCACTTCACTGGCTTCCTATCCGTTTCCGCATACAGTTCAAACTCCTCTTATTGACCTATAAGTGCATTCACTCTGCAGCTCTTCAGTATCTCTCCCTACATTCCTCCCTGGGAACTCCGTTCACTGGGTAAATCTCTCATATCTGCACTCTTCTCCTCCACTGCTAACTCCAGACTCCGTTCCTTTTATGTTGCTGCTCCATATGCCAGGAATAGACTTCCTGAGCCGGTACATCAAGCTCCATCTCTGACCATCTTCAAATCTAAGCTAAAAGCCCACCTTTTTGATGCTGCTTTTAACTCCTAACCCTTGTTCACTTGTTCAGAACCCTTATTTTATCATCCTCATTTTAACATTCCCTTATCTCTTGTTTGTCCTGTTTGTCTGTCCTAATTAGATTGTAAGCTCTGTCGAGCAGGAACTGTCTCTTCATGTTCGAGTGTACAGCGCTGCGTACGTCTAGTAGCGCTATAGAAATAAGTAGTAGTAGACGACTTCCCTATGAAGAAAGACTAAGGGAGGCTAGGGCTTTTCAGCTTTGAGAAGACGGCTGAGGGGAGACATGATGGAGATATATAAAATAATGAGTGGAGTGGAACAGGTAGATGTGAAGCGTTTGTTCATGCTTTCCAAAAATACTAGGACTAGGGGGCATGCGATGAAACTACAGTGTAGGTAATTTAAAACAAATAGGAGAAAATGTTTCTTCACCCAACGCATAATTAAACTCTGGAATTCGTTGCCGGAGAACGTAGTGAAGGCGGTTGGCTTGGCAGAGTTTAAAAAGGGGTTGGACAGTTTTCTAAAGTACAAATCCATAGACCGCTACTAAATGGACTTGGGAAAAATCCACAATTTCGGGAATAACATGTATAAAATGTTTGTACGTTTGGGTAGCTTGCCAGGTTCCCTTGACCTGGATTGGCCGCTGTTGGGGACACGATGCTGGGCTCGATGGACCTTTGGTCTTTTCCCAGTATGGCATTACTTATGTACTTATGACGATTTAACCCTATTCTCTGTTTTCTCTCTTTTAACCTGTTTTAAATCCACAATAGAACACTACCTCCTATCCCGTGACTCTCCAATTTCCTATCTGGAATCTTTCATGAGGTACTTCGTCAAATGCCTTCTGAAAATCCAGATACACAATATCAGTCGGCTCACCTTTATCCATACCTGTTTGTTCACCCCTTCAAAGATTAGGAGTGAGCACTAAAGAAAAAGATCTAGGTGTCATTGTAGACAATATGATGAAATCTTATGCTCAGTGTGCGGCAGTAGTCAAGAAAGCAAACAGGATACTAAGAATTATTAGGAGAGGGATGCAAAATAAGACCAAGAATATTATAATACTTCTTTATCTTTCCATGGTGCAAACTCACCTTGAGTATTATGTTTAATTCTGGTCACCATATCTCATAAAAGATATAACAGAATTTGAAAAGGCTCAAAGAAGAGTGACTAAAATGATGAAGGGGCTAGAACACCTCCCATCTGAGAAAAGATTAAGGAGGAAGAGATGGCCGAGGCTGATTATGATTAAGGTTTATAAAATCCTGAGTGGTGTAGAACAGGTAGAAGTGAATTGATTTTCAATCTTTTAAAAAGTACAGAGACACTCGATGAAATTGAATGCAAATATTTTTAAAACAAATAGGAGGAAATATTTTTTTCACTTAAGGAATAGATAAGGTCTGGAACTTGCTTCCAGAGGATGCGGTAATGGCAGTTGGCATATCTGGGTTTCAAAAAGATTTGGACAAGTTCCTGGAGGAAAAGTCTGTAGTCTGTTATTGAGATGGACATTGAGGAAGCCACTGCTTGCCCCGGGATTGATAGCATGGAATGTTGCTACTAATTGGGCTTTTGCCATGTACTTGTGACCTGTATTTGCCACTATTGGAAGCAGGATACTGGGCTAGATGGACCATTGGTCTGAACCAATATGGCTGTTCTTATGAATTAGGAAAGCAACAAAGATGAGAGATGGGCAGTGAAACAAAGTAGGCCACTGGGACCATGGCTTGACCAAATCTTTGCTCACACTGTATTGGAAGCAATGGAGCAGAAACAGAAGTTGGTTTATTGGCCCCTCACCCAAACCAAAAAGAATTTCACTGCCCCTGAACAGTTTTTGGCAATTTGGAAGCTAACTAGTCAATGCTAATCCAAATGAATTGGAGAGTCGGGTATCAACTGTAGAAGTCAAAGCTGGCACAATGCAGTGTAAAGAGGTTTGCCTGGAGCAGTGTAGAATTAAGTCTCTGCAAATTCAACACAGGCTGAGAAATTGAAAGCATAAAGATTTCCTAGTAGATGAGAAGTAGGAATGGAACCATATAGTAGAATCAAAAGTAAAAATGGTAGTACAAAACTGAGAGATACTGCTGATTAGTGGAAGTAGAATGTGATAGTATGGGATGCAAGCTCAGCAGCTCCTGCATTAATACTATAATGCCTATGTATGACGCCATGGTGCAACCGCACCTTGAGTATTCAGTTCTGGCCGCCGTATCTTTCAAAAAAGATATAGTGGAATTAGAAAAGATTCAAAGAAGAGCTACCAAAATGATAAAGGGGATAGAACTCCTCGAGTTTGAGGAAAGGCTAAAGAGGTTAGGGCTGTTCTGCTTGGAAAAGAGATGGATGAGGGGAGATATGATTTGAGGTCTACAAAATCCTGAGTGGTGTAGACTGAGTTCAAGTATATCAATTTTTTTACTCATTCCAAAAGTACAAAGACTAGGAGACACTCAAGGAAGTTATATGGAAATGCTTTTAAAACAAGTAGGAGGAAATAATTTTTCACTGAACGAATAGCTAAGCTCTGGAACTCTTTGCCGGAGAAGGTGGTAACAGCAGTTAGCATATCTGGGTTTAAAAAAGGTTTGGAAAGGTTCCTGGAGGAAAAGTTCATAGTCTTGCTATTGAGACAAACATGGGGAAGCTACTGCTTGTCCTGGGATTTGAAGCATGGAATATTGCCACGATTTGTGTTTGTGCCAGGTGCTTGTGACCTGGCTTGGCCACTGTTGGAAACAGGATACTGGGCTAGATGGACCATTGGTCTAACCCAGTATGGCTACTCTTATGTTCTTATGACTGGCAAGAAGTTCCAGTCATTGCACAGTCACGATGCCCTGTTGCAGGTCAAAGATACACAGAGATTGGTATGTAGGAAGAGCTGAAGATTGTTATACTATAATGCTTTTGGTTAGATGGGGGTTCTCAATCCAGTCCTCAGGACACACCTATCCAATCAGGTTTTCAGGATACCCACAATTAATATGTATAAGACAGATATGTGGGTACCCTGACAGGCTAGGTGCTTCCCAAGGTCTGGGTTGAGAACCACTGGATTAGAGTAAGGGTCAGAAGGTTAAACAAGAAGGGTAGTGTAGGTCAGATTTTAAAACAGGCCTTTGTGCATGTCTCTTTTGTCAAACATCAAAGAGAAAGTAAAAGGGTAAAAAGTTGGAAGAACCCATGGTGACTATGACTAAAGGCAGGCTTGTAGTGCTCTACCTTCAGTAGAAGTTGGTTTCAAATGGAGGAAGAGGAAAAATGGCTGCGTTAACATGACCAAACTTTATTCTTTTGAGGTTTAATTAGTGGATAAGGATTTTTTTTAAAGGATGTTAAACAGGTGAGGATTTGTGTTTTCATCTTAGAAGTGATATGTTATTACTTGTAATGAAATATAAGGAGATAGCATAAAAGACAAGATAACCGTTTACAAAAGTGGTCAGAGAGAGGATTTCAGCCTGAAAACAAAGGTTTGGAGTGGTGTAACCTACATGGAGCAGCAGGTACAACTCTAGCCATCTTCCAGGGCAGACTTGATGGATCATAACTGGTCTTTATCTGCCACCATTTAGTCTGTATGTTACTGTGAAAGTAACATAATTTTAGTGCTCAAGACAGAATGGCCCCTGAGTTTGACTTTCATACACTAAATATACAAGCTTTGTTGTTTGTACATATACAGTTACATACAGTTTACACTCTGCTCCGCTTGAGAGAATATAGCTGATGCTTTACATGACATGAAGACCAGAGTTGCACTGGTTCATAAGAAAAGGAAATGGGTATGGTTTTAAAAAGAAAATTAAATAAAAACTAACCCTACTGTTCTACCAATATGAGGCATGTTCCACAATATCTAGTGGAAGGGTGCATTTAGTTCCTGTAAATGATGCGCATTTTCAGAATCTTAAAATTAAAATGGGCTGCTCTGTTGGGGATTTTCCTCTTACTCTGCACTCAGTACCTGTGATTGAGGTATTTCTGCTGCATGGAATCCTTCGGCCCACAGGTTATTCCTATATGGATGTTTGTCTCTTGAGATATTGTTACATGGGCTGATCTCTGCAGTCTCAAGCATGCTCTCAATCTTCCTTTCTTTTTCTCTTTGCTTTCGACACCCCTCTGCCAGGCCGTTTCTTTGATGAGAATGAATCCCCTGTTGATCCGCACCATGGTTCTAAACTTGCAGATTACAATGGGGATGATGGGAACGTGGGTGAATATGAGGCAGACAAGCAGGCTGAGCTGGCTTACAATGAGGAAGAGGATGGTGATGGGGGAGAAGAAGACGTCCAAGGTGAGCTTGGGCCTTGTCTTCATGCCATTGGTGTACAGAACCATCTCTCAGTTGCTAGCTGAATGTATGCAGAAGGTGATGCATTATTATCTAATCTGAGTAAATTGGTGAAAAATCCAAAGAGCCAGTCCTATAGAGTGGTACCCCTTTATATTTCCTTAGTGATCTATTCAAATCTCACTTATCACACTTGAGACTCATCAATGATAAATGTTGTGGTTATCTTTCTACTTGTGGCATCTTAAACAGTGTTGCTTTCTTTAGTAGAGGCAATAGGGTGTGCCATCACTGTACAGTGGGTTCTCACTTGTGCTGTTCTAAGCAGTGTGTGCAGGATAGGAGGGTCAGGTAGCCTTGCTCTGGTTTCTGTTTGTGTTGGAAGAAGAATGCTTGTTTCTGGTACATTCATCTCACAAAAAAAGTTAACATTTACACTCCCTGAACTGATTCACTTTCTTCTACTCTGTCATTTGATTTCAAGAAATCAGTACATGCATTTTCAATTGGCTTGAATCATGTTTGGGAACTGTTTGTAGTACAATAAGGGAAGAAAAAAAACCTTGAAAGTTGGAGGAAAAAAAATTCCCTTTCTAATTCTACATCCCCTTCACCTGGGAGTACTCATCCTACCGAATTTGTAAAAGCAGTTTAATGTGTAGTGTGTTCACTCTTATTCTCAGTAGCGCCAGTTTGTACTAATTACAATGCAAAACAGAGGAATTGGGAAACTGACAGACCGACCTGGCTATTTCAGCTAAATATTACCAGATGCATTACAAAGGAAGATAGAAATAATGGCAGATAAAAACCACAGTGGTCATCCAGTCTGTCCAAATTAACATTCATCCTTCTTTATAAAAATTTCTAAATGCAACCCAACATCAGGTCCTCACTTACCTTGTCTTCCAAGTAACCCCCTCAAACCTCTTCCCATATCTGTTGGAAGCACTACCCAATTCCATTACACATTTCACTGTGGAAATAGTTAATTTGCTACACTCTAGAGAGGAAGTGATTTAATTAATTCACTGTAAATGTTTAGGTCTATTTACCACCTCTGCAAATCTTCATATACCAGTTACCCACAATTTGTAGAGATAAAAGACCAAGGCTGCCAATTATGAGAAAAGTAATTTTTTTAATTTACTTACCAAAGTACAGATATATAAAGGTACAGATATAATTAATAGTTTCTTATGGAAGAATGGGCTCTGCTATACAAAGGTATTATCTGAACCCGTCTCTCCAAAGTAATGATCTGGTTCAGCTGCTTATATACTTTTATGTTAAACAATGCTTCACATTATTTTAGTACTTTATCTTCCTCAGAGATCACTCTGCTCTCTGTTTTTTCACCATCTATTTTCCCTTAAGTTGCTAATCCACATTCTCCTGTTGTTTATACTAGTTTCTTTCCCAAGCCTGCTTGCCCATAAGGGTATCATAATAGATCATAAATTTCAGAGTCATGCAGGTTCATCAATCTCTAGCCTTTTGACCCTTTCCATAGTGCATGACTGTGCTCATAATTCTACAGAAGCCTATTATGCTGCTTGCCTCACTCCCTTCCCCTAATGTCCCCTGGGTGGTCTTTCAAGCTCCGCTATTGCTTCAAGACACCCTTTCCTCCAAGCTTCGGGCCCCACTGTGTATTAAATAGCTCTACCTTCTTTGTACTTTTGTCTTTTCTGATGGCAGTGTTACCCTTGGGAATTTGTGATTAGGGTGCAACTGCAGACACTGTGAACCTCAAGCACTATACTGTGCTTTCATAACTCTGAGTAGCAGTAAGGCATTCACACACACCCCTCCTTCCTTCTTCCTCAGATTAGAGAAACTATGTATTCTCCAAGGACAAGCAGACTTCAATCTTCTCACAAGTGGGTGATGCTGATCTACGTCGCCCGGTCCGGCATTTTGTCAAAGCCAAAAATAGAGCTTTATGAAGTACGAGCTGCGCTCCACCACGCATGCGCAAATACCTTCCCACCTGTCGAGTACATAAGTAATGCCATACTGGGAAAAGACCAAGGGTCCATCGAGCCCAGCATCCTGTCCACGACAGCGGCCAATCCAGGCCAAGGGCACCTGGCAAGCTTCCCAAATGTACAAACATTCTATACATGTTATTCCTGGAATTTTGGATTTTTCCAAGTCCGTTTAGTAGCGGTTTATGGACTTGTCCTTTAGGAATCCGTCCAACCCCTTTTTAAACTCTGCTAAGCTAACCGCCTTCACCACTTTCTCCGGCAACGAATTCCAAAGTTTAATTACACGTTGGGTGAAGAAAAATTTTCTCCGATTTGTTTTAAATTTACTATACTGTAGTTTCATCGCATGCTCCCTAGTCCTAGTATTTTTGGAAAGCGTGAACAGACGCTTCACATCCACCTGTTCCACTCCACTCATTATTTTATATACCTCTATCATGTGTCCCCTCAGCCGTCTCTTCTCCAAGCTGTATAGCCCTAGCCTCCTTAGTCTTTCTTCATAGGGAAGTCGTCCCATCCCCGCTATCATTTGTCGCCCTTCGCTGCACCTTTTCCAATTCTACTATATTTTTCTTGAGATGCGGCGACCAGAATTGAACACAATACTCAAGGTGCGGTCGCACCATGGAGCGATACAACGGCATTATAACGTCCTCACACCTGTTTTCCATACCTTTCCTAATAATACCCAACATTCTATTCGCTTTCTTAGCCGCAGCAGCACACTGAGCAGAAGGTTTCAGTGTGTTATCGACGACGACACCCAGATCCCTTACTTGGTCCGTAACTCCTAACGTGGAACCTTGCATGACGTAGCTATAATTCGGGTTCTTTTTTCCCACATGCATCACCTTGCACTTGCTCACATTAAACATCATCTGCCATTTAGCCGCCCAGTCTCCCAGTCTCGTAAGGTCCTCTTGTAATTTTTCACAATCCTGTCGCGATTTAACGACTTTGAATAACTCTTTGTGTCATCAGCAAATGTAATTACCTCGCTAGTTACTCCCATCTCTAAATCATTTATAAATATATTAAAAAGCAGCGGTCCTAGCACGGACCCCTGAGGAACCCCACTAACTACCCTTCTCCATTGTGAATACTGCCCATTTAACCCCACTCTCTGTTTCCTATCCTTTAACCAGTTTTTAATCCACAATAGGACATTTCCTCCTATCCCATGACCCTCCAATTTCCTCTGTAGCCTTTCATGAGGTACCTTGTCAAACGCCTTTTGAAAATCCAGATACACAATATCAACCGACTCCCCTTTGTCCACATGTTTGTTCACTCCTTCAAAGAATTGAAGTAAATTGGTCAGGCAAGATTTCCCCACACAAAAGCCATGCTGACTTGGTCTCAGTAATCCATGTCCTCGGATGTGCTCTGTAATTTTGTTTTTAATAATAGCCTCTACCATTTTCCCCGGCACCAACGTCAGACTCACCGGTCTATAATTTCCCGGATCTCCCCTGGAGCCTTTTTTAAAAATGGGCGTTACATTGGCCACCTTCCAATCTTCCGGTACTATGCTCGATTTTAAGGATAAGTTGCATATCACTAGCAGTAGCTCCGCAAGCTCGTTTTTCAGTTCTATCAGTACTCTAGGATGAATACCATCCGGTCCAGGAGATTTGCTACTCTTCAGTTTGCCGAACTGCCCCATTACGTCCTCCAGGTTTACCGTGAAGTCAGTAAGTTTCTCCGACTCATCCGCTTGAAATACCATTTCCGACACCTGTATCCCACCCAAATCTTCCTCGGTGAAGACCGAAGCAAAGAATTCATTCAGTCTCTCCGCTACGTCTTTGTCTTCCTTGATCGCCCCTTTTACCCCTCGGTCATCCAGCGGCCCAACCGATTCTTTTGCCGGCTTCCTGCTTTTAATGTACCGAAAAAAAATTTTACTATGTTTTTTTGGCTCTAATGCTAATGCTATCCCTCTTGGCCTTCTTAATCTGTGCCTTGCATTTGCTTTGACACTCCTTATGCTGCTTCTTGTTATTTTCAGACGGTTCCTTCTTCCATTTTCTGAAGGCGTTTCTTTTAGCCCTAATAGCTTCCTTCACCTCACTTTTCAACCAGGCCGGGTGTCTTTTGGACTTCCGTCTTTCTTTTCTAATTCGCGGAATATGTATGGCCTGGGCCTCCAGGATGGTATTTTTGAACAGCGTCCACGCCTGTTGTACAGTTTTTACTCTCTCAGTTGCCCCCCTAAGTTTTTTTTTTTACCGTTCTTCTCATTTTATCATAGTCTCCTCAGTTCTCTTTCTCCGCTTGAGGAGGTGTTCTTTTTCTTTACCCTCTCCTCACTCGCCCGGTCTTGAGAGCTTTTTCGATGACTTTTGGCTAATTTTTCTTTCTTTTTTCTGCTGGCTCCTTTATTTGAGCCTTTTTTCATGCCCGTCCCTTATTTTCCTTATTTTGCCTGGGTTTCAGTTTTCTTCTTTTTTCGATGTCAGGCCATTTTTAGGCCCTGACTTTGGTCAAGTTCTCTCTCTCTTTCTGTGCCTTTCCCTTTTTTACGGCACCAGCGAGTCGTTTAATTTAGCTAACGAGGTTTTCCCATCCATATCCACGAAGATTTCCAGTGGCTTCAAGCGCCATACCCGGTGCAACTGGACTAACTTGGGGAAAAGACACTTATTCTTGGTGTCTGTAGTGTCTTGGACCCAACCATAGCCCTGCTAACTATGTTCTCTGTCGTCGCATGAAGAAGAGGACCCTGGTTTCCTAAGAGACTCAACGAGAGAGGATTCTTGGAGCCAAGTCCAGTTCCTGGACGTCTGCAACAAAGTTGAGCATCGCATCAGGAGCGTCGGTAAGCATGGCTGCTTCATGATCCTTAGAAACTGGGAGCAGTGATGCGTCGAGTGAGTCTCACCTTTAGGCCTCCTGCTGTGCAGTCCCCCCAGGACCGCCCATCGTCAGACCTGACCCCAAGGTGACGTGAGGATTCAATGTCGCCCTCATCAGCACTGAAGAGCCATGTTAACACGCTTTAGATGAAGGCCAAGCAGCATCATCATTGGTCACCCTCGATGCATGGTGCTGGGAGCTCCAGGGCATCAAGGGATTCGGCACCGAAGAAGCATCAGCACTGAGAGGATCACTCTTCCTCCATACAGGAGGTACCGATGCGCTTGTCTCCAAGCAGCCGAGATCCTGCTCCTGCATCATCCCCAGCAGTTCTGCAACCTGCACCTCAACCAGCACCCTAGCTTTTTCCAGTGTTGGCCCTCGTTGAGCGCATGCAGGCCATGCTTCCAGAGCTGCAGGATGGCCTCATGTAGTGGTGTGCATCAGTATCGGAGGTGCTTACACCTCCCATACCTCCTGTTGCGGGCCCGCCTGGCCCTCATCCTTCTGTGCAGCCTCTAACACCGCTTACAGCCCCAGTGTTTACTGCAACCCAAGTAGGCAGCCCCTCGACATTAGTGGAGGAAGCTTCGCTAGAGTCAAGATGGGAGCTGACTTCTCGACGCCGCTCTTGAGGGCATTGTTCTTCGGCATCAAGGCGGGTTCAGTCTCTGCAATCCCATAGAGAGCCTTCCTGAGCTCTTACGCCAAGCCCCCTCCCTGCCCGTCTTCAAGTCTTTGCTTAAAGCCCACCTCTTCAATGCTGCGTTCGGCACCTAACCCTTACCGTTCAGTGAATCCAGACTGCCCCAATTTTACTGCCCCTATCGGACCGACCGTTCACTTGTCTATTAGATTGTAAGCTCCACCACCCCTACTCACGAATCTGGTCACTGTCTTGATCTCATCCTCTCTTCTACCTGCTCGCCCTCTAACCTCTGCGTCTCTGCTCTGCCCATTTCTGACCATCACCTGATCACATTCATACTTCATCACCCTCCCCCTCAGTCCCGCCCAACACTAACCACTACCTCCAGGAATCTCCAGGCTGTTGACCCCCCCCCCCCCCCCCCACCTTATCTGCTAGTATCTCTGATCCGAGTCCGTCGACAAGGCTGTTTCCAACTACAATGCCACTCTCTCCTCCGCCCTAGACACCCTTGCACCATCTGTTTCCCGCCCCACAAGGCGCACTACTCCCCAGCCCTGGCTTAACCCTTGCACCCGTTAACCTTTGCTCCTGCTCCCGATCGGCTGAACGCCTATGGAGGAAATCTCGCACCCATACTGACTTCATTCACTACAAATTCATGCTATCCTCCTTCCAGTCCTCCCTATTCCTCGCCAAACAGGACTACTACACTCACCTGACTAATTCCCTCAGCTCTAACCCTCGTCGTCTCTTTGCCACCCTCAACTCCCTCCTCAAAGTGCCCTCCGCTCCCATCCCCCCTCACTCTCTCCTCAATCACTGGCTGATTACTTCCGCGACAAGATCCAGAAGATCAACCTCGAATTCACCACTAAACCTTCTCCTCCTCTTCATCCTATCACCCAGTCAACCAATCACCCACTCAACCAATCACCCCATGCCTCCTTCTCCTCTATTCCTGATATCACCGAAGAGGAAACCGCCCATCTTCATCCTATCACCCACTCAACCAATCACCCACTCAACCAATCACCCCATGCCTCCTTCTCCTCTTTTCCTGATATCACCGAGGAGGAAACCGCCCATCTTCTCTCCTTCTCGAAAAGCACCACCTGTTCCTCAGACCCCATTCCCACCAACTTACTTGTCACCATCTCTCCTACTATCACCCCTCCCATCTGTCATATCCTCAACCTCTCTCTCTCCACCGCAACTGTCCCCGACACCTTCAAACATGCTGTTGTCACACCTCTCCTCAAAAAACCTTCACTTGACCCCACCTGTCCCTCCAACTACCGCCCCATCTCCCTCCTACCCTTCCTCTCCAAAATACTTGAACGCGCCGTTCACAGCCGTTGCATTGATTTTCTCGCCTCTCATGCCATCCTCGATCCGCTTCAATCTGGCTTTCGCCCACTTCACTCGACAGAAACGGCATTAGCCAAAGTCTGTAATGACCTGTTCCTCGCCAAATCCAAAGGTCATTACTCCATCCTCATTCTCCTCGACCTATCCGCCGCCTTTGACACTGTCAATCACAACTTCTGGACACACTGTCCTCTTTTGGGTTCCAGGGCTCTGTCCTCTCCTGGTTCTCCTCTTATCTCTCCCATCGTACCTTCAGAGTACACTCTCATGGTTCTTCCTCCACCCCTATCCCGCTCTCTGTTGGAGTCCCTCAGGGTTCTGTCGTTGGACCCCTTCTTTTCTCCATCTAGACCTCTTTCCTGGGCTCCCTGATCTCATCTCATGGCTTCCAGTATCACCTTTATGCTGACGACACCCAGCTTTATCTCTCCACACCTGACATCACTGCAGAAACCCAGGTCAAAGTATCGGCCTTCTTATCCGACATTGCTGCCTGGATGTCCAACCGCCACCTGAAACTGAACATGGCCAAGACCGAACTTCTTGTCTTCCCACCCAAACCCACTTCTCCTCTACCTCCACTCTCTATTTCGGTTGACAACACCCTCATTGTCCCCGTCTCTTCTGCCCGCAACCTCGGTGTCATCTTCGACTCCTCCCTCTCCTTCTCTGCGCACATCCAGCAGATAGCCAAGACCTGTCGCTTCTTCCTCTATAACATTAGCAAAATTCGCCCTTTCCTCTCTGAGCACACCACCCGAACTCTCATCCACTCCCTCGTTACCTCACGCCTTGACTACTGCAACCTGCTCCTCACTGGTCTCCCACTTAGCCACCTATCCCCCCTTCAGTCCGTTCAGAACTCTGCCGCACGTCTTATCTTCCGGCTGAACCGATACACTCATACCACCCCTCTCCTCAAGTCACTTCATTGGCTTCCGATCAGGTACCGCATTCAATTCAAGCTTCTGCTACTAACCTACAAATGTACTCGATCTGCAGCCCCTCCTTACCTCTCAACCCTCATCTCCCCTTACGTTCCTACCCGTACCCTCCGCTCTCAAAACAAATCCCTCCTTTCAGTACCCTTCTCCACCACCGCCAACTCCAGACTCCGCCCTTTTTCCCTCGCCTCACCCCACGCTTGGAACGGACTCCCCGAGCCCATACGCCAGGCCCCCTCCCTGCCCGTCTTCAAATCTCTGCTTAAAGCCCACCTCTTCAATGTCGCCTTCGGCACCTAACCTCTACACCTCTGCCCAGGAAACCTAGACTGCCCAACTTGACATTTCGTTCTTTAGATTGTAAGCTCCTTTGAGCAGGGACCGTCCTTCTTTGTTTATTTTGTACAGCGCTGCGTACCCCTAGTAGCGCTCTAAAAATGTTAAGTAGTAGTAGTAAGCTCTTTGAGCAGGGACTGTCTCTCTTTGTTAAATTGTACAGCGCTGCGTAACCCTAGTAGCGCTCTAGAAATGTTAAGTAGTAGTAGTATTGTCTGACACTGAGGAGCGCTCATGGAATTCAGAGGAGGATTCCAGATGCTTCTCAGATGAGTCTTATGGGATCACCTCTGAAACCTCCCATCCACTTGAAAGGAGATGGTCTCTGGAGAGCCGTTCATTTCCATCTTTTGTTAAGTAAATGGCTGATCCCATTCCATTTCCTTTGGAAGTGGAGTGTGAGCCCAGCGCCAAGATGCTCGAGGTCCTGGACTATACATCTCCTAAGGAGGCTGTGACTGCCCGCCCTCCACTAGGTACTCAAGGAAGTCATCATCAGGAACTGGGAGTCCCCTCTGTCAGTCCCAGTAGTGCCCAAGAAGATTAACACCCAGTATCGGATCCACAGTGAACCTGGTTTTGTATGGACTCGTTTGCCTCAGGATTCCATGGTGGTGGAGTCCGCTCTTAAAAGAGCCAGGAGTATTGGGACTGTGCCTCAGCGCCCCCAGGCAGAGAAGCTAGAACCCTGGATTCTTTAGGGAGGTAGATGTACCAGGCTTCATGCTCATCTTATCTTTCCCCCTAAACCAACCTCTCCACTTCCCCCATTCTCTATTTCTGTAGATAACACTCTCATCCTTCCTGTCTCATCAGCTTGTAACCTTGGGGTCATCTTACACTCCTCCCTCTCCTTCTCTGCACATATTCAGCAGACTGCTAAAACCTGTTGTTTCTTTCTCTATAACATCACCAGAATTCGCCCTTTCCTTTCTGAGCACACTACCAGAACCCTCATCCACACTCTTATCACCTCTTGCTTAGACTATTGCAACTTGCTTCTCACAGGTCTCCCACTTAGACATCTTTCTCCTCTTCAATCTGTTCAAAATTCTGCTGCACGACTAATATTTCGCCAGAGTTATTATGCTCATATTAGCGCTCTCCTCAAGTCACTTCACTGGCTTCCTATCCGTTTCCGCATACAGTTCAAACTCCTCTTATTGACCTATAAGTGCATTCACTCTGCAGCTCCTCAGTACCTCTCCACTCTCATCTCTCCCTACATTCCTTCCCGGGAACTCCGTTCACTGGGTAAATCTCTCTTGTCTGCACCCTTCTCCTCCACTGCCATCTCCAGACTCTATTCCTTTTATCTTGCTGCACCATATGCCTGGAATAGACTTCCTGAGCCGGTACGTCAAGCTCCATCTCTGTCTGTCTTCAAATCTAAGCTAAAACCCACCTTTTTGATGTTGCTTTTAACTCCTAAGCCTTATTCACTTGTTCAGAACCCTTATTTTATCATCCTCACTTTAATATTCCCTTATCTCTTGTTTGTCCTGTTTGTCTGTCCTAATGAGATTGTAAGCTCTGTTGAGCAGGGACTGTCTCTTCATGTTCAAGTGTACAGCACTGCGTATGTCTAGTAGCGCTATAGAAATGATTAGTAGTAGTAGAATCTCCCGTATACAATCCTACCAGCTCTTCACGAGTGTCTACTTGCGAAACTTAGTGCGACAGCTGTCGGACTTGGTGGATACACTCCCTCCAGAGCAGGCCAAGACTTTTCGCCAGTTGGTCAAGCAGTAAAAGGCATGTCAAAGGTTCTTGGCCAGGGGCACATACAACACTTTTGATGTAGCATCCAGGATCTCTGCTCAAAGTATAGCAATTTTGCTGAGTCTCATAGCTGCATGTTTCTGACTTGGAACGCTCTGTTCAGTACAGGTTGGCAAATGCTTCTTTCTTAGGGGATAACTTTTATGGAGAAGGTTGAGGAGTTAGCTAACCAAATCAAGAAGCATACTGATACAATTTCTTCTGTCTCCTGCTGGGCACCTGCATCCACGTCCTCATCTAGGAGGGTTTTACGAAAGCCAAGGAGCGGTCCCTACTACTATTCCAGTTGTAGGTACACTCCTTCGGCTCATCAGCCTACTCAGGCTCAGCCCCAGCGCACTTGTTCAACAGCGTGCTCATAAGGCCCCAGCTGCTCCACTAGTCAAAGCAAGGAATGAGTTTTTGACTGGTTCCAGCAGAGCATAGCCACAGTAAATGTGTCCATCCCGGTCGACTTGTCGGTTGAGGGAAGGCTAAAATTTTTTCACCAAAGGCGGCCTCTTATAACCTCCGACTGCTGGGTTCTTCAAAGAGTCTTTCTCTAATACGCTCACAGTTGGCATGTCAAACCTCCAAATTGCTCACCGAGAGCTCATTCATTCAGCTCTCAGCATAGGCAGGTTCTTGCAGAGGAACTCTCCGCCCTTCTGAAGACTCATGTGTTGGAACCCATTCCACCAGGGGAAGATGGGCAAGAATTCTATTCCAGGTACTTCCTTGTGCAAAAGAAAACGGGAGATGCATCCCATCCCAGACCTAAGGGCCCTGAATAAATTTCTAGTCCAAGAAAAGTTCAGGATGATTTCCCTGGGTACCCTTCTCCCAATGATTTAGAAAAATGAATGGCTATGCGCTCTGAACTTAAAGGACGCATATGCTCACATCCCGATACTTCCAGCCCACCGAAAGAATCTTCGATTTCAGCTGGGAACACATCACTACCATTACCGCATATTGCATTTTGGCCTAGTGTCAGCTCCCAAGGTTTTCACCAAATGTCTAGCAGTAGTTGCAGCATCGCTACGCAGACTGGGAGTCCTAGTGTTCCCGTATCTAGACGATTGGCTGGTGAAGAGCTCCTTGGAGGACGGTGCTCTGGAATCCATTTGGATGACTATTCGGGTGCTAGAGCCACTAGAGTTCATTATAAACTACCCCAAGTCCCAGCTTCATCCTGTCCAGCTTTTGGAGTTCATAGGAGTCCTGCTCAACACACAGAGGGTTCAAGCCTACCTACCGGAGCCAAGAGCAGCTCACAGCTTGGCAGATGTTTAGATTACTGGGCCACATGGCTTCCACAGTGTACGTTACACCCATGATACATCTTCACATGAGTTCAGCTCAATGGACCCTGGCTTCTCAGTAGTATCAAGCCACGGGGAGTCTAGAAGATGTCATTCACGTCCCCAGAGCTTGTACGCTTTCTTCAGTGGTGGACATTTCTATTCAGTTTGACTCTGGGACTTCCATTCCAAATTCCTCAGCCACAAAAAGTGCTGACAAGGGATGCATCTTCTGGGATGGGGAGCTCATGTAGATGGGCTTCACACTCAAGGAGTTTGATCCTCCCAGGAAACAAATCTTCAGATCAGTCGCCTGGAGCTTCGGGTGATCTGGAATACTCTAAAGGCTTTCAGAGATCAGTTATCTCACCAAATTGTTCTCATCGAAATAGATAATCAGGTTGCAGTGTATTAAACCAACAAGCAGGGGGAGACCGGATCACACCCTCTATAGCAGGAGGCCTCTGGATGTGACATTGGGCTCGCCAGCATGGCATGTTCCTTCAAGCCACTTATCTGGTGGGCACAAACAATACTAAAGGCTATCTAGAGATGGGCTTACCTTCTACACGTTGATGATAATCACTAATTTCACTAAGGTAAACCCTTATGGAGTTGATCTTGAGACCAGACTATGATAGTGTAGAATATAGTCAAGCAGGATCTGTGTAGGGCAAGTAAGGGGATCTAGGGCCTTGTTCTCACACCAGATGGCAAACCTCCGCCATTTAAAAGAGTAACAGCTCTTAGTATAATCTTTCTAGAAGCCAGCAAGACTATGGGAGACACCCTTCAAAAGATCCAAGAAAGTGAGTTCTAGGCTCTCAACATCCAAGCTGTGAGAGCCAGAGACTGGAGGTTGGGATGTAGAAGTGACCCTTCATCCTGCTTGATGAGGATTGGAAAATACTCCATCTCCATGGTTTTTCAGAGGATAATTCCAGAAGAAGAGGGTACCATATCTTCCATGGCCAGTACAATACGATCAGAATCATGGTTCCGCAGTCTTGCTTGAGTTTCAGCAAAGACTTTCCCACCAGAGGTATCGGAGGATACGAATACAGTAGGCCTGTTCCCTAATGTAGAAGGAAGGCATATGATGCTAGTCTGTTGTGGGCCTGAAATAGAACTGAGGGATCTTGTGGTTGATCTGAGTGGCAAAAAGGTCCACCAAGGGGGTGCCCCACGCTTGGAAGATTTGATTCTGTCTGTCTGAATTAGAATAATTTGATGGGACAGCTGATCTCTGAAAGCCTTTAGAGCATTCCAGATCGTTCAAAGCTCCAGGAAATTGATCTGAAGATTCGTTTCCTGGAGGGACCAAGCTCCTTGATGGAGGGACCAAGCTCCTTGAGTGTGAAGCCCATCTATGTGAGCTGCCCACCCCAGGAGAGATGTATCCGTCATCAGTACTTTTTTCGGCTGAGGAATTTGGAATGGAAGTCCCAAGGACAAATTGGACCGAATTGTCGCATCATTGAAGAAGAGCGTACAAGCTCCGAGGACACCTGGATGACATCCTCTAGATTAACCATGGCTTGGTACCACTGAGAAGCCAGGGTCCATTGTGTAAGCCATGTGGCCCAACAATCTCAACTTCTGCTGAGCTGTGACCTGCTGCGATGCCTGAACCTTGGATGCTAGAAGATTATCTGCATGCGTCTCCGATAGGTAGGCTCAAAAAGCCCTCATGTCGACCAGGACTCCTATGAACTCCAATTGTTGAACAGGTTGGAGATGGGACTTCGGGTAGTTGGTAATGAGCCATAGTAGTTCTAGCACCCAAATAGTCATCCGCACGGACTCCCGAGCACCGTCCTCTGAGGTGCTCTTCACCAGCCAATTGTCAAGATAAGGGAGCAATTGAACTCCCACTCTGCGTAGCGATGCTGCGACTACTGCTAGACACGTGGTAAAGACCCTGGAAGCTGACTCGAGGCCAAAAGGCAAGATGCCATACTGAACGTGATGTGTTCCCAGCCAAAATCAAAGATACTTCAGGTGGGCTGGGAGTATCGGGATGTGTGTATATGCATCCTTCAAGTCCAGAGACCATAGCCAATCGTTTTCCTGAATCATGGGAAGAAGGATGCCTAGGGGAACAATCCTGAAGTAGAAATTTATTTAGGGCCCTTAGGTCCAGGATGGGACGCATCCCCCTTGAATAGAATCCATGCCCTTTTTCCCCTGGTGGAGCGGGTTCGACTGCAGGGGCCTTCAGAAGGGCAGAGAGCTCATCTGCAAGTACCTGCTTGTGCTGAGAGCTGAAAGAATGGGCTCTCGGTGGACAATCATGAGGTTTAGAAAGCAAACTGAGGGTGTATCTGAGCTGGACTATTTGAAGAACCCACTGGTAGGAGGTTAAGAAAGGCCACCTTTGGTGAAAAAACTTTAACCTCCCCCCAACCAGCAAATCATCCGGGACAGACACTTTGACCGAGGCTATGCTCTGCTGGAACCAGTCAAAACTTCGTCCCTTGCTTTTGCTGGGGAGCAGCAGGGGCCTTCGGCACACACTGTTAACAAGAACGAGCGCACTGGGGCTGAGCCTGAGCAGGTTGGCGAGCCGCAGGAGTGTATGCATGCCTAGAATGGTAAAAGGGAGCACTCAGCGACTTGCCATAATACCTCCTCGATGAGGAGGTGGATGCAGAAGACGCCCGGTGGAAGAGAGAAGAGATAGTATCTGTATGCTTCTTTGGTCAGCGACCTCCTCAATCTTCTCTTCAAAAAAGGTTGTCCTCCGGCAAGGGGCATCCGCCAACCTTTGCTGAACAGAATGTTCCAAGTCAGAGACACGCAGCCATGAGAGTTTGTACATTGCTATACCTTGGGCAGAGATCCTGGATGCCATGTCAAAAGTGTGGTAAGTGCCCCTAGCCAAGAACTTACAACACGCCTTCTGCTGCCTGACTGGCGAAATGGCTCGGCCTGCTCTGGAGGGAGCGCATCGACCAAAGCTGACAGCTACCTCACCGAGTTAAGTACATAAGTATTGCCACACTGGGAAAGACCAAAGGTCCATCAAGCCCAGAATCCTGTTTCCAACAATGGCCAATCCAGGTCCCAAATACCTGGCAAGATCCCAGAAAAGCTCAATATATTTTATGGTGCTTATCCCAGAAATAAGCAGTGGATTTTTCCCCAAGTCAATTTAATAATGGTCTATGGACTTTTCCTTTCGGAAGCCGTCCAAACCTTTTTTAAACCCTGCTAAGTTAACCGCCTTTATCACATTCTCTGGCAACGAATTCCAGAATTTAATTACACATTGAATAAAGAAACATTTTCTCCAATTCGTATTAAATTTACTACTTTGTAGCTTCATCACATGCCCCCTAGTCCTAGTATTTTTGGAAAGAGTAAACAAATGATTCACGTCAACTCATTCCACTCAAACGCCTTCTGAAAATCCAGATATACAGTATCAACCGGCTCACCTTTATCCACGTTTGTTCACCCCTTCAAAGAAATGGAATAGATTGGTGAGGCAACATTTCCCGTCATTTAATATAGTAACATAGTAGATGACGGCAGAAAAAAGACCTGCACGGTCCATCCAGTCTGCCCAACAAGACAAACTCATATGTGCTAGTTTTTGTGTATATCTTACCTTGATTTGTAACTGTCATTTTCAGGGCACAGACCGTACAAGTCTGCCCAGCACTATCCCCGCCTCCCAACCACCAGCCCCGCCTCCCACCACTGGCTCTGGCACAGACCATATAAGCCTGCCCAGCACTATCCCCGCCTCCCACCACCGGCTCTGGCACAGACCGTATAAGTGTGGCCAGCACTATCCCTGCCTCCCAACCACCAGCTCTGCCACCCAATCTCGGCTAAGCTCCTGAGGATCCATTTCTTCTGAACAGGATTCCTTTATGTTTATTCCACGCATGTTTGAATTCCGTTACCGTTTTCCTCTCCACCACCTCCCGCGGGAGGGCATTCCAAGCATCCACCACTCTCTCCGTGAAAAAAAACTTCCTGACATTTTTTTTTAGTTTGCCCCCCTTCAATCTCATTTCATTCCCTCTAGTTCTGCCGCCTTCCCATCTCCGGAAAAGGTTCATTTGCGGATGAATACCTTTCAAATATTTGAACGTCTGTATCATATCACCCCTGTTTCTCCTTTCCTCCAAGGTAACATAGTAACATCTACTATGTTACTATACATGTTCAGGTCAGCAAGTCTCTCCTCATACGTCTTGTAACGCAAATCCCATACCATCCTCATAGCTTTTCTTTGCACCGCTTCAATTCTTTTTACATCCTTAGCAAGATACAGCCTCCAAAACTGAACACAGTACTCCAGGTGTGGCCTCACCAACGACTTGTACAGGGGCATTAACACCTCTTTTCTTCTGCTGGTCACTCCCATCTCTATATAGCCTAGCAACCTTCTACTTACGGCCACCGCCTTGTCACACTGTTTCGTCGCCTTCAGATCCTCAGACACTATCACCCCAAGATCCCTCTCCCCGTCGGTACCTATCAGACTCTCACCACCTAACACATACGTCTCCCGTGGATTTCTACTCCCTAAGTAGAAGCCATTTTGAGCCTGCAAAGAGGTGGGATAATGTGGGATACAAATGCAATAAATAAATAAGTGCATCACTTTGCATTTCTTCGCATTGAATTTTAATTGCCAAGCCTTAGACCAATCTTCTAGCTTTCGCAGATCCTTTTTCATGTTTTCTACTCCCTCACGGGTGTCCACTCTGTTACAAATCTTAGTATCATCCGCAAAAAGGCAAACTTTACCTTCTAACCCTTCTGCAATGTCACTCACAAATATATTGAACAGAATCGGCCCTAGCACCGATCCCTGAGGCACTCCACTAGTCACCTTTCCCTCCTCCGAGCAAATTCCATTCACCACTACCCTCTGGCGTCTGTCCGTCAACCAGTTCCTTATCCAGTTCACCACTTCGGGTCCTATCTTCAGCCCCTCCAGTTTATTTAAGAGCCTCCTGTGGGGAACCGTGTCAAAAGCTTTGCTGAAATCTAGGTAGATTACGCCTCTAGCACATCCCTGATTTAATTCTCTAGTCACCCAGTCAAAGAATTCAATGAGATTCTTTTGGCACGATTTCCCTTTGGTAAAACCATGTTGTTTCGGATCTTGCAACTTATTTGCTTCCAGGAAATTCACTATCCTATCCTTCAACATCGCTTCCATTACTTTTCCAATAATCGAAGTGAGGCTTTACCGGCCTGTAATTTCCAGCTTCTTCTCTATCACCACTTTTGTGAAGAGGGACCAAATCCGCTGTTCTCCAATCCCACGGAACCTTTCCCGTTTCCAATGATTTATTAAAGAAATCTTTAAGAGGACCCGCCAAAACCTCTGAGCTCTTTTAATATCCTGGGGTGGATCCCATCAGGTCTCACTGCTTTGTCCACCTTTAGCTTTTCAAGTTGTTTATACACACACTCTTCCGTGAACGGAATCCATGTTGGCTTTGTCTCATTAATCCATTCTTTTGAATTGCTCTGTAATTTTGTTCTTTATAATAGTTTCTACCATTTTGCCCGGCACCGAGTCAGGCTTACCGGTGCCCAGAGTACTGATAGAATTGAAAAATGAACTGGCTGAACTATTGCTAGTAATATGTAATTTATTTTTAAAATCAAGTGTGGTACAGGAAGATTGGAGGGTAGCCCATGTAACGCCGATATTTAAAAAAGGTTCCAGAGGGGATCTGGGAAATTATAATTTCCCAGATCCCCTCTGGAACCTTTTTTAAATATCGGCGTTACATGGGCTACCCTCCAATCTTCCTGTACCACACTTGATTTTAAAAATAAATTACATATTACTAGCAATAGTTCAGCCAGTTCATTTTTCAATTCTATCAGTACTCTGGGATGAATATCCATCTGGTCCAGGAGGTTTGCTACTCTTCAGTTTGTCAAATTGCCCCATTACATCCTCTAGGTTTATAGAGATTTCATTCAGTTTCTCTAACTTGTCAGCTTCGAATACCATTTCTGGCACTGGTATCACTCCCAAATCTTCCTTGGTGAACACTGAAGCAAAGAATTCATTGAATTTCTCCACTGTGGCTTTGTCTTCCCTGATTGCCCCCTTTTACCCCTCGGTCATCTAGCGGTCCAATCGATTCTTTTGCCGGCTTCTTACTTTTATTATACCTAAAAAAATTCTTACTATGTGTTTTTGCCTTCAATGCAATCTTTTTTTCAAAGTCCCTCTTTGCCTTCCTTATCAGCAGGTTGCATTTGACTTGACATTTCTTAGGCTGTTTCTTAGTATTTTCAGTCAGTTCCTTCCATTTTCTGAAGGATTTGCTATTAGCTCTGATAGCTTCCTTCACCTCACTTTCTAACCATGCCGGCTGTCATTTGGTCTTCCTCCCTCCTTTTTTTAATACATGGAATATATTTGGCCTGGGCTTCCAGGATGGTATTTTTGAACAGCATCCACGCCTGATGTAAATTTTTGACCCTCGCAGCCACTCCTCTAGGTTGTTGGGGGTTTTTTTTCTCACCGTTCTTCTCATTTTATCTTAGTATCCTTTTTCAAAGTTAAACGCTAACGTATTGGATATCTTGTGTATGCTTACTCCAATGCTAATATCAAATCTGATCATATTATGATCACTGTTATCAAGCGGCCCCACCACCATTACCTCCTGCACCAGATCAAGCGCTCCACTAAGGAATAGGTCTAGAATTTTTCCTTCTCTCGTCGGCTCCTGTACCTGCTGCTCCATAATGCAGTCCTTGATTTTGTCAAGGAATTTTACCTCCCTAGCATGCACTGATGTTACATTCACCCAGTCAATATCAGGGAAATTGAAATCACCCATTATTGTGTTGCCCCGTTTGTTAGCCTCCCTAATTTATTATTATTTTTTTTTTTATTTAGTTTAACATTTTACAAGAATATACATATTATATCAGGAAAAACAAAGATAGTAAAATTCAAATAAAGAATTCTCTTTCATAAACCAAACAATTATACATCTTAATTTCTACTCTTCCTTAGACCACTACATGTGTGGGGGGGGGGGGGGGGTAGTCTTTTAACCAGGAGAACATAAGATATATATAATAAAGAAAAATGGCCTGACTCATATTCTACCCTCTTATCCCATGTTAACAGTATATTCAAACTATGTTGGATTCACATTGGAGAGCTTTTTCTGTTCCAAAAAAAACTTTAACTGATCTGGTTCAAAAAAAACGTATTTAACATTCAGATATTTGGTTAAACATTTACATGGGTACGCCAACAAAAAAGTGGCTCCTAATGCCCTGGTTTCTTCCCTCAGTGATAGAAATAATTTTCTCTTATCCTGTGTAGTCTTTGTAACATCCGGAAATATCCAAAGCCTAGAGCCACAGAAAATCTTCTTAGAATTCTTAAAGTATAGTTTTAATAATGAATTCTTATCTTGCTCGAAGACAAAAGAAATTAAAAGTGTTTGACGCTGAGATATTACTGACAGAGACTGTTCCAAGAATGCTGTTAAATCTTGTAAACTATTTCCAGCTTCAACTTGAGTTTCTTCCCTCAATTCCACCTGACTTTTCTTTTGCAAGAAAATATAAAAAATTTTGTTCAATGGAGGTATAAGTGAAGGGGAATATTGCAGAATATCAATTAAGTATTTTCGAAATAGTTCCATTGAAGCAATACCATCTACCACTGGGAAATTCAAAATCCTTAGATTTAATCGTTTATTATAATTTTCAATTTGCTCTATTTTCCTCATCATCAACGTTTTATCTTTTATTATAGTCATATTAACTGCTTTCAGCATTGTCAAATCTGTTTCAATTGACTCAAACTTTGTTGTATACTCAATTTTTACTTTCTCCACTGTTTCTGTCAAGGTATTTACTTTACTCACTAGAAGTCTGGTCTCCTGGGCAGTATTCGTCACTATTTTTGTCAAGGCCTGAATAGCCTTCCAAATTGAATCCAACGTTACCACCGGTGGGGTTAATAGCTCCAAAGATAATTCCTCTGCTCGTTCTGGGGTGGCGTCGTCATTTCGGGCCTGTCGCCTTCCGATGAGATCAGGTCCAACATCCCCTCTCTCTCACGAGCAGGACACGGCGGGGTGTTAAACTCCGGCAGTAAAAGAGATGTTTCAACAGCCTGGAATGGCGTCGCTCCTTCGGCATCATTCACAGTGGCTTGCACCACGCCGGTTTCTCTAGGGCAGCTCGCGACGAAGCGATCCAGCGTTGTCTGGAGAGGCGTAGAGGTGAGGAGCACCGACGGCGTATTCCTCATCACACCTTTTCTCTTAGTGTGAGGCATTAGGTTTCTCTCCGATTTGTAATTTCAAAGAAAGAGAACAACATCCAGCAGCACCAGAGCGTTCAGCCTCGAGTGTGAGTCGCCATCTTGGACACGCCCCAGCCTCCCTAATTTCTGATAACATTTCTACATCCATCTGTTCATCCTGGCCAAGCGGTCGGTAGTACACTCCTATCACTATCCTTTTCCCCTTTACACATGGAATTTCAATCCACAGGGATTCTAAGATGTGTTTTGGTTTCTGCAGAATTTTCAATCTATTTGATTCAAGGCCCTCCTTAACATACAATGCTACCCCTCCACCAATTCGATCCACCCTATCACTACGATATAATTTGTACCCCGGTATGACAGTGTCCCACTGGTTATCCTCCTTCCACCAGGTCTCAGAGATGCCTATTATATCTAATTTTTTCATTTAGTGCAATATATTCTAACTCTCCCATCTTATTTCTTAGGCTTCTGGCATTCGCATATAGACATTTCAAACTGTTTGTTCCTATTTACATCATGCTCAGTACTTGACAGTATCAATTTCCAATGTTTTGTCTGATTTTTATTTAAGGACACCTGATCTACTATGGTCTCTTTTGCAACCTGACTATCAGGATACTCTATCTTCCCTGTTTTGGTGATTTCTTTAAGATACCTTATTCCGAACCATGCGCTTTTTAGCAACTGTCAGCCTTCCCCCAGTCTCTAGTTTAAAAGCTGCTTTATCTTCTTTTTAAATGCTGATGCCAGCAGCCTGGTCCCACCCTGGTTAAGGTGGAGCCCATCCTTTCAGAATAGGCTCCCCCTTCCACAGAATTTTGCCCAGTTCCTAATAAATCTAAAACCCTCCTCCTTGCACATTGTCTCATCCATGCATTGAGACTCCGGAGCTCTGCCTGTCTCTTGGACCCTGAGCGTGGAATGGGTAGCATTTCAGAAACTGCTACCCTAGAGGTTCTGGATTTGAGCTTTCTACCTAAGAGCCTAAATTTGGCTTCCAGAACCCCTCTCCCACATTTTCCTATGTCATTGGTACCCACATGTACCAACACAGCCGGCTCCTCCCCAGCACTATTCGCAAGTAAACGCTCATGAAGGGTTGGTATGACTGGATACGCACGATGAGCATTAAGTCCTGATAAATCTTTCTCCCAAAAGAGTCCAGGGTTCTGGCTTCTCTGCCTGGGGGAGCCGAAGCATAGTCCCTAGTACTCTTGGCTCTCTTGAGAGCGCAGCCTACCACTATGGAATCATGAGCTAACTGGGACCTCACAAATCTAGGTTCATAGTGGATCTTATACTGGGTCTCTATTTTCTTGGGGGACCACAGGGATAGACAGAGGAGACGCCCAGTTCCTAACGAGGACTGCCTTGAGTGCCTCTTGGAGAAGATCCGTCACTGCCTCCATAGTAGGGGAGGTGTAGTCCTGGTCTTCAAGCATCTTGGCCCTGGGCTTTCATCTTCCACTTCTACGGTGAATGGAATGTCCTGAGCCATTTACCGTACAAAAGAGGTGAAAGACAGGCTCTCAGGTGGAGGGGAGGGTCAGAAGGAATCCCATAGGACTCGTTGGAGGAAAAGTACCTGGGATCCTCTTCTGATTCCCATGAGTGCTGCTCCTCAGTGTCGGATAGCACTTCCCTAAGGGATGTCTGAGATCGGGCTCACATAGTAACATAGTAGATGACGGCAGAAAAAGACCTGCACGGTCCATCCAGTCTGCCCAACAAGATAAACTCATATGTGCTACTTTTTGTATATACCTTACCTTGATTTGTACCTGTCTTTTTCAGGGCACAGACCGTATAAGTCTGCCCAGCACTATCCCCGCCTCCCAACCACCAGTCCCGCCTCCCACCACCGGCTCTGGCATAGACCGTATCAGTCTGCCCAACACCATCCCCATCTCCCAACCACCAGTCCCGCCTCGATGCCGAGGATCCTTGTCCTTAGCAGCATCAAGAAAATGGCTCCCATTTCAACTGGCAAAGCTTTGTCCACTGACGTCGAGGGTGTACTGGCCTGGTTGGCTGTCGATACCGGTGCCGCACCATGGGCTGAGGGCCATTCGAGGCCACAGCAGGAGATATGGTAAATACAAGCACCCCTGATACCAACACGCATCGCTGTATAAGGCCATCCAGAAGCTCAGGGAACAAGGCCTAGATGCGGTCATCGAGGGCCGCCATCGGGAAAGACTGTGGTGTCGACTGAGGCACAGGCTGCAGAATCGCTGGGGCCAGTGCAGGAGCAGGATCTCTGCAGCTTTGGAGACACATGCATCAGCACTTCCTAGATGGAGGGGAAGCGGTCCTCCTGGTGTTGACGTTTCTCAGGAGCCAAGTCCCTCGGTGCCCCAGAGCTCCCGGCACCAAGGGTCGATGGAAAGTGGTGACAGTGCTTCTTGGACTTCGCTCGATGCACATCACCCATGCTCCTTGGTGCCGACGACGTCCAATCCTCCCGTTGCCTCAGGGTCGGGTCCAACAATGGGCGGTCCTGGGGGGCCTGCATAGCAGAAGGCCTCAAGACAGGTGGAGACCCACTCAATTCTTCGCTGCTCCCACTGTCACGGGGTCTCGAAGCAGCCATTCCTACTTGGGCTCCTGAATTCGGAGCAACGACGTCTCCAACGTCGATGCCCGGGTCCTCTTTTTCATAAAAAGGCAGAGAACACAGTTGGCAGGGCTATGGTCAGGCCCAAGGCACTAAGAATGGTCTGGTTGCACGGATTACAACGGTTCAAGCTACTGGGAGTCTTCGTGGACATTGAAGGAAAAACCGCACCGGCCAAATCAAAAGATGCGATGGTGCCTGAAAAGGGAGAAAAGGCACAAAAGAAAAAATAGCCCATGTCGAAAAATAAGGGACACATACATGGGGCAAAAATACTAAAAAATAAAGGACTTTTTTTTTCTTAAAGGCAAAAGGGAGCAGATAGAAAACTGCCGAAGGCATTCAAAAAAACAAAGAAACACTCTGACCAGGCGTTTGAGGAGCCGCCACAAAAAGCAACTGCTCCTCATGCAGAAAAAGCGAAACTAAGGCGCAATGTTTGCACAGCGGGCAGGAAGGCGCTCGAGCTCCTAAAAGCTCTATTTCTTTCTATGGCAATATTGACAGGCCAGGTGACACGGGACGGCATCTACCCACTTGTGAGAATGAGCAAGCCTGCTTGTCCTTGGAGAAAAGCTCCTTTTGAGCCATTGAATTCCTGCCATCTGAAGTACTTGACCTGGAAGATCATTTTCTTTGTGGCTGTTACTTAGCTTGTAGGGTTAGTAAGCTTCAGGCCTTAGTAGTGAATGCACCTTATAGTAAGTTTCATCACAATAGAGTAGTCCACATGCACCCTAAGTTCTTGACGAAGGTGGTGTCGGAGTTCCATCTGAATCGTTCGATTTTTTTGCCAACATTCTTTCCCGACCTCATGCCCATTCTGGAGAAAGCAGCTTGCACACCTTGGATTGCAAGAGAACATTGACCTACTACACGGTGCGGACAAGGCCTCGCAGACAGTCAGCCCAGCTTTTTGTTTCTTTTAATCCCAACAGGATGGGGGTTGCCATTGGGAAACGCACAATTTCAATTTGTCTTGCAGATTGCATTTCCTTCACTTATGCCCAGGCTGAGCTGGCTTTGGAGAATCATGTCACGGCTCATAATGTCAGAGCAATGGCTGTGTCAGTAGCCCACTTGAGGTCAGTCTCCATTGAAAAAATTTGCAAGGATGCGACATGGTCTTCAGTCCACACGTTCACATTACACTACTGCCTTGAGCAGGATACCCAATTCGAAAGTTGGTTTGGGCAGTCAGTGTTGCAGAATGTGTTTGGGGTCTAGAATCGAACTTCACCCTCCTAGGCCCGTTTTATTCTGTTCCAGGCTGCATCCTCATTCAGATTGTATATAGTTCCAGGTTAATCTGGGATATGTCCTCGTTGTTGTAAGACCCAATTGACCAATGTTTGTTGTTTTGGGTGAGCCTGGATGCTAGGAATTCCCCATCTGTGAGTAGACTAAAGCCTGCTTATCCTTGGAGAAAGCAAATCTACTTGCCTGTAGCAGGTATTCTCTGAGGACAGCAGGCGTCATATTCTCACAATCCCTCCCACCTCGCCTTGGAGTTGTCTGCTTTCTTATTTTTAGTTTACTTTTTTCTTTAGTACTAAAATGAGGAGACTGTATTCACGCTACGGATGGGAAGGCACTCATGCATGTGCGGTGGCCCATGGCTTGCGCTCCACAATGCTCTATTCTTACCTTTGGCAAAATGCCGGACCTGGCGACACTGATCGGTGTCACCCACTTGTGAGAATATGAAGCCAGTTGTCTTCGCAGAATACCTGCTACAGGTAAGTATCTTCGCTGAATGCATACATTCACTTCTGGTTTCTGTTCATTAAATCTGTTCAGATTAAAAAAGGAAAACTACTACTACTTATCATTTCTAAAGCGCTACTAGACGTACGCAGCGCTGTACACTTGAACATGAAGAGACAGTCCCTGCTCGACAGAGCTTACAATCTAATTAAAGTAAAAAGGGCAGGCTGCTTGTGTTGACGATAAAATGTAAAATCAAGAAAAAAAGTTATATATTGTCTATTATTGGGCATTTTTACCCCACCAAAATGAGTACTGAATGCAAGCACAAGATTCATAAAGAATAATCATCTGATGCAATTAAGATTGGGGTTTTTTTTAATATCCAAAAATGCTAAGGTCCTATAAAATTCAAACCACTCAGCAAACAAGTGCATCATACTTTAGTGTTAGTGTACTACTACTACTACTTAACATTTTTAAAGCGCTACTAGGGTTACGCAGCGCTGTACAATTTAACATGGAAGGACAGTCCCTGCTCAAGGAGCTTACAATCTAAAGACAGGTGTACAATCTAAAAGACAGGTGTACAATCTAAAGACAAGTGTACAATCTAAAAGACAAGTGTAGAGAAATACTATATTTCTTGAAAGGTTAGGTGCCGACAGCAGCATTGAAGAGGTGAGTTTTAAGCAGAGATTTGAAGATGGGTAGGGAGGGGGCTTGGCGTAGGGGTTGAGGAAAATTGTTCCAGGCATAGGGTGAGGCAAGGCACAATGAGCGGAGCCTGGAGTTGGCAATGGTGGAGAAGGGTACAGAAAGGAGGGATTTGTCCTGTGAGCGGAGGTTACGGGTGGGAACATAGGGGGAGATGAGGGTAGAGAGGTAGTGAGGAGCAGCAGACCGGGTGCATTTGTAGGTAAGGAGGAGAAGCTTGAATTGTATGCGGTAACTGATTGGAAGCCAGTGAAGTGACTTGAGGAGAGGGGTGATATGAGTATATCGGTTCTGGCGGAATATAAGACGTGCAGCAGCGTTCTGAACGGATTGAAGGGGGGATAGATGGCTAAGTGGGAGGCCGGTGAGGAGTAAGTTGCAGTAGTCAAGGCGAGAGGTAATGAGAGCGTGGACGAGAGTTCGTGTGGTGTGCTCAGAAAGGAAAGGGCGAATTATGGCGAGCACCTTTAGTGTTCACTCTGGTGGATCCTCTTCTACTTCTATCCCTCTGCCTGTCGGTGTACCTCAGGGTTCTGTTCTTGGTCCCCTCCTCTTTTCTATCTACACTTCTTCCCTTGGTTCATTAATCTCATCCCATGGCTTTTCCTACCACCTCTATGCTGATGACTCCCAAATCTACCTTTCTACCCCTGATATCTCACCTTGCATCCAAACCAAAGTTTCAGCGTGCTTGTCTGACATTGCTGCCTGGATGTCTCAACGCCACCTGAAATTAAATATGACCAAAACCGAGCTTCTCATTTTCCCCCCCAAACCCACCTCCCCGCTCCCCCCGTTTTCTATTTCTGTTGATGGCTCTCTCATTCTCCCTGTCTCCTCAGCTCGAAACCTTGGGGTCATCTTTGACTCTTCTCTCTCCTTCTCTGCTCATATCCAGCAGACCGCCAAGACCTGTCGTTTCTTTCTTTACAACATCCGTAAAATCCGCCCCTTTCTTTCCGAGCACTCTACCAAAACCCTCATCCACACCCTTGTCACCTCTCGTTTAGACTACTGCAATCTGCTTCTTGCTGGCCTCCCACTTAGTCACCTCTCCCCTCTCCAGTCGGTTCAAAACTCTGCTGCCCGTCTCATCTTCCGCCAGGGTCGCTTTACTCATACTACCCCTCTCCTCAAGACCCTTCACTGGCTCCCTATCCGTTTTCGCATCCTGTTCAAACTTCTTCTACTAACCTATAAATGTATTCACTATGCTGCTCCCCAGTATCTCTCCACACTCGTCCTTCCCTACACCCCTTCCCGTGCACTCCGCTCCATGGATAAATCCTTCTTATCTGTTCCCTTCTCCACTACTGCCAACTCCAGACTTCGCGCCTTCTATCTCGCTGCACCCTACGCCTGGAATAAACTTCCTGAGCCCCTACGTCTTGCCCCATCCTTGGCCACCTTTAATTCTAGACTGAAAACCCACCTCTTTAACATTGCTTTTGACTCGTAACCACTTGTAACCACTCGCCTCCACCTACCCTCCTCTCTTCCTTCCCGTTCACATTAATTGATTTGATTTGCTTACTTTATTTATTTTTTGTCTATTAGATTGTAAGCTCTTTGAGCAGGGACTGTCTTTCTTCTATGTTTGTACAGCGCTGCGTATGCCTTGTAGCGCTATAGAAATGCTAAATAGTAGTAGTAGTAGTAGTAGGAAGAAGTGACAAGTTTTGGCAGTCTGTTGGATATGTGCAGAGAAGGAGAGGGAGGAGTTGAAGATGACTCCGAGGTTGCGGGCAGATGGGACGGGGAGGATGAGGGTGTTATCAACTGAGATGGAGAGTGGAGGAAGAGGAGAAGTGGGTTTAGGTGGAAAGACGCTCGGTTTTGGACATGTTCAGCTTCAGGTGGCGGTTGGACATCCAGGCAGCAATGTCGGATAAGCAGGCCGATACCTTGGCCTGGGTCTCCGCGGTGATGTCTGGTGTGGAGAGATATAGCTGGGTGTCATCAGCATAAAGATGATACTGAAAACCATGAGATGAGATCAGTGAGCCTAGGGAAGAGGTGTAGATTGAGAAGAGAAGGGGTCCAAGGACAGATCCCTGGGGAACTCTAACAGATAGTGGGATGGGAGTGGAGGAAGATCAATGAGAGTGAGCCCTGAAGGTGCGGTGGGAGAGATAAGAGGAGAACCAGGAGAGGACAGAACCTTGGAACCCAAAAGAGGACAGTGTGGCAAGAAGTAAATCATGATTGACAGGGTCAAACGCCGCGGATAGATCGAGGAGGATGAGGATGGAATAGTGGCCTCTGGATTTGGCGAGGAGCAGGTCGTTGCAGACTTTAGAGAGTGCTGTTTCTGTCGAATGTAGAGGGCGAAAACCGGATTGAAGTGGATCGAGGATGGCATGAGAGGAGAGAAAATCAAGGCAGCGACTGTGAACGGCGCTCTCAAGTATTTTGGAGAGGAAGGGTAGGAGAGAGATGGGGCGGTAGTTGGAGGGGCAGGTAGGGTCAAGTGATGTTTTTTTTAGGAGAGGTGTGACTATGGCGTGCTTGAAGGTGTCAGGGACAGTTGCAGTTGAGAGAGAGAGGTTAAGGATGCGACAGATGGAGGGGGTGACAGTTTGGGAGATGGTGTTAAGTACGTTGGTGGGGATGGGATCGGAGGAACAGGTGGTGCATTTCGAGGAGGAAAGAAGGCGGGAGGTTTCATCCTCGGTGATCTCAGGAAAGGAGGAGAAAGAGGCCATGGTTGGGTGGTTGTTGGATGGGGCTACAGGCTGAAGAGGAGGTGGTGGCTTGGTAGTGAACTCAAGGTTGATCTTTTGCACCTTGTCACGGAAGTAGTCAGCCAGTGATTGAGGAGAGAGTGAAGGGGGAGTGGGAGCGGGGGGCACTTTGAGGAGGGAGTTAAGGGTGGTGAAGAGACGACGAGGATTGGAGCTGAGAGAATTGGTCAATTGGGTGTAATAGTCCTGTTTTGCAAGGAATAGGGAAGAGTGGAAGGAGGATAGCATGAATTTGTAGTGAAGGAAGTCTGAATGGGTATGAGATTTCCTCCAGAGGCGTTCAGCGGATCGGGTGCAGGAGCGGAGGTAACGGATGCATGGGGTCAGCCAAGGCTGGGGATTAGTCTCCATCTACTATATTCCATTCATATATTCTTAACCATCGTTCTATGTGTAACCGTTTGATATGATCCGGACATGGACCATGGTTCACGTTAAAAAAGAAAACAACAAAACAAGTGGAAGATATCCAGAAGGACCAGACTGAAGCCACAGATGTTGGAAACCAAAATAATTTATTACGACCCGTAAGAGATCTTCTCGTGTTCTGTCACATGCCCTATTGAAACCTTTCTTAATGCATGCTTTGGGGTATCCTCTCTGAGTGAACCTTTCTGTAAGAATTTTAGATTGTTCCAAAAAATCTTCTGTGTTAGCACATACACGTTTAAGTCTCAAAAATTGACAGAAAGGCAAGTTATCTTTTAAAGCACGATTGTGATAGCTAGTATAATGTAAATAACAATTCCGATCTGTAGGCTTCTTATACAGTGACGTGGTCAGCCAGTATTTTTCTTTTATAACCAACACATCTAGAAATGAAATACTCTCCGTGCTGAATTGCATTTTGAACTTCAAATTAGTATCTAAACTATTAAGCCAACCATGGAACTCATTAAGTGATTCTATATTGCCCTTCCACAAGATAAAAATATCATCTATGTATCTTTTATATAACTTTATCTCTTATTTGTATGGATGGTCATCAAGGAGCAACTTTTCAAACTTAGCGACATAGAGGTTAGCTATATCGGGGGCCATGGTAGCCCCCATAGCTGTTCCTTTAATTTGTAAATAGAAATTACCATTGAAGGCAAAGTAATTTTTAGTGAGAGCTATGGTGGCTAAAGTCAGAATTAGACGGTTAGACATCCTGGTGTTGGTTTTCCTATTACTGATAGTTTCTTCAATGATGGTTAACGCTTCTAGTTGTGGGATGTTCGTGTACAATGACTCAGTATCTAAGGTGACTAACATTAGTCCCTCTAAATCACCATCATATTCCTCAAGTATATTGATGAAATGTGCTGTATCTCGTACATAGGACTTGATAAGTGGAATGTATGGCCTCAAGAAAAAATCAGTAAAAATAGATAAGGGCTCTAAAATTGAGCCATTGCCCGAAATAATGGGGCGTCCAGGGGGATTCTCTATGCTCTTATGAATCTTGGCTTCAGTCTGGTCCTTCTGGATCTCTTCCGCTTGTTTTGTTGTTTTCTTTTGTTTTTTGCGGGAGATTTGGACTCTCTTTGTTGTCCATGGTTCACGTTGCCAGAGTTGTACTTGAGGGACATTTTTCTTGTCAGCCTTTACAAAGTTTGAGATATGGTCTCTCCATAGTCGATGACCTAAAGAATGATACAACCCAATTTCGTACTAAGGAACGTTCATGTATTACTATAATTTATTCTTCCAATTTCGTACTCAGGAACTTTCATATATTACCTTAATTTATTCTTCCTTAACATATATATGCACATGATACATATCTATTCAGTGGTGTGCTGGAGCAGGCTCTCAAGAGCCGTTTGTTAAGTTTTTAAGAATTTTGGGAGCTGGTTCTCCATGGCTACTTTAACAAATGGATCCCAAAATGTGGGCTTGGGTCCCTCCTGAATTCTCTTTTACTTTGCTGGCGAGAGACAGCCCACTGTTAACAATTTACCAGCACACCCCTGTATCTATTCCATGATCTGTTCATGTATGTTATGTTACATATATGTTACCATGTATATATGCAACTTAACACATTACCATTTGTAATTCTGTTACCCAGAAATGGCAACCGCCATTACGGCAAATGTAAGCTACATTGAGCCTGCAAATTGTTGGGAAAATGTGGGATACAAATGCTACAAATAAAATAAATTATAATAAACCCTTGGTCTTTGCTCCCTGTACTCAAGGACAACCTACAGGTCAGGTGTTTTTTTAGGCCACTCCTAAAGAATATGTATAAAGCGAGATTTGCATGCATTTCGTCTCCATTGTATGCAAATCTGTAATACATATTCATTACGGGTAGCATGAAAAGCTGACCTGTTGGCAGCTCTTAATGGGAGTGAAGACCAAGATAATTCAATATTTTCCTGTGTTCAAATGGTTTCTGAAAACTAATTATCATAAAGTACTTTGCAGTGAGCATTAGCAATAAATTTGAGAGACTGAGAACATACTGCACATACCCTTGATTAGGAGTGAGGTTTACTGCTGTCATGGTATAGGCAAAACTAACTATCGCTAAACAGGGCAAATCAAACTGAATACACATTCAAACACTCTAAACAGTTTGAAAAAAGAAAGAACAAAAATGAGTTTGCGGGTGTCTTCAGATGTATCCTTAAAGATTCCAACTCAGGAATCTATAATAGTACATTATAGCTCACCAGCTGCCCGGCGCCTCCATTGCCCTCGCACTCTGTCTCTCTGCTCGCGGGCTCGGCCTTATATGAGCGCTAGGCGGAGGGAAGGATCTCCTGGGTGGCCCTGAAGCTCTATTGCAATGTAGACGATAAGAGAGTGCAGGCAGAGGGGCAGGCCAAGAGAGAAAGCCAGAAGTAACCGACCAGCCTGCCCGTAAAGGTGTTTTGGGCTGCAATTGCCCACATTCTGCAGTTATCACCCCCCCTCAACCAAAACCACCACCATCATCACCACCACCACCACCAAAAACCCTCAGAACATAAGAATTACCTTAGCTCCTTCCTTAAACTTTTAAAGCCCTTCACTTGGAGAAAGCTGCAAACGTCCAAGTGCTCATCAGGGATGTCCTTTTTTTATTTTGCGAGTGAAGGACGTCCATGTTAGGCACTTTAGAAGTATGCCCCTGACGAGCACTTGGACATTTTTTTTTCCAGATTTGTCCTTAAACATTTTCCAGTGCTTGCCCAGATATCGACCACACCATGAAAGCATCCATCGGTCTTTTGATGTGCCCAGTAGCTGTTTTACACCAGTCTATGCCCCTCCTTCAGGTCTCTCTCAGCCAATCACAGCGCGTTTAGCTGTCACTGGTGTCAGCTAAAAGTGCTGTGATTGGCTGAGAGGCCATGGGGGGGTCCTCACAATCGTCCATTAACCCTCTCAAGGAGCTTCAGCTGGCGATGAGGAAGGGGGACAATCTAAGCTCCTTCCTGCAATGATTAAAGTAAGTAGTAGCCCTTCACTTGGAGAAAGCTGCAAACGTCCAAGTGCTCGTCAGGGACGTCCTTTTTTTATTTTGCGAGAGAAGGATGTCCATGTTAGACACTTTAGAAGGACGTCCCTGCATGTCCTGGTTTACTACTTGCACGTTAAACTGGCTAGAACCAGTTTAAAAACCACGTTGCTGGCTCGTTAACTTTAGTGCATCTAGCCCTCAGTAGATTAAAGAGCACTGATGTGCAGCTTGTGGGACTGCAAGAAGCAATTCCCAAGGGAAAATTGCAATTAGGTTTAAAGGAAAAGAATAGTCCTGTCCTTGAGATTTGACCCAGCAAAAGGAAGTCACACCCTTACAGACAAGGAATAATCAGACTAAAGAACCTGCAGATAGTATTATTATGCAGAAAGGGTGCAAGATCATTCAGTTCTAGGAAAGACTATAGTGGAATGTGCACTGGAAAAAGCCAGCAACTATAATGGCTGTAGGGAAAAACATATTAATGAAGCCATTGTAAACTCAATGCAAATGTCCGGATGAGATTCAGAACTCATCAAGATTGCTAAAATAAAGTGTCAGTGGTGACCAGGAAAGTTAGTCCTCCAGGAGTCAACAAGAAGCAAATAACCCCCTCTGACACTAGCCAGGACAAACCTGACCATGGACGAAGCGGAATGCAGGAAACGGCAAACCTGCAAGATAGAAAGACTGCCTAACACCAGAGGTAAGCTAGAAACAACGATAGGCTAAAGAGCCGTTCCCATTACCACAAAGTGCTGCCTTGAAGTAGGTAATTCAAAGCCTGCTACTGCTTTGGTAAAAAAAAAAACAGACAGGCAGTAGAGAAACTGCAGGCAGACTCAGGAAAGGTCCTGCAAGTATGTAACATAGTAACATAGTAGATGACGGCAGAAAAAGACCTGCACGGTCCATCCAGTCTGCCCAACAAGATAACTCGTATTTGCTGCTTTTTGTGTATACCCTACTTTGATTTGTACCTGTGCTCTTCAGGGCACAGACCGTATAAGTCTGCCCAGCACTATCCCCGCCTCCCAACCACCAGCCCCTCCTCCCAACCACCGGCTCTGGCACAGACCGTATAAGTCTGCCCAGCACTATCCCCACCTCCCAACCACCAGCCCTGGCTCCCAACCACCGGCTCTGGCACAGGCCGTACAAGTCTGTCCAGCACTATCCCTGCCTCCCAACCACCAGTCCCGCTTCCCACCACCAGCTCTGGCACAGACCATATAAGCAAGGTTGCCAGGTGGGCGGTTTTACCTCCCAATTGGATGGGTTTTCGCCAGCAGCGGCGGGAAAATTTCGCCGGCCGCAGGATGCGGTTTTTTGGGCGGTTTTCCCGTCGCCGCTGTGCGAGTTTGGCGTTGTTTTCCGGGACTTCTATTGGTCCAATTCGGTCCAATAGAAGCTTTTCCGGGGCTTCTATTGGTCCAATTTGGTCCAATAGAAGCTTTTCCGGGGCTTCTATTGGTCCAAATTGGACCAATAGAAGCCTTTCAGGGGCGGGCTGACGTCAGGGATGACGTAGGGGGCGGGGCTAGTGATGTGGGAGGCGGGGTTAGTGATGTGGGGGCGGGGTTAGGTGATGTGGGGTGGGGTTAGTGACGCGGGGGCGCAGTTCGGTGACGCGGAAGACGGGGATCGGATACGGGCGGTTTTTGGGCGGGTTTACGGCTGTTTCGGGCTGGGAAAATTTCCCAGCTGGCAACCCTGTGTATAAGTCTGCCCAGCACTATCCCCGCCTCCCAACCACCAGCCCCGCCTCCTGATCTTGACTAAGCTCCTGAGGATCCATGCTCTCTGTTTTTTGTTTTGTTGGGGGTTTTTTGTTTTCTTTTTAAATAACATGGAGGGGCATAATCGAACGGTGCCGGCTTTCCATTATACCGATTTGGCCGGCTTCCGGAGATGGCCGGCCATCTTCCGATTTGTGTTGGAAGATGGCCGGCGATCTCTTTCGAAAGTAAGCTGGATAGTAATATAGTAGACGACGGCAGAAAAAGGCCTGCACAGTCCATCCAGTCTGCCCAACAAGAAAACAGCAAGAAGATCAGATAGCTCACGTGACGCCAGCTAAAACATGCAAGACATTGAAATAAAATTCTAATGGCTGCTGCCAAAAAGGTTTCCCGCCTAAGAGAATTAACTGACTAAGCAGCAAATCGGTGACTCCCCAACAAAAATTCCATAGAAGAGAAGTCAAAATAAGGGAAGAGACATCCCCAAAAATGCAAAAAACATCCTGCTGACTGAAGATCAAAGTCCGGCTGAAGATAATCCCGCCTCAACAGCCATCAGCACTGGCTGCAGCTTCCACTTACTCCAGCACAGCCAGCTGAGGGTAGAGACCTAGGGTTTATGCGCCAGAACTCTCTAACACCAGCAGAAACCAGCGTAGCAAGAACCACGCAGCATGACTCACTACAGAGTCTCGCTTTTTTTTTTTTTTTTACCAAAGGCAAAGAGGCTACCAGGGTGAAGAGAGAATAACTCACATCACCACTAGTGAGGAAGGGGGAGAAAATGCCAACTGGCCACCTCCCCAGGAAAGCTTTGTTCCCGATCATGCTATCAAAACCTGCGAGAGTATACTGCTGCTGGAGAAACGGAGCAGGGATCAGGCTGGCATGGAGAATCTGAACTCGTGCCACTGGAGCAACTGAGCACTGCAGAAGTGGGGCAGGGAGAATCAGCACTTGCCGACCCGTGCCTTTTTTTTTTTTTTTTTTTTTTTGTAGGCAGCAGACTGCTGCCATCCTGAAAATGGCGCCAAAGGCTCAAGATTGCTGCTAACCAGTGGACACTGAGCCCACCAAGACCTGTCATGTCCTCTCCGCTGGTCCTGGGGTAGAATCCGGGGACAAAAACAAAGGAGGGAAGACTGTAGCTAACAATACAGACGGGCCAAGGTCCAGAAACTGCTCACCGAGAATCCCAATGGGAGCAGTCACTGACTGTTCCACGGGCTAGACTTTCAGAGTAAAGGCACTTAGTTTTAGGAGAGATGTGGAAAACGCAAACAGCGCAACAGAAGAGCTAGCGCCCAACGCCCGGCCCGGTGGCAGACAGAGGGGGTCGGGTGGAGGGGGGAAGCGGCAACGGCGATGACCTCGGGGGGCGGCCCTGGGAACGGCCTTGTCCCGAGCCCGGCCCAGTCTCTCGGCGGCCCTGGTAGCCATACTGGGTCAGACCAATGGTCCATCTAGCCCAGTATCCTGTTTCCAGCAGTGGCCAAGCCAGGTCACAAGAACCTGGCAGAAACCCAAATCATGGCAACATTCCACGTAGAACCCCAAAGAATATCAAGATTCCAGAATCCTTAAGAGTAACAAGATTCCATTCAGAATCTCAAAGTGTAGCAACATTCCATGCTACAACTCCAGGGCAAGCAGTTTCTTCCCTTGTCTGTCTCAATAGCAGACTGTGGACTTTTCCTCCAGGAACTTGTCCAAACTTTTTTAAAACCCAGATACACTAACTGCTGTTACCACATCCTCTGGCATGTTTCTGTGTATAACTATGTACAGCATGAGGTTGTTTTTCCCCGACCTGCCACTGCTGTATAGAAAGCGGCAGACCCCACACTTTCATTACAGATGACAGTACAAGCGAATGCTTCATCTGCATAGTTTTCTCTCTCTGTATATAGATGTATATTAGGACATCGAACTGTACAGACACACATACACCCCTCAGTACCTGGATTGGGGCCAGCTCCAGCTCCAGATGAGGTTGAAGATCCGTCATCTTTTGCTGAAAATAGAACAGACTGGGGTAAATGTTTAATAAACCACATTTAATTCCCACTGGAGACTGTGCTAATTTTTCAGTCTTCATGAACCTGAGCTTCAGACAAAGTATCTGCGTAGTCTGTCTGAGGTTTGCAGATAAAAAGTTCACCTGTCCCGAAAGTCACCTCCAAAGAAAGTATACAACCCACCCCTCATGATGTGAAGCTGTCATCGAGATATTTGTCTCGCACTGTTTGTCCTCCTGTTCACATATTTCCGAGTACAAGCCCACTTGGTGTATGGGAAATGGTGAGGAGAAAGGAAGTGAAACTTTTTAGATTTAGAGTGAAATTTGCAGTCTTGAAGGTTATGGATTTATAACGACTGCATTTCGCAGGCGCAAACCTCTACCAGTCACAAGCACCGGAAGGATTTAAAGAAAAAGCAACAAAGAGGGAGGATAGACACATCAGGTCATCCCAGAGAAACCCTAACCCTAACATGACTGCAAAGATTTTGTTCCATAGAAATGTTGAACACATTTATATAGGGAAACACCCCAGGGTCTGTCCAGTCTACCCAATTTGTTTCCTGTTCTGATGCAACAGAGCCTCCCCCATCTCAGGTTTTATCCTCATTCTCATATCCAGGACCTCTCTGGACCTTTTCCAGGATTCCCTGAATTCTGCTGCTATTTCAGTGGCATTAGTAAATGTGTTGTTTTTTTTTACCATTACATGAAAAATGCAGCCATCTGCCTCCCTATACCCAGTCTCTCAAGTTTATTCCCTCCCTACAACTTCAATAAAGTGTTATCTTCAGTGAAAACAATTATCCCCCCACCCCCAAATCTGCTGCAAAGGAAGGTTTCTACAGGAGACATGGTATTTTACAGAGGTAAAATGTAGCTATTTGCCCTGATCCCAGCACCGATTGATACATTCCAGCATTCCTCCCCTTCCCCATGGCATTTCTCTTCCACCTCTGCTGCCCCCACCGTGAAACTGAACAGCCCCCACTTACTCCTCCCTCCCCCACAAACAGACAAGGCCCCTTCGATACTGCCCTGGTGGTTCCCACTTTCTCCTGCCCATGCTGTCTCTGCAGTGAAAAAGGTTGCTGTGGTTTTTAGAAGCAGTCTTGCGAAATTGCCACTGGAGGTCATAGCAGCCATTTTTGGATTGGAGCCGGAAGAGCAGCTCTTCTAATTTATTTTTTGTTGGGGGGGAGGGGGGTAAGTCTCGAATATAAACAAAAACAAACAGATGGAATTTTTGATATCTTAAAGCACTGTGAGGTTCCTAAAAATAGAACTGAGCCAGAAGAAACAGCAAAAGAAATTAAGGTGGAAAAAAAAGATATGGAGGTACCCAAAGACAAAAAACACACCCAAATAACAAATGTTGAAACACATACCAGGAAATGTAATTGGAAAGTGATGACCACAAATGCTCGCAGTCTAGGCAACAAAGTTCATGACCTTCAAGCCCTGATGTTGGAGGCAGACTTAGACATTGTTGCAATCACAGAGACATGGCTCAATGGTTCCCACTGCAAACATACCAGGCTATAATCTGTTTAGGAAGGATAGAGAGGGTCGAAAAGGTGGAGGAGTAGCTCTGTATGTGAGAAATGATATGACAGCGACCGAAATGACAGGGACCTGGGGAAAGGAAGAAGCGATATGGATCACCCTAAAAAGAGAGGATAGAACCTCTGTCCACATGGGTGTTGTCTACAGACCTCCAACACAATTGGAGGAACTAGATAAAGATCTGATCGCAGATATTCAAAAGTTGGGAAAGAAGGGAGAGGTGCTGTTGCTGGGAGATTTCAATCTGCCGGATGTTGATTGGAAGATTCCATCTGCGGAATCGGAAAGAAGCAGATCGTGGATGCTTTCCAAAGTGTTTCGCTCAGACAAATGGTGAGGGAATCCACGAGGGAGAGAGCGACGCTGGATCTGGTGCTCACATATGGGGATAGCATGTCAAATGTCCGAGTGGGTGCCCACCTGGGCGGCAGTGACCATCAAACGGTTTGGTTTGCTATAACAGCTAAAGTGGAGAGCGGCCACTCAAAACTCAAAGTCCTGGATTTCAAGAGTGCTGACTTTAGTAAAATGGGGGAATACCTGAGGAAGGAGCTGATGGGCTGGGAGGACGTACGAGAAGTGGAAGGACAGTGGTCCAGGCTGAAAGAAGCTATAAATAGGGCCACAAACCTTTATGTAAGGAAAGTAAATAAAAGCAAGAGAAAAAGGAAACCAATATGGTTCTCCAAGCAAGTGGCTGAGAAAATAAAGGCTAAAGAGTTAGCGTTCCAGAAATACAGAAAAACGCAAGAAGAGGAACACGGGGAGGAATACCGGAGGAAACTGAAAGAAGCCAAGAGAGAGATACGTCTGGCGAAAGCGGAAGAACAAATGGCTAGAAATGTAAGAAGGGGTGACAAAAATTTCTTCAGGTATATTAGTGAAAGGAGAATGACTAAAAAGGGAATTGTGAGACTGAAAGATACTGCGAACCGCTATGTAGAAAATGATGAAGAAAAAGCAAATTTGCTAAATAGATACTTTTGTTCTGTTTTCACAGAAGAAAATCCTGGAGAAGGATCGCGAAGGAAACGGTACAAATGAGAATGAAGTGGATAGAGCACCGTTCACGGAAGAAAGTGTGTATGAACAATTTGAAAAACTAAAGGTGGACAAAGCCATGGGACCGGACGGGATCCACCCCAGGATATTGAGGGAGCTCAGAGAGGTTCTGGCGGGTCCTCTTAAAGATTTGTTTAATAAATCCTTAGAAATGGGAGAGGTTCCGAGGGATTGGAGAACGGCGGAGGTGGTCCCTCTTCACAAAAGTGGTGATAGGGAAGTAGCTGGAAACTACAGGCTGGTAAGCCTCACTTCAGTTATTGGAAAGGTAATGGAAGCGATTCTGAAGGAAAGGATAGTGAATTTCCTGGAAGCCAATAGGTTGTAAGATCCGAGACAACATGGTTTTACCAAAGGGAAATCGTGCCAAACGAATCTCATTGAATTCTTTGATTGGGTGACAGGAGAATTAAATCAGGGACGAGCTATAGACGTAATCTACTTAGATTTCAGCAAAGCTTTTGACACGGTTCCCCACAGGAGGCTCTTAAATAAACTGGATGGGCTGAAGATAGGACCCGAAGTGGTGAACTGGATAAGGAACTGGTTGACGGACAGATGCCTGAAGGTGGTGGTTAATGGAATTCGCTCGGAGGAGGGAAAGGTGAGTAGTGGAGTGCCTCAAGGATCGGTGCTGAGGCCGATTCTGTTCAATATATTTGTGAGTGACATTGCCGAAGGGTTAGAAGGTAAAGTTTGCCTATTTGGGGACGATACTAAGATTTGTAACAGAGTGGTAGGAGGCGGGGCTGGTGGTTGGGAGGCGGGGATAGTGCTGGCCAGACTTATACGATCTGTGCCCTGAAGAGGACAGGTACAAATAAAAAGTAGCACATATGAATTTATCTTGTTGGCAGACTGGATGGACCATGCAGGTGTTTTTCTGCCATCATCTACTATGTTACTATGTATGTTACATCCAGACAGTCACTGACAAACTTTGCTCTTTAGCTTTTTTTTTTTTTTTTTTAAGAGGCAGGAGAGCAAACTTCCAGGGTGAATGGATGAACGTAGCCAGACTGGATCCAGAGAGGCGGGCAAACTGTGGTGAAGGGGGGGGGGGGACCTGTCCCCACCATGTGTACCCCCAACAGGCAGGCAGAAAAAGACCCCCAGCTCATCTAGACCTGAGGGAACAGGCCAAGAGTCAGCACCATCCTGAGAGCTGCACAGGATATGTCTGTCCACCTGCTGAGATATAGAGAATACTGAAAGTGAGGCTGTTGCACCGTATCCTTTGTGGCAGAACTCTGGTGTTCTCTCTAGCTGCACCTGCTGGTAGGGGGACATAACCTACTCACTCATCTCTGGATTGATCTTTGGGATGTAATAGAATGGTCTATTGTTTGGCAATTAAAATTCAATGCAAAGAAGTGCAGAGTGATGCACTTAGTGAGTAGAAATCCAAGGGAGACGTATGTGTTAGGCAGTGAGAGGCTGACCGATCTAATTGACCTACCAATAAGAAACCTGACGGCAACAGTAAGATCATATTTAACCCTCCACTACCCCAGTTGCAAGGGGCTGAAATACAAAACATCATATGCCTCCAGCCTTTCCATTATAGACACACACCTCTGGAATTCATTACCAAAAGGCCTGAAACTCATAAACAGCCACCTAAACTTCCGGAAAAACCTAAAAACACATCTTTTTAGGAAGTTCCTCCCCACTGCATCTATCTAATCTTAAATCCACCGCAACAATCTGACATACCTTCAGACAAGACAAATCAATGCAAACAACTTTTAGCATATACTACCCTTTTCCAGCATACCAATTTGTAAATACAGACTAGGATATTACTGTTCAATTGTATTAAATGATACGGATCAACAAACAAACTCTGTAACTGTTCCCAGCATACCAGTCGTAAATACAGACTAGGCTATTACTGTTCAATTGTATTAAACGATACGCTTCAACAAATTGAAACTGTGTAATCGTATACCTTGTTGTATGTAAGCCACATTGGACCTACCAATAGGCGTGAAAATGTGGGATACAAATGCAATAAATAAAATATGCGCAGACAAGGAGAGGGACCTTGGGGTGTTAGTAGCTGAGGATTTGAAGGTGACGAAACAATATGCTTTAACGGAGTTCTTTTGTGTTGCTTGGTTTTTCAATTTTATTGCTATCAATAGAAATCAAACAAAATAAAACATGGAAAAGAAAATAAGATGATACCTTTTTTATTGGACATAACTTAATACATTTCTTGATTAGCTTTCGAAGGTTGCCCTTCTTCGTCAGATTGGAAATAAGCAAATGTGCTAGCTGACAGTGTATATAAGTGAAAACCTTCAAGCATTACTATGACAGTCTGACAGGGTGGGAGGATGGGGGTGGGTCGGAGGTATGCATGGGGACATCAAAGCATATCATTGATATTCTAACAGGATGGGTGTGGATAGGTGACGGGTGGGGTGATCAACAGAGACATACAGCTTTATGGATTATAATGGGCTAGGAACCCCAGATCCTTGTTAAGTCCTTTTTGTTGGGTGTTAAAATATTCAATCATTCTGACTTCAAAGGTCTTACGTTCTTGTATGGTTTTAAAGTTACCTTTCAGTATTCTCACTGTGAAATCACTGGTACAGTGTCCTGGTTCTGTGAAGTGCTGTCCCACCGGTAACTTTAAAACCATACAAGAACGTAAGACCTTTGAAGTCAGAATGATTGAATATTTTAACACCCAACAGAAAGGACTTAACAAGGATCTGGGGTTCCTGGCCCATTATAAACCATAAAGCTGTATGTCTCTGTTGATCACCCCACCCGTCACCTATCCACACCCATCCTGTTAGAATATCAATGATATGCTTTGATGTCCCCATGCATACCTCCGACCCACCCCCATCCTCCCACCCTGTCAGACTGTCATAGTAATGCTTGAAGGTTTTCACTTATATACACTGTCAGCTAGCACATTTGCTTATTTCCGATCTGACGAAGAAGGGCAACCAATAAAAAAGGTATCATCTTATTTTCTTTTCCATGTTTTATTTTGTTTGATTTCTATTGATAACCTTAAGAGTGGACTAACACGGCTACCACACTCCTCAATTTTATTGTAAACTGATTTTACTTGCTGTGCAAAAAATGAATAAACGATAAACAAGGCGGTGCTGTAGACAGAAGGCTGCTAGGCTGTATAGAGAGAGGTATGACCAGCAGAAGAAAAGAAGGTGTTTATGCCCCTGTAAAAGTCGTTGGTGAGGCACCACCTGGAGTATTGTGTTCAGTTTTGAAGGCCATATCATGCCAAGGATGTAAACTACTACTACTACTACTATTTAGCATTTCTATAGCGCTACAAGGCATACGCAGCGCTGCACAAACATAGAAGAAAGACAGTCCCTGCTCAAAGAGCTTACAATCTAATAGACAAAAAATAAATAAAGTAAGCAAATCAAATCAATTAATGTGAACGGGAAGGAAGAGAGGAGGGTAGGTGGAGGCGAGTGGTTACAAGTGGTTACGAGTCAAAAGCAATGTTAAAGAGGTGGGCTTTCAGTCTAGATTTAAAGGTGGCCAAGGATGGGGCAAGACGTAGGGGCTCAGGAAGTTTATTCCAGGCATAGGGTGCAGCGAGACAGAAGGCGCGAAGTCTGGAGTTGGCAGTAGTGGAGAAGGGAACAGATAAGAAAGATTTATCCATGGAGCGGAGTGCACGGGAAGGGGTGTAGGGAAGGACGAGTGTGGAGAGATACTGGGGAGCAGCAGAGTGAATACATTTATAGGTTAGTAGAAGAAGTTTGAACAGGATGCGAAAACGGATAGGGAGCCAGTGAAGGGTCTTGAGGAGAGTAATGTAAAAGACTAGAAGCATTCCAGAGGAAGGCAGCAAAAATGATATGGGGTTTGTGCCAAAAATACGTATGAGAAGAGACTGGTGTATACCCTAGAGCAGTGTTTCCCAAGCCCAGTCCTGGAGTACTTTTTTTTTTTAATAATGACATTTGTATCCTGCATTATCCCAAACAGATTTCAGCTTCAGTGTAGCTTACAATCCAATTATAAGCAGGTACTATCTCTGTCCCTAGAGGGTTCACAATCTTGGTTTTTGTACCTGAGGTAATGGAGATTATTAAGTGACTTGCCCAGGGTCACAAGGAGCTGCTGGGATCAAGGTCTGCTGCATTAACCATTAGGCCACTCCTATTGCTTTGAATACACTGCCTCCATTATATGCAAATCTCTTTCATGCATATTCAAAATTAGATTGTAAGCTCTGTCGAGCAGGGACTGTCTCTTCATGTTCAAGTGTACAGCGCTGTGTACGTCTAGTAGCGCTTTAGAAATGATAAGTTGTAGTAGTATATCCTGAAAACCTAACTGGCAAAGGGTACTCCAGGCCCAGACTTGGGAAACACTGCCCTAGAGGAGAGGAGGGACAGGGGAGATATGATACAGACATTTAAATATTTTAAAGGTATTAATATAGAAACAAATATTTTTCAGAGAAGGGAAAATGGTAAAACTAGAGCACATGAATTGAGTTTGCGGGTTGGTAGACTTAGGAGTTATGTCAGAAAAAACTGTGGCAGAATTCAAAAAGGCGTGGGATGAATACCGAGGATCTCTAATTAGAAAATTAATGAGGTAAAAAAAAAACGAAGGGTTGCATATATGTTTGCATGTCAAGTGGTGCTTAGATGGCGACTCTGGCTGTATCAGCTAAGACCAGTGTTGGGCTGGCTTGTATGGTCTGAATCCCAAATATAGCAATCCAGTTTAGGATGGGCTGGAGACAGCTTCCGTTCCCAATTTGGGAACACATGATCAAAACATTTTTCCAAACCTAAGCCGCATTGAGCCTGCCATGAGTGGGAAAGCGCGGGGTACAAATAGAAAAAAAAAACTTGTACTAAATGAAAAGTCTATAAATTCATTAAATAATTGTTACTTAAACATGTAGTTTTTTTACAACTGGACATAAAATTCCGAAAAAATTATTTATTTTCTGATATGTGACCTTGAAAATAATACTGAAATGCAACATTTTTATAAAACATTTTCAGACATACTGTAGGATAAGAAAAAATTTCATTGGCAGGTGCTATTTGGGAATTGAATAGGATATTATGTTGCTAAATGTGATCTGTCACTGAAATATTTATAACATATTTATTCATGTCATAGCTGAGTGAAAACATTTATGTTTCCAAACTGGGAACATCGGCATGTTATTTGCTTAACTATTACATGACAGGTGTGGCAAAGTCTATGTCTAATGGTAAAATTATGTATCATACCTGATAATTTTCTTTCCATTAATCATAGCTGATCAATCCATAGACTGGTGGGTTGTGTCCATCTACCAGCAGGTGGAGATAGAGAGCAAACTTTTGCCTCCCTATATGTGGTCATGTGCTGCCGGAAACTCCTCAGTATGTCGATATCAAAGCTCCATCCGCAGGACTTAGCACTTAGAGAATTACACCCACAAAGGGACACTCTGCCCAGCTCACCACCGCCGAAACGGGGGAGGGGAAGTAACCCAGCTGATCCCCACACAAGTGGGGGAGGGGAATCCGTCCAGCTCATCCCCGCGGAGCGGGGGAGGGACACCACCCCGCCGATGCGGGGGGATCTGGCTTATCCTGCAACCGCAACCGCGGGAGGAGCTGACTGACCCTAACACCGCCGAAGCGGGAGGGGTACAAAGCTGCCCTAAAGCCGCACGAAGCGGGAGGGAGTGCCGGCAGAATTTAAGTCTCAATCCGGCCCCGTAAAACGGAGGGGAGAGGAATGCAGCAGCTCACTGTAACACAAACTCGTCTCAACTCTTGAAGAATCCAAGTGAAAAAACTTGAACACGAAGTCCTCCTGAAGTAACTGAAGACTAAACTTGAACCTAAAATTCAACCAGAATATAAACAGTACAGATATCTGGGAGGGGCTATGGATTGATCAGCTATGATTAATGGAAAGAAAATTATCAGGTATGATACATAATTTTACCTTCCATATCATCATGCTGATCAATCCATAGACTGGTGGGATGTACCGAAGCAGTACTCACCCAGGGCGGGACATTGAAATCCCTGACCTCAACACTGAAGCTCCAAACCGGGCCTCCGCCCGTGCCGCCACAGTCAAGCGGTAATGCTTGGAGAATGTATGGGCCGATGCCCAAGTTGCCGCCTTGCATATCTCTTCCAAGGAGACGGACCCGGCCTCTGCCATCGAGGCCGCCTGAGCTCTAGTGGAGTGAGCCTTCAGCTGGATAGGCGGCACCTTCCCTGTGGCCACATAAGCCGCTGCAATGGCTTCCTTGACCCATCTTGCCACTGTAGGCTTAGCAGCCTGCAGACCCTTACGAGGACCTGCAAACAGGACAAACATATGATCCGATTTCCGGAAATCATTGGTCACTTCCAAGTATCTGATGATGACTCGTCTCACATCCAGATATTTAAGAGCAGAGTATTCCTCTGGGTAGTCCTCCCTACGAAAGGAAGGGAGACAGAGCTGCTGATTCACGTGGAAGTGAGAAACGATCTTGGGCAGGAAGGAAGGCACTGTGCGAATAGTCACTCCTGCCTCAGTGAACTGCAGAAAAGGCTCTCTACATGAGAGCGCCTGGAGCTCGGAAACTCTTCTGGCTGAAGTGATAGCCACCAAAAAGACTGCTTTCAACGTCAGGTCTTTCAGAGATGCCCTCGACAAGGGTTCAAAAGGCGGCTTCTGTAATGCTCTTAGCACCAGATTGAGATTCCACGCAGGCACCACCGAGTGCAGAGGAGGGCGCAGGTGATTAACTCCCTTGAGAAAACGCACCACATCTGGCTGCGAAGCCAGGGAAGCACCCTTCAGGCGGCCCCTGAAGCAAGCCAGGGCCGCTACCTGGACTTTAAGGGAACTGAGCGACAGGCCTTTCTCCAGACCTTCTTGCAGGAATGCCAACACTGAAGAAATTGGAGCAGTGAATGGAGAAAATGAGCCTGCTTCACACCACGCTGCAAAGGTACGCCAAACCCTGGCGTAAGCAGTAGAAGTAGAGCGCTTCCTCGCTCTCAGCATAGTGGCGATGACCTTGTCTGAGAAGCCCTTCTTCCTCAGACGCTGCCGCTCAATAGCCAGGCCGTAAGACCAAAGGGGGACGGATCCTCCATCACCACGGGACCCTGATGTAACAGACCCTGCTCCACTGGCAGCCGCAGAGGATCGTCGACTGAGAGCCTGATCAAGTCCGCATACCAGGGACGTCTGGGCCAATCCGGACCCACCAGGATTATCCGGCCCGGATGCTTTGCCACCCGGTCTAGCACCCTGCCCAACATGGGCCAGGGCGGGAACACATAGAGAAGCTCTTGTGTCGGCCACTGTTGGAGAAGAGCATCTACTCCCAGGGATCGAGGGTCCCGGCCTCTGCTGAAAAAGCGCGGCACTTGGCAATTGGCCGATGACGCCATCAGATCTAGGCTCGGCTGGCCCCAGTGCTTCGTGATGTCCAAGAACACCTGAGCAGATAGCTGCCACTCTCCGGGCTCCAAGGTATGGCGACTGAGAAAGTCCGCCTTGACATTCATGACTCCGGCAATGTGGGCCGCTGACAGCTGCTCCAGGTTCGCTTCCGCCCACTGGCATAGATTCATGGCCTCCTTGGCTAGAGGGGCGCTCTTGGTACCTCCCTGGCGGTTGACATAGGCCACAGCCGTGGCATTGTCCGACAGGACCCGTACAGGCTTCAACGCCAGTATCGGGATGAACTCCAAAAGCGCCAACCGAATGGCTCTGAGTTCCAGGAGGTTGATAGACCACTTTGCCTCTGCAGGAGACCAGAGCCCCTGCGCTGTCCTTCCCAAGCAGTGGGCTCCCCAGCCCGACAAAGAGGCGTCCGTCGTGACGACAATCCACTCCGGGGTCACCAGAGGCATTCCTGCAGACAACTTGTCTGTCTGCGTCCACCAGCTCAGCGCCTTGCGCACTGCTGGGTCCAAGGGAAGGCGCACAGCATAATCCTCCGACATCGGAGTCCAGCGCTGCAGCAGAGAGTGTTGTAGTGGTCTCATATGAGCCCTGGCCCAGGGCACTACTTCCATCGTGGCCGTCATAGAGCCCAACAGCTGCACATAGTCCCAAGCTCGAAGAGGAGAGGCTACTAGGAACTGGTCCACCTGAGCCTGAAGCTTGACAATCCGATTGTCTGGCAGGAACACTCTGCCCACTTGGGTGTCGAATCGAACTCCCAGATACTCCAGGGACTGAGTTGGGCGCAGCTGGCTTTTCTCCCAGTTGATGATCCACCCCAGGGAGCTCAAAAGAGCAACCACCCGGTTCACAGCTTTGCCGCACTCTGCATAAGAGGGGGCTCGGATCAACCAGTCGTCCAGATAAGGATGGACTTGTACTCCTTCCTTCCTCAGGAAGGCCGCGATGACCACCATTACTTTGGAGAAGGTCCGCGGAGCAGTAGCCAACCCGAACGGGAGGGCTCTGAACTGGAAGTGTCGGCCCAGGACTGCAAAACGCAGAAAGCGTTGATGAGGAGGCCAGATGGGAATATGCAAGTACGCTTCCTTGATGTCCAAGGATGCCAGGTACTCCCCTGCCTTCACTGCCGCTATAACAGAGCGGAGAGTCTCCATGCGAAAGTGCCGAACTTTCAAGGCCCGATTGACCCCTTTGAGGTCGAGGATAGGCCGTACAGAACCTCCTTTCTTTGGTACCACAAAGTAAATGGAGTAACGCCCCTTGCCAAGCTGATTTTCTGGCACCGGAACGACCGCACCCAGGCGGATCAGGTTGTCCAAGGTCTGCTGCACTGCCACAGCTTTGACCGGAGACTTGCAGGGAGAGAGTACAAACCCGTCTCTTAAGGGTCGGCAGAACTCTAGCTTGTAGCCGTCTCTGATGACTTCCAGCACCCAAGCGTCTGAAGTTATTGTGGTCCACTCGCCCAGAAACGAGGACAGCCGTCCTCCAATCTGCACTGGGGCGTGGACCAAGGCCCCGTCATTGGGTACGAGACCCTGGGGGAGGACCGGAGGGAGCACCTCCGGGACGGCGGTCTCTGCGAAAGGAATGCTGCTTGGGGGAGAGGTTCCTCTTGAAGGAAGAGGGGGCAGAGGAGCCCGACCTGCCCGGGCGGTACCGACGGGCTTCCTGAAACCGTCCTCTGGAGGTACCGGGGCGAGTACTAGCCCGAGCCCTGACCTCTGGTAACTTCTTGCCCTTAGACGTGCCGAGATCGGTCACGATTTTGTCCAGCTCGACCCCAAAGAGCAGCTTGCCTTTAAAAGGCAATCTAGCCAGGCGGGATTTAGAGGCGTGGTCAGCAGACCAATGCTTCAGCCAAAGCCACCGCCGCGTAGAGATTGTCTGAGCCATGCCTTTAGCTGAGGCCCTCAAGACATCATACAGCAAGTCTGCCAAATAGGCTAAGCCCGATTCCAGGGCCGGCCAATCAGCCCTCAAGGAATGATCCGAGGGGGAAGCCCGCTGCACCATAGTCAGGCACGCCCTGGCCACATAGGAGCCGCAAACTGAGGCCTGCAAACTTAAAGCAGCCGCCTCAAAGGACGACCTTAAGGCCGCCTCCAATCTTCTGTCTTGGGCGTCCTTTAGGGCCGTGCCACCTTCCACCGGCAGCGCCGTTTTCTTAGTCACCGCAGTGATTAAAGAATCCACGGTAGGCCACAGATAGGCCTCACGTTCACTTTCAGGCAAAGGATAGAGGCGGGACATAGCCCTAGCCACTTTAAGGCTCGCTTCCGAGACATCCCATTGAGCCGAAATTAAGGTGTGCATGGCATCATGCACGTGGAAGGTTCTAGGCGGGCGCTTCGTCCCCAGCATAATGGCAGAGCCAACAGGGGCTGAGGGAGAGACGTCCTCCGGAGAGGAAATCTTCAAAATGCCCATGGCCTGCACTAACAGGTTGGGCAAATCCTCTGAGCTAAAGAGCCGCGCTGCAGAGGGGTCATCCGCTCCATCCGAGCGGGGATCCGTCTCCTCCAAGGAATCCGCAAAGGACCGTTGGGAGAACTCAGATACGCTGCCCTCATCTACATCGGAGGAGACAAAGTCCTCCAAGGCCTGGGAATCAACCCGAGGGCGTTTACCTCCGGGGGCCTCAACCTCTTTACCAGACGAGGGAGCAGGGGCAGCGTTTTGCATAAGGAAGGCCTGATGCAGCAGCAAAACAAACTCGGGGGAGAAACCCCCCAGACTGTGCACTTCCGCAGCCTGGGCTACAGCCCTAGACGCACCCTCAACCGGCGCTCGCAAGAGCGGGGGAGAGACATGCTGCGCATCCAAGATGGCGTCCGGCGCGACACTGCGAAGGAGCCGCGCGGGAAGAACGGCGCTTAACTTTAGCCGCTTTTGTTCCGTCGCCCAAATTAAGGGCGTTCATGGCATTAATGTCTCCCACCTCAAGGGCGGCCCAAGAAGAAGCCATCCGAGCCGCGTGGCCGGCCAAGATGGCGGAGGCGAGCAGCGGGGGATGGGCGTTTATGGAGGGAAAAATCGCCACACCGGAGGAAGGACCGGGACACTCATCGGTCACGAAACTGTCACCCAACAAAGGCGAATCAGACTTTAAGACCCCCGCATCCCCTCTAGAAGCGCCCAAGCGATCAGGGGAGCGACTCTTTGCGCCCTCGCCCTCCGACGCCATAGGCCACGTGGAGATCAATCGGGGAACCCCCTGCCCGCTATAAAAAGGTAAAAATTACCTGCTTTCCGCTCCGAGCTGTAACGACCTGGTGTCCCAGTGAGTAGCTGCAATAAACGTTTAAATAAACGTCGAAATAAACGCCTTTAAGGACGTTCAAAATTTTTTTTTTTTTTTTTTTTTTTAACGGAGCCAGCGGGAGGGGGGAGAAAAGGAGGGACCTGGCGCCACCAGGTTTGCACTTGCTCAAGAAGAGCCCTCAACCCCAGGCACTCAACAAAACCTAAAAATTAGGCTTGGAGGCCTAGCCAGAGCTGCTGCTGTGTGTGACCACCACCTGCTGAGATAGAGAACATACTGAGGAGTTTCCGGCAGCACATGACCACATATAGGGAGGCAAAAGTTTGCTCTCTATCTCCACCTGCTGGTAGATGGACACAACCCACCAGTCTATGGATTGATCAGCATGATGATATGGAATCTTCTATTCTAGGGTATTATGTTCTAGTAAGTATTCTATGCTAGGCAGCTCAACTACTTCCAGTTGTCAGCCATATTTGACACAACACGTGATAGTTTTAGCACGTTTTAGTAAAAAAAAAAAAATTTTATGCGATGGATTCTCGGAAATTTTATGGAAAAGACAGCCATAAACAAGGTTCACTACACTGGCAGAAGCTGTTGAACAAGCTATAAGTAGTGAATCTGATGGCTGTTCAGGATATTGCCATCTTACCACCGGAGAGTGGAGATAAGGCGGTTGACAGTGATGAAGAGGTCAATGACACTCATGTAGAGTGGGGCATCTGCGTGAATGATTTTGTGCACGGTTGTGCAGATCTTGAACTCAATCCGCTCAAGGAACGAATTGAGTTCAAGATCTGCACAACCGTGCACAAAATCATTCACGCAGATGCCCCACTCTACATGCTAAACCTAGTGGACCTACCGCCCAGAAACACCAAAAGATCAGCCCGCAAATTCCTTAATCTGAATTTCCCCAGCTGCAAAGGAGTGAAATACAAACAGGCTTATGCTACGACCTTTGTGTACAAAAGCACACAGTTCTGGAATGCGCTACCCAAAACCCTGAAAACCATGAACAATCTAGCTTCCGCAAAGCTCTGAAAACACACCTCTTTAACAGAGCCTACAAAAGTCACCCTCAATGATACAATTCATTCCCCAAATCATCCGAACACACCTAAAATACTCGCACACAACCTACCCAACATCCGTCCATCTACTACCTCTTTTACATCAGCTTAGGATCAACTGTATTTAAATCATGTATTGACTTGATCATACAACAACAAAGAGACTTGATCATAACCTTTTACATTAGCCTATGATCAACTGTATTTAAAACATGTATTGATTTTAACATAACCTCACTCTGTAAGCCACATTGAGCCTGCAAAAAGGTGGGATAATGTGGGGTACAAATGCAATAAATAAATAAATACATTTTGATTTAGAGGATTTGCAAACAGATATTGCAGGTGAACTTGAGCTGCATATAGATGATGACAATGAAAGTGATACAGGAAGTGATGAGGATGAATCACACCAAAGTAACAAGAGAAGGAAAAAGACCTTGCTTCGATATTTCAAAATAGAAGAAAGCCAAAAGCGTCAGATATCCTGATGATCCATGTATGCCACCAAGAATAGGTGAAGATTATTTGTTTCTCACTGATTTCGAAATATTTTGCCTGTTCTTCACTCAAGAGTTGACAATGGACATCCGTGATCAGACCAAACCTTATGCACAGCGAGACAAAAACAGTCCATCATTTGTACTGTCAGGTGAGGAAATCCAAAGTTCTTGGGTCTCCTGTTGATAAGTGGCTATCACAGTGTGCCTGGTGAGAACCGACTACTGGTCAACTGCTGAAGGAAGATCTATGAATCCCAGTTTTTGCAAACACAATGTCGAGAGACAGATTCCGCTCAATAAAACGATTTCTCCATTTAGTCGATTGCCAAAGACTGAAAACCTCAAAAGTAGCAACAGTGGCAGTATATTACAAGTAAAACAGCAAAAGTAGAGGCTAACAAATGCGCAAACCAATAGGGAGATAATCTCAAAAAACAGTTTATTCAGAATATTCATATCAATATCAAGGACCCGACACGGTCCGTGTTTTGGCGCCAAAGCACCTGCCTCAGGGGTCACAATCAACTTTCTCTGAGGAGAAGCTGATAGGCTTGAATTCCTTTATGTATGCAAGTTAATCCACAGAGAGAACAAAGGAACAGCCAACCGATCAGCAAACACCATGTGACAAGAAAAGTATATTACAAGTACCTGTGCAGTCGTTTCCAGCAGTTTGGAATATTTCACCAGAACCTGAGCATCGATGAGGAAATGGTCCCTTATCACGGGCACCATTCAGCCAAGATGTTCATAAAGAACAAACCAATTAGATTTGGGTTAAAAGCTGTGGATGTTGTGTGGTGTCGATGGATATCCATACAATATCGAAATATATTGTGGAAAGAACAGTGAAGATGTGAAGCTGCCTCTAGGAGCAAGAGTTGTCAGTGGATTGCTGAATGTTGTACAGAATCCTTCCTTACATGTTATCTTTTTCGACAACTTTTTCACAAGTTATCAGCTGGTAGATGACCCATCCCAGCAATTCGATTTGATGGAGTCAACTATTTTCTAAAGACTTGCATGCAGGCTCGATGTGTATCTTGTGGAAAGAACACACGTTTGAACTGCGTCAAATGCAACAAGCGCCTTCCCAAGGCATGTTCTGAGAACTATCATCGGAAGTGACATATACCAGAGACACGTTAACTTTACACTATTATCTATGATCTTGTGGACAGATTTGCTTACTTAACAAATACTTGCAATCTTTAAGATATATCATAATTTCTCTGTTTCGTGTGTTTATTTTCCAGCATAGTTCAGTTTGTTTGATACATGCCAATGTTCCCATTTTGAGAACAGTATTTTATTTCATAACATAAAATATCATAACTATCAATCTGTCTCTATTATATGCTCACCCAGTACTTACAAAAACTTGAATTTCAGAAATTTATATCAGTGCGTTATGGTAGCAGCCTGTAAAAGGTTAAAGCAGTGATATCCAAAGAGGAATTGCTGTTTATAGTATTCAGAATCTGTATATCGTATACATATACAAAAGGAGCGAGATCCACTAGACTACTTCTTTGTTGTAGCCTTGAGTAGCACCTCTGTCTTCAATTTGTCAAATACAATGCTTTTACTGTTAGGACTGGAAGAGTAGCCCAGTGGTTAGGGCAATCTGGTGTCCTCTTCTGAGTTCAAATCCTGCTTTTTCTACTAATATCTTGTGACCTTGATCAAGTCAGTTCATCTTCCAGTCAGGAGATCTCAAACTAGACCTTGGAACACATACCTAGCTAGTCAGGTTTTCAGGATATCCACAATGAATATGCATGAGAAATTTGCATGCACTGTGTTGGTTATATGTATATGTATCAAATGCATATTCATTGTGGATATCCTGAAAACCTAACTAGCGCATTGGGAACCATTGCCCTAGGTACTACTTAGACTGTAAGTCCACTCAGGCAGGGAAATGACTTGCCTTGATTTGGAAATACAAGTAAATACAAAATCTACATCCGACCGTTGTGGCAAGTCTATCTTCTCTCCCTGATGGGATGGGTGATCCTATTTAATATGTTTATTACATCATGAACATAAGAATAGCTATACTGGGTCAGACCAATGGTCCATCTAGCCCAGTATCCTGCATCAGTGGCCAATACAGGTCACAAGTACCTGGCAGAAACCCAATTAGTAGCAACATTCCATGCTACCAATCTCTGGGCAAGCAGTGGCTTCCCCCATGTCTGTGTCAATAACAGATTATGGACGTTTCTTCCAGGAACTTGTCCAAACCTTTTGCATCACTGGGATCCAAGTAACCTGCAATGCCGAAAATGATTTTCATGGTATCTTTCAAGGTAGTAATGAATTCTAATCTATTTGAATTGTAGATGACGAGAGAGATCTTCAAGGGGACCCTGCAGATTACCGAAAAGATCGCTTCAATGATGTATTTTAATTCTCAGGAATGAAGGCATAGAGGAGAACAGCAGCACTTCAGGTTTTCCAGCGCAGTTACAAAAATGGTTCTTCTGCTTAAGCAGATTTTGTGAATGAATGAAAAGGGTCAACCAGACAAATAAAAGAAGACAATAAAAACATTTTCCTAAGTGAATCCTCCACATATTCTTTTTAACATCTGGATGGGTAGGAGATGCACAGGATTCTGCAGTTTATCATGTACATACATATTTGTATGTTCACATATGGAATGATTGCGAGAACAACTTTAAAGAAGAACTAGTGAGAAATGGAGAATGTGAAATCTTTCTAGAGTTAGGTCTTGGCATTATAGACCCTGTAAGAGGTTCCTTACAGAAGAACTGTGTCCATGAGACAACTGGTGATCTACTTTGGCTACATTGCTAATGAAGCAGCTTTAGAAACAACCAGACAGAAGATGCCACCATTTTGTAAACCAATATATTCTCCCAGAACAGTCAAAAGCACTCCTTTTGGTTAAATGTGAACACTGTATTTCTGTTTCTTACATGAGCTTTATATTCCGTCAGTGGTAATGGAACCTCTTTTTTTTATTTTTAAATAATTAAAAAAAATAAAGCTTAGTGTTCTTAGGACCTCCTTTTTGAGAATAGCCCCAGGCAGAGAGCACACAGCCCATATCTGGGGCTGAGAACTGGTCATGTGCTCAGTAATCATTGCCAAGTGTTTTTAAGAGTGTCCAGGCTGGCTTTGATTGGACCAGAATAACACAGTCAATACAGTATTGTAGAGCTTCATGCAAATCTCTGCATGTGTTAAGCTCTCCAATTCACAGTACAAATGCTGTTTCCACTCTTCTGGAAAAGATAGAATGAACTTGAGTTCTATAGTGTTACTATTTTTCAGAGTCTTACAGAGAAGAGAGGACTGATGTAAACCTTTGCAGTTTAAGCTCTGTAGATTATACAATTATCCTTTATTTACTATTAAGCAATCATACTATGATACCCAATTTTGTTATGACACTTAAACTTGAGGAGAAAGTGGTGTACTCTCAGTAGAATGTTGGTAATTCCAGGATCCAGATGTATTCATGTGATTGGCTGCAATGGGTGAGGCTGGTGACCTCCCTATGATTCTTGTGTATAGTAATTTCTAGGCCATATGACAAGGATGATTGTAGTCTACTATTCTATCTTAGCTCTTATTACAGTAGAACTGTTGAAAGGAAGAAGGCTAAAAAAGCTGTCCAGCTAAGAGTAGTAATCTAGAGAAGAATAAAAATGTCTGATAGAAAAACTCATGTGGGGGATTTTTTTTCTTTTTTTTTTTAGGCGGGGGGGGGGGGGGGGGGGGCAAGGAAATGCTTCTGATTTGATCCATGAGGGCACCATGAGTTCTGCATGAAGTGATTATTCAAGTATGTTTGTTGTTTGTTTTTCTTAAACTTACCTGTGAAACTTTGTTTCTGTGCTGTTTCCCATCTATTATTTTATACAAATTCACTTTTAATTCCAGCCATCTACATTCTTGGGTAGATTATATTGGTTGTACAAAATACTGTGTTGTAATGTATCATTTGCCCAGGAGGGTTTGTTAATTTACAGAAGACCTTACTTTGGGTTGTAATAAATTTTGATGTATTAAAAGAGCTATAGTGTGTTCATAGTTATAGCAGTGTTGATGTTTGTTACTGTAACCTATTTTGGTATTTTATCAAAATCATTTATATACCACATTATATATATATTTTAAGTAGTAGTTGTATTATGAACAATAGCTACCTACTGTGAGTTATAGCAAAATATGCCGTTGAATTTCCCTAACCTAAATCAATTCTTGAAGCACTTTTTTTGGAAGATAGGTGTTGATACGTGCAGGACCAACTTAGGGTGGGGGGTGACTGTCTATGGCTTTGTCTTCACAGTAGCCATGCCCTCTACAACCAGCCAAAGAGCGATGAAAAGGCAGCACTGCAAATTTTCATTTCATTTATTTCACTTACTATATTGCCCTTACTAACTGGCAGACCAAGGTGGTATACAGACTAAAATTTACAAATAAACAGTATGAAAAGGACTACTTACAATTTTTAGACAGGAAAGAAATCTCATACATTGTCAGTCAAGCTGAGAGGAAAAAGGGAGGGTAGATAGGTTGTCATGCAAGGGGAACAAGAGAAAAAAAAAAGAGTAAACCCTGACAGATGGACGCCACCCCTCTATGCAGGGGTAATAGCAAGTGTAAAAAGCCACATCTTCAAAGCAATTTTAAATTGCCTCAGTAATGATTCTGCATGTATAGGTAGAGAAATTGTATTTCAAAAGAATGGTGAAGCAAAGAAAGTTCTGTGCCTGGTGGATTCAAGGGTAGCCTGTTATGGGCCTGGGAGAACCAGGTGATGATCATTTAGGGATCAAAGAACACGAGACGAGAAATAGGGGATCGTTAAAGAAGATAAGTATTCTGCTAAGCCAATCCGAAATGCCTTATAACTGAGGAGTAGTGTCTTATAAATGATAGTTTCACCAGAAGCCAGTGATGACTTTGAAGACGAGGAGAAACATGGTCAGAGTGACGGGCATGACATAAAAATCTCATGGCAGTGTTGTGGAGTGCTTTGAAGTTTTAATTATGCAAAAGTAGATACACAATATTACAATAATGTAAACTGGAAATAAACACAGAATAGGAAAGTGGCAGGTGCCCTGACTAAAGTAGCATCTAACTAAGTGTAACTGCCTAACAATGTAGAAACCAGATTTGCATACTGCATCTGTGGTGCAAAACTATGTTTAGAACCCAAAGTAATGCCGAAGTAACGAAAGGAATCAACAAGTTGAATAATAGTCCCAGAGAGTTTGAAGGTAAGGTTATACAAACTGTAGGTTATGACCCCAGATAGGGGGTCACAGAAACGGGTCCGATCCCCCTCCCCCTGGAACTCCACTATGACTTATGCCCAGTAGTAATAGAATGCAATCTGTGAACCAGTGAACATTCACAGACCCTGCTCCTTCCAGTTGTGTGGGCTTCTAGTTAAACTGGAAACTCATGCAAAATGCAGGGGTTTGTAAGTGCACACTGATTCCTGAAACCACGTGAAAACCTTTCCAGAAATACCAATTCCACTTAAGCAATCCATCAAGAAGGAATAGTCAATGGCATCAAATGCACAGATATGTCGAATTGAAGCAATATTGCTTGTTTTTATACTACAGATCTGTTTCGCTCCCTGCAGTTCACAATATATTTAAAAACAATCCGCAAAATATAGTTCACATCAAGGGAGGAAGTGACCTTATCATCCAGAATTAAAACATAACTCCTGAGCTTCCATGCGAGCTGAATAATTACTTCAATTCATCACCATTTCTACCAACTTGTGGACAGCATCTGTCTGGCAAATAAGTATGATTAAAAGTATATCCTTAAAGCAATGAGAGAAGCCATCACTTGCCATGCTAGAAGGGTAGTCTCTTGCTATACTTCACCAGAACCCAGATCTGCTTCTGACTCACTCTACAATCTCTGCAGTGGAACTGGGCACACATGGTAAGTACCGTGGGCTCCCCTGGGAACTCAAACAATTTCTGTCAAAATTCTGAGCCGAATTGCTGGTGATATGGGAGAAAATAGATGCAGTTAGTATGACCTGCTTGAACTTTGAACTGGGCAGGAGAATGGAAGACTTAGAAACTCGAATGGATGAACCAATAGAAATTGGTTTTATTCGGCTTGGAAGATACAGTTACCTGACAACTTTGCTATATAAACTGGATGACTTAGAAAATCAGAGCTGCCGCAAAAATCTTTGCTTCTGGGATATTCTGGAAGTGAGTGATCAGGAAGATGTCCCCGCAGTTTTGCAGCAGCTCTGTTGCCTGTTTCAGCATTTCGAGCATGATCGAGTAACTATAGAGTTGGAATGCACCCTAGATTGCTGGGCTCACCACCCAGTAATGAACAGAGACGTCATAGCTTGGTTTTCAACATACACAGTGAAATTTTGCTAAAACAAGCACAGCAGTTGCAGCAGCTGTCTTTCAACAGGGCGCCAGTTTCAGGTCTCTCGGGGAAATGTGAGCCCTTGGGCCGCTGTCACGGAGGTGGCAGCAGCAGGCAAAACCACCCAACAGGAGACAGGCAACCCTAAGACAGGCTGAAGTAGACAGGACTGGAGTGGCTGGGCTGGAGCTGAAGAGGAAAGCAACAAGGAATCCAGGAACAACATCCTACAGCAGGGTTCAGGCTTGAGAAGCAGGATACAGGATACTCAATACAGGCTTCTCCCACAGGATTCGGGAAACTGGCGCAGCTTGACTGGATCCAGGTTCACCCAAACACTAGGCAGGCAGGGTGTCCATGGAAGCTTAGCTTGGCAGGAAAGAGGACACAGGAGCTACCTACAAGCTAAGCTCAAGGGAATGACAGATACGCTTGCCAGAGGAAGGGTTAGACTGGAGCTACAGTAGCTAACAGATAGAAAGGAGAGAAATGGCTGCAGCATCAGCCGCTAACCAACCTCAGACAGGGAGCAGAGCCACTGCACAGGGATAACAGGCTAGAAGCCCACAGAGAAAAATATACACAGAAAAGCTGAAAGCCTACAGGTCAGAGAGATACACCCAGAAAGGCTAGAAGCCCACAGAAGGGCTGGAAACCCCCAGGCCGCAGTAATACACCCAGAAGGCCTAGAAGCCCACAGATAAAAGTGATATACACAGATAGACTGGAGGCCCTCAGAGCAATGGGCACAGAAGGGCTGGAAGCCCACAGAACAATAGACACAGAAGGGCTGAAAGCCCACAGAGCAAGAACACCCTGAGCAGGAAAGCAAGAAGCCCACAGGTAAGTAGTAGACTAGGCAGAAAGCCTACGAGCAATAATACCCTGAGCCAGAAGGCAAGGCCCACAGGTGATTGTAACTAGCAAAGCAGAAGGGCTGGAAGCCCACAAGAAAAGACAAGGAAAGCTAACTGTGCAAACAGCACACTAACCTCGGGACCTAAGGCACCGCGGAGGCATTGGCAATGCAAAGGCCCTGAAGACCAGAACACCAGTTCCTTAAGAAGGCCCTGACAGATGAGGTCACCCCTTCAAGCCACAGGCAAGGAGCATACAGAAGCCCAGAGAGACCTAACCCACACAGGTGTAGTCTATTGAGGTAATTAGTGTCAGGTTGGAAGCAGCCAGCCCACCCAGCCTGAGACAGAGCTACCTCAGGAACAGCCCACTGAAGTACAGAGAGGCCCAATACACACAAGTGTAGAGTAGTGAAGCCATTAGAGCAGCCAGCCCACAGAGATAGAGCTAACTCAGGAACAGTATACTGAAGCACAGAGAGGTTAAACCCACACAGGTGCAGTATACTGAGGCAATCAGCGCCATGCTGGAAGATAACTTAATCACAAGGAATACATTCCCTTCTTCTCCTGGTGGTACGGGTTTGACCTCTCAGGCCTGTAGAAGGGCGGAGATCTCCTGTACAAGTACTTGCTTGTGCTGAGAGCTGATGAAATACGCTCTCAGTAGGCAATTTGGTGGTCTCTGATGCCAATTCAGTGCGTACCCAAGACAGACTATTTGAAGAACCCACTGGTCAGAGGAGTAGCGGAGTGGAAGAGTGATCTGGTGGTTAGTGCAACAAACTTTGATTGATTCCCAGTGAAGCTCCTTGTGACTCTGAGCAAGTCATCTAACCCTCCATTGCCCCAGGTACTGTGTATGTATGTATATATGTGTGTGTATATATATATACACACTAGTACAAAAGGCCCGTTTCTGTGAGCAATGAAATGGGCGCTAGCAAGGTTTACCTGCGGCAGCGTCGGGAGGGCGCAGGACGGCAGCCTGGGGAGGGTGCAGGTGGGTAGTTTGTTTTTTGCGGAGGGCAGCTTCGGGGTCCCGGCGGACCAGGTGTTCGGACGGCACTCCTCCCCTTGCGTAGCTTGGTGTTTGTCGCTGTGCATCGGGAGGGGGGGTGGAGGCCCTGCGTAGGCCGCTGTTTCTCGCAGTGCATCGGGGGGGTAGCGTTGGAGGGCGGTGGAATTGGCGATAGGCTGAGTGTCAGCCCCGCCCCCCACGTTCTCACGTTGACGCGAGGGCGGGGCATACACATGGGATCTTGCAACTACAAATTTGCATTTAGAATGTTGGGGTTGTGAATTATGTGTGTATGGGGCGTGGCTGAGGGCGGGTCTATGAGTGAGAGTGAGAGAGAGTGGTGCTGACAGCCTAGAAGACTACAGGGCTTCAGTGTTTCCCTGCCACACAGTGAGATTCAGAACATTGGAGGTGAGAATTATTTATATAGATATATACACACACACACATATTGATACATATATATACAAACACTCTATGTAAACTGCTTTGAATGTAGTTGCAAAAAAACCACAAGAAGGTGGTACATCAAGTCCCATTCCCTTTCCCTACAAGGGGGCACTAAGGTGAACCCTAACGGAGGATCAGGCGAGCCTCAGGGGGAGGAATGCTGGCTTTGGCCTAACCCCTGGTAAGCCTTTTCTTGGCTGAGAGGTGCCCAGCTCTACCACCGGCTGCCTTTCAGGTGCTGTGGAGGACTTGCAGCTCATCTGCATATCCTTTACAGCCTTCTCCGGGGTGACTCCAGGTCCACTCCGATCCACTCAGGGCCTCTGCTCTAGGTGCCGCGTGCCGTCATTTTTCTCTTTTACATTTATTTTTCTCCCAGTTACTACTTATGGCTCCAGTACAGTACACTTTTTCTTCTTGGTACTGTCCCTTCCTAATCTGTTTCTCCATCTGAAACCACTGTATTCTGCAGGAACACATTGTCCACCCTCTGTATTCATCATCACACCACCTCTTTTTTCCTCTTCCTTTTTCTCAGCTCTCAACCTTCAACATTTCCGTCCTTCCATTCATCCATCTCCTTTCTATCGGAGTACATCTCGCCTTCGTCGCTATCGTCATACCTTCTCTGTACTCTTTTGCTCCTCCTGCTCTCAACTGGGGACATTAATCCTAATCCTGGCCCTCCACATCAGCTCTCATCCTATTTGTGCAGGTCACACCGTGATATCTCCAATCTAATTTCTGTTCCTCTCCTCCCCCCTTCTTCCCTGCCTTTCTCTTGCGCTCTGTGGAATGCCCGCTGTCTGTAACAAACTTTCCTATATCCATGACCTCTTTATCTCTCGTACTCTCCATCTGCTTGCCCTAACTGAAACTTGGCTTTACCCTGAAGACTCTGCTTCAGTCGTGGCCCTATGCCATGGAGGTTATCTTTTCTCCCATACTCCTTGCCCGGTCGGGCTACTACTTTCACCCTCTTGTAGATTTCAACCTCTTCTTCCACCTCAGTCTCACTGTTTTTCTTTCTTTGAAGTCCACCCCATCTGTCTATTTGCGCCTCTGCCTCTCTGAGTAGCAGTCTTCATCAACCCCGATGTCCCTTTCTTCCTTTCTCACTGACTTTGATGCCTGGCTTTCCTTCTTTCTTGAACCTTCATCTCCTTCCCTCATTCTTTGGGTTTTTAACATTTATGCTAATGATCCCTCTGACTCTTATGCTTCTCAGTTTCTTGCTTTAACATCCTCTTTCAATCTTAAACTGTGCTCCACTGCCTCCACTCACCAGAATGGCCACTGTCTTGATCTTATCCTCTTCTCAAACTGCTCACTCTCCAGTTTCTGTTCCTCAGCTCTTCCCCTCTCTGACCATCATCTGATAACTTTCACACTTAAACACCCTCCTCCCCAGTCCCGTCCAATCTTAACCAATATATTTAGGAATCATCAGGCTATTGACCCTTCTACTCTGTCCTCCAGTGTTTCAAATCTCTTCTCTACCACTATGTTATTGTCACGTTTACCAAAAGCAGGAACTAGGTTTGTGAGCCCTTGGGCCACTGCCGAGGAGCGGCAGTGGCAGGCAAAACCACCCCACACAGGGATAAGGCAGAACTCTGACAGGGCCAGCTAGACTTCACCTGCACTTGGCCACCGTTCTTCAGGAGTTGAGCCCCTGAGTACAGGTGGCCGGCAGGACTTACTGGACAGGGCTGGAACTGGATACCAGCAGGATACACACAGGGACTAAAGCACACCGGGAGGCTAGGCAGAATACTAAAGTAGGACTCTCAGACAGACAAGGGACAGAACTGAAAGCTGCAAGCAGCCACTGAAACAGGGAAGAAACTCTGATAGACAGGAGACAGAACTAGAAGCTGCCAGGCAGCCACTGAACAAGAAACATACATAACCTAAGAACTACACACTGAACTACAAACAAGAAACAAGCAATACAGAAACCAAGCAGTACAGAACACAAAGCTACACAAAGACTAAACTAGAATCAGGCAAGAATACAGACTATAAACTGGACTAGGCAGAAGTGCAGCAAGCACCAACAAACCAGGGCCTTAGGCAAGGCAAAGAGTTTCCAAATGGCTAATAAGCCCAGCAGCAGCTGAGATTCAGCTGCAGCAATCACCAGGCAACTACAGGTGCTGTGCAGGCTCAAACAAGCCAAGCAAGTCTGGCAGGCCGGAAGATCCGGACTGGACTTGGCTGAAGTCTGGAACGGGAAACAGCACACAGACAATCCAATGCAGCCAGCACACAGAGACAGAACTAATACAGGGAGAACAGGCAGCAGCCAGCTCAGAAGCTGACCACCAGAAATAAGGTGAGTCTGAGAGGGGTCACGGCCACAGACGTGACATTTATCCAAGTCTGTCAATGAGGCTGTCTCTTCCTATAATACTATTCTCTCCTCTGCTCATGGATACTCATGCTCCTCCCATTCCCCGTTCTGTAAAACGTACCAAACCCCAGCCTTGGCTGACCTCTAGAATCCCCTACTTACGTTCCTGTGCTCGCTCTGCCGAACGCCTTTGGCTGAACTCCTGTGCCCATACTGACTTCATACTTTAAAATTCTTGCTGACCTCCTTCCAGTCTGCTCTTTTACTTGCCAAACAAGACTATTGCATCCAGTTCACAAATTCTCTTGGCTCAAACCCTCGATGTCCCTTTGCCACACTGAACTCTCTCCTCAAAGTGCCTTCACCTTCAACTCCCCCTTCAGTTTGTCCCCAGACTCTGGCTGAGTACTTTCATGATAAGGTTCACAAGATTAAACTTGAATTCTCAACCAGGTCACCTCCACCTCTCCTTCCCTTAGTCCATTGTCTCAACCCTCCAACCCCTGCCTCCTTTTCTGAAATCACTGAAGAGGAAACTACGCATCTTTTTTCCTCCTCGAAAATAACTACCTGTTCCTCTGATCCTATTCCAACCCATCTACTTAACACTATCTCTCCTAGTCTCATCCCTTTTATCTGTCATATCCTCAGTCTTTCACTTTCCACTGCAACTGTTCCTGATGCCTTCAAACATGCCGTAGTCACACCACTCCTTAAAAAACCTTCATTGGACCCTACCTGTCCTTCAAACTATCGCCCCATCTCCTTCCTCCCTCTCCTATCCAAGATACTTGAACATGCTGTTCACTGCCGTTGCCTTGACTTTCTTTCATCTCAAGCTATTTTTGATCCACTTCAATTTGGCTTTCGCCCCCTTCATTCAACTGAAACAACGCTTGCTAAAGTCTCCATGATCTGTTCCTAGCCAGATCCAAAGGTCTCTATTCTATCCTCATCCTTCTCGATCTATCTGCTGCTTTTGACACTGTTGATCACAGCCTACTCCTTGATACGCTGTCCTCACTTGGATTTCAGAGCTCTGTTCTTTCCTGGTTTTCTTCTTATCTCTCCTAGTGTACCTTTAGTGTATACTCTAGTGGATCCTCTTCTACATCTATCCCACTGTCAGTTGGTGTACCTCAGGGATCTGACCTGGGACCTCTTCTTTTCTCCATCTATACCTCTTCCCTTGGTACTCTGACCTCATCCCATGGTTTTCAGTATCATCTTTACGCTGATGACTCCCAGATCTACTTCTCCACACCAGAAATCTCAGCCGAAACCCAGGCCAAAGTATTTTATTTATTTATTTATTTATTGCATTTGTACCCCACATTTTCCCACCTATTTGCAGGCTCAATGTGGCTTACAGAGTGTGTTATAACAAAACCATGACAGAATAAAGGATACAATCGAAAGTATGCAGAAAATGGATGTGGAATTAGAGAGGATAGTGTTAGGCTAGATTATTAGTGAATTTGTGTCTTTAAGGGTTCTTTTTGTAGGCTTTATTGAAGAGATGTGTTTTCAGAGATTTGCGAAAGTTGCTTAGATTGTCCATGGTTTTTAGGGCTGGGGGTAACCCATTCCATATCTGTGTACTTCTGAAGGAGAAGGTAGAGGCGTATGCCTGCTTATATTTAAGTCCTTTACAACTGGGGAAATTCAGGTTGAGGAATTTGCGGGCTGATCTCTTGGCATTTCTGGGCGGTAGGTCCACAAGGTTAGACATGTACGGTGGGGCATCTGCGTTGATGATCTTGTGTATGATCGTGCAGATCTTGAATTCGATACTTTCCTTGAGTGGAAGCCATTGAAGTTTTTCTCTTAAGGGTTTCGCACTTTCGTATTTGGGTTTTTCAAATATGAGTCTGGCTGCGGTGTTTTGGGCTGTTTGGAGTTTCTTAATAGTTTGTTCTTTACAGCCAGCGTAGAGAGTGTTGCAATAGTCCAGGTGACTAATTACCATAGACTGTACCAAAGTACGGAAAACGTTTCTTGGGAAGAAAGGCTTAACTCTTTTGAGTTTCCACATCGAGTAGAACATCTTTTTTGTCGTGTTCTTCACGTGGGTATCGAGAGTGAGGTTTTGGTCGATGGTGACTCCAACAATCTTCAGGTTTTCTGAGATAGGTAGGGTGCTGTATGGTGTGGTTATAATGGAGTAGTTGTTTGTGTTGTATTGTGAAGTGAGTACTAGGCATTGAGTTTTTTCTGCATTGAGTTTTAGCTGGAATGAGTCTGCCCAACTATGCATGGTTCTGAAACTTTGGTTGATCTCGTTAGTGATTTCGTTTAGGTTGTGTTTAAACGGGATGTAGATCGTGACATCGTCAGCATATATATGAGGGTTAAGGTTTTGATCGGCTAATAATTTGGCTAGAGGTATCATCATTAGGTTGAAGATGGTTGGTGAGAGGGGGGAACCTTGTGGAACTCCGCATTCTGGTGTCCATGGAGGTGATCTTTCGGCGTCAGTAATTACTTGGTAGGATCTGGTAGTGAGGAATCCCTTGAACCATTTGAGGACTGGGCCTCCGACTCCGAAGTATTCTAATATATGAAGTAGTATTCCATGATCCACCATGTTGAAGGCGCTTGACATGTCAAATTGTAGTACGAGTATGTTCTTCCCAGTAGCAATTGTTTTTTTTTAATTAGTTCATTGCCGCCACTAGTAAAGTTTCGGTACTGTGATTTGATCGAAATCCTGATTGTGACTCGTGTAGAATTGAGTGTTTGGTTAGATAATCAGTGAATTGTTTCGTAACTATGCCCTCCATTATTTTGGTTATGAGCGGAATAGATGCAACTGATCGATAATTCGTTAGGTCCATTGTGCTTTTCTTGACGTCTTTTGGCAGAGGAGTGAGTAGGATGTTTCCTTTATTCGTGGGGAATGAACCATTTTGGAGTCTATAGTTTACTTGGTCCGTAAGGTCTTTCTTGAATTGTTTGGGGGCAGCTCTTATTAGGCTAACAGGGCGGATGTCTAGTTTGCATTTAGACTTGCCATATTTTTTAAGCCATTGTGAGAGTTCATCTACTGAGACTATACTACTACTACTTAGCATTTCTATAGCGCTGCCAGGGTTACGCAGCGCTGTACAAGTCTAAACATGGGGAAGGACAGTCCCTGCTCAAGAGAGCTTACAATCTAAAGGTAAAAACTATGTAGTCAGTGTAGGTATCAGGAATGGGAAGGTGGTTAGGCACCAAAAGCAAGGGAGAAGAGATGGGCCTTGAGTAAGGACTTGAAAATGGGCAGGGAGGGCGCATGGCGTATGGGCTCAGGAAGTCTGTTCCAGGCATAAGTTGATGCGAGGCAGAAGGGGCGGAGTCTGGAGTTAGCGGTGGTGAAGAAGGGTACAGAAAGGAGTGATTTGTCCTGAGAGCGGAGGTTACGGGTGGGAACATATGGGGAGAGGAGGGTAGAGAGGTAATGGGGGGCTGCAGATTGAGTGCACTTGAAGGTCAATAGGAGAAGCTTGAACTGTATACGGTAGCGGATCGGGAGCCAGTGAAGCGACTTGAGGAGAGGGGTGATATGAGAGTATCGGTTCACGCAGTAGATAAGACGTGCGGCGGAATTTTGGACAGATTGAAGGGGGGATAGGTGGCTAAGCGGGAGGCCACCGAGGAGAAGGTTGCAATAGTCAAGACGAGAGGTAACGAGCGAGTGGACGAGGGTTCGGGTGGTCTGTTCAGAGAGGAATGGGCGAATTTTGCTAATATTATAGAGGAAGAAGTGACAGGTCTTAGCTGTCTGCTGGATATGGGCAGAGAAGGAGAGGGAGGAGTCAAAAATGACTCCGAGATTGCGGGCTGAAGAGACGGGGAGGATGAGGGTGTTGTCAACAGAGACAGAAAGTGGGGGAAGAGGAGAAGAGGGTTTGGGTGGAAAGACAAGGAGCTCAGTCTTTGCCATGTTCAGTTTCAGATGCCGGTTGGACATCCAGGCAGTGATGTCTGAAAGGCAGGCCGAAACTTTGACCTGGGTTTCAACTGTGATGTCGGGAGTGGAGAGGTAAAGCTGGGTATCATCAGCATAGAGATGGTACCGGAAACCATGTTATGAGATCAACGAGCCCAGGGAAGAGGTGTATATCGAGAAAAGAAGCGGTCCAAGGACAGATCCTTGAGGGACCCCAACAGAGAGCGGGACGGGGGTGGAAGAAGAGCCATTAGAAAATACACTGAAGGTGCATTGGGAAAGATACGAGGAGAACCAGGAGAGGACGGAGCCCTGGAACCCAAATGAGGACAGTGTGTCAAGAAGTAAATTATGATTGACGGTGTCAAAGGCGGCAGATAGGTCGAGGATGATGAGGATAGAATAGTGACCTTTGGATTTGGCAAGGAACAGGTCATTGCAGACTTTAGAGAGTGCTGTTTCTGTTGAGTGTAGTGGGCGAAAGCCAGATTGAAGCGGGTCGAGGACGGCCTGAGAGGAGAGGAAGTCAAGGCAGCGGCTGTGGACAAGCACGTTCAAGTAATTTGGAGAGGAAGGGTAGAAGAGAGATGGGGCGGTAGTTGGAGGGACAGGTGGGATCAAGTGATGGTTTTTTGAGAAGTGGTGTGACTACAGCGTGCTTGAAGGTGTCAGGGACAGTGGCAGTGGAGAGAAAGAGGTTGAGGATGTGACAGATTGAGGGGTTAACTGTAGGAGAGATGTTGGTAAGCAGATTGGTGGGAATGGGATCAGAGGAACAGGTGGTGCACTTAGAGGAAGAAAGAAGGCGAGCAGTTTCCTCTTCGGTGATCTCAGGGAAGGAGGAGAAGGAGGCCAGGTTAGGTTGGTTGAGGGAGTGGGTTAAGAAGTCACAGGGAGGAGAAGGCTTGGAAGTGAATTCAAGGTTTATCTTCTGCACTTTATCGCGGAAGTAGTCAGCTAGTGTTTGAGGAGAGAGAGGGGGTGGGGTGGGAGCGGAGGGTACTTTAAGTAGGGAGTTGAGGGTGGCGAAGAGGCGATGAGGGTTGGAGCCAAGAGAATTGGTTAATTGAGAATAATATTCCTGAAATCCAGATCCTCCAGGGTAGCATTTTCTGAAATGCTACCTGTGCCACGCGCAGGGCCCAAGAGACAGGCAGAGCTCCAGAGTCTCAATGCGTGGATGAGACGATGGTGCAGGGAGGAGGGCTTTAGATTTGTTAGGAACTGGGCAACATTCTGGGGAAGGGGGAGCCTATTCCGAAAGGATGGGCTCCATCTTAACCAGAGTGGGACCAGGCTGCTGGCATCGGCGTTTAAGAAGGAGATAGAGCAGCTTTTAAACTAGAAATGGGGGGAAGGCCGACAGTCGCTCAAAAGAGCATGGTTCGGGATAAGGTATCTTTCAAAGATATCACCATAACAGGGAAGATAGAGTATCCTGATAGTGAGGTTGCAAAAGAGATTGTAGTAGATCGGGTATCTTTAAATAACAATAAAAATCAGACAAAAGATTGCCAATTAATACTGTCAAGTACTAAGCATGATGTACTTAGGAACAACAAACATAGTTTGAAATGTCTATATGCGAATGCCAGGAGCCTAAGAAATAAGATGGGGGAGTTGGAATATATTGCACTAAATGAAAAATTAGATATAATAGGCATCTCTGAGACCTGGTGGAAGGAGGATAACCAGTGGGACACTGTCATACCGGGGTACAAATTATATCGTAGTGATAGGGTGAATCGGATTGGTGGAGGGGTAGCATTGTATATTAACGAGAGCCTTGAATCAAATAGATTGAAAATTCTGCAGGAAACAAAACACTCCTTGGAATCACTGTGGATTGAAATTCCATGTGCAAAGGGGAAAAGGATAGTGATAGGAGTGTACTACCGTCCGCCTGGCCAGGACGAACAGACGGATGCGGAAATGTTAAAGGAAATCAGGGACGCAAACAAACTGGGCAACACAATAATAATGGGGGATTTCAATTACCCGCATATAGACTGGGTTAATGTAACATCTGTACACGCAAGGGACATAAGATTTCTTGATGAAATCAAGGACAGCTTCATGGAACAGCTAGTTCAGGAGCCGACAAGAGAAGGAAAAATACTAGACTTAGTCCTTAGTGGTGCTCATGATCTAGTGCAGGGGGTAACGATACGAGGGCCGCTTGATAACAGTGATCATAATATGATCGGTTTTGATATTGGCATTGAAGGAAGTGAAACTAGGAAATCAAGTACGCTAGCGTTTAACTATAGAAAAGGTGATTACGACAAAATGAGAAAAATGGTGAAAAAAAGACTGAAAGGAGCAGCTCGCAGAGTAAAAAACTTGCATCAGGCGTGGATGCTGTTTAAAAACACCATCCTGGAGGTTCAGGACAAATATATTCCACGTATTAGAAAAAAGGGAAAAAAGACTAAACGTCAGCCGGCGTGGCTAAACAGTAAGATAAAGGAAATCATTAGAGCCAAAAAACAATCCTTCAGAAAGTGGAGAAGAGAACCAACTGAAAGTAACAGGATAGATCATAAGGAATGCCAAGCCAAATGCAAAGCGGAGATAAGGAGGGCAAAAAAGGACTTTGAGAAGAAATTAGCGTTGGAAGCAAAAATACATAGTAAAAATTTTTTTAGATACATTAAAAGCAGGAAACCGGCCAAAGAGTCGGTTGGGCCGCTGGACGAAAATGGTGTTAAAGGGGCGATCAAGGAGGACAAAGCCGTAGCGGAGAAATTAAATGAATTCTTTGCTTCGGTCTTCACCGAGGAGGATTTGGGGGGGACACCGGTGCCGGAAAGAATATTTGAAGCGGGGGAGTCGGAGAAACTAAACAAATTCTCTGTAACCTTGGATGATGTAATGGGTCAGTTCAGCAAGCTGAAGAGTAGTAAATCACCTGGACCTGATGGTATTCATCCCAGAGTATTAATAGAACTAAAAAATGAACTTGCGGAGCTACTGTTAGAAATATGCAATCTGTCCCTAAAATCGAGTGTAGTACCGGAAGACTGGAGGGTAGCCAATGTTACTCCGATTTTTAAGAAGGGTTCCAGAGGAGATCCGGGAAATTATAGACCGGTGAGTCTGATGTCGGTGCCGGGCAAGATGGTGGAGGCTATTATTAAGAATAAAATTGCAGAGCATATACAAAAACATGGACTGATGAGACAAAGTCAGCACGGATTTAGTGAAGGGAAGTCTTGCCTCACCAATCTAATGCATTTTTTTGAGGGGGTAAGCAAACATGTGGACAATGGGGAGCCGGTTGATATTGTATATCTGGATTTTCAGAAGGCGTTTGACAAAGTGCCGCACGAAAGACTCCTGAAGAAATTGCAGAGTCATGGAATCGGAGGTAGGGTATTATTATGGATTAAGAACTGGTTGAAAGATAGGAAGCAGAGAGTAGGATTGCGTGGCCAGTATTCTCAGTGGAGGAGGGTAGTTAGTGGGGTCCCGCAGGGGTCTGTGCTGGGTCCGTTGCTTTTTAATGTATTTATAAATGACCTAGAGATGGGAATAACTAGTGAGGTAATTAAATTCGCCGATGACACAAAATTATTCAGGGTCGTCAAGTCGCAGGAGGAATGTGAACGATTACAGGAGGACCTTGCGAGACTGGGAGAATGGGAGTGCAAGTGGCAGATGAAGTTCAATGTTGACAAGTGCAAAGTGATGCATGTGGGTAAGAGGAACCCGAATTATAGCTACGTCTTGCAAGGTTCCGCGTTAGGAGTTACGGATCAAGAAAGGGATCTGGGTGTCGTCGTCGATGATACGCTGAAACCTTTTGCTCAGTGTGCTGCTGCGGCTAGGAAAGCGAATAGAATGTTGGGTGTTATTAGGAAGGGTATGGAGTCCAGGTGTGCGGATGTTATAATGCCGTTGTATCGCTCCATGGTGCGACCGCACCTGGAGTATTGTGTTCAGTACTGGTCTCCGTATCTCAAAAAAGATATAGTAGAATTGGAAAAGGTACAGCGAAGGGCGACGAAAATGATAGTAGGGATGGGACGACTTTCCTATGAAGAGAGGCTGAGAAGGCTAGGGCTTTTCAGCTTGGAGAAGAGACGGCTGAGGGGAGATATGATAGAAGTGTATAAAATAATGAGTGGAATGGATCGGGTGGATGTGAAGCGACTGTTCACGCTATCCAAAAATACTAGGACTAGAGGGCATGAGTTGAAGCTACAGTGTGGTAAATTTAAAACGAATCGGAGAAAATTTTTCTTCACCCAACGTGTAATTAGACTCTGGAATTCGTTGCCGGAGAACGTGGTACGGGCGGTTAGCTTGACGGAGTTTAAAAAGGGGTTAGATAGATTCCTAAAGGACAAGTCCATAGACCGCTATTAAATGGACTTGGAAAAATTCCGCATTTTTAGGTATAACTTGTCTGGAATGTTTTTACGTTTGGGGAGCGTGCCAGGTGCCCTTGACCTGGATTGGCCACTGTCGGTGACAGGATGCTGGGCTAGATGGACCTTTGGTCTTTCCCAGTATGGCACTACTTATGTACTTATGTACTTATGTACTTAAATTTTTCTTCACCCAACGTGTAATTAGACTCTGGAATTCGTTGCCGGAGAACGTGGTACGGGCGGTTAGCTTGACGGAGTTTAAAAAGGGGTTAGATAGATTCCTAAAGGACAAGTCCATAGACCGCTATTAAATGGACTTGGAAAAATTCCGCATTTTTAGGTATAACTTGTCTGGAATGTTTTTACGTTTGGGGAGCGTGCCAGGTGCCCTTGACCTGGATTGGCCACTGTCGGTGACAGGATGCTGGGCTAGATGGACCTTTGGTCTTTCCCAGTATGGCACTACTTATGTACTTATGTACTTATGTTTGGCAAGGAATAGGGAGGACTGGAAGGAGGATAGCATGAATTTGAAATGGGTGAAGTCTGACAGGGTGCGAGATTTCCTCCAGAGTCGTTCAGCACAGCGGGTGCAGGAGCGAAGGTAACGGATGCAAGGGGTTAACCAGGGCTGAGGATTAATGCGCTTAGTGGGGCGAGAGACAGATGGTGCTAGGGTATCCATAGCAGTGGAGAGAATTTCATTGTAGGTAGAGACAGCCGTGTCGACAGATTCGGAAGACGAGATGGAAGGGAAGAGAGTGGAGATATGAGAGGATAGGGTAGGGGGGTCGACAGCTTGGAGATTCCTGAAGGCAGTGGTTATAGTTGGGCGAGGTTGAGGGGGAGGATGATGAAGACTGAGGGTGATTAGGTGATGATCTGAAATAGGAAGGACTGAGGAAGGACTATGTCAAAGTTGGTCCAGGAGCGATCTGCTGGGTGTTCCCCAGGTTTTGGATCTAGGCAATCAAGGATGCTTGTATAGTCAGTGGTATTAGAAGGTATCATGCGTCTGAGTTTTATAATTTTTTCGTTGAAATATTTCGCTAAGTTAGTTGCGGGTGGGGTTTCTGTGTTGTTGGAAGTGACTGGTGTAGTGTTTAGGAGTTTGTTCACGAGTGAGAAGAGCTTATGTGTGTCCTTGTAGTTTGGTCCTATTATAGTTTTGTAGTGCATTTTGTAGTGCATCAGCCTGCCTGTCTGACATTGCTGCCTGGATGTCTCAGCGCCATCTGAAGCTAAACATGACCAAGACTGAGCTTCTTATCTTTCCCCCTAAACCAACCTCTCCTCCTCCCCCAATCTCTATTTCTGTGGATAATACACTCATCCTTCCTGTCTCATCAGCTTGTAACCTTGGGGTCATCTTCGACTCCTCCCTCTCCTTCTCTGCACATATTCAGCAGACTGCTAGAACCTGTCATTTCTTTCTCTATAATATCACCAAAATTCAACCTTTCCTTTCTGAGCACACTACCAGAACCCTCATCCACACTCTTATCACCTCTCATTTAGACTATTGCAACTTGCTTCTCACAGGTCTCCCACTTAGCTATCTCTTTCCTCTTCAATCTGTTCAAAATTCTGCTGCACGACTAATATTCCGCCAGTGTTGTTATGCTCATATTAGCCCTCTCCTTGTCACTTCACATACAGTTCAAACTCCTCTTATTGACCTATAAGTTCATTCACTCTGCAACTCCTCAGTACCTCTCCACTCTCATCTCTCCCTACATTCCTCCCCGGGAACTCTGTTCACCGGGTAAATCTCTTTTATCTGCACCCTTCTCCTCCACTGCTAACCCCAGACTTCGTTCCTTTTATCTTGCTGCACCATATGCCTGGAATAGACTTCCTGAGCCGGTATGTCAAGCTCCATCTCTGGCCGTCTTCAAATCTAAGCTAAAAGCCCACCTTTTTGATTTTGCTTTTAACTCCTAAGCCTTATTCGCTTGTTCAGAACCCTTATTTTATCATCCTCACTTTAGGAGGTTTCCTTATCCCCTCCTAAGTAGAGGAGTGTGGTAGCCGTGTTAGTCCACTCTTAAGGTTATCAATAGAAATCAAACAAAATAAAACATGGAAAAGAAAATAAGATGATACCTTTTTTATTTGACATAACTTAATACATTTCTTGATTAGCTTTCGAAGGTTGCCCTTCTTCGTCAGAGCGGAAATAAGCAAATGTGCTAGCTGACAATGTATATAAGTGAAAACATTCAAGCATTACTATGACAGTCTGACAGGGTGGGAGGATGGGGGTGGGTCGGAGGTATGCATGGGGACATCAAAGCATATCATTGATATTCTAACAGGAGGGGTGGGGTGATCTACAGAGACATACAGCTTTATGGTTTATAATGGGCTAGGAACCCCAGATCCTTGTTAAGTCCTTTCTGTTGGGTGTTAAAATATTCAATCATTCTGACTTCAAAGGTCTTACGTTCTTGTATGGTTTTAAAGTTACCTTTCAGGATTCTCACTGTGAAGTCACTGGTACAGTGTCCTGGTCCTGTAAAATGTTGACCAACAGGCGTGGGAACCCTGCTGGCACCAGTATTGTTCATATGATGTCTATGTAAATTGAATCTTGTCTTAAGCATCTGGCCTGTTTCTCCAATATAGCATCCTTCGTTACATTTTTTACACTGAATGATATATACCACATTGGAAGATGAGCAAGTGAAAGATCCCTTTATGTTGAATATCTTTCCTTTGTGGATGACTTTGGGGTCCTGTGAAATATTTTGGCATAGTTTGCAACTGGATAAATTACAGGGAAGTGTGTGTGCCCTTCTGTTCCTTTTCAGTCTGTGATGGAAGTGAACTGAAACAAGGATAGAATTTCGCCGAGGTTGTGGAGAAGTGATATGACACAAGGGGGCGCAGACCCACAGCTCAGGTCGCTCGTCAGCGTCTACTCACCTCAGCGCCGCCCCCGCCCGGCCCGCGCTCCCGCTCAATTAGGTCTACTCCCACTTCGTAGCCCCGCCCCCGCTCTATTAGCACTACTCCCTCCGGCACAGTCCCAATTCGTAGCCCCGCCCCGGCCGCCGCGCTCCCGCTCTATTAGCACTACGCCCTCTAGCTCAGTCCCAATTCTTAGCCCCGCCCCCGCTCTATTAGCACTACTCCCTCGCTCCGGCCCAGTCCCAATTCGTAGCCCCGCCCCGGCCGCCGCGCTTGCGCACTGCACTCCATCCGGGTCCCCGGCGTGTGGTGTAGCAGGTCGGTAGGCGGGAAATGGCGCCTGGATTGTAGCGGCGCGTCCGTGAGGAGCAGAGCCAGCGGGACAACGGGGCCCTGAGCAGCGGCCGCCCGCGGGCCGGAGGAGGGAGAGGGGACACTCTCCCGCCCCGAGCACCGGGGCTGCGCGGCCGAGAGCGCAGGTAAGAACCGACGACGGCGGCTGCGGCGGGCCCGGGGTTAGGCCTCGACCTGGCCGTACCTGAGTCTGGAAGGTCTGGTTGGAGCTTTCGGTTCATCACAGTCCTGGACACCGGGGGGGGGGGGGGAGGTTGTATATACACAGGTGAGGGTGTCTTGTTGGGGGAGGGGCGGTCTCTGTTTATGGACACAGACAAGTCAGTAAATGTTGATTTGAAATGCAGTGATGGAGTTCATGGCAAAGACTGCAGAAGGGCTGTGAAAAGGTGGGTGTGTATTGCATGTTCTACACCAGTGCAGCAGTTCTGTATTGCTGGGCTTCAGGATGTGTGTCTGTATTTGTATAAATGTTGTATTCCTTTCCTACAATGAATCCAAAGCCTCATTCACCTCCATTTACACCTTTTAAACTTTTTACATTCTGCTCTATTGGAACTCATGGCTGTTCTGTAAAAGATGCAAGGTTTTCTAACAAATAGGTTTAATTGATGAACGTATTCGTCTACCCTTGTAAAATATTTTGTAGATTATATATTGGGGAGAGGTTATATAAAAACGTTGATAAATAGTAAATATTCACAGTAATTGTGGAAGGACAATTATTGGTTTTTACATTATGTTTTGAATAGTCTTATAAGTCTTGTTTGCATAAGTCTTCACATCCTGTGACTTACTACTTGACTAAACTGCTTTTGCATCAGTAACTACCATAAGTTATTCAAGGTAAGTGTCAACTGACTTTGCACAACAGAATGGTTCTGTTTTTGTCCATTCTTGGCAGAATAGCTCAGGCCCCGTCATGTTGGACGGGGATCCTCTGTGGATTGCAGTCTTCAAGTCTTGTAACTGATTTTCTATTGACTTCAGGTCTGGGGTTTGACTAGTCTACTCAATAACATTACCTTCTTTTTTTTTTTTTTTTTTTTTTTTTTGCAGTCATTTCATTGTTCCTTTTGCTTTGCTTGGTATCATTGCCTGCTGAAAATTGAATCTTCTTTCTTCTCCCAGGTCTGTGGCATACTGGAACAGGATTTGCCTGTACTTTGCACAGTCCGTTTTTCTGTAGATCTACACAAACCTTCCTGTTCTTCTGTTGCAACACATTCCCCACAACATAATACTGCCATCATCATCATGCTTTACCGTAGGGATGGCCGATAGAGGCAGTGTCATGGTGGTGTCGAAATGTTTCCACTTTTACAGCGATGGACCTGACAGTACACAAAGAGGTATTCAGACGCATTGAAATTTTTTATAGACTTCCCCAATCTGTACCTTTTGAATAACTTTATCCCAGAGTTCTTTTGGCAGCTCTGTATTTGGCATATCTGGACGTTTTCTTCAGATTCATATCATACAAAGAAGCAAGTTGATTGATTATCTAGTAGTATTCAATTCAAGCTGGAAGCAAGTGGGCTCTATTTAATTTATGGGCCTTGTTTAATCAGTTTTGCAAACCTCTAAATTGGGCTTGGTATGACAAATGATGTGAAGATACGCAGTCAAGACTTATTCTTAGTTACATACATCCCCCTAATTCTATATAGTGCGCCAAACATTAGGAGCCAATTCAGCATACAACTTTAGGCACTAAAATGGGCGTTATGCGTCATGATCAGGGTAAACAGTATTTACACTTCTAAATCCACTGAGGCGCTGTTCTATAAGGTAGCACTTACGTGCTTTAGCACATAACTGTAAGGAAGGGCATACACGTAGATGAGGCATGGGCGAGTCATGCTCTTTGCTGAAAACTTATAGAATACTGTATGTTACATGTGCAAGTGCCAATATTTACACCTGTCTTTTACATGGTGTAAGTGATAGCGAGTAAATGTTCACTCGCAAATGCTGGCTTATTCTTTGTTCTGTAACAGAATCCTGGTGCCCAGATGCCATCATAGAATACTATCTTAGCGCAAAGATTTTTAGTGCCTAACTTTTTGTTTTCCATTCCTTTCCTAATAATACCTAAAAAATCTATTTGCTTTCTTAGCTGCAGCAGAGGGTTTCAATATATCATTGACAATGACTCCTATATCCCTTTCCAGATCTGTGATGCCTAATGTGGAGCTTTGCATTACGTAGCTATAATTTGGGTTTCTCTTTCCCACCTATATCGCTTTGCACTTGTTCTAAACATCATCTGCCATTTGGATTCCCAGTCTAAGATCCTGTTGTAATTTTTCACAATCCTCTTGCGATTTAACAAATTTGAATAACTTTGTGGCTTAAGCAAATTTCATTACCTCAGTAGTTACTCCCATCTCTAGATCATTTATAAATATGTTAAAAAGCAGTGGTCCCACCACAGACTCCTGGTAAGCCCCACTATCTACTCTTCTCCATTGAGAATACTGACCATTTAACCCTACTGTCTTAACCAGTTTTTAATCCACAATAGGACCCTACCTCCTATCCTATGACCCTCTCTAGTTTCCTCTGGAGTCTTTCGTGACTTACTTTCTCAAATGCCTTTTGAAAATCCAGATGCAAAATATCGACCAGCTCACCTTTATCCACCTGTTGTTCACCCCTTCAAAGAAATGTAATAGATTGGTGAGACAAGATTTCCTTTCACTAAATCCATGTAGGCTTTATCTCATTGATCCATGCTTTTGAATATGGTCTGTAATTTTGTTCTTTATAATAGTCTCTACCGTTTTGTCTGGCACCAATGTCAGCCTTACATTGTCCACCCTCCAATCTTCTGATACTAAGCTTGATTTTAAACATAAATTGCATATTGCTAGCACTAGTTCTGCAAGTTGATTTTTCAATTCCATCAATACCCTGGGATGTATACTATCCGGTCCTGGCGATTTGCTACTCTTCAATTTGTCAAATTGCGCCATTACATCTTCCAGGTTTACAGAGATTTCATTGTTTCTCTGACTCATCAGCACTGAATACCATTTCTGGCACTGGTATCTCTCCCAAATCTTCCTCAGTGAAGACTGAAGCAAAGAATTCATTTAATTTCTCCGCTATGGCTTTGTCTTTCCCAATTGCCCCTTTTATCCCAGGTCATCTGGCATTCCTTTTTTTTTTTATTTCTTTATTGCATTTATAAAATTTTTCCAAGTACAAACCTTGAAATCAGAATAGATGACTATAAGTCATTACACAGCTTTAGGAAACTAACTATTACATTGTATTTAAATCATGACCATTTCTCATCTTTAGTCCACTATAAGGAGGCAATTCCTCAATACATAGGAAAAATAATTTTAATTTTTAACAAAGTTAAAGAAAAAGGCGGCAGAGAAGAAGTTCGAGTGATCTCTATACTTATCACGGCGTCAAAGTTATTATATTCCTTGGCTGTAGCATAGGTAAGCCAGCAATCTTGAAGTCCAGAAAAGAGTTCAATTGTTTGGAGTCAAAAAATATATATTTAATTTTCAAATTTTGTGAGATGGGAAGGCAGCAGTATGGTGTGGTTATGGTGGTGAAGTTGTTTTTGTTATATTGTGATGTGAGTACAAGACGTGTTTTTTCTGCATTGAGTTTTAGCTGGAAAGCATTCGCCCAGGAGTGCATGATTTGGAGGCTCTGGTTGATCTCGTTGGTGATTTCATTTAGGTTGTGTTTAAACGGGATAGATATCGTGACATCATCTGCATATACCCTGTTTCCCCGAAAATAAGACCTAGTAGAGGTTTTCCTGAATTGGTAGATATAAGGCCTCCCCCGAAAGTAAGACCTAGCAAATTTTTGTTTGAAAGCAGGGCCGCTGAGAGCCGGACAAGGCCGCCCCCTCCCCCACCAAGGTCGCCGGGCCCCCCCTCCACCCACCCTCCGTCGCTCCCGGAACTAACCTTCAACGCCTCCTTTCACCTTCGCAGCAAGCAGCAGCAGGGCAGACCTCTCCTTCCTTCCGTGCCCCGCCCTCGCGGACGTTACGTCAGGCGAGGGCAGGACACGGAAGGAAGCAGTGGCCTGCCCTGCTGCTGCTGCTTGCTGCGAAGGTGAAAGACATTTAAGGTTAGTTCCAGGAGCGACGGCGGGCGGGCCAACCCCTATGTTTCCCCGAAAAATAAGACAGCCCCTGAAAATAAGACCTAGCGCATTTTTGGGGGCAAAAATTAATATAAGACAGTGTCTTATTTTCGGGGAAACACGGTATATAAGGGTTGAGGTTTTGGTTGGCTAGTAATTTGGCTAAGGGTGTCATCATTAGGTTGAAGAGAGTTGGTGAAAGGGGGGATCCTTGGGGGACTCCACATTCAGGTGTCCTATTTCCATCTTCGTTGTTACTTGGTATGATCTTGTGGTCATGAATCCTCTGAACCATTTGAGAACTATACCTCCTATTCCAAAGTATTCTAGTATATGTAATAGAATTCCATGATTGACCATGTCAAAGGCACTAGATATGTCAAATTGTAGGAGGAGTATGTTATTGCCAGTTGCAATTGCTTGTTTGAATGAGTTCATTGCAGATACCAGAACAGTTTCGGTGCTGTGATTCGTCCTAAATCCTGATTGGTACTCATGCAGAATTGAGTGTTTATCTAAATATTCAGTGAGTTGTTTTCGTCACTATACCTTCCATGAGTTTGGTTATGAGGGGTATAGATGCTACTGGGTGGTAATTGGTTATATCCATTGTGTCTTTCTTGGCATCTTTAGGTAGAGGAGTGAGTAAGATGTTTCTTTTCTCCATGGGAAAGAGACCATTTTGAAGTCTGTAGTTTGTGTTTCGTGAGGTCTGTTTTGAATTGTTTAGGGGCTGATCTAATTAGGCTAGTCGGGCAGATGTCTAGTTTGCATTGCGACTTGGCGTATCTGCCAAGCGATTGTGAGATGTCATCTAGCGAGAGCGTATCAAAGTTGGTCCATGATCGATCTGCTGGGTGTTCCCCCAGTATTGGGTCTAGGCATTCGAGGAGGCTCGTGTAATCAGCTGTGTTGGTTGGTATCATAAGTCGCAGCTTTATAATTTTTTCATTAAAGTAGTTCGCAAGGTTGGTTGCGGATGGGGTGTCCATATTATTGGAAGTGGCCGGTGTAGTGTTTGTTAGTTTGTTTACGAGTGAAAAATGTTTGTGTGTATCCTTGTAATTTGGTCCTATTTTGGTTTTGTAATATGTTCTTTTAGTTTGTCTGATGGTGTATTTGTATTTTCTTTGCAGTTGTTTCCAATTTTTGAGTGTGGTTTCGTCTTTTTTCTTGCACCATGCTCTAGGAAAATTGCCTAGGAAAATTTATAAGCCTAATGGTATTAGATCTTTGATAATTTTCCAGGATTTCAATCCTATTTTGAAGGTAAAGGCTTTCTTTAATCAAATTAATTTGGATCTGTTGACAATCCTGTATAATCTTAGTATTTTTTCCCATATCATTACCCATGGCTGTAATTTTTTTTATCCAATGTTGGAATTTTTCAGACATTTGATTAAAGTATTGATTCACTGAAGAAACTTTCTGTGAAAAGGAAGTTTCTAGGCCCACTAGGGCTTGCCATATTGTGTCCAAAGTTATAGTCTCTGGTTTCTTTAGTAGAAAGGACTTAATAATCCAGATTCAATTAAAGGTTCCAACGATGGCTGACTTTCAAATGCAAGCTGATTTCCCCCAAGGAGATTCTCCCCTCCGTCTCCCGCTATTCCAAACGCGGGGAAAGTCGGCGATTCTACATTTGAAGTGGCGCCCGTGTCCGGAGACCCTGTTGGCACTTTGGCATCTGGCATCTCCAGAGCCGCTCTCGGGGGGTTTCCGCCGGCATCAGAGGGGGCTTGCGCGTCTCGGGGCTGAGAGTTGTTTCTGCTTCAAGGAGAGTGGCAAACCTCTCCCCAAGCTCTCCTGCTGCGAAGGAGCTCCCGTCGCAACACTCAATTGTAGAAAACGGTCCAGCGTTCCCACCAAAGGCACAGACTGTGCCGCAGGGCTAAGGCGCTGTTTGCCTCTTCTTTTTGGCATCGGAAAATTAGGTTGTTAGGAAAAGTTGAGAGGTAGGTCTGGAGCGACTTACCATACGTCTCACTCAGCCGCCATCTTGCCTCCCATCTTGCATTCCAACCGATTCTTTTGCTGGTTTCTTGCTTTTAATATACCTAATTAAATTTTTACTAGGTGTTTTTGCCTCCAAAGTACCTCTTTGCCTTCTTTCTTTTTGTGCTTTCCATCAGGCGTAAAATTCCTTATGTTCCTTATTTCCCATCGGTTCCTTCTTCCATTTTCTGAAGGATTTTCTTTTAGATGTTAATAGTTTCCTTCACCTCACTTTTTAACCATGTCGGTTGTCATTTGCTCTTCTTTCCTCCTTTTTTTAATACACAGAATATATTTAGCCTGGGCTTCCAGGATGATATATTTGAACAGCATCATGCCTGATGTAAATTTTTGATCTTTGCAGCTGCTCCTTTAAGTTGTTGGTTTTTTTTTTTCACGGTTCTTCTCATTTTGTCAGTCTCCTTTTTGAAAGTTAAACGCTAATGGATTTCGTGTGTGTACTTTCTGCAAAGCCTATATCAGATCTGATCATATTATGATCACTGTTATCAAGCAGCCCCACCACCATTACCTCCTACACCAGATCATGCGCTCCACTAAGGACTAGGTTTAGAATTTTTCCTTCTGTTGTTGGCTTATGTGCCAGCTGCTCCATAATGCTGTCCTTGATTTCATCAAGGAATTTTACCTCCCTAGCATGCCCCGATGTTACGTTTACCCATTCAATATTGGGGTAATTAAAATCACTCATTATTATTGTGTTGCCCAGTTTGTTAGCCTCCCTAATTTCTGATAACATTTCTACATCTGTGTTGTTCATCCTGGCCAAGTGGGCAATAGTACACTCCTATAACTACCCTTTTCCCCATTTAATTTTGATCCATAGGAATTCCAAGATGTATTTTGTTTCCTGTGGAATTTTCAATCTGTTTGATTCAAGGGCCTATTTAACCTACAGTGCTACCCCTCCAACAATTCGATCCACCCAATCACTGTGGTATAATTTGTACCTTTGTATGACAGTGTCCCACTGGTTATCCTCTTTCCACCAGGTCTCAAAGATGCCTATTATCTAATTTTTCATTTATTTGCAATACTAGTAAAATAAGGCCCGTTTCTCACACAAATGAAATGGGCGCTAGCAAGGTTATCATGTAATGGCGATTGTGTTTTTAAGTAATAATTGGGAAGGGTGTATAATGAGTAATATGCTCCAGGGGTATGAGATACAGATTGTTTTATCAGTTTTTTGTTTTAATCTTTCTTTTTTTTGTGATTTTTATTTATAGTGTATTTTAAAAGATAAGAGTTTGCAGACTCCATCCATGTCCAGCATTTCTCTCCTCTTCCCTCTCCTCAATCCATGTCCAGCATTTCTCTCCCCTTCCCTCTCCTCCCTCCATCCATCCATGTCCACCAACTCTCCATTCTTCCCTGCCCTCTCCTGCATCCGCCCATTTCCAGCAACTCTCCATTCCATAGCGTCCCACAGATCAATCCAGAGACTGGTGGGTTATGTCCCTCTGCCAGCAGGCGGAGATAGAACTTCTGATGCTCTATATGTGGTCATGTGCAGCCAGCCAAACCTCAGTATTCTATCTATCTAGCAGGCGGATGGTCATAACTCTGTAGCTCTAGATTTTGGGACTCCTTGCCCATTTCCAGGGGTTGAGGGCTTACTAAGGTGCTGAGCAGGGATACCTGGTGGTCCCAGGTCCCTCCCTTTCTCCCCCCTCCCGCTGGTTCCTTTCCTGGGGCACGTGAGTAGTTAATCTCCTTAAAAAAAAAAAAGAGAGAGAGATCAGGTTGGAGTTTTAAACACACTTTTTGTGTGTTAGGCTGGCACTCACAGTAACCAGGTATTTTGCTTCAGTCGGTGGTGCCTTGGTGGAGCCTTTCGGTAGTGGGTGGGGAGGATTTCTTGTGCTGAGTTCAGCTGGGCACATTGCAGCCCCGTCGGAATCGGTCAAGCGCTGCTCCCGGTGTGGGAACCGGAGAGCAGCGTCTGGAGCCTGTGATTCCTGCCCTCGAGCGTCTGCGGGGCAGAGAGGCGTGTCTTCGGCACGGAAGAGACAGGATCATGGTGGGGGGAGCGTTGGTTTCTTCGCTTAGCTCCTCCGGACGGTCCTTGGTCCATCTTCCAGGGATGATAGGGGGACGTCTGTCCCTTTTTCTGGGAGAGTGGACCAGGGTGACTTCAGACGAGTGGGTCTTGGAGGTAATCCGGGATGGTTACAAGTTAGAATTTGTTCAAAGTCTGTCCGATTGTTTCCTGGAATCCCCTTGCAAATCTCCACAGAAGATAGCGGCGGTCAGGGACACATTGGAAAATTTAATTCGCTTGGGGGCCGTGGTTCCAGTACCAGTGGCACAGCGTGGTTTGGGTCGTTATTCCATCTATTTCGTAGTCCCAAAGAAAGGAGGGTCCTTTCGTCCAGTGCTGGATCTCAAAGGAGTAAACAAGGCTCTGCGGGTGCATCACTTCCACATGGAAACTCTTCGGGCTGTTATCGCCGCAGTCCAGCCAGGCGAGTTTCTTACTTCCCTGGATCTCAAGGAGGCTTACTTGCACATTCCCATTTGGCCGCCTTATCATCGGTTTCTTCGGTTTGCGGTTCTGGGTCAGCACTTTCAGTTCCAGGCTCTTCCCTTCGGTTTGGCTACGGCTCCCTGGACATTTTCCAAGATTATGGTGGTAATCACAGCGTTTCTGCAACAGCAAGGAGTGCTAGTGCATCCTTATCTCGACAACTGGTTAATACGAGTGTCGTCGTTTCAGGACAGCGTTCAGGCGACAGACAAGGTGATCAGTCTGCTGTGGTCGTTGAGATGGGTCATCAAACCGGAGAACTACTACTACTACTACTACTTAACATTTCTAGAGCGCTACTAGGGTTACGCAGCGCTGTACAATTAACAAAGAGAGACAGTCCCTGCTCAAAGAGCTTACAATCTAATAGACAAGTGAACGGTCGGTCCGATCGGGGCAGTCAAATTGGGGCAGTCTGGATTCACTGAACGGTAAGGGTTAGGTGCCGAACGCAGCATTGAAGAGGTGGGCTTTAAGCAAAGACTTGAAGATGGGCAGGGAGGGGGCTTGGCGTAAGGGTTCAGGAAGGTTGTTCCAAGCATAGGGTGAGGCGAGGCAGAATGAGCGGAGCCTGGAGTTGGCGGTGGTGGAGAAGGGTACTGAGAGGAGGGATTTATCCTGTGAACGGAGGTTACGGGCGGGAACGTAAGGGGAGATGAGGGTAGAGAGGTAGTGAGGGGCAGCAGACTGAGTGCATTTGTAGGTAAGAAGGAGAAGCTTGAATTGAATGCGGTATCTGATCGGAAGCCAGTGAAGTGACCTGAGGAGAGGGGTGATATGAGTATATCGGTTCTGGCGGAATATGAGACGTGCAGCAGAGTTCTGAACAGACTGAAGGGGGGATAGATGGCTAAGTGGGAGGCCGGTGAGGAGTAAGTTGCAGTAGTCCAGGCGAGAGGTAATGAGAGCGTGGACGAGAGTTCGGGTGGTGTGTTCAGAGAGGAAAGGGCGAATTTTGCTGATGTTAAAGAGGAAGAAGCGACAGGTCTTGGCTATCTGCTGGATATGCGCAGAGAAGGAAAGAGAGGAGTCAAAGATGACTCCGAGGTTGCGGGCAGATGAGACGGGGAGGATGAGGGTGTTATCAACTGAGATAGAAAGTGGAGGAAGAGGAGAAGTGGGTTTTGGTGGAAAGACGATAAGCTCGGTCTTGGACATGTTCAGTTTCAGGTGGCGGTTGGACATCCAGGCAGCAATGTCGGATAAGCAGGCCGATACCTTTGCCTGGGTCTCCGCGGTGATGTCTGGTGTGGAGAGATACAGTTGGGTGTCATCAGCATAGAGATGATACTGGAAACCATGAGATGAGATCAGGGAGCCCAGGGAAGAGGTGTAGATTGAGAAGAGAAGGGGTCCAAGGACCGATCCCTGGGGAACACCAACAGATAAGGGGATGGGGGTGGAGGAAGATCCATGAGAGTGAACTTTGAAGGTGCGGTGGGAGAGATAGGAGGAGAACCAGGAGAGGACAGAGCCCTGGAACCCAAATGAGGACAGTGTGGCAAGAAGTAAGTCATGATTGACAGTGTCAAAAGCAGCGGATAGATCCAGGAGGATGAGGATGGAGTAGTGGCCTCTGGATTTGGCAAGGAACAGGTCATTACAGACTTTAGAAAGTGCTGTTTCTGTCGAGTGAAGAGGGCGAAAACCGGATTGAAGCGGATCAAGGATGGCATGAGAGGAGAGAAAATCAAGGCAGCGGCTGTGGACTGCGCGCTCAAGTGTCTTGGAGAGGAAGGGTAGGAGGGAGATGGGGCGGTAGTTGGAGGGACAGGTAGGGTCTAGTGATGGTTTTTTGAGGAGTGGCGTGACTACAGCATGCTTGAAGGTGTCGGGGACAGTTGCAGTGGAGAGAGAGAGGTTGAGGATATGACAGATGGAGGGGGTGATAGTAGGAGAGATGGTGTTAAGTAAGTTGGTGGGGATGGGATCAGAGGAACAAGTGGTGCATTAGAGTCATTTGGACCCATCTCAGTCCTTGGAATACCTCGGGGTTCTATTCGACACCCGGGTGGGCAGAGTCTTCTTACCAGACAGCCGGAGGTTGAAGCTGTAGACTCAGGTTCAGACTCTTTTGCACAGTCCAGTGCCCACAGCCTGGGATTATGTTCAGGTTCTGGGATCTATGGCAGCCACGCTGGAGGTGGTTCCGTGGGCCAGGAGTCACATGAGGCCTCTTTAGCGATCCCTGTTGAGACGGTGGTCTCCGGTGTCGGAGGCTTACTCAGTTCAGTTGGCATGGGAGCCAATGGTCAGGATGAAAATGCGTTGGTGGCTCTGGGTCGACAAGTTAAGTCTCGGAATGCCCCTGGCGGTGCCGGACTGGAAAGTGGTGACGACAGATGCCAGTCTTTCCGGATGGGGAGCCCATTGTCAGGGGCTCACGGCACAGGGGGTTTGGTCTCGGTTGGAGGCTTCTTGGCCCATCAATCAGTTGGAACTGAGAGCAGTGCATCTAGCATTGCAGGCATCTCATAGGGACCTGGCGGGGAAGCTGATACATGTTCCTCTCTGACAATGCAACAGCAGTGACCTATGTCAATCGGCAGGGAGGCACCAAGAGCATTCATCTCGCCAAAGAGGCGACGTGTCTATGCCAGTGGGCGGAAGAGCACTTGACTCAACTCTCGGCAGTGCACTTAGCTGGAACTCTGAACACAGGCAGATTTTCTGAGTCGCCATATGTTGGATCCGGGGGAGTGGGAACTCTCCGCGCAGGCGTTTTTGTTGATCACGAGCCGGTGGGGAGTTCCGGCTATGGACCTAATGGCACGGGTGGGCAATGCCAAAGTGTCGCAATTTTTCAGCCACGGCAGGGATCCTCAGTCTCGAGGGATCAACGCGCTTCTGCAACCCTGGCCTCTGACTTCTCTGCTGTACGTGTTTCCGCCATGGCCTATGATAGGCAGGATATTGGGTCGAGTGGCGAGACACCCGGGTTGGGTGATTTTTGTAGGGCCGGATTGGCCCCGGCATCCATGGTACGCGGATCTGGTATGCCTTCGGGTCGACAAACCGTTGCGTCTGCCTCCTCGGCGGGGTCTGTTGCATCAAGGTCCCATCCTTATGAAGGATCCCTCCCCGTTTGGTCTTACGGCCTGGCTATTGAGAGGGCCAAGTTGAGACGGAAAGGTTATCCGGAAAAGGTAATTGTCACTATGTTGCGAGCTAGGAAGCATTCCACATCGACAGTGTATGCTCGAGTGTGGAGAACCTTTGAGGCGTGGTGTGCGACGGCCGGGCTGTCAGCTTTTTCGGCTTCAATTTCTTCAATCTTGGCTTTTTTGCAGGATGGTCTTGACAAATCTCTGTCGTTGAGCTCCTTGAAGGTTCAAGTGGTGGCCTTGGCTTGTTTTAAAGGTCATTTGCAAGGGTCTTCTTTGGCCTCTCACCCGGATGTCGTTCGTTTTTTACGGGGAGTCAATCAGTTGAGACCGCCGCGGCTCTGTCTTTCCTTCATGGAATTTGAATTTAGTTCTGAAGGCATTGCTGCGGCCACCATTTGAACCACTGTCTCGGTTGTCAGTTAAGGATTTGACTTTGAAGACAGTGTTTTTGGTTGCTATTTCTTCCGCAAGGAGTTTCTGAGATGCAGGCTTTATCTTGTCGAGATCCGTTCCTTCATTTTACGGAGGCAGGGGTGACTGAGGACGGTTCCGTCCTTCTTGCCCAAGATTGTTTCGCGTTTCCATATGAATCAGCAGCTTAGACAAGGATCATCCGACAGAGTTTCATGCACTCCGGTGTTTGGATGTTAAGCACGCTATTAGGTATTTGGAAGTGACTAATGATTTCCGTTCGGATCATTTGTTCTTTTTGCGGGGCAACGGAAAGGGCGGCAAGTGTCTAAGGCGACGGTGGCTCAGTGGTTAAAGCAGGCTATCGTTTCAGCTTATATAGCGTTCGGTAGAGAGCCACCAGCTCAGCTCCAAGCTCATTCCACTAGGACACAGGCGACTTCTGTGGCAGAGACTAGATCGGTTTCGTTGGAAGAAATTTGTAGATCGGCCACCTGGTCCTCAGTGCATACTTTTTCAAAGCACCATAGATTGGACATAGCAGCAAGGGCGGAGGCTGCGTTCAGTGCTTCGGTACTGCAAACTGGGGTTTCTGGGTCCCACCCTAGTTAAGAACTGCTTGGGTACATCCCACCAGTCTCTGGATTGATCTGTGGGACGCTATGGAAGGAAAAATTAGTTATTACCTGATAATTTTCTTTCCATTAGTCCCGACAGATCAATCCAGAGGCCCTCCCTGGAGTTTTTTGCCTATCTGTTTGGTTATTTTCTAGTTTCAGGTTTATAGTTCCAGTTTGAATTTGATATTGTTTCTTCAGGGTACGTTGGAGCAACTTTCTTACTGTGAGCTACAGGGTGTCCTTGGATTCTCGGATAATAGGTGAATAGCTCTCTTTTGGGAGTTGGACAATTTTTATGGCTTTGATATGGATAATACTGAGGATTAGCTGGCTACACATGACCACAGAGCCTCAGAAGTTCTCTCTATCTCCGCCTGCTGGCAGAGGGACATAACCCACCAGTCTCTGGATTGATCTGTCGGGACTAATGGAAAGAAAATTATCAGGTAATAACTAATTTTTCCTTCTCCCCTGCCCTCTCCTCCATCCACCCATGTCCAGCAACTCTCCATTCTCCCCTTCCCTCCTCTCCGTTCCTTACCCCCCCCCCCTCCCCCCCCGGTTTAACCCTTTTACTTTCAGGCGCAGCAATGACAGTGAAGAGGACAACACAGCTTCTCCCTTCCCTCACACAGTGTCCCACTCTCGCGCAGGGGCGTAGCCAGACACCCAATTTTGGGTGGGCCTGGGCCCAGGATGGGTGGGCAGAATAACTTTGCCCTGTCCCACAAGTGATTTGGTCTCTTCCTCTCTCGCCTGCATGCCATTTGGTCTCTCAAACATCCTCCCTCCCTCGCATGCAGCAACTAATACACACTGCTCATGTTTGCCCCACAGCCTTCCCTCTGATGCAACTTCCTGTTTCCGCATAAGCGGGAATACATCAGAGGGAAGGCTGTGGGGCTGGGGCGAATAGTATGTATTGCTGCAAGCAAAGATCTGTTATTTACAAGTTATGCAGGAGGGACAGTTGTTGGGAGGTTTTGGCTGGTGAGGCTTAGGGATTCCTCTCCCTGCCAGCCACATCATAGGTGTGCTGCTACTGGGTGGGCCTGGGCCCATCCAGGCCCACCCTTGGCTACGCCACTGCTCTTGCGGAAACAGGAAATGCATCATCGCAGAAGGCGGGACACTGTGAGGGAAGGGAGAAGCTGGAGGCGAGCCCGCTGTGTTGGCCTCTTCATTGCCGTCGCTGCACCTGAAAGTAAAAGGGTTAAACACGCGCAAGGGGGGGAGGAACGGAGAGGAGGGCTGTCGATCGGGGAACTGAGGGCCCGTCCGAGAGCTGCCTGGCAGCAGCGCTGCTGCACCAGGCAGCCCTGCGTTTGGGGTGGGGGGGGGGGGGGGGACAGCAGCCAGGGGAAGGTCACGGTCAAGCCTCTTATGTGGGGCGCCTATGACTGTACTCCCATCCATGTCCATCAATTCACCTCTGCCCTCCCCTTCCTCCCTCCCTCCCTCCCCTCGATGTCCCGTGTTTCTCTCCTCCTGACATCATCTCACCTCCAGCGTTCCCTTCCCTCGGATTGTTCCACCCTCTGGCGTCATTACGTTTTGATGCGAGGGCGGGGCAATGAGTGGGAATGGATGTTACGAACCCAGGCATCCAGACATAGAATGTTGGAGGTGCAAATTATTATATAGGGTATTCTAACTCTCGCATCTTATTTCTTAGGCTTCTGGCATTCGCATATTGACTTTTCAAACTGTGTTTGTTCCTATTTACATCTTGTTCATCTTGCTACCAGGATACCCTATCTTCCCTGTTTTGGTTATATCTTTGAAAGATACCTTGTTCTGAACCATACGTTTTTGAACGACTATCAGCGTTCCCCCAGCTTCTAGCTTAAAAGCTGCTCTATCTCCTTTTTAAATGCCGATGCCATCAGCCTGGTTCCACCCTTTCAGAATAGGCTCCCCTTTCCCCCAGAATGTTGCCCAGTTCCTTACAAATCTAAAACCTTCCTCCCTGCACGATTGCCTCATCCACACATTGAGACTCCGCAGCTCTGCCTGTCTCTTGAGCACTGCGCATGGAACTTGTAGCACTTTGGAAAATGTTACCCTAGAGGTTCTGGATTTGAGCTTTCTACCTAAGAGCCTAAATGTGACTTCCAGAAACTCTCTCACATGTTCCTATGTCATTTGTACCCACATTTACCAAGACAGCCAGCTCCTCCCCAGCACCGTCTAAAATCCTATCTAGGTGACGCATGGGGTCCGCCACTTTTGCACCAGGCAGGCAAGTGACCAGTAGATCCTCACGTCCACCAGCTACCCAGCTGTCAATTGATTCCTAATAATTGAATCACCAACTAGAACAGCCGTCCTAACCCTTTTCTCCTGGGCAGTAGCTCCTGGAGACACATCAGCGGTGCGAGAGGATATTGCATTCCCTGGTGTGCTCGTCCTTACAGGATTACTTCCAGCTGCACCATGGTGATGCTCTCCTTTTAGAAGTCCTCCCTCCTCCAAGGTAGCACAGGGGCTGCCAGATTGGAGGTGGGACTTCTCTACAATGTCCCTGTAGGCATCCTCAATGTGCCTCTCTGCCTCACTCAGCTCCTCCAAGTCAGCTACTCTAGCCTCAAGAGAATGGACTCGTTCTCTGAGAGCTAAGAGCTCTTTGAATCGAGTGCACATATATGACCTCTCACCAACTGGGAGATAATCATACATGTGACAATGGAAAAGACTGGATAGCACCTCTTTCGCTGCCGGACTACTGTCTGCATCTTAGTATTATAGAGTTGTTTACTTAAAACTTCTTAATGTGCTAGGGATATCAGATGAATATAAAGAGCCTTAATATTTGGTTTAATTTGTAATTTATTATTTGTTTCTCAGGATTAAAAGTTAAGCTTTGCCTTTTGTGGATGATACCAAGATTTCTTTTTTTTTTTTAAATTTTTTATTTATGAATTTTTCAATTTCTTACAAGTATAACACTTGTTACAGAAAAACAGCCAATCCTAAATATTTAAGGCAACAAATTTAAACAAGAAATAAATTTAACAGCTTTCTTAGACCTCAAATAAGAGGGGGGGAGTTACAAATCTGTGGAGATTTAAAGATACTATTACAAAATTATACGTAATGCGGTTTATGTGTACAGATTCGTCTCTCATCATTTTACTAAATCTACATGCAGTTGTTTCATATCCAGAAAGGATTTCAGCTGTTCTGGGTCATAAAATACATACTTTATCCCACAGAGCTTGACCAGGCATTTGCAAGGATATGCTAACAGAAATGAGCCACCTAACTTAAGGACATCCTGTTTCATTACCAAGAATAATTTTCTTCGTTCCTGAGTTACCTTGGTAACATCCGAGAATATCCACAATTTAGTTCCATAAAACAGTTCTTTTGAATATTTAAAGTACAATTTTAATATTGTGTTAAAGTCCTCTTCAAATACCAGGGAAACCAAAAGGGTAGCCCTTTCCGGAACAATTTCAATAGATTGTTCTAAAATTGCTGACAGATTGTTAAGATCTATTCCATCCACTCCAAGTCCGTCTTTATTTCCTTCTTTTGCGCCAGATCTTGTTGGCAAATACTTATAGGGGGAATAGGTTCTTGAGGTATTTTCAAATTTTCCAACAAGTATTTTTTAAATAGGTCAATAGGTGTTTTACCAGGAATTTTAGGAAGATTCAGTACTCGGAGGTTTAGTCTTCTATTGAAGTTCTCAATCTGTTCAATGTTTTTTATGCATTGCCAACTGGTTTTTTATCACCGTCATTTTAAATTTTTGCAATTGAACAACATCTTTTTTTAAGTCTTTAACTTGTATAGTCAATTCTTCTTTCAACCGTTTCTAAATTTTTCACCATATCTTCAAATTTCAGGATAAAGTATTTACCTTTTCAGAGGTATTTTGAAGAGTTGAATCAATTTTGCCCAGCATCAGCCATATCCTCCGGAGTTATTCCGGGTCCCTCAAACGCAGGAACTTCTCTTTCTCGGCTTCTTTCTTGTGGCAAGGGGTCTCCGCTCGCTGGCTCCTTAATCTCCTCCATGGGATCTTGGATGCCTGCTCCCTCTACCATCACAGAAGCCGGACACGGAGGGCAACTTGATTCCAGAGGCGGGGATAATGATGTTTCAAGGCCCAATAGGGGATCCGCTCCACCGGATACCCCTGAAGCAGGCAGCCCTGTCTCTAATCTTTGAGACGAACGCGAAAGGAAGGGCTTGATGCTGCCTTGAAGTGGGGAGGAAGAAGCTGCGGGTCACGGAGGAAGCCTCACCACTCCTTTCCGCTTTGTATGCGGCATTTTGCAGTAGGGGAATCTGTCTCACTCGTGCAGCAGGGAGCTCTCTTCCCAGACGCGGTCACAGATCCGCCATCTTGGAAACGCCCCTGTACTACTGTCCTGGCTTTTGATACCAAGATTTTTAACGGAGTGGACACCCCAGAGGGAGTGGAAAACATGAAAAGGGATCTGCAAAAGTTAGAAGAATGGTCTAATGTTTGGCAATTAAAATGTAATGCAAAAAATTTCAAAGTGATGCATTTGGGGAGTAGAAACTCAAGGGAGCTGTATGTCCTAGGAGGAGAGAGGGACTTTTGGGTAATGGTGTCCAAGGACCTTAAAGCAAAAACAACTGTGACAAAGCTGTGGCTGTAGCAGGAAGAATGCTAGGTTGCCTCGATAGAGTAATAATCAGCAGAAGAAAGGAGGTGTTGATCCCCTGTACAAGTCATCGGTGAGGTCCCACATGGAGTATTTATTATGTTCAGTTTTGGAGGCCGTATCTTGCTAAGGATATAAAAATGATAGAAGCAGTCCAGTGGAGGGCGACAAAAAATGATATGGGGCCTGTGCCATATGAGAAGAGACTGGAAGACCTGAGTATGTATAGACTAGAGGAAAGAAGGGATGGGAGAGATATGATACAAACGTTTAAGTACTTGCAATGTATTAATATAGAAACAAATCTCTTCCAGAGAAGGGGAAATGATAAAACTAGAGGACATGAGCTGAGGTTGCTGGGTGGTAGACATAGGGGTAATGTCAGGAAATTCTTTTTCACAGAGAGGGTAGTCGATGCCTGGAATGTGCTCCTGAGGGAGGTGGTAGAGACAAAAACAGTGACGGAGTTCAAAAATGCATAGGGTGAACACAGAGGAACTCTGTTTATAAAATAGATGGTAGAAAACAAAATGTTTTTTTTTTTAAAAAAACCCTTAAATGCCTGCAGGGGGGTGGATGTGTGAGTAGCACTTCGGCTCTGAAGAACAAAGTCCGATGCCGGGCAGACTTTGTACGTCTGTGTCTGTTTATGGCAATCCAGTTTAGGGTAGGCTGGAAAGTGCTTCAGTGGCAACTTCAGTAGCAGGAACCGAGGGCAGTTCTGAGCAGACTTTTACAGTCTGGGTCCCACAATGACGACGATGGATTTGATAGGCTGGAGTGAGCTTTTGATGGCAACTGTAGTAGATAGAACATAAGAGCAGAGCCAGGTGGACTACGGGTTATGTTGCATAAACGCCAAAAGAAAGACTCGTGATAGTTTATAATATCACATTCATTGTTGATTTAATCATGAATTGATAATCAGACTGGGCCATAATTTACTATGTTACTATGCAGTAGCTGACATAGGAACTAAAGGAACCAACAACAAGAGGGGGAATAATTCTAGACCTACTCCTTAGTACAGTGCATGATCCTAGTGCAGGAGGTAATGGTACCAGGGCCACTTGATAAGTGATCATAACATGATCAGATATAGGAGCAGCTGCAAAAGGTCAAATATATACACCAGGTGTGCCAAGATGTTTTTTTCAATAGCATTCACACCTGATGTATATTTTTGACCTTTTGCAGCTATTCAAAAAAACATCTTGGAAGCCCAGACTAGATATATTCCATGTATTAATTAAAAGAGAGAGGAAATCCAAACAACAGCCAACATTGTTAAAAGTGAGGTGAAGGAAGCTGTCAGAGCTAAAAGAAAATCCTTCAGAAAATGGAAGAAGGATCTGACTGAGAATAATAGGAAACAGCCTAAGGAATGGCAAGTCAAATGCAAAGCGCTGATAAGGAAGGCAAATAGAGACTTTGAAAGAAGAATGCGTGGATGCAAAAACACATAGTAAAAACATTTTTTTAGCTATATTAGAAGCAAAATGTTGGCAAAAGAATCAGTTGGACTGCTAGATGACCTGAGGGGTAAAAGGGGCACTCAGGGAAGATAAGGCCATAGGGGAGAGATTAAATGGCTTCTTTGCTGCTGTTTTTACCAAGGAACATGTAACATAGTAGATGACGGCAGAAAAAGACCTGCACGGTCCATCCAGTCTGCCCAACAAGATAAACTCATATGTGCTACTTTTTGTGTATACCTTACCCTTTGATTTGTATCTGCCATTGTCAGGGCACAGACCGTATAAGTCTACCAGCACCCAGCCCGCCTCCCAACCACCAGCCCTGCCTCCCAACCACCGGCCCTGCCTCCCCCCACCGGCTCTGCCACTCAATCTCGGCTAAGCTTCTGAGGATCCCTCATTCTGAACAGGATTCCTTTATGTTTATCCCACGCATGTTTGAATTCCATTACCGTTTCCATCTCCACCACCTCCCGCGGGAGGGCATTCCAAGTATCCACCACTCTAGGAGAGATACCAGTGCCAGAAATGGTATTCAGTGCTGACAAGTCAGAGGAAACAAACAAATCTCTATAAACCTGGAAGATGTAATGGAGCAATCTGACAAATTGAAGAGTAGCAAATTGCTTGGGACATCCCAGAGTACGTATAGAATCGAAAAATGAGTTTGCAGAGCTATTGTTAGTAATAAGTAATTTTATCTCTTTTTCTTTTTTTAAAACACCATCTTTATTTGGATATCTCCGCCATTACATAGAAAAAACACTGTCCATAACAGTGGACAAACCAACAAAAAAGCATTAATCGTGTCTCTCATGCCACATCACCATTACGTATATGTAACATATGCCATTATTACTACTACTACTACTACTATTTAGCATTCTATAGCGCTACAAGGCATACACAGCGCTGCACAAACATAGAAGAAAGACAGTCCCTGCTCAAAGAGCTACAATCTAATAGACAAAAAATAAATAAAGTAAGCAAATCAAATCAATTAATGTGAACGGGAAGGAAGAGAGGAGGGTAGGTGGAGGCGAGTGGTTACAAGTGGTTACGAGTCAAAAGCAATGTTAAAGAGGTGGGCTTTCAGTCTAGATTAAAGGTGGCCAAGGATGGGGCAAGACGTAGGGGCTCAGGAAGTTTATTCCAGGCGTAGGGTGCAGCGAGACAGAAGGCGCGAAGTCTGGAGTTGGCAGTAGTGGAGAAGGGAACAGATAAGAAGGATTTATCCATGGAGCGGAGTGCACGGGAAGGGGTGTAGGGAAGGACGAGTGTGGAGAGATACTGGGGAGCAGCAGAGTGAATACATTTATAGGTTATCCGGCAGTTAGTCAAAACTCAAGAGACCTCCATCACATTTTTCATGTATACCCCCTAACGAAATCAGGAAAATCATGTTAAACATATGAGGAAGCTAAATACATCAGGTCTAACACATTAATTTGTTCAAGGTACTGTATTAAGCCCATAAATATAATAGAGTTGCCACTCGACATTTAGATAGCCCAACCGACATACTCCTTATACATTCAGAGCAGGCTACGCTCCTTTGTGTGTAAGCATAGACCAATAAGGTTCCCAAACATCCTGGAAAAGTTTCCACTGAGGCTCAGGTCTGTTACCCACTAACTTATGCTTAAAGAGGGCCATATCAAACAATAATGTACGCCACATTGATAACTGGGAACTCTGTGCATTCAACATTGGATAAGAATAACCTTTCTGGCCAAAAGGAAGGCCTTTACCAATAAAAGACGCTGCATGTCCGACTCCGCCTGCAATTGTGTCCCATCCTGGAACAAAAAGCCCAGAGGATGGAGCAGAATCTTCCTCCCCAGACACCGGGACAAGAAACTATTCACCCCTCCCAAAAGACCCGAGTCCTTTCAGAAGTCCAGAACATATGGCCAAGTGTAGCCCCATCTCTCCCACATTTGGGACCTCTGCCTGATTCAGCAAACTAGGCTTTAAAAGTCATCCAAGGACCAATGTAGGTTCGTAATAGAAATTTATATTCCTGTTCTCTATGAAGCATATTTATAGATGTTTTAGCAATATTAAGAGGTTTGAAGCACTGCTACTGAAACACTGCACTTTTTCCCCTGACCACTCTTCTGCCACATTCTGCGGAGATAGGTCAAGTTGAGCCTCATAGAGGGCTTTTAAGTATTGACAGAGGCGAGGATGGTCCGGGTCTTCCAACCTTAGGACGTAACCTGCTGAGCAAAGGAACCCCAAGGCGGGGGTCGCAGGCAAGGAGGAAACATAGTGCCTCTTCTGCAAAAACATAAAAATATCAGAGTTCACCAACTCGTGTTTCCCTACTCCTCCAACTGCCTGGAAATCAGCTGTCAGTGCGCTGCTCCCTGCCACTTCGGAGCAAGTGGCAGAGAGCGGGGCAACACAGACCCCCCCCCCCCCCCCCAGCCGACGAGCATGACCACCCCGTCTCCCCTCACGCACCTCCCACCCAGATCCACAATCCGCTGTCCCTCCGATTTCAACACCCCCCCTTCCGCGTTATGGCCCCCTGTACCCCCCTTCCGCGACCCTGTCGACCCCCCCCCCCCCCCGTTCTTGGCGAAAACCGTCCCCCGCCGCCGTGGAGTACCTGTGCTGACGGGGGACCCCAACCCCCGTCAGCCGAAGTCGTGTGCTGGCCTTTGTGGCGTTGCTTCCTCAATGCTCTTCTGTTGAAGTTCCTCTGCGTGCGTCTGACGTCAGACGCACGCAGAGGAATTTGAAGAGCATTGAGGAAGCAACGCCACAAAGGCCAGCACACGACTTCGGCTGACGGGGGTTGGGGTCCCCCGTCAGCACAGGTACTCCACGGCGGCGGGGGACGGTTTTCGCCAAGAACGGGGGGGGGGGTCGACAGGGTCGCGGAAGGGGGGGACAGGGGGCCGTAACGCGGAGGAGGACGGGGGGGTGAAAACAGAGGGAGGGCAGAGTTTGCAACACCAAGGGGCGGTACGGAATGGCCTTGCTAGCGCCCGTTTCCTACCCTTCAGAAACGGGCATTTTTTACTAGTATAGAAATATTCTGCCCGAAAGGGCCAAAGACAGCCCCGACCATAACTACAAGCAATTCACAGATTTCTGCAAAAGTGGAGACGCATTTAACTCATGCAACCTGCTCATATCAGCGGGTATATACGAGGAGTGGCCTAGTGGTTAGAGTGGTGGACTTTGGTCCTGGGGAACTGGGTTCGATTCCCACTGCAGGCACAGGCAGCTCCTTATGACCCTGGGCGAGTCACTTAACCCTCCTTTGCCCCAGGTACAAATAAGTACCTGTATATAATATGTAAGCCGCATTGAGCCTGCTATGAGTGGGAAAGCGCAGGGTACAAATGTAAGAAAAATAAAAATACCCAAATACTTAATGGAGCCCGCTGCCTCCTTCAGCAGGAAATCAGCCCCCAAAGCATCAACCCGCAAATTAATTGGTAAATCCTCTGACTTCAAGACGTTCAACTTAAGCCCAGATATTTGACCAAAGTCTACAAACATCTGAAGCACCAGAGGCAGTGTCTGCCCTGGTTCTGTCACAAGTACCATTATATCATCTGCAAAAGCCATGCACTTTAGCGGTGTCAGGTTCTCATGGAGGAGTCTGGAATCGTGAGCCCTTGGGCTACTGACGGGGGCGGCAGCAGCAGGCAAAAAACCACCAACTAGGACAAGATACAGGATTCTCAAGCAGGATACAGGAACTAGCATGACTGGACAATACTTCCTGCGCTTGAGCGCTGTTCCCTAGGGGTTGAGCCCCTAGGTGCAGGCAGCCGGCAGGACTTAATGGACAGAGTGGATCAAGACAAACTTGACTAGACAGGATACAGGGTCTCAAACAGGCAGGAAACAAACACAAGCTTGGCTAGAACAGGGTAAAAGGTACAGATAGGATGCAAAGTGGTGAACTGGATTAGGAACTGGTTGACGGACAGACGCCAGAGGGTGGTGGTGAATGGAATTCGCTCGGAGGAGGGAAAGGTGAGTAGTGGAGTGCCTCAGGGATCGATGTTGGGGACGATTCTGTTCAATATATTTGTGAGTGACATTGCCGAAGGGTTAGAAAGTAAAGTTTGCCTTTTTGCGGATGATAATAAAATTTGTAACAGAGTGGACATCCGGGAGGGAGTGGAAAACATGAAAAAGGATCTGCGGAAGCTGGAAGAATGGACTAAGGTTTGGCAATTAAAATTCAATGCAAAGAATTGCAAAGTGATGCATTTAGGGAGTAGAAATCCACGGGAGAAGTATGTGTTAGGCGGTGAGAGTCTGATAGGTACGGACGGGGAGAGGGATCTTGGGGTGATGGTATCCGAGGATCTGAAGGCGACGAAACAGTGACAAGGCGGTGGCCGTAGATAGAAGGTTACTAGGCTGTATAGAGAGAGGTGTGACCAGCAGAAGAAGAAAAGCTTTTTAATGCCCCTGTATAAGTCGTCGGTGAGGCCCCACCTGGAGTATTGTATTCAGTTTTGGAGGCCGTATCTTGCGAAGGATGTAAAAAAAATAGAAGCAGTGCAGAGAAAAGCTACAAGAATGGTATGGGATTTACTTACAAGACGTATGAGGAGAGACTTGCAGACCTGAAGAAACAGGGGTGATATGATACAGACGTTCAAATATTTGAAAGGTATAAATACGCAAACAAACCTTTTCCGGAGAGGGGAAGGCGGTAGAACGAGAGGACATGAAAGGAGATTGAAGGAGGGCAGACTCAGGAAAATGTCAGGAAGTATTTTTTCACAGAGAGAGTGGTGGATACTTGGAATGCCCTCCCGCGGGAGGTGGTGGAGATGGAAACGGTAATGGAATTCAAACATGCGTGGGATAAACATAAAGGAATCCTGTTCAGAATGAGGGATCCTCAGAAGCTTAGCCGAGATTGAGTGGCAGAGCCGGTGGGGGGAGGCAGGGCTGGTGGTTGGGAGGCGGGGCTAGTGCTGGGCAGACTTATACAGTCTGTGCCCTGACAATGGCAGATACAAATCAAAGGTAAGGTATACACAAAAAGTAGCACATATGAGTTTATCTGTTGGGCAGACTGGATGGACCGTGTAGGTCTTTTTCTGCCGTCATCTACTATGTTACTATGTGGGCAGGAAACAAACACAAGCTTGGCTAGAACAGGGTACAAGGCACAGGGTCTCAAACAGGTAGGACACAACATAAAATAAAAAGGACCATCTACCTATCAAAAGCTTTTTTCAGTCGAAACTACTAATAGCCAGAGCAGGGGTGGACAATTGAGCACAACTCTCCAGCCCCAGGATCAGACGCCTTACATTTACTCCAGCATGCCGTCCCTTCACAAAACCCACTTGATCATGTCCCACCAGCTTTAGGTATCAATAAGGTTAGTCTCTCAGCTAGAATTTTCACTAACAATTTAAGATCTACATTTATGAGAGAGATAGGTCTATAGGACTCTGTCTGCAGAGGGTCCTTCCCTGACTTGGGCAAGACCGTAATCAATGCTTCTTGGTTGGACCACTGAGGAACCCCCCCTCCCCCCCTCTGTATAGCTGTGTCAAAGTAAGCTCCCAAGGGACCTATCACTCCAGTATTTAAGGTTTTGTAAAATTCTCCACTGAATCCATCGGGCCCAGGCGTTTTATGCAGCTTCAAGCTCTTTATAGCCCTCTTTATTTCAGGTCCAGATAAGGGCTCATTCAATTTAGTTTTTTCCTCATCCGATAAAGGAGGGATTCCACAAAGTAGGAAAGAGTCTGTTTTCTCCTGCTGCCCTCTGCCCTTCACAGAGAGCTATAAAATTGAGCAAAGAGTGACTCTAGCTGCTTTTGCTCAGTCACAACCTGACCCTTCGGGTCTTGGAGCGCAGAAATTGCAGTTGGCCCAGTCCAGCTTTTTGTAAGATTTGCCAAAAGTTTACCAGGTTTATTTCCAAATCTAAAAGATGAAACTTGTAATAGAAGATATTTTTCTGAGCCTGCTCATGGAAAAGGTTGTTCAAAGCAGTCTGTGCCTGTTCGAGATAGTGCGTACATGCCACAGTTGGATGTGTCTGCATCCGTCTCTTTAACATTCAAATTCTCCTTTCTAAATGAACCATACGACTGGCTTGTTGTTTTTCCTGCTTGATAACAAAGGATATAATATCCCCTCTAATCACTGCCTTTCCTGCATCCCACATCAAAATCGGATCTGAAACATGTTCTTTATTATTATTGAGAAATTCCTCCCACTTTTGGGTGAGATATCATCTAAAGACTTGGTCTGTGTAAAGATAGGCTTGGAATCGCCACCTACCTTTTTTCCCCTCCCTGAGACCTTCCAGATGTACAATTATATAGATAAGTGAATGAATTGAAATCACTAAGGGTCCAATTCTGATCCCTCTTTTTTAGAGACAAATATATAGTCTATTTGAGACTGTGTTGCATGAGCCTTGGAGACGTGTAAAATTTCTCTCTTGTGGATGCAATGTTCTCCATGGGTCCACCAAATCTAAACTACGTAAAAGGACCCCTAGGCCTTCTGTAGATCTAGGCCTAGATCTCTGTGCCCTAGCAGTAATTTCTAGATACAAATCCAAGATTACATTGAAATCACCCAGACTTTTAGGTCCAGCAATAGTGGACAATTTGCTATTATATTCCTAAAAAGCTTTTCTGCAGCATTAGGTGTACAGATTGAAACTAGTAATGTTAGTGATATACCTCCCCTCTGTGTCCTTGGTGACCCTGTGTTGGATGAAGGGCACCGATTTACGAGTCAATAGGGCTACCTCCGCCTTATTTTTGGGTGCAGAAGCATAGTAGCACTGAGCTACCAATGGTCATAGCACAAAGACGCTCGAAGTGAGAGGGGGCCAAGGAGCTCAAAGGGAACACAGCTTCTTAGCTCAGCTGCATCACGTGACCCCCGTAATTTATCTTTAAAATCAAGCATGGTACCAGCAATTTTTAAAATGGTTCCGGAGGTGACCCGGGAAATTATAGATGGTGAGCCTTTTCTCCGAGGACAAGCAGGCTGCTTGTTCTCACGACTGGGTTGACGTCCACGGCAGCCCCCACCAACCGGAACAAAACTTCGCGGGCGGTCCCGCACGCAGGGCACGCCCACCGCGCATGCGCGGCCGTCTTCCCGCCCGTGCGCGACCGTTCCCGCTCAGTTTTTTTCGATTCCGCGCTGAAGAAAGACGTGTTATCGTCTCTCTCTCTCTCTTGGTCAGCCCCGGAAACCGGATCGCGGCCTAGTCGCGAATTTTTCTTTTCGTTATTGTTCTTTTCTTATTTAAAAAAAAAAAAACCCACGTTTGTCCCCTCGTCGTCTTAGCCACGGGGGCGCCTCGTTGTAGCCTTGTGGCCGCGCGGTCGTTTTCTTTTTCGGGTGTGCTTTTCATTGCCACCATCGACGACTTTGACTTCGCCGACGCGATTTTTCCGTTGATGTCCTTGAAGGTCCCGAGTGGATTCAAGAAGTGTGGTCAGTGTGGCCGGTACATCTCGCAAACCGATACCCACGCTTGGTGCTTCCAGTGCCTTGGCCCGGAGCATAATTCCAAGACGTGCACCTTGTGTCTCGGCTTGTGAAAGCGAACACAGGTGGCGAGGCAAGTTCGTCGGGACCAACTTTTTGGAACTTCCACCGGCCCGTCGACGGCATCGGTGTTGACGGCCGGGTCTTCGGTACGATGTCGACGAAATCGACACCGACGATGGCATCGACCCCAGAAGCACAGGTACCGTTGGCCCGCCGGACCTCCGGGGATGGCGGGGGTGAGCGGCCATGCAGGCAGTCGGCTCCGGCCACTCCCTCTTTCCAGTGCCATCGGGACCGAACCCTGTCAGACCCGATCCCTCGAGCCTGGGGGGTTTCTACCTCCTCTTCATCTCTGCCACCGACCGCCGATGATGGGCACCGAAAAAAGACCAAGAAGCATCGGTCGCCCACGGCTCACAGGACTACTAGCTCCGGCGCCTCCAGAGATGATTCGACGCCGAGGGAAACGGCAGTGCAGAGAGGAGCGTTCCCCCTCGGTCGAAGAGGTGTCGCTGCGTCAGTCCATGGGTACTGCGGGTACCGTCTCCTGGACCCGAGCAGCTTCTGGCACCGACACCCACACCGGCCCCCTGCCTTTCCCGACAGCGGGCCTTGACGAGTGCCTCCGAGCCATCCTCCGTTGATGGAGGCGCCGGCGAGCTCCAGCCCGATGCCGAGGCCTCCGACGCCGCTTGCGGTACCGGTGTCGACCGCCACGCAGGTGGAATCCCCGTCGATGGAGGGAGCTTCATCCCCGTTGGCGCGGGAGTCCACTGCTCGACGCCACTATCGAGGGCATGGTTCCTCGCAGTCGAGACGGGCCCGGTTCAGGTCTGAGCTGCAAGAGCTCATGTCCGACACCGAGGAAGAGGCCTCGTGGGGGGAGGAGGAGGACCCCAGATATTTCTCCTCAGAGGAGTCTGAGGGTCTCCCCTCCGACCCCACTCCTTCACCGGAGAGGAAGCTCTCGCCCCCTGCGAGCCTCTCCTTTGTCAGGGATATGTCTATATGCATTCCCTTCCCTGTGGTCTCTGTGGATGAGCCGAGGGCTGAGATGCTCGAAGTGCTCGTCTATCCATCACCACCTAGAGAGTCTTCCACGGTACCGTTGCACAATGTCCTCAGAGACACTGCTTCGGAACTGGCAGAAGCCATTAACTAACCCCACCATTCCCAAGAAAGCGGAGTCCCAATATAGAATCCACTCTGACCCAGAGTTAATGCGGCCCCAATTGCCTCATGACTCGGCGGTCGTGGACTCTGCTCTCAAGAGGGCACAGAGTTCGAGGAATACCGCCTCGGCGCTCCCGGGGCAGGAGTCTCGCACTCTGGACTCGTTTGGGAGGAAGGCCTACCAATCTTCCATGCTCGTGACCCGCATCCAGTCGTACCACCTCTACACGAGCATTCACATGCGGAACAATGTGAAGCAACTGGCGACCTGGTTGATAAGCTCCCTCCGGAGCAGTCCAGGCCTTTTCAGGAGGTGGTCAGGCAGCTGAAGGCGTGTAGAAAGTTCCTGTCCAGGGGTATATATGATACCTGTGATGTGGCATCTCGAGCTGCGGCCCAAGGTATAGTGATGCGCAGACTCTCCTGCTGCGTGCCTCTGACCTGGACAACCGCACCCAGCAACGACTGGCGGATGTCCCTTGCGGGAAACCGCCCTCGACAAGCTCTCCCACCGGGCGCCTTCAGCATCCACCTCTACAGGTGGGACGTTTTTTCCCGGGCCAGGCAGGCTGCGCCCTACGCCTACAGCAAGCGTAGGTACACCCAGCCGGCCCGAAGGCCTCCTTAGGCACAGGGACAGTCCCAGCGTGCTCGTTCCCGTCAACAGCGTGCGCCTAAGCAGCCCCCTGCACCTCCACAGCAAAAGCCGGGGACGGGCTTTTGACTGGATCCATGGGAACATAGCCGCATCAAAGTGTCCGTACCGACGATCTGCCGGTCGGGGGGAGGTTGAAAGCTTTTCACCAAAGGTGGCCTCTTATAACCTCCGACCAGTGGGTTCTCCAAATAGTGGCGGTGCGGATACGCCCTGAATTTGCCTCCACACCACCAAATTGCCCACCGGGAGCTCAATCCTTCAGCTCCCATCACAAGCAGGTACTTGCAGAGGAACTCTCCGCCCTTCTCAGCGCCAATTGCGGTCGAGCCCGTACCACCTGGGCAGGAAGGGCAGGGATTCTATTCCAGGTACTTCCTGTGGAAAAGAAAACAGGGGGGATGTGCCCCTCCTAGACCTGAGAGGCCTGAACAAATATCTGGTCAAAGAGAAGTTCAGGATGTTTTCCTTGGGCATCCTTCTCCCCATGATTCAGAAAGATGATTGGCTATGCTCCCTGGATTTAAAGGACGCTTATACTCACATCCCGATACTGCCAGCTCACAGACAGTATCTCAGATTCCGCCTGGGGACACGGCACTTTCAGTATTGTGTGCTGCCCTTTGGGCTCGCCTCTGCCCCACGGGTGTTCACGAAGTGCCTCATGGTGGTTGCGGCGTATCTACGCAAGCTGGGAGTGCACGTGTTCCCATATCTCGACGATTGGCTGGTCAAGAACACCTCGGAGGCAGGGGCTCTCCGGTCCATGCAGTGCACTATTCACCTCCTGGAGCTGCTGGGGTTGTGATAAATTACCCAAGTCCCATCTCCAGCCAGTCCATCTTTGCAATTCATAGGAGCTCTGCTGAATTCACAGGACGGCTCAGGCCTTTCTTCCCGAAGCGAGGGCCCACAACCTCCTGTCCCCTCGCTTCCCAGACCAGAGCGTCTCAGCAGGTCACAGCTCGGCAGATGTTGAGACTCCTGGGTCATATGGCCTCTACAGTTCATGTGACTCCCATGGCTCGTCTTCACATGAGATCTGCTCAATGGACCCTAGCTTCCCAGTGGTGCCAAGCCACCGGGAATCTAGAAGATGTCATCCGCCTGTCCCTCAGTTGCCGCAATTCGCTGCACTGGTGGACACTTCGGACCAATTTGACCCTGGGACGTCCATTCCAAATTTCCACAGCCCACGAAGGTGCTGACGACGGATGCATCTCGCCTGGGGTGGGGAGCTCATGTCTATGGGCTTCACATCCAGGGACTGTGGTCCCTCCAGGAACAGGATCTTCAGATCAACCTCCTGGAGCTCCGAGCGGTCTGGAACGCACTGAAGGCCTTCAGAGATCGGCGGTCCTGTCAAATTATCCAAATTCGGACAGACAATCAGGTTGCAATGTATTACATCAACAAGCAGGGGGGGCACTGGATCTCGCCCCCTGTGTCAGGAAGCCGTTTGGGCCTGCCAGTTCGGCATGCTTCTTCAAGCCACATATCTGGCAGGTTGTAAACAACAGTCTGGCCGAGAGGACTGAGCAGAGTCATGCAACCGCACGAGTGGTCCGCTTCATTCCAGAGTGGTACGCAAGATCTTCCGAGAGTGGGGCACCCCTCGGTGGATCTTTTCGCCTCTCAGACCAACCACAAGCTGCCTCTGTTCTGTTCCAGACTACAGGCACACGGCAGACTAGCGTTGGATGCCTTTCTCCTCCATTGGGGGACCGGCCTCCTGTATGCTTATCCTCCCATACCTTTGTGGGGAAGACCTTACTGAAGCTCAAGCAAGACCACGGCACCACGATTCTGATAGCGCCTTTTTGGCCCCGTCAATCTGGTTCCCTCTGCTTCTGGAGTTGTCCTCTGAAGAACCGTGGAGATTGTTTTCTGACTCTCATTTCGCAGAACGATGGAGCGCTTCTGCACCCCAACCTTCAGTCTCTGGCTCTCACGGCTGGATGTTGAGGGCGTAGATCTTTGCTTCGTTGGGTCTGTCTGAGGGTGTCTCCGCGTCTTGCTTGCCTCTAGAAAGGATTCCACTAAAAAGAGGTTACTTTTTCAAGTGGAGGAGGTTGTCGTTTGGTGTGAGAGCAAGGCCCTAGAACCCGCGTTCTTGTCCTGCACACAACCTGCTTGAATACCTTCTGCACTTATCAGAGTCTGGCCTCAAGACCAACTCAGTAGGGAATTACCTTAGTGCGATTAGTGCTTACCATCATCGTGTAGAGGGTAAAGCCATCTCTGGAGAGCCTTTGTCGTTCGATTCATGAGAGGCTTGCTTTTGTCAAGGCCCCCTGTCAAGCCTCCTGCAGTGTCATGGGATCTCAACGTCGTCCTCACCCAGCTGATGAAACCTCCTTTTGAGCCACTGAATTCCTGCCATCTGAAGTACTTGACCTGGAAGGTCATTTTCTTGGTGGCAGTTATTTCAGCTCGTAGAGTCAGTGAGCTTCAAGCCCTGGTAGCTCATGCTCCTTATATCAAATTTCATCATAACAGAGTAGTGCTCCGCACTCACCCTAAGTTCTTGCCGAAGGTGGTGTCGGAGTTCCATCTTAACCAGTCAATTGTCTTGCCAACATTCTTTCCCAGACCACATACCCACCCTGCTGAACGTCAGTTGCACAAATTGGACTGCAAGCGAGTGTTGGCCTTCTATTTGGAGCGGACACAGCCCCACAGACAGTCCGCCCAATTGTTTATTTCTTTTGACCCCAATAGGAAAGGGGTCGCTGTCGGGAAACGCACCATCTCCAATTGGCTAGCAGATTGCATTTCCTTCACTTACGCCCAGGCTGGGTTGGCTCTTAAGGGTCATGTCATGGCTCATAGTGTTAGAGCCATGGCAGCGTCGGTGGCCCACTTGAAGTCAGCCACTATTGAAGAGATTTGCAAAGCTGCGAAGTGGTCATCGGTCCACACATTCACATCTCATTACTGCCTACAGCAGGATACCCGACGCGACAGTCGGTTCGGGCAGTCGGTGCTGCAGAATCTGTTTGGGGTTTGAATCCAACTCCACCCTCCAGGACCCAAATTTATTCTGGTCAGGCTGCACTCTCAGTTAGTTGTTCTTCGTAGGTCAATTTCTGTTATGCTCGCGCCGTTGCGAGGTTCAATTGACCTGGGTTCTTGTTTTGAGTGAGGCTGAGAGCTAGGGATACCCCAGTCGTGAGAACAAGCAGCCTGCTTGTCCTCGGAGAAAGCGAATGATACATACCTGTAACAGGTGTTCTCCGAGGACAGCAGGCTGATTGTTCTCACCTACCCTCCCTCCTCCCTTTGGAGTTGTGTTTTACTCATTCTTTGCTTGTCATTCAACTGAGCGGGAACGATAGCGCACGGGCGGGAAGATGGCCGCGCATGCGCGGTGGGAGTGCCCTGCGTGCGGGACTGCCCGCAAAGTTTTGTTCCGGTTGGTGGGGGGCTGCCATGGACGTCAACCCAGTCGTGAGAACAATCAGCCTGCTGTCCTCGGAGAACACCTGCTACAGGTATGTATCATTCGCTATATTGGTGTCAGGCAAAATGATAGAGACTATTATAAAGAACAAAGCTACAGAGTATATACATAAGCATGGTTTTAGTCATGAGAAAATCTACTTTGTTTATTTAAAGGGGTGAATAAACATGTGGATAAAGGTAAGCCGGTCAATATTGTGTACCTGGATTTTCAAGACATTTGACAAAGTACCTCATGAAAGACTCCTGAGGAAGTTAGAATGTCATGGGATAGGAGGTTATGTCCTGTTGTGGATTAAAAATTGGTTAAAAGATAGAAAACAGAGTAGGGTTTAAAAGGTAAGTATTCTCAATGGAGAAGAGTCGATAGTGGGGGTTCCCCAGGACTGTGTGCTGAGAACGCTGCTTTTTAACATATTTATAAGTGATCTAAAGATGGGCATAACTAGTGAGGTAATAACATTTTCTGATGACACAAAGTTATTCAAAGTTGTTAAATCACAAGAGGATTGTGAAAAATTGCAGGAGGACCTTAAGAGACTGGGAGACTTGGCATCCAAATGCAGATGATGTTTAATGTGATGAAGTGCAAAATTGATTTATGTGGGAAAGAGGAACCCAGGCTATAGCTACATGATGCAAGGTTCCACGTTAGGAGTCACCGCACAGGAAAGGATCTAGGTGTCATCATTGATGATGATACATTGAAACCCTCTGCTCAGTGTGCATCAGCAGCTAAGAAAGCAAATAGAATGTTAGGAATTATGAGGAAAGGAATTTAAAAACAAAAATGGGAATGTTATAATGCCTTTGTATTGCTTCATGGTGTGACAGCACCTCGAGTACTGTGTGCAATTCTGGTCACTGCATCAAAAAATATATATAACAGAATTAGAAAAGGTACAGAGAAGGGTGATGAAAATGATAAAAGGGGATGGGACGACTTCCCTATGAGGATAAGCTAAAGTGGCTAGGGCTGTTCAGCCTAGTGGTTAATGCAGCGGACTTTGATTCTGGTGAATTGGGTTTGATTCCCACTGCAATTTCTTGTGACTTTGGGCAAGTCACTTAACTCTCCATTGCCCCAGGTACAAATAAGTACCTGTGTATTATATGTAAACTGCTTTGAATGTCGTTGCAAAATCCACAGATGGGCGGTATATCAAGTCCCAATCCCTTGGAGAAAACGACTGAAGGGAGATGTAATACAGGTTTATAAAATACTGAGCGGAGTAGAACAAGTTGAGGTGAATTGCTTGTTACTCTTTCCCAAAATACTAGGACTAGTGGGAATTTAACGAAGCTACTAAGTAGCAAATTTAAAACGAACCAGAGAGATTTTTTTTTTTTTTTTTTTTTTTAACATTTATACCCCACATTTTCCAACTTAGTTGTAAGTTCTGTGTGACTTACAATTAACTTAGATCGAAAAATAAGTTGAGAAGGTCATCGTGAGCCTGGTTCCAATTATGTCTATGACTCTGTGATGTGGTGGCCAGCAACTCCTTATCTATGTGATTTTGCCAAAAATGAATTTCCTGAAGAGATGAGCTTTCAGTTGTTTTCGAAATGTTAGGTAGTTATTCATTCTTTTTAAGTCTTTTGGTAGAGAGTTCCATGTTTTGGTGCATATGTATGTGAAACTGGTTGTGAATGTAAATTTGTATCTTAGGCCTTGGCATTTGGGATAGTGAAGATTTAGATAGGATCTTGCGTTCTTGTTTGCATAGAGTGATGGTAGATGCTATCAACCAGCTATGTTATTCCTAAGCGAGGCCGAAGATTATTCTGTTAGACCAGGGTACAAATCTTGAATGATATGCATGCTTGATGGGTGACCAGTGTTATGTTTGGAATAGTGGACTCTCTTGAATCGTTTTTTTTTTTCCTAATATAATTCAGGCTGTTGTGTTTTGTGCTGTTGTTGTAGTATCTTTAATGTTTGTTCCTTGCATCCTGTGGTAGATTTTATTGCAGTAGTCTTTATGAGAGAGGACCCTGTTTTGAACAATTGTGTGGATACTTCACTGGGAAAATAGAATTTTTTTTTTATGCGTGGACATTTTCTTGGTGGTGTTTGCAGTCTTTTTTTTTTAGGAAAAAGGTACCTGTACTCATTATGGGTAACCTTAGGGGTGGGGGTCACTATCTATGGCTCCACCCCCTATGGTAGCCACATCCTTTTACCAGCCATGGCGCATATAAACAGGCATGCAGAAAAGAGAGAGCCATTCTTCAAAAATCAACCTGAAAATCCTAAGAAGCTAGACTCTGCATTCAGCACAATACTAGGAAAACAAACAGGAAAACATGATTCCTCCTATACAGTGCAAAATAAAACAGCAGATGTAAATTCTCAAATTGGACATATTCAAAACACTAAAATGAAATAAATGATTTTTTTTTTACCTTTGTTGTCTGGTGACTTTGTTTTTCTGATCATTTGGTCCAGTCTATGATTCTATTGCTCTCTCTCTCTCTCTGTTCTCTTAACTCAGTTTTTCAGGCTTCCTGTCCATTATTTCTTTGCTTTCCTCCTTTCGTCTTCATTTCTTGACCTACATCCATAAGTAAAAGCTGGACCTTCAAGCAGACTTGATTGCCTATTTTCTCCACGATGTGCAGTTTTTTCTTCTCCTCTCTTCCCTTTCCTTCATCTACTACTACTTCTACTTACTACTACTTAACATTTCTAGAGCGCTACTAGGGTTACGCAGCGCTGTACAGTGTAACAAAGAAGGACAGTTCCTGCTCGAAGGAGCTTACAAATCTAAAGGATGAAATGTCAGTGGGGCAGGTCAAGATTTCCTGAATAGAGGTATAGTGGTTAGGTGCCGAGGCGACATTGAAGAGGTGGGCTTTGAGTAAGGATTTGAAGATGGGGCAGGGAGGGAGGCCTGGCGTATGGGCTCAGGGAGTTTATTCCAAGCACGGGGTGAGGCGAGGCAGAAAGGGCGGAGCCTGGAGTTGGCGGTGGTGGAGAAGGGTTACTTCATCTCTATCTATGTGCATCTTTTTCTTCCCTCCCCTTCATTCATGTCCAGCAATTTTCCTTTCTCCATCCATCCATATCCAGCAATTCTTCTCTCACCCCTGCCTCCCTTCCATCCATGCCCAGTGATTATCCTCTCCCCCTGTCCTCCATTCCCATTCATGTCCAGCAGTTCTCTTTTTCTCCCTTGCCCTCACTTCCCATCTGTGCCTAGAATTCTCCTCCCCCCTGCCCTTCTTCTCCCTCCGCCTGCCTGCTTGAGAGTTCGGGCTGGCAATAATCAGCCAAACAGAAGGCCCGGTACCACACTGAGGAGCCGTGCACTCGGGAAGGCCCTGTTAGTTCCGCCTTCTCTGACATGTACATGTCGGAGGGGCGGTACCAACAGAGCCTGCCTGAGCGGATTAGAACTGGAACGAAGGTTGAGTGTGCTGGTGCTGGACCGCTTGTCCTGAGTGATTGCAGACCCGGACTCCTTGAAGCAGGCAGAAAATTGAAAAAACAGGGACAGCAAATGGGAGGTTTAAAAAGGTGCCGGTAAGTTACTGGCCCAAAAAGGCACTGGGTTTTGTAACATGATCGAGTGTGATTTCAGTTACCCCAATATTGACTGGATAATTGACATCAGTGAGCACTAGGTAGGTAAAATTTCCTAGACATAATAATGAATGACTGCTCCAGGAACAACAAGCGGGGGAACTAGTGAAATGCCGGCAATAGTATGAGAGGTAACTGTGTTGGATATAGAGGAAAACAGTGATCATAACATGATCAAATTTGAGCTAATATCTGAAGTGAAGTCACAAAGAAATCTACTGTAGCAGGCATTTAATTTCGAAAGGCGACTATGATAAAATGGTTAAAAAGCTAAAAGGATCAGCTGCAAAGGTTAAGAACTTTAAATCAGGAGTGGATGTTTAAAAATACCATCTTGGAAACCCAGACCGATGTATTTCATGTATTAACAAAAGTAGAAAGAAGAACAAATGACATCCAGCATGATTGAAAGGACTACTACTAATCATTTCTATAGTGCTACCAGATTACACGGCTAAGCCTGCAGGAGAGTGCAGTGCTGGATCCCTCATGCTGAGGGAGTACTGACTTGAAGCCTTGGTGAGCCAGTCTGGCAACAGGTTTTCTGCTGGGGAGGTTCTGGTACTACGGGAAGCACTGCACTGGGCGAGTGCTGTTTTATTTGATACCGCCAGCGGTAGGCTTGTGTTTCAGGGCGGGGATGGCAGCTGAAACTGGGAAACGGCGTACCGCAGCAGGACAGTTTAGTGGCTGGATGCATGGAGATTGTGATAGGGTATAGCGCTTCTCTCTCCCCGACTGTGACGGTTTCCCGCCCACAGGCATTCTGGCACATGCTCCCATTTTGCCTCATTCCTCTGACACAGTTCTGCCTCATTGTGGGTAGCTTTGGGCATCCGAGGTAGGGATTGCCAGCCCTGGTACTGGAATGGTCCCTGGCTGATTCCTGGTCAGGTCCCATTAGATGCGGGCTTAGGCCTTTGGATGAATTTTTCTTGCTCGATTCTTTCCTGCTTTGCACTGGGCTTATTTGCTGAAGAGCCGTTCCTCCCTCTCAGCCCCCTCTGGTACTGGGGGCCCCGGGTGGTTCCATTGGGGCTGTTGTCACAGGTCTTTGCTGATGATCTGATGCAGAAGTTGGCGGTGTATGACGTCCGTGGTCGGAGGAGGGGGGACCCCATTCTCCCCCCCCTCGCTTGCTGCGGTTTCTGGGTAGTCCCTGAGTCCTTCCAGACTGGATGAGTTAGATGACGGGGAGTATGATACAGAAGGAGCTGAATGACCCCACAGCAGTGAGTATTTTTCACAGGGAACGAGTGCTGTCCGTTATTTGAGTGCCTTGTAGGCGTTGCACGTTGCTGACCCTCAAGCACAAGCAGCTTCGATGGTTATGTTATGATGGCAAGCACTAGAAGGCCGTCTAAGGTGTTTCCTATCCACGAAGCCATCCTGGAGCTGATTTTGGCCTCAGGATCTGATCCAGATTGGGGGCTTAAGGTTTCGAAGACCATGTCTAGACTTTATCCAGTCAGTGTAGACCATTCCGAGGTTTTTCTCTTCCTAACACAACGCAACAATGATTTTGCTACTGAGAGAAAAAACGTGTGATTTATACTAAATTGAACCCGCCGATTCCAAATATGAACTCCGAATTTGCTTAAAGCATATGAACAACTTGGCTGTCAGGTCCCTTGAGGCAGAACCTAGATTCGTGAGCTCTGGGCCACTGCCGAGGAGCGGCAGGCAAGACCACCCTGGAACTGGATACACAGAAGAGCAGGACTGGAACTCTGGACTGGAGTAGTAACTGAGGCAGGGACACTAGAACAGGCGAACAGGAACAGCTTTCACCTGCGCTTGACCACCGTTCCTCCGGAGTTGAGCTCCGAGTGCGGGTGGCCGCAGGACTTGCAGGAAAAGGCAGGAACTGAAGATCCAGAGGACCCACCCTGGGTCTGGGATACACGAGGGAGGCTGGGCACGGAAACTAGCCTAGACTGAGAGCTGCATGAAGGCCAGAAACACCAGACAAACTAAGGAGACAGACGTACACAAAGGCTAGGCAGAGACAGGATTCAGGATATACACACTAGCAAGGCAGAAGCATGGTTTCAAGATATACACTCAGGATATACACACTAGGCAGAAGCAGGGTTCAGGATTACCTCAGGAAAATCACCACTAGCTAGTCAGAAGCAGGGTTCAGGAATACAAGCACGCCTGGAAGAAACAGATATACCATCAGCTTGGCAAGCAGACAGAAAAGAACCAGGAACTAGCAGAGTCTTTGGGGCTGGCAGCAGACAATAGAATAAACCTGGAGCTAACGAGTCTTTGGGCAGGGCAGCGGACAGAAGAATAACCAGGAGCTAGCAGAGGTCTTTGGACAGGCACCAGACAATAGAGTAACTAGGAGCTAACAGAGTCTTTGGACAGGCAGCGGACAATAGAATAACCAGGAGCTAACTGAGTCTTTGGGCAGACAGCAGACAGAGGAAAAACCCAGGGATAACAGAGTCGGGCTGAAGCTTCAGACAACCAAACACAGACAGAGAGAAAATACTACTACTACTACCGACTATTTAACATTTCTAAAGCGCTACTAGGTTTACGCAGCGCTATACAATGACTGAAGCTTCAGACTCCAAACTCAGAGCAAGGCAAAAGAGGACAAGCAGTCCACAGACACAAAGCAGCAGGGCAGAGCCCCCCACGGAAGGACTAGCAGTCCACAGACACAAAGCAGCAGACGGGCAAAAGCCCCAGAGAAAAGGCTAAGTAGCAGCGCAGCAGTGCACTCACTAACCTGAGGACCTATAAGCATAACACCATGCAAACGCCCTGAATGCAAGCACTTCCTTATGAAGGCCCTCACTGATGATGTCCCTGCGTATGACAGGAGCAGGGAACAGACTCACACCAAGGGGAGGCTGGGAACACATAGGAAGTGAACACACATGAAAGACAGAGCAGGAACCATCTTGGAAGCTGGTACAGAACAAGCGGGAGCCATCTTAGATGCTGGGCTCCTCATAGAGGCATAGCCCACACAGTGAGGTCTAGTGAAGTAATCATCACACAGAGCCAGAGACAAAACTAACACAGAGACAGAAGCCAGCACAGATGTTGACCCCCCAGAAACCAGGTAAGTCTGAAGGTGGTCACGGCCACAGACGTGACATTGGCTGCCGAATGTCATTGAAAATGCATTTCTTACATTCCCATCTTGACTTTTCCCACCCAATTTGGGACACTTAACTGACGAACATGGAGAGAGGTTCCATAAAGACCTTTCTACATTGGAGAACAGATATTGAGGCCGCTGGAATCCCAACATGTTGGGAGACTACTGCTGGATTTTGCAACGGGAAAATATGACCGGTCACAAAACGCAAAAGTAGATGCCTGAAGCACTTTTAGCAGTACTGGGCCTTGCTGAGTAAGACATTTAAACTGAATATGAGACTTCTTTGAAATGTTGTTATTCCATTTTCATATAGTTTACTATGAAAACTTGATGTAGACATGTAATTGTTGGAGAAAAACTCGTTCTGTAAAAATTATTCAGTGCTTTCCAAGTGCTTAATTCATTTGGGCAAACTTATGCATAACAAAAATTTCCTGACATGTTACAACAATTCTGACTTCGGATTTGGAATACGCACACTGAATTTAGTATAGGACAAATGTTTTTTGCCCAGTAGCACACAAAAAAATTTTTTTTGTGCTGTGTTAATCGATGCCCTGGTAACGGTCACCAAGAGAGACCACTCTCCTGGTGGAGGATGGGGTGGCATTGAAAGACATGCATGAGCGGCGTTTGGAGGCATCGTTGAAACATTCCTTCAAGGCATCTGCGCTGGCACTTCAGGCGTCGATTTGTAGTTCTTAAGCTGCCAGAGCGTGCCTTATTTGGCTGCAACAGGCCCTGGAACAGGATCAGGAGGCGGCACTCGCTGTCGCGGCCACTATTCCTCAGATGGAGTTGGGGTTAGCCTATTTAGCAGACTCCCTTTATGATTGGTGTGCACATCAGCCAAACAGATGGCTCTGTCTGTCTCCTCCCATCGGTTGCTGTGGCTCCGTCATTGGGTGGCGGATATGACGTCTAAGCAGAGGTTTACAAAGTTGCCCTTTGGGGTAAACTGCTGTTTGGGGAGGATTTATAGAAGATAGTGAAGGATTTATGGGACTCCAAATTCTTGCAGCTCCTGGAGGACAAGCCCAAGTCTGCCTCACGGACTGGGCAGTCGAATCCTAGATTTTTGGAGGCTCGCTGATTATCATCCGGGTCGAGCATATGCGCCATTTCAGCATCCCAGATTCCAGCAGTGATCTTTCTTTTGAGGTTATGAAGACTTCTGGCGCAGCTGCCAGAAGGGGGCTACAGGGCGATCCTCCCAGTAATGGTATGCTGGCCCACTTCTCGATGTCTTAGGGGGTCAGCTGACTCTCTTCTTCTGAGAGTGGGCCAACATTACCTTGACCAGCAGTTCTCAATATCAGAGAAGGTTGCCAGCTAGAATTTTCTTCTCCCATCGGAGCAATGTCCTCCAAAACAGCAGCAATCGAGGCTAGTGTAGTCACTTTTAGACTTTGGGGCAGTGATTCTGGTGCCCCCTCTCAAGGCGCACCCGGAGGTATTCCATTATTTCGTGAAGGGGGATCTCTGTCCCATTCTCGAACTCGGGAAAATGAACCAGTTCTTGAGGGTTTGGCATGTCTGAATGGAAACGCTGAGGTCCAATCATAGTGTCAGTGCAGCCTAGGAAGTTTCTTACAGTGCTGGACCTCAAGGAGGCTTATTTGCATATCCCGTTTGGGCACCACTTGCAGTTTCGGTTGCTGCCTTTGGCCTTGCCGCTGCCCTCTGCACAGTCTCCAAAATAATGGTACTGGTGGCGACGTGCGGAAGAAAAGGATTCGAGTATATCCTTATCTTGACTGGTTGATCCAGGCGGCGTCAGAACAGGAGAGTCGCTTGGCTATTGGACCGAGCCGTTGCACTTATGCTATCTAGGAGTTCGGTTCAACATGGTGCAGGGCCAATTTTTCTTGCCGGAGAGCAGGAGTCTCAAGCTTTCTCAGGTGTAAAGTCTGTTGCTGTTGCCGAGCCCCCCAAGCCTGGGACTATGTTCAGGTGTTGGGGTCTGTGGTGGCTACCCTGGAGATGGTGCCTTGGGTGAGAGCTCACATGCGTCCTCTGCAGCACTCGCTTCTAAGCAGGTGATCACCTGTATCCCAGGAGTTTCAACGACAGCTTCCATGGTTGCCCCAGGCGTGGATCACTATGATCTGCTGGCGTTACAAAACCAACGCTGCGGGGGATACTTTTGGACTCTCCGCAGTGGGTAGGGCTGGTTACAGATGCCAGGCTGGGGGGGCTCATTGCCTACAACCATTTTTGTGCAGGGGTGTTGGTCTGCGGCAGAAACGGTGTGGCCTATCTATCGCCTGGAGTTGCGAGCAGTGGTAAATGCCTTGCAGACCTTTAAGGACTTGGTGGAGGACGCGGTAGTTTGTTCTGTCGGACAGTACGACAACGGTAGCTTACATCAACAGGGCAGCACGCAGAGTTTGGCTGTGGCCTCCGCTGCATGTGACTCTTTGTGGGCGGAGACCCATGTTCAGTGTTTGTCAATGGCGCACATAGCAGGTCAGAGCAATGTTTACGGCGGATTTTTTCATTCGGCATTTCCTCTATACAGCGGAATAGGAATTAGGCGTTCCTCCAGATTTGGCAGAACGGGGGACGCCGGGAATCAACCTTATGGTGACCCAAGAGAATGCAAAAGCAGCCCCATTTTCAGCAGAAGGTGGCAGATTGGGTTCTGCCGGACTGGATGCCCTGATGCAGTCATGGCCCCGGAGTCGAGTCTACTTTACTTTTTCCCTCCGTGGCCTTTAATCGGTCGAGTTCTGCACAGGATTGGCGTCACCTGGGACGGTCACGCTGGTCGCCTCTGGATTGGTCCAGCTGCCCTTGGTATGCGGGACTTGATCCCCCTACTGGTGGAGGCTCCTTTTCAGCTTCCTGTGTTCCCGAATCTCCTGCATCAGGGCCTGGTAGAGATAGAGGATTCCCCCCCCCCCCCCCCCTGCTTTGGTTTTAACGGCCTGGCTCTTGAGAGGTCGAGATTAAGGAAAAGGGGCTATTCAAAAGCTATTCACCTACTTTTCTTCAGGCTCGGAAGTGGTCTATTACGATGTCGTATGCTCTGGTGTGGAGGACGGGGTGCAGAAGGGCTTGGCCTATAATTCCCTCCAGGTTCAGGTGGTGGCTCACATGCTACCGGGGGCATGTATCGTGCAGCTCATCTGGATGTGGGGTGGGTTGTTGTTTTTTTTGCGGGAGATGCTTCATCTTTGACCCCCCCCCCCCCCCCCCCCCGCTTCGCTGGCCTTGCATGGTTTGGCGCTTAAACCTAGTGCTTCGGGTGCTGCAGGTGACACCTTTTGAGCCTTTACATAGGGCTTTGGATAAAGATCTTACCCTCAAGACATGGTGATGATGGCATTGGCCCACTGAGTCTCTGAGATTCAGGCTCTATCATGTCGAGATCCTTTCCTGAAATTTCCGAGGCTGGCAATACTTTGCATACAGTTCCGCCTTTTCTGCCTGAAGTCATCTCGTCGTTCCATTTCAATCAGCCTCTCTTTCTTCCATTGTTTCGGAAGGAGGATTGCCCAACGGACTTTAACCTTCAACTGTTGGGACATTCAGCGAGTTCTTCTCAGATATTTACAGATGTCTAATGAGTTTCTTCACTTGGATCATCTCTTTGTGCTCCTCTTGGTTCCCTGCAGGGCAGCACATCGAAACTGACCATAGCTCGCTAACTTAAGGAAGCCATTTCTTCTGCGTTACCTTTTGACCAGATGAAATCCTCCGGAGACATGACAATCCCATTCTTACAGTTGCATTCAACCTCATGGACAGAAATGGGTGTTACATAAGTATTGCCACACTGGGACAGACCAAAGGTCCATCAAGCCCAGCATCCTGTTTCCAACAGTGGCCAATCCAGGTCACAAATACTACTACTACTACTACTTAACATTTCTAAAGCGCTACTAGGGTTACGCAGCGCTGTACAGTTTAACATAGAAGGACAGTCCCTGCTCAAGGAGCTTACAATCTAAAGGACAAATGTACAGTCAGTCAAATAGGGGCAGTCAAATTGGGGCAGTCTAGATTTCCTTAATAGGTAAAAAGGTTAGGTGCTGAAGGCAACATTGAAGAGGTGGGCTTTGAGCAAGGATTTGAAGATGGGTAGGGAGGGGGCTTGGCGTAAGGGCTCAGGAAGTTTATTCCAAGCATAGGGTGAGGCGAGGCAGAAAGGGCAGAGCCTACCTGGCAAGATCCCAAAAAAGCTCAATACATTTTACTTTGTAGCTTCATCGCATGCCCCCTAGCCCTAGTATTTTTGGAAAGAGTAAACAATTCACGTCTACCCATTCCACTCCACTCATTATTTTATAGACCTCTATCATATCTCCCCCCAGCCGTCTCTTCTCCAGGCTGAATAGATGCTTCAGCCTTTCCTCATAGGGAAGTTGGCCCATCCTTTTTATCATTTTCATTGCCCTTCTCTGTACCTTTTCTAATTCCAGTATATCTTTTTTGAGATGCAGTGACCAGAATTGAACACAGTATTCGAGGTGTGGTCGCACCATGGACCAATACAAAGGCATTATAACATCCTCACTTTTGTTTCCTATTCCTTTCTTAATAATACCAAACATTCTATTTGTTTCTTAGGCCGCTGTCACTGAGCAGAAGATTTCAAAGTATCAACAGCGATGCCGAGGTCCCTTTCTATCGGTACTCTGGGATGAATACTCTTCAATTTGTCAAATTGCCCCATTACATCCTCTAGGTTTATAGAGATTTCATTGTTTCTCTGACTCGTCAGCTTCGAATACCATTTCTGGCACCAGTACTTGGGCTTCTTTGCATACTTCTTTGAAGCATTACAGAGTGGATGTGGCTGTGCCGGCAGATGCTTGTTTTGGTGCAGCGATTTTTGTCTCAGGGAGCAGTGGCTTCCCACCCTATTTAGGGACTACTTTGGTACATCCCACAATTTTTTGATTCATCTGCTGCAGTGGCTAAGGTATTATTAATATTTATTTCATTTGTACCCCTATTTGCAGGCTCAATGTGGCTTACAGAGTGTTGTTATGACAAAGTCATGACAAGATAATGGATACAATCGATGGTAAGCTGATGGATGAGTAATTGGAAAATATAGTGTTAGGATAGTTTAGAAGGTGAATTTGTGTCTTTAAGGGTTCTTTTTGTAGGCTCTATTGAAGAGATGTGTCTTCAGAGATTTGCAAAAGTTACTTAGATTATCCATGGTTTTTAGGGCTGGGGGTAACCCGTTCCATATCTGTGTACTTCTGTAGGAGAAGGTAGAGGCGTGTGTCTGCTTATATTTGTCCTTTACAACTGGGGAAATTCAGGTTGAGGAATTTGCGGGCTGGTTTCTGGGCGGTAGGTCCACAAGGTTAAGCATGTACAGTGGGGCATCTGCGTGGATGATCTTGTGTACGATCGTACAAGGTAGGTAAAATTATGGCTTACTTGATAATTTTCTTTCCTTTAATCGCAACAGATAAATCCAGGATTCCTCTCTGGTTTCAGCCGTGTGTTCTTTCAATCTGTTTGATTGTGACTTTGCAGTTCTTTAATGGTGCTGTTGGTTTGACCACACATCTTATGAAACAGACAACCAATATTAGTTTTCTGATTCGTTGGATCCATTCCTACTTGATGGACGGCGGTTATGCATTTAATCCTTGCTCAAATCAAATCCTTGCTCAAAGCTCACCTCTTCAATGTCGCCTTCGGCACCTAACTGCTATACCTCTATTCAAGAAATCTAGACTGTCCTAACTTGACATTTCGTCCTTTAGATTGTAAGCTCCTTTGAGCAGGGACTGTCCTTTTTGTTAAACTGTACAGCGCTGCGTATCCCTAGTAGCACTCCAGAAATGTTAAGTAGTAAGGTTACAATTAGTTTGTTTTCTCTTGCTTTGTGATGTGACATATACTAACTTGGAGGGGCTGGCCATCTGATATCACTGCCTTTATTTCAGTTCCTCTATCTCCACCTACTGGTAGATGGATACAGCCCACCAGTTTCTGGATTCATCTGCTGCGACTAAGCCATAATTTTACCTTCCTTGGGGAAAGGTCTGTGGACCTTTACCATGATTGAGCTTGGAGGGACAAAGGCCTTGTCATAGTAAATCTGTGGGCTCCCTCTGGTGGGCTACCATTCAGAGCAGGTGACCCATGAGGTCCCTGCAGAGAGAGGGAGGCAAGATGGTGGTGGAACAACTGGAGAGTTGTCAGCTCTCTGCCTATCTTATTCTCTCCTGTGTTCCCTCTTCTGCCTCATTTTCAGCACCAGTCTTGTCCTGAAGCGGGGGAGGGGGGGAAGTGTGTAACTATATCTATATAGTGTTACACTCTGTTCCACTCATCCAGAGGTGCAGCCTGCTTGCGCAGGGTATGAGCATTCGAGGATGCGGCGGCCATCTTGGATGTGGTATTTCCAGGATAGGACGGCCATCTTGGAGATGGGCGTCTCAGGTTGTGGCAGCCATCTTGGAGATGGGCAGCTTCAGGTAGGAAGCCCATATTTGGGTGTAGGACATCTCTTCTGATGGAGGCAGCCATCTTGGATCAGCTGCACATGTTTGAAATTGAACCTAATTCCTACACTATTTACAATTTTGTTTTTTTTCCTTTATATAAGAAGCTTGTATATGGTTTCATTCACATTAATTTAAACATTCTAGGTAATCCAGTCACCTTACTGTTATGAATGCAAACTGTGAATGGTACATAAATAATGCAGAGGAAGATACTTAATTTTCTATCAGTAAATGGTAACTTGCTTCATACAATTAAACAGAAAAAGCATGCACTTTTTAGAAATTCAATTTACAGAAATCTCTCTTTCCACTTTCCTCCTCCCCACATACAGTTTATATTTCAACATTTTTATTGATGACAAAGATAACTACATCCAATATCTGGCAGAAACTTAAATGCCACCAGCAAACTTTCAAAATAGAAATACAATGATAAAGTCCATCATCAATCTTTTTGACAGTTTCTCCCAACCCCCCCAACCCTCCCTCTTTCCCCTCTACTTGTCATTTACAACCGTTTTTATTGATGACATCTCCAAAAGTACCAATCCACCTAAACATAACATTCTCAAAATAATTATACAAAACTCAGTGGAACAGCACTTCAACCATGCAACATTGCGTACAGCCATCCCATTTTGAAATACAACATTATCCCTCCCTCCCCCCAGACCCTATTCTATATTTACTTTTTATGTTTTAACTATTGTTATGAATGAAGATGCATTATTTGCAATTCTTTGTTATACAGTAAAAGTTTGATAACAGATAATTCTATCTTAACCCATAAACTTCCATATTAAACTCCAATAATTGTGTCTCGTGATTGCTCTGTATTTTATTACCTCATTTAGTCTCAACAATGTTTACCGACGAGACTGCTGAATGTTTCTCTTCATCAAAATTTTCCCCCAAGCTATTATGGCATGTAACCCTTCATTTACATAATAGCTTAACCTTTTTCAAAACTATGTCCCCTCCCCCCCCACCCCCCCCCCCCCCTCCCTCCCTCCTCTTAAACCAACTTTTAACTTCATGGCATCCCTCTCCCTCTCCCCTCAGTATACTTATCAGAGTGTAGGTGAACGTGACCGGATTTCTTTGGCACTTCCCCCATTTCTGAGGCGGTCTACTCAAACTATGCATACCCCACTAACCCCTCCCCTACCTTAAATTTTAGCCTCTCTCTCCTTCTATCTCATGGCTCAGTCAGATTATTGAGCACTGCACTTCGTGCTTTATGAGAGATTTGTTGCAAGTATCTATTCCAAATGGAAATGAATGCTTTTCTTTTCTTTGGGGTACCTCGTGCTGCTCTAGCCTCCCATAGCATCAACTCATGAAATATATTCCTCCAAAACCAGATGGTGGGTGGTTCCTCTTGCATCCAATGTCTCATATGCATTTTTTTCCCCACTGCATACGCCTTACCCAGCAGGAGATCCGCGTTCTTATCTGAAAGTTCGTAGGCTCCCCTTTTATTTAATACCACCCCTCTCCAAGAGGGGATTAACCTGTACCCTACTATAGTCTCCAAATAATTATGGAGCCTTTTCCAAAAGATTTTCACCTTTACACAACTCCAAAATGCATGCAACAATGTATTTCTCCCTTGTCTGCATTTTACACACTGCGCCTCCGGCGCCCAACCGGCTCTTGCTGCTTGTGTCTGTGCTATGTATCCCCTGTGTATTATTCTACATTGACTCTCCTGCAGCTCCGCCCCACCCACTTGTTTTGGGATATCTTTTATCAATTTTGCAAAATTTACCCCTTTCAATTCATACCCCAAATCTTTGCTCCATGCCTCTGTTAATGCTTTATAGTTTCGGGGCTGGCAGAGCGACAGCAGCGCCCGATGCAAACTGGATATAGACACCTGGCCATGTGCGTCCCCTTTTAAAAAATCTCGCAGTTTTTGTCCCAATTTTGAGCCCAATGCCTCTTGGTCTAAGCTATGCCAGTAATGATGTAACTGTCTATATGTAAAGTAATCTGTGTTGGTTAAAGACAGTCTCTGTTGCAGGTCTGTAAATGTGTATAATCTTCCCTCTTCATTTGCTATATGTTCAATTAGAGTGATTCCCATGTCTGACCAGCTCTTAAATATCCGAGCTTCCAGTCCAGGCAGAAAACCTCCATTTCCCCGAAGTGGAAGCTGATCGCTAATGTTTGGGTGTTGATTCTAAACTGTCATAAGAAAGCGCCAAATCTGTCTTAGGGGGTGTAACAATATACTTTTCTTACACATTGGTGGTAGCTCTTTGGTTTGGGCCTGTAACAAGAAATTTATGTGCCAAGGTGCATATAATGCTTGCTCCCATCTTAGCGGGGTAAATTGTTCCGTATCCAATATCCAATCCCGAAGATGTCTCAGGAGACATGCTTGGTTATACCGTCGGATATTGGGTAGTCCCAATCCCTCCCTGTTCCCATTTATCATAGAGATATTCTATACGCATCTTAGATTTTTTTCCCCCCCAGAGAAACTTCATACATATCCTATTCAATTTTCGTATATCTTTACGTAGTAAGTGTATTGGCATGACTTGTAGGATATAGAGCCATCTTGGGAATATAATCATTTTGAATATACTTATTCTACCCATCAGTGATAAAGGCAAATGATTCCACTGCTCTAAAGTGCGGCCTGTATCCTGTATCAACTTCTCTACATTCAGATGGTATAATTTGGAAATATCCATGGATAGTCTCACTCCTAAGTAGCGAAAAGATTCTTCTGCCCATTTTAATGGAACCCTTTCAAGCCAATCCCCTTCTGGTAACTCCTGTCCATTTAAAGCTTTCGACTTCTCTAAATTTAATCTGAAGCCAGAAAAATCTCCATATTCTTCCATACATTCCAAAAGGGCCGGCAGTGAGGTGTTAGGGTGGGTCACATGAACTAACAAATCATCAGCGAAAGCTGCAATTTTAAAAGTGTTAGCGCCAATTGTAACTCCTTGTATGTCTGGTGTCCGCAGGATATCTCTTATTAGGGGGTCTAATGTTAAAACGAACAGTAAAGGCGACAATGGACACCCCTGCCTAGTGCCCCGACATATAGAGAAAGGGGTAGACATTATACCATTGGCCCATATCTGGGCTTGTGGTAGATAGTAAAGCGCCCTTATTGCCTCTTGAAAAAACCCACTTATCCCATAGGCTTCTAATGTACCAAATAAAAAATCCCAGACCACCCTGTCAAAAGCCTTCTCGGCATCAAAACTGACTAACACTGATGGTATGGTTTGATTTGACACGGCTTCTAATGTTGTAATTATCTTTCGCACGTTTTTCGTAGTATTCCTACCCTGTACAAAGCCCACTTGAGATTCCTCTATAATACCTGGCAATATCCTAGAGAGGCGATTTGCTAGGACCTTAGCATAAAGCTTAGCTTCATAATTGAGCAATGAAATCGGTCTATATGCCTCTGGTTTCATTGCATCTCTCCCTGGCTTAGGTAATACTATGATCTGCGCCAGACGTAGTGATGCAGGCATTTGTTGCTCCTTCACTATAGCATTAAACATATCTGTCAAAGATGGTACCACCTCCTCTCTCAACATTTTATAAAATTCCCCTCTGTATCCATCTGGGCCCGAGGCCTTTCCCAATGGACTTTGCTGTATTGCCCAGGACACCTCTCCTTCCGTAATGGGGGCATTTAACATATCCAAGCTCCTCTGGTCTACGTGCAGTACCTCTTGGCTACTGAAATACAGCTTGCTAGCCAACGGGGGAGGATCTGGGGCTGAATATAGGCCTTTATAAAACCCTAACAGAACTTTATTTATTTGGGCATCCTCGTTCACTAATGTGCCATCTGAATTATATAAAGCAGCTATTTTAGAAGGTCCTTGTCTTGGCTTTGCTAGACGTGCTAACATCCTGCTATTTTTGTTGGCATATTTATATAACTGATATAAGTACATAAGTACATAAGTAGTGCCATACTGGGAAAGACCAAAGGTCTAGATGGACCTTTGGTCTTTCCCAGTATGGCACTACTTATGTACTTATCTAGCCCAGCATCCTGTCACCGACAGTGGCCAATCCAGGTCAAGGGCACCTGGCACGCACCCCAAACGTAAAAACATTCCAGACAAGTTATACCTAAAAATGCGGAATTTTTCCAAGTCCATTTAATAGCGGTCTATGGACTTGTCCTTTAGGAATCTATCTAACCCCTTTTTAAACTCCGTCAAGCTAACCGCCCGTACCACGTTCTCCGGCAACGAATTCCAGAGTCTAATTACACGTTGGGTGAAGAAAAATTTTCTCCGATTCGTTTTAAATTTACCACACTGTAGCTTCAACTCATGCCCTCTAGTCCTAGTATTTTGGATAGCGTGAACAGTCGCTTCACATCCACCCGATCCATTCCACTCATTATTTTATACACTTCTATCATATCTCCCCTCAGCCGTCTCTTCTCCAAGCTGAAAAGCCCTAGCCTTCTCAGCCTCTCTTCATAGGAAAGTCGTCCCATCCCCACTATCATTTTCGTCGCCCTTCGCTGTACCTTTTCCAATTCTACTATATCTTTTTTGAGATACGGAGACCAGTACTGAACACAATAATCCAGGTGCGGTCGCACCATGGAGCGATACAACGGCATTATAACATCCGCACACCTGGACTCCATACCCTTCCTAATAACACCCAACATTCTATTCGCTTTCCTAGCCGCAGCAGCACACTGAGCAGAAGGTTTCAGCGTATCATCGACGACGACACCCAGATCCCTTTCTTGATCCGTAACTCCTAACGCGGAACCTTGCAAGACGTAGCTATAATTCGGGTTCCTCTTACCCACATGCATCACTTTGCACTTGTCAACATTGAACTTCATCTGCCACTTGCACGCCCATTCTCCCAGTCTCGCAAGGTCCTCCTGTAATCGTTCACATTCCTCCTGCGACTTGACGACCCTGAATAATTTTGTGTCATCGGCGAATTTAATTACCTCACTAGTTATTCCCATCTCTAGGTCATTTATAAATACATTAAAAAGCAACGGACCCAGCACAGACCCCTGCGGGACCCCACTAACTACCCTCCTCCACTGAGAATACTGGCCACGCAATCCTACTCTCTGCTTCCTATCTTTCAACCAGTTCTTAATCCATAATAATACCCTACCTCCGATTCCATGACTCTGCAATTTCTTCAGGAGTCTTTCGTGCGGCACTTTGTCAAACGCCTTCTGAAAATCCAGATATACAATATCAACCGGCTCCCCATTGTCCACATGTTTGCTTACCCCCTCAAAAAAATGCATTAGATTGGTGAGGCAAGACTTCCCTTCACTAAATCCGTGCTGACTTTGTCTCATCAGTCCATGTTTTTGTATATGCTCTGCAATTTTATTCTTAATAATAGCCTCCACCATCTTGCCCGGCACCGACGTCAGACTCACCGGTCTATAATTTCCCGGATCTCCTCTGGAACCCTTCTTAAAAATCGGAGTAACATTGGCTACCCTCCAGTCTTCCGGTACTACACTCGATTTTAGGGACAGATTGCATATTTCTAACAGTAGCTCCGCAAGTTCATTTTTTAGTTCTATTAATACTCTGGGATGAATACCATCAGGTCCCGGTGATTTACTACTCTTCAGCTTGCTGAACTGACCCATTACATCCTCCAAGGTTACAGAGAATTTGTTTAGTTTCTCCGACTCCCCCGCTTCAAATATTCTTTCCGGCACCGGTGTCCCCCCCAAATCCTCCTCGGTGAAGACCGAAGCAAAGAATTCATTTAATTTCTCCGCTACGGCTTTGTCCTCCTTGATCGCCCCTTTAACACCATTTTCGTCCAGCGGCCCAACCGACTCTTTGGCCGGTTTCCTGCTTTTAATGTATCTAAAAAAATTTTTACTATGTATTTTTGCTTCCAACGCTAATTTCTTCTCAAAGTCCTTTTTTGCCCTCCTTATCTCCGCTTTGCATTTGGCTTGGCATTCCTTATGATCTATCCTGTTACTTTCAGTTGGTTCTCTTCTCCACTTTCTGAAGGATTGTTTTTTGGCTCTAATGATTTCCTTTATCTTACTGTTTAGCCACGCCGGCTGACGTTTAGTCTTTTTTCCCTTTTTTCTAATACGTGGAATATATTTGTCCTGAACCTCCAGGATGGTGTTTTTAAACAGCATCCACGCCTGATGCAAGTTTTTTACTCTGCGAGCTGCTCCTTTCAGTCTTTTTTTTCACCATTTTTCTCATTTTGTCGTAATCACCTTTTCTATAGTTAAACGCTAGCGTACTTGATTTCCTAGTTTCACTTCCTTCAATGCCAATATCAAAACCGATCATATTATGATCACTGTTATCAAGCGGCCCTCGTATCGTTACCCCCCTGCACTAGATCATGAGCACCACTAAGGACTAAGTCTAGTATTTTTCCTTCTCTTGTCGGCTCCTGAACTAGCTGTTCCATGAAGCTGTCCTTGATTTCATCAAGAAATCTTATGTCCCTTGCGTGTACAGATGTTACATTAACCCAGTCTATATGCGGGTAATTGAAATCCCCCATTATTATTGTGTTGCCCAGTTTGTTTGCGTCCCTGATTTCCTTTAACATTTCCGCATCCGTCTGTTCGTCCTGGCCAGGCGGACGGTAGTACACTCCTATCACTATCCTTTTCCCCTTTGCACATGGAATTTCAATCCACAGTGATTCCAAGGAGTGTTTTGTTTCCTGCAGAATTTTCAATCTATTTGATTCATGGCTCTCGTTAATATACAATGCTACCCCTCCACCAATCCGATTCACCCTATCACTACGATATAATTTGTACCCCGGTATGACAGTGTCCCACTGGTTATCCTCCTTCCACCAGGTCTCAGAGATGCCTATTATATCTAATTTTTCATTTAGTGCAATATATTCCAACTCCCCCATCTTATTTCTTAGGCTCCTGGCATTCGCATATAGACATTTCAAACTATGTTTGTTGTTCCTAAGTACATCATGCTTAGTACTTGACAGTATTAATTGGCAATCTTTTGTCTGATTTTTATTGTTATTTAATATAATATATATAATTTTTCTGGGCCTGTTGCTGAATCTTTTCGTTTAAAGTCTGTTGTAGCTCTAGGAGTTGAGCTTTTAACTGTATGGAATGACTTTGTCCGTATGCTCTCCTCAACCTTGTTACCTCTTTTTCCTGCCTCTGCATCTCCTTGTCCCTTGTCTTTTTTTGATGGCTCGTGTATGCTATTATCTCCCCCCGTAATACAGCTTTGGCCGCCTCCCAGAACAATATTGGGGTGGATCTATGTTCCTGATTGTTTTCTTGGAACTGCTTGTATTTTTGTAGTATATATTCCCGGAATATTTTATCTCTGTATAATCTAGTTGGAAATTTCCATTGGAAGTGACTTGGGTCTATACTTAAGGGCCCCAAAGTAATAGCTACCATCGCGTGATCTGAAATTTTTATGGGACCTATTTCAGACTCTTGAATCCTTGTAAACAGATCTCGTGATATGAAGATATAGTCAATGCGGGACATGGTGTCGTGTGCCCGAGATAAATGAGTGTAGTCTCGTTCTACTGGGTGCATAGTCCTCCACACATCTACCATGTCCAGCACCTCACTAAGTGTTCTGATTCCCCGTGAGGCCGCTCCTGTCCCCTTCTTCTCTCCGTGCGACCTGTCTATACTAGGGTCATCTACTGCATTAAAATCACCTCCTACCAATAGCGGGAGCCCATCAAACCCCGACAGATGTCGTAGGATCTTCTTATAGAAAGCCTTGTTATATGTATTAGGGGCATACAGATTACACAGTACTACTGGTTGCCGCTCTATTGTTAGATGTGCTATCACAAATCTTCCCTCTGTATCTGTTATAACTTTATGAGTCAGAACACGGATCCCCTTCCTGATCAATATTATGACTCCTGCTTTTTTGGCCTGCGTCGGGGATTCATAGTAGGAACCCACCCACCATCTATGAAGTTTCTCATGTTCTCTAGCATTCAAGTGCGTTTCTTGCAATAAGGCTATAGAAACCTTTTGTTTATGGAGTGCTTGTAATATCTTCTGCCGTTTAATCGGTGAAGAGATACCACCCATATTCCACGTCACTATTTTAAGTGCCATTACGTGACATCTTCTATTTGATGATAAACTGAAGTATTTCCCGCTCTCAATGGGCAAAGGAGGCATCCCAGCCTGTACCCCCCTCGCTTATCTTTACCCATCACTCTGTATTTTAAATCTCCAGGTGTTAGGCTACTACTTTTGTTGTGCTACCTGTTGTACCATGAAGTTCCAGTTACTTAATGTAAGCCCCCTTCTTCCCATCCCTACCCCACCCTTCCCCTGACTTACCCCCCTTCCCTTACTCCTGAGTGCACCAATGGTGCTCAACCTCCGTGTCAGCGATCAAGGATCCTCGCTGACAATTAATTCTCAACTTTGTTACTTGTCCCCTTTTTGTTATACAATATTTTCTATGTAACATTTACCACCCCATCCCTCGCACACAGCCATGCAAAATTAACACCCCAGGTTTACACTGTGTCTTCTGTCCCTCTCTTGTCTTCGCTCACCTCCGGCTGAGACTATTTATTTTTGGATGGGCTCGATCTGTCTCTTTCCAGTTGATCAACCAGCGTTTGTGCCGCTTCCACAGTGTCACAAAATTTCACTCCGCCATTGTGCTGGATTCGCAGTTTTGCCGGATATAATAGGCTGAAACATATTTGTAATTTATGAAGGCGTCCACATACCTGTGAATATTGCTTTCGTTGTAAAGAGACTTTAGTAGAGTAATCTTGAAAGCACAATATCTTATGTCCCTTCATCTCCAGCTTTTCTCCTTTCCTGAGAGCTGTTAATATGTCCATCTTGTGTTGATAATGGAGCAGTTTCAGTATGACCACTCTAGGTCTATCTGAGGTTGCTTTTCTGGCTCCCAGCCGATGTGCCCGTTCAATCTTGAGCGGCCCTGCCGTGCTTTGGTTGTTAAAAATCTTCTCCAGCCAGGTTTCAAGAAATTCCCTGAGCTCTCCATCTTTTATTGATTCAGGTATTCCTACCAGTCTTAAGTTGTTTCTTCTAGAGCGGTTCTCTAGATCATCTACTTTTTCTTCCAGTACCGTTACTGTTTTTTGGAGATGTTGTATGGTCCTTGATGATTCCTGCGTTGTTGTTTCTACTTCCCCCAACCGTTGCTGGACCTCTTGAAAGTCTTTCGTGAAGGTCGTAAACCGCTGATCCATTCCATCCAGCTTGTCTAGTATCTGTTGAAGTTGTTGGCTCATTGTTTCTTCTACTGCCATTTTGACCTCTGTTACTATTTCTGAGGCCCAAACCGAGCTCACTGAAGGAGATGCGGGGGAGCTTTTCTCCGCCATCTTTGTGCCTCCCCCTCTGGATTTTTCCGGTTCTTTTTTTGAGCTGCGGGTAGCCATACACAGAGATGGTTTTTATTCTGTCCCCAGAGGTCTTTAGATCTCCGTTCCTGTTTCCCGAGCGTTTAATCTTTTTGCTGTAAACAATCGTCTGTATCTCTTAAAATTTAAGATCTTAATTTAATGTCTTGAAGTAGGAAAAGCTTCTCATATTTTTCTAGGGCCAATAGCCGTTTTTTTTTTTTTTTTCCCCCCCCTTTTCTTTTCCTCTTAATATTACTGGCTTCTGGCGTCTTTACATCAAGCTCTGTTGTATACTTTTAATGTCTTACCCGATGTTGTCTGCCGGGTGTCTGTGAAGAGCATGTGCTGCTTTTGGCCTCCGTATGCAGGCCTATATACCGCCTTCTACCTGTTGTCTGCAGCGATTCTAGCTCCCTTGCCCCTTCTTCACTCGGCAGCCTGTGTCGTGGCTAATTGCTAGGGCGCTCCTGCTTATTTTATTATGCCTTTTGCAGGACTCAATCAGTTCCGCTGTTCTTCTCCGTCTCGATCGCGTGCGAACTTCGGCTTTCCCACTTCTCCGGCTCGTGGTAGCACGCCGCGACGCAGGGGAAGGGCGGTATACAACTTCGGCTCTCCGCACTCTCAACTTCGCCGCTTTCCCTTGTCCACTACGCTGATCTGCTTTCCGCGCGTGCCTTGCTGTTGTGGCGCTGAGTTGTGCTAGGTTTCGGGGTGTTAAAGGGGGATAAATTGAGGATCCCCGATCGCGACTTTGCGGAGCTCAGCTTGTGGCGGCCATCTTGGCCAGCAGCTCCGCCGGAAGTCCTAATTCCTACACTATTTAAAGCCCTGCCTCCAGTCCTTCCTTGCTTCGGCTTCTAGTGCTTAGAGGTCATGGTCTACGTCTGTGTTCTACAGCCGGCTATCTTTTTCTGTGATTCCTGTGTACCAGACCCTGGATTGTTGCCTGACTACACGCTGTGTTGCTGCCTGCCTAGACCTCGGACTGTTTCTCTGACTATTCGCTGCTCTGCTGATTCCTTGGCTCCTGGATCGTGTCTGCTCTCCCTGCCTGTCGGGTCAGTGGCCGTGCAACCCCGCCGGTTCCGGAAGTCCTGGTGGCCGCCTGCACCTGGGGGCTCAACTCTCAAACAGCGGTCGCTTCCCAGATGAAGCTAGGGGTTGTCTGGCTGCCTGACCGAGTGCGGTGTCACTCCATCTTTGCTGTGCTCAGTCGGGGCACAAGGGCTCACATTCCCAGACATAACATATAGACACACAGAATCATGTGAAGGTTCTCCTCCCCCACCTTGATTTCCCCTATTATTGCTTATATGTCGCTCTGAATGGTCTCTGGTCTCTAAGATAAAATGTAATATTAGATAAAAGGAGCTTGAATAAATGGATAACACAGTTTTTATATTATTACTGCACCAGTCTTTATACTAGTGATGATGTTACTGAAAGTGTTCTGTCTCCATCTGCAGGTCCATTTGTTTGAACTAGTTTATGAAGTAGTAAGAAACTTCACCATAGTAAAGTGAATTGAGGCATATGATGACCTTGCTACTCTAGCTAAAGAATCTGTCTACATTTTTCTCAAATATTTTACCATGTCTATTTTAGGTATGGCTACTATTAAATGATTTTTCCAGCGTGTAGAGTTATATTGCCTGAACTATAGAATGGGAAGTGATGTACTAACCAAGAATGAAGTGATAACTAAGTACATTTTAGAGTTTTATGCAAGAACAGAAAAAAGGAGCAGAGCAGTCGTAGACTAATTAAGAAAACTGCTTATATATCAAAACCAAACAAAAAGCCACACACAGTACTACTGTGGGAATTTGACAAAGACATTTTATTGATATTTTTTTAGAATCTATTGCAATTATATAATACACAAAAGAAAACTGTATTATATTATGACAATGATTTAAATAGAGTTTTGTTTTTTTTTGCCTTATCGAAACTATTTACTGTAGCTTCTGAAGGGTTTTTTTTTTTTTAATTTTATTTTTTTTGTATTAACTACAAGACCATGAAATTCTGAGACCTTGAAGCATCAAGAAGCTTTTCTAGTGCTGTCAAATTTCAGGAAAAATGTGAGCATTGGGTCAGTCCAGGACAAAGTGTGGCAAGTGCCATGGTTATGTTGCCAGTTAGCTATTATTTATTTTTGTCCATGCTTTTCAGATTTTTGCCTTCAGGGTTTACCACAGGGTTGTACAATGAGACTTTTTTCTTAATGTAAGATGGCTTACATCTCCCATCATCACTTAATACTCAAGAGTTGCATTTTCCATCTCTTTGTGAACTTTGTAGCAGCAGGTTTTCAGATGAGCAGTGGATCCCAGAACAACCCTGTGATGCATCTCTGTGACAGAAGATTTCAATGATGATGTGTGTCGAGAAACGTGGCGCCATGACTGCAGAACAAAGCGGCATGTATTAGAAAACTGACCACCAAGCCAAGAGCAGCCAGGTGAGACCACTGGCAGCAATGACCCACAGATCCTGGCTAGGGTCATCAGGAGTCTTGGGTAGCATCCAGAGCCACCAAGAAAGGTAGAGAACATGAGCAGATGTGTTGAGGAAGCCATCAAAGGCCTGTGCAAGGGAAGAGTGAGTGAGGCATTTCCTCCCCACCTGGGATCAGGACAGTACATCTGGCACATGCTGTTTAGAATGCCCCTTGTGATTTGATCAAGTTAGGAACATAAAGTACAAACTCATCTTAAAATGCAACTGCTTCAAATGGTCACATGATCTAGGAAAGATGAGGAAGGTTACTTCTTAATTTTTCATACATTTTATTTTCACTATTTTTATTTCAGTATTGACTCATTATTATTGACTCATCATTCCAAGTAGGACATTTCCAAGTGTTTTACAAAACCACCATTTAAACAATGACGATAACATAATCACACACAGTCTCTCAGCTCCTACTGAAGTCTCAAAGCATCACAGCTGACATCTCGTTTGCAGGGGCTGTAATTTTGTCAGTTTATACGTTATCAGTTATGACAGCATATTGACTAATGGGAAGCCACTTAATCTTGAGATTCCCTAACTTGAACCATTTACCCCCTGTCATGTAATGCCTAAGCACTACCCCTATCACCCACTTGGGGTGAACCCTGCGGCCCCCTAGAGGGTCTGTCCCAGCATTGCCCAGGCCCGCCTGCACTTGTGCACATGCTCCTACACTGGCATATCCTCCACCCACCGACTGGTTTCTGCTTGCCTCTGGGTGAGTCTCCCACCCGCAAGTTATTTCCCCAGTGATTTTCTAAGGACACTGGGGCCACAATTCCAGCGGTCCCACAGTTCCTAGAAAACACCCACTGACTGAGACCACAAACCACCAGGATTCTTAGTCAGTCCAAAACAACAAAGCTAACTATTAGGTTTATCATCATAAAAAAGGTAGACCAGTGAACTGTGAAAAGGTGTAAACAGTAACAGGTAAAATAAGAGGAATCAACATTAAAACTAACCAAACACTGTCTTACTACCTAAGTAGTACCTGTGTAGTTCAGGAAGAATAACTGCTCATATGACTTGAACAGGGTCTCTGTGCAGAGGTCATTGTCAAGAGTGAGACTGGAGAAATTCCAGCACATTCTGGCTAGATCTTAGGCTTCAGAGCCAATCAGGGCCCAGAACATTAACACTAAGGGGTTTCTGACCAATGGCACTTCAGGTTATTCTCCCCCAAGGGTTTTCCTCTTTCTCCTGTGGGGGAAGATAAGCTGGCAGGAAAGCAGACCTCTGCTACATCTGTAAAGCAGAGGACAGACACCACCTGTTGACTAAACAAGGGAAATGCATTTAAGAGGAAATATAAAACGACATTCCTTGTCATCAAGCAGATGAATCCATTACGAGTGGGTTGTGTCCATCAACCAGCAGGGGGAGATAGAGAGCACTGAAAAACCATAGTGCCTCTTGGCCAGCTAGCTCCAACTGCCTCTTCAGTATTCTCTATTTCCCCAACCGGGTGGTTGCAGCTTGTTCAAGCTCCTTCAGAAAATCTGCCTGGGGTGGCTCCTGTGCTTTTGCCAGTTGTAGCAGGGGTGTTGTGGCTGATGGTGCCCACTTTAAAGGCAAATAGGTTAGCCCTTTCCCTGCCTTACCCGGCCCCCGATGTGGAAGTAGACAAATAGGCAAGCCTTGTCCCTGTCTTTGCCCACGCTGTGGATGCAGGCACATAGGTTCGCCCTTTCCCTGCCTTTCCCACGCTACTGATCCTCTGGAGTTGGAAATTTGCCTCTTTCGCTGTTGCCTCAAACTTTCCTCATAACATTAATTAAAAAAAAAAAAAGAGAGAGATTTTCTTCTGATTGTGCAGTGTGACCGGATCTCGGAGACTCGGTCTAGTGAGGTAAGATCATTTTGTAGCTCCGCCGGGGAGGGCCCGCATTTGGGACAATTTTGGCGCGAATCCGCCATTTTGAATTTCCCCCGCTTTCGGTGATGGCTGTTGAGAAAGTAGTTTTTTATGCGTTTCTTTCCACATGGTTTGAAACATTTTAAACTGAACAAAGAAAAAACACACTGCCTGATTTTCACACCGTAACACAATACTGACCTCTTCCAAAACATCACCATCATGGGCACATCCCTTCCAATAACTGACAATTTAAAAATCTTAGGAGTCACCTTTGACCGCAGCCTATCCTTTAACAAACAAATCTCAAACACTCTGAAGAAAATGTTTCAAACCATGTGGAAAGAAACGCATAAAAAACTATGTCCCAAGAAATGAATTCCGTTCACTAGTCCAATCCATTTTACTATCTCATGCTGACTATTGCAACGGAATGTATGCTAGATGCAGAGAACAATTACTAAAGAAATTGCAAACAGTACAGAATATATCTGCAAGACTAATATTCAGAATAAACCTTTTCAAAATCACAAAACCATTAATCCAAAACCTACACTGACTACCCATTAAATCACAAATATACTTCCAGATGTGCTGTCTGACCTACAGAATAATTTTCAGCCTGACACCAGCATACTTGAGAAACCTGATTTACCTGTTTATTTATTTATTACATTTGTACCCTGCTCTTTCCCACATACAGCAGGTCCAGTGCGGCTTACATAGTAAAAGAAAGCATCTTGCATGGTAAAGAATACAGTAAAAACAAGGAAATGTAGGAACAGTATTATAAATTGTGATGATCAAGAACCTACCTCACCCTACGATTTCCCAAATGCCAAGTCTTAAAATACAAAACCTCATACACAACCAGCTTCATATACATTTGCCCCAAGATGTGGACACAGTACCAAAAGTCCTGAAATACATGAAAGACTACATAACCTTCCGGAAACACCTGAAAGCCCACTAATTCAGAAAATTTTTCTTCGAACCTAGTAAGCCAACCGGAACACCAACCAATCATACCGCGATAATATTAACAGTCACAGACCAAAGCCCGTGTCTGCTTCAAACAGCAATGTAACTTGTCTACCTGAAATAAACTGTAAGCCACGTTGAACCGACAACTTGATTGGAAAATGTGGGGTACAAATGCAGAAATAAATAGTTTGATCATGTGAGTCTGTGTCCTTTCTTATGTGGACAAGATCATCTTGTACTGTTCCCACGCGATTATCCACTTCCAGCCTTCCCGTCTGCACCTCTGCACGTACACTCAACAGATCATTCTGTATAGAGGAGAATTGAGCTGTCAACTTTCCATTACCTTCTTTTATCATCTGTAACACTTTATTTGGTGCATTTTTACCCCACATTTTCCCACATAAGCAGGCGCAATGTGGTTTACATTAAGTCAAAAAGATGCAATGCAACACAGAGATGGCACAGAAATAGAATGTGACAGGAGGGGAATGAACACGGAATGACACGGGTAAATGACAGGGGGGAAGAGCCAACATGTGAGAGAGGTAAAACAATGGAGTAGCCAGGGGAGTAAGCCTTGGTGAATAAGAAGGTTTTTACACTTGATGGTCTTGGTTTGTGTCTCCGAATACATTTCCACAGAGCACTGGCTGGTAGGTGTCCCCGATGGAGAAATATTGTTCAAAATCCTTTTACGCTTATAAAAGAAGAATGACAATTTTAACTGTGCAATTAGTCATTTTTCTGTTCTGCGCCCAGAGCTACTGTGTTAAACTGTCATCTCTGCAGTAATGGTACTTCTGTCTCTGAATCAGAATTTTAGTTACCTGTTTTAAACAAATTTTATTCTGAAAGTCCACAATAAAGTAGTGAAAATAAATTATGGTGGTCTCTGTATATTTCAGCTTTTCAGAAAAAATAATTTTTCCAGATGAAAAGGGTGCTATGTTAAGACTGGTTGTTTGGATGCAGTCAAAAATTTGTATCAAATGAAATAGTGCTAAGCTGCTTTGAGCTTCTCACTGATAATGGTGTATAGGCTCTGGTTAGGTACAGTAGGACTTTGCCTTAATTTCTTAATGTTATAGCTAGTATGCACATACTAAACATTTATATTTCTCTGTTTTTCCTTTAAGTTTTACATGCGGTAGACAACATAAAACATGAGGCTGAGAACGAGGAAAGCTTCTCAACAGTCTGGCCCATCTCTCAGCCTCCGTGCTGTGAGGGTGAAGCGAAAACTCTCAGACACTGAAGTGGTCTCACTGGGTGGAGAAGAAAAGCTGCAGAAGAATGAATCAGGGTTACTCTCATCAATCAAAAAATTCATTAAAGGAAGCACACCCAAGGTAAGAGCTCTGCACATATTTCTGCAGGGATTCAAGTGAAATATGTTTCTTTATAAGACAGAGGAATCTATTGCTTTTTGTTTATGGAACAGTTTAAAACAATTTCTCATGTGGAACGAGAGAGAATTTATAATTCAGTACTTCTTTGCTCTTCATACTAGTTTTATCAAAACAAAATGGAGCCATTCCGTTTCCATCATTCCTTAGGATTTTTGGAGGAGTCCTGTTAAAGTGCATTTATTTTTCATGTATAGGGAATGCAAAGGTTTGGATTTTCACTTGAAGGGTACAGATGACCACATGTAAAGAAGTATTTGGAAGGCGATGATGATCCCCTTTCTGTCTGTGTCTTCATTTGCTATCCTCTAAATAAGATATTTTAGCTACCAACCTACTTGAATGCAAGTTGTGAGGAAGAGAGGAAGACCAGCTGTTGTATCTTACCATATGTGCTCGACTGTAAGTCGATCTCGAGTATAAGGTGAGGGCATTTTTGGGACTAATGGTGTGGCCTGTGTATAAGTTAAGACCACACGCACACCCTTCCTGTCTTTCACAGTGCTCCCCAGCCATGTTTTTTTCCCTGCCTCACACACCCCCACACAGATCCAGCATGCCCTCTCTGCTGCCCCCCTCCCACAGACCCAGCGTACTTTCTTGGCTGTCCCTGTCCCCCCACACAGACCCAGCATGCCCCCTCTCTATTGCTCCCCCTCACACATACATATAGACCCAACATGCGCTCTCTGCCACCCCCCACCATTACATAGATCCAGCATACCCTCTCTGCCGCCCCCTGCCCACATGCACACACATACAGTTTATATTTATCCCTTACGGATACCTCTTTCTAAATTTTGGCATGTTCACGAAGCAGAATGTATTTTTGCAAATCACTCACCCTTCCTATCCAAGGAGAATGTATTATTCAGGAATCGGTATTTCTCAGCACACTGCTGCTTTTCTTTTACCACCCCCCCCCCCCCCAAAAAAAAATAAAAAAAGCAATCAGAATTTCACTCACCAACTCTTTCCACATTGTCTCAGCTAAACTTCCTCTTTGAAAAAACTGTTTCAACATCATCCAGTCAAGTGGCTTTTAGCTGTCTTCAGGACTCCTGGTAATGGTCATGCAAATTTCATGCAGTCGTGCCCCCCTCTTAGTCTACATTCTCAGCACAAACTTTCAACAATCCAGAATGGGTTTGAAATAATCACTGCTACTGGAATTTATTTTTTATCACTCCCCGTTCTCACTTGAACACCTCCTCCAAATCTCTTCTCTTTAATTTGAACACACAAGCTCACCCTGACTTTAAAGGTCTTCCCACACCAGGGACATATATATAGCACTAACTTTGTTGGGTAAAACAAGTTCAGCATAGCCAGAGCCTGTCTACCGTGTGATGAGAATGTCTCATAATAAGAAAACTGTGATTTATTGATGGGATTTTGAAGTCAAAATTTCATGGTACCCCTTAAATCTCTACCCCCCCCCCCCCCCCCAAAAAAAAAAAACTTTTTTACGGTCATATTTAGACAAACAGAGATGGGTAGTAACAAAGTACTTTGTTGCAGTACTTAAGTACAATTGGCAGTACTGTTACTTGTAACAAGTTACCTTTTTTTGCAATAATTTTTATTTTTAACAAGTTGCATAAAAAATATTTTCCATCTCTCTGCTGCTCCTCCTCCTCTACAGGGTTTATGAGTGATGTCAGAAGCTGCTTACAGGCTGATTGTCCCCAAACTTCCAGGCTCGCACTAATAAACTACCATGGGAAACATGCGGGACTCTGCTCTCTGCAGTGCTGCTAGTGTTTCCTGCACCTGTCCTGAAAGTATATATCAGAGTAGGCAGGCCTGGCACAGGAAGGTCTAGTGGCATTGCAGAGAGTCGGGTCCCACCCGTGGTAGTTTTAGTGCGGGCCCAGTGCAGGTGCACAGGAGGGGAGTGAGTGAGACTGTGCTGTAGGGCTGCAGTAGAAGGGAGGGGGGAGAGAGAGAAATTAGGCAAGACTGGACGGGTGGGGAGGGAGGGGAGAGAGAGAAGTTCTCAGAGAAGAGGACATCTCTATGGGTAAGTGACATTTTTTTCTGAGCTTGGTAACTTAAAGATTAGGGTTTAAAAGAGGACTTGTAGAATATTGATGAATGCAGAATTTTAAAATAAAAAAAAATTACAAGCAATCTTTATTAGCTAGTCTCCATACCCTTTTCCCCATAGTTTTAAAATTTGAAGTTTCTACCCCAGCTTAAAAGTTAGGGTTTAAAAGAGGAATTACATAGTAATATTGTAGATGACGGCAGAAAAATACCTACACGGTCCATCCAGTCTGCCCAACAAAATAAATTCGTATGTGCTACTTTTTGTGTATACCCTACCTTGATTTGTACCTGTCCTCTTCAGGGCACAGACCGTATAAGTCTGCCAAGCACTATCCCCGTCTCCCAAGCACCAGCCCCGCCTCCCACCACCGGCTGTGTCATAGACCGTATAAGTCTGCCCAGCACTATCCTCGCCTCCCAATCACCAGCCCTGCCTCCCACCACCAGCTCTGGCACAGACCGTATAAGTCTGCCCAGCACTAACCCCGCCTCCCAACCATCAGCCCCGCCTCTCACCACCTCTCACCTGGCTTTGGCACAGACCGTATAAGTCTGCCCAGCACTAACCCCGCCTCCTAACCAGCCCTGCCTCCCACCACCGGCTCTGGCACAGACCGTATAAGTCTGCCCAGCACTATCCCTGCCTCCCAACCACCAGTCCCGTCTCCCACCACCGGCTCTGTGGGTAATCCTGGGGGATGGGGATGGTGATAGTGGGTTTTAGTGATGGGGATGTGGAAAATGGGTTTTAGTGATGGGGATGGTGATAGTGTCTTTTAGTGGGGGGTAGGAGGGGCTATTGGATTTTAGTGATGGAAGATGTGGATAGTCGAGGGGGATGGGATGGTGGGTAGAGGATAGTGATTTGTAGGGATGAGGATGTGGATATTGAGTTTTAGTGATGTGGGATGGTGATAGTGGGTTTTAGGGATGGGGATGTGGATAGTGGGTTTTAGTGATGGGAGATGAAGATGTGGTAAGTGGGTTTTAGTGATGGGGGATGGGAAGGGTGATAGTCTTTTAGTGGGGGGGGGGTAGGAGGGGCTATTGGATTTTAGTGATGCAAGATGTGGATAGTCGTGGGGGATGGGAATGGTGGGTAGAGGATAGTGATGAGGATGTGGATATTGAGTTTTAGTGACAGGCAAAAGCATACTTCTCCTCCAATTCGACATGTCCAGTGCGTTCAACATGGCAAACCATAAAGACTCCTACTAAGACTCCTAGATTACTTTGGGATTGGCGGACACATAGTTAGTTGGATCAAGGGCTTCCTAACCACTAGAATGTATCAAGTGAAATCAAGCTCAAACATATCACCACCGTGGAAAGCAGAATGCGGAGTACCTCAAGGATCACCACTAGCCAAATCCTTATCCAACCAAGGCCTTAACCCTTTCATCTATGCAGATGATGTCACAATATACATTCCTTACAAATGTGATCTGACAGAAATCACCAACGAAATCAAGCTCAGCTTGAATATCATGGACTCATGGGCAAACGCATTTCAACTAAAACTCAACACTGAAAAAACACACTGTCTCATCCTCTCATCCCAATACAATACGAACAAACCCACAAACATAAACACCCCAGATTTTACCCTCCATATCTCATACAGCCTGAAAATTCTCGGTGTTACAATCGACCTTAACCTCACACTAGAGAACCAAGTGAAATCTACAACAAAGAAAATGTTCCACTCAATGTGGAAACTCAAACGCGTGAAACCATTCTTCCTGAGGGAAACATTTCGCAACTTGATACAATCAATGGTACTACGCCATGTAGACTACTGCAACGGAATTTATGCGGGATGCAAAGAACAAATTATAAAGAAACTTCAGACCGCTCAAAACATGGCAGCCAAGCTTATATTTTGAAAAACGAGATTTGAAAGTGCCAAACCCCTCCGAGAAAAACTGCACTGGCTCTCAAAGAACGTATTGCTTCCAAAATCTGCACCCTGGTTCATAAAATTGTCTACGGCGAAGCCCCAGGATACATGACAGACCTCATAGATCTACCAACATAAACACAACAGGATCAACACGAACATACCTCAATCTCCACCATCCAAGCTGCAAAGGACTCAAATACAAATCCACCTATACATCCAGCTTTTCCTACATAAGAGCACAACTATGGAACGCCTTACCAGAAGCCGTGAAGACAACTTATAATCACCTAAACTTCCGGAAATCATTAAAAACTAACCTGTTCAAAAAGGCATACTCTAGTGACCCAACTTAAATGCCTGTACCCTGCAACACAACGAAACCAAAGCTCGTAATGGACATATAATAACTCTTCCTCTCTACGATTCCCTAATGTGTCTGTACACACAAACCTTATTCTACCAGAACATTAGTGTATTTGTTCATACCGGAATTGGTGAACGCTGTTATGGTACTATGTAAGCCACATTGAGCCTGCAAATAGGTGGGAAAACGTGGGATACAAATGTAACAAATAAATAAAATAAAATTGTAGGGTACTGATAAACACAGTTAGAATTTTAAAAGAAAAAAGACAAGCAAACATTAGCTAGTCTTCATAACCTTTTCCACATAGTTTTAAAACTTAAAGTTTCTGCCATAGCATTAACAGTCTCTAGAAGCCACAGAAATGCCCAGTTCACTCCTCATTCCTACCCACCCCTAGCTCAGCTCTTCATTTATAGCCGGTTATTCTAATTAAGACAAGAGGGGAATTTTCATTAGTTTTAATTATATTTGATTAGTTTCTAAGAAGCAAACCCTAAATATATTACAAATTACACCAGTCATAAGAATCATTATATTCATCTGATATCCCTAGTACCTAGTCATCCATTTTGATACAGAAAGTGAAAGTGCCTTGTAAGGAATAATATATTGTAGAGGAATATATTCGAGTTATTCCCCAAGTTTTCCACGTCATCACTGTGACCCCTGACGCAGGTGCTAGTCACCGAAACACGGCCCGTGTCGGGTCTTTTTGTCAAGGCTCATTCATTAAAGAACTGTGTTCCATTTTTAAAGGCCCGTGGTGCTGTTTTTTTTGTTTGGACTTTAGTTTGTACTTTGTTCCCTCTCTTTTGTTACACAGAGGAGTAAAAGGGGCAATCAGGGAAGACAAAGCCGTGCCGGACAGATTACTGTATTTTTCGGACTATAAGACACACTTTTTTCCCTCAAAATTTGGGAGGAAAATGGGGGGTGCGTCTTATAGTCCGAAGGTAGCGAGTTTTGGATCGCCCTCTCCTACTTACGTGACGCGATGTTCCCTGGTGGTCTAGTGACGTCGGGGCAGGAAAGAGCCCCTTCTTTCCTGCCCAGCGCGCTGCTCTCCGTGCTCCTGACTGCTTCCTGACGGTCTCGGCGAGATTCAAAATGGCCGCCGAGACCGTCAGGAGCAGTCAGGAGCACGGAGAGCAGCGCGCTGGGCAGGAAAGAGGGGGCTCTTTCCTGCCCCGACGTCACTAGACCACCAGGGAACATCGCGTCACGTAAGTAGGGGAGGGCGATCCAAAACTCGGACAAGACGTACTGGAGCACCTAGGTTTTAGAGGAGGGAAAAAGGAAAAATTATTTTTCCTATTTCCCTCCTCTAAAACCTAGGTGCGTCTTATGGTCCGGTGCGTCTTATAGTCCGAAAAATACGGTAAATGAATTCTTTGCTTCGGTCTTCACCAAGGAATAATTGGGTGGGATACCGGTGCCGGAAATGTTATTCGAAGCTGATGAGTTGGAGAAACGTAATGAATTCTCTGTAAACCTGGAGGATGTATTGGGGCAGTTCTACAAACTGAAGAGTAGCAAATCACCTGGACCAGGTGGTATTCATCCCAGAGTACTGATAGAACTGAAAAATGAGCTTGCGGAGCTATTGTTAGAAATATGTCATTTATCCTTAAAATCGAGCGTGGTACCGGAAGATTGGACGGTGGCCAATGTAATACCAATTTTTTTTTAAAGGTTCCAGAGGAGATCCGGGAAATTATAGACCGGTGAGTCTGACGTCGGTGCCAGGCAAAATGGTAGAGACTATTATTAAGAACAAAATTACAGAGCATATTAAAAAGCATGGATGAATGAGACAAAGTCAACATGGATTTAGGAAGGGAAATCTTGCCTCACCAATCTACTACATTTCTTTAAAGGGGTGAACAAACATGTGGCTAAAGGGGAGCCAGTTGATATTGTGTATCTGGATTTTCAGAAGGCGTTTGACAAAGTACCTCATGAAAGACTCCAGAGGAAATTGGAGAGTCATTGGATAGGAGGTAGTGTTCTATTGTGGCTTAAAAACTGGTTAAAAGATAGAAAACAGAGAGTAGGGTTAAATGGTCAGTATTCTCAATGGAGAAGGGTTGTTAGTGGGGTTCCCCAGGGCTCTGTGCTGGGACCGCTGCTTTTTAACATATTTATAAATGACCTAGAGGTGGGAGTAACTAGTGAGGTAATTAAATTTGCTGATGACACAAAGTTATTCAAAGTCCTTAAATCGCGGGAAGATTGTGAAAAATTACAAGCGGACCTTACGAGATGGGGAGACTGGGCGTCTAAATGGCAGATGACGTTTAATGTGAGCAAGTGCAACGTGATGCATGTGGGAAAGAGGAACCCGAATTATAGCTATATTATGCAAGGTTCCACGTTAGGAGTCACGGACCAAGAAAGGGATCTAGGTGTCATCGTTGATGATACGTTGAAACCTTCTGCTCAGTGTGCTGCTGTGGCTAAGAAAGCAAATAGAATGTTAGGTATTATTAGGAAAGGAATGGAAAACAAAAATGAGGATGTTATGCCTTTGTATCGCTCCATGGTTCGACCGCACCTCGAATATTGTGTTCAAAATCAATTCTGGTCGCTGCATCTCAAAAAAGATATAGTGGAATTAGAAAAGGTACAGAGAAGGGCGACGAAAATTATAAAGGGGATGGGACGGCTTCCCTATGAGGAAAGGCTAAAGCTGCTAGGGCTCTTCAGCTTGGAGAAAAGGCGGCTGAGGGGAGCTATGATAGGTTTATAAAATAATGAGTGGAGTTGAACGGGTAGATGTGAAGCGTCTGTTCACGCTTTCCAAAAATACTAGGACTAGGGGGCATGCGATGAAGCTACAATGTAGTAAATTTAAAACAAATCGGAGAGAGGTTTTCTTCACTCAACGTGTAATTAAACTCTGGAATTCGTTGCCAGAAAATGTGGTAAAGGCAGTTAGCTTAGTGGAGTTTAAAAAAGGTTTGGACAGCTTCCTAAAGGAAAAGTCCATAGACCGTTATTAAATGGACTTGGGGAAAATCCACTATTTCTGGGATAATCAGTATAAAATGTTTTGTACATTTTTGGGATCTTGCCGGGTATTTGTGACCTGGATTGGCCACTGTTGGAAACAGGATGCTGGGCTCGATGGACTTTTGGTCTTTTCCAGTATGGCAATACTTATGTACTTATGTGAGACCAAATGACAGCCGGCATGGTTACAAAGTGAGGTGAAGGAATCTATCAGAGCTAAAAGAAAATCCTTCAGGAAATGGAAGAAGGAACCAACTGAAAATATTAAGCATAAGGAATGTCAAGTCTAGTTTATTCAAGACCCTCACAGTTCCCCACAGGATGCTCTTGAATAAACTAGGCAGGCTAAAGATAGGTCCAGACATGGTAAACTGGATTAGGAACTGGTTGATGGACAGATGCCAGAGGGTGGTGGTAAATGGAATTTGATCGGATGAGGGAACGGTGAGCAGTAGAGTGCCTCAGTGATCGGTGCTGGGGCCGATTGTGTTCAATATATTTGTGAGTGACATTGCCGAAGGGTTGGAAGGTAAAGTTTGCTTTTTGGCGGACGATACTAAGATTTCTAACAGAGTGGACACCCAGGAGGGAGTGGGAAACATGAAAAAGGATCTGCGAAAGCTAGAAGAATGGTCTAAGGTTTGGCAATTAAAATTCAATGCGAAGAAATACAAAGTGATGCACTTAGGGAATAGAAATCCACAAGAGCCGTATGTGTTTGACAGTGAGAGTCTGATATGTACAGATGGGGAGAGGGATCTTGGAGTGATAGTATCTGAGGATCAGAAGGCGATGAAACAGTGCGAGTACGCGGTGGCCATAGCTAGAAGGTTGCTAGGCTGTATAGAGAGAGGTGTGACCAGCAGAAGAAAGGGGTTGTTGATGCCCCTCTATAAGTCATTGGTGGGGCCCCGCCTGGAGTATTGTGTTCAGTTTTGGAGGCCGTATCTTGCTAAGGATGTAAAAAGAATTGAAGCGGTGCAAAGAAAAGCTACAAGAATGGTATGGGATTTGCGTTACAAGATGTATGAGGAGAGACTTGCTGACCTGAACATGTATACACTGTGTGATAGTGTCGCATCCAGGATAGTTGGGTTAATTTCAGTCTGAAATACAAGTCCCAGAATGCATTGCAGGCAAGGAGCCATGGGGTGAGATGAAGAACCCGGACTGGACTCCTAGCTGCAATAGGGGAAGACATGGGTGTAAGTTGGCAGGACGTTGGTGAGGCCCCACCTGGAGTATTGTGTTCAGTTTTGGAGGCCGTATCTTGCGAAGGATGTTAAAAAAATGGAAGCGGTGCAAAGAAAAGCTACGAGGATGGTATGGGATTTACGTTCCAAGACGTATAAAGAAAGGCTTGCTGACCTGAACATGTACACCCTGGAGGAAAGGAGGCACAGGGGTGATATGATACAGACGTTCAAATATTTGAAAGGTATTAATCCGCAAACGCACCTTTTCCGGAGATGGGAAGGCGGTAGAACGAGAGGACATGAAATGAGATTGAACGGGGGCAGACTCAGGAAAGATGTCAGGAAGTATTTTTTCACGGAGAGGGTGGTGGACGCTTGGAATGCCCTCCCGCAGGAGGTGGTGGAGATGAAAACGGTAACGGAGTTCAAACATGCGTGGGATATGCATAGAGGAATCCTGTGCAGAGGGAATGGATCCTCAGAAGCTTAGCTGAAATTGGGTGGCGGAGCAGTTGGGGGGAAGAGGGGGTGGTGGTTGGGAGGCGAGGATAGGGGAGGGCAGACTTATACGGTCTGTACCAGAGCCGGTGATGGGAGGCGGGACTGGTGGTTGGGAGGCGGGAAATACTGCTGGGCAGACTTATATGGTCTGTGCCCTGAAAAGGACAGGTACAAATTCAAGGTAAGGTATACACATATGAGTTTGTCATGGGCAGACTGGATGGACCGTGCAGGTCTTTATCTGCCATCATCTACTATGTTACTATGTTACTATGTGTAGATTGGCTGCCACTAGGGGGAAAGAGAGATAGGAAACCCTGTGTGCAGGAGCTCATCATTAGTCTAATGGTTAACTCAGCTGGTATGGGTGTGGAGGAAGCTCATGGAAGAAGAATGATTGGTTTTGAGAGCAGAAGCCAGGGATTGATTAGGTGGGAAGGAGTCCCAGGGAAGAGAGAAGCAGAAGGAGAGAGGAGGGTAGAGTGAAACAGATGCAGGGTGAAATCCCTTCGGTGTTAGAGAGTCCGAAAAGTATTTGCAGGCTGAAAACCCTTGGGTAATAGAGGTCCCTAAAGTATTGAATCTACCAGTGAAGCCGATGTAAAAGGGGAATCCCTTGGGGTATGAGACATCCCTAAAGTATGGAACCCCTCCTGAAGGTAAAGAGAGTAGAAGGTAGAAACTTCTGCTTTCTGATTTAACTGTGATAATGAACTGAATGAACTGCTTCTATTTGGAATTGAACTACTGTTTATTGTGCACTGGATAAAGAGCCCAGACTGGAGCTGACTGTGAGCATGTATTGAATCCTGGTATGTGCTGATAGCCTACTGCTTAAAGGGGACTATGTGCCACACACTTTCAGGTTGCTTACCTGTGCTTAAGATTGAAGGTGAATGCGGCTCTTGGAACTGTGTATCAGGTCTACTAGAAACCTGCATGGAATAAAGTCCTTAAGATTGAAGTTGCTGGTGGACATTTATTTCTTGACTGTACCGGGAGCCTGTGGCTGGAGGAGATAGTTCTATCCTTGTCTGCACTAAGAGGTACTTGGTTACAACTGGAGGAAAGGAGAAACAGGGGTGATATGATACAGACGTTCAAATATTTGAAAGGTATTAATCCGCAAACAAATCTTTTCCGTAGATGAGAAGGCGGTAGAACTAGAGGACATAAAATGAGATTGAAGAGGGGCAGACTCAAGAAAAATGTCAGGAAGTATTTTTTTCACGGAGAGAGTGGTGAATACTTGGAATGCCCTCCCGCGGGAGGTGGTGGAGATGAAAACCGTAACGGAATTCAAAAATGTGTTGGATAAACATAAAGAAATCCTATTCAGAAGGAATGGATCCTCAGAAGCTTAGCGGAGATTAGGTGGCAGAGCCGGTGGGGAGAGGCAGGGCTGGTGTTTGATAGGTGGTGCTAGTGCTGGGAAGACTTCTACAGTCTGTGCCCTGAAAATGGCAGATACTTTTTTGTGTTACCTGATCTTGATTTGTAACACATATGAATTTATCTCGGGCAGACTGGATGGACCGTGCAGGTCTTTCGCTGCCGTCATCTACTGTTACTATGAGGCATATTTTCAAAGCACTTAGCCTTCCAAAGTTCCATAGGATTCTATGGATCTTTGGAAGGCTAAGTGCTTTGAAAATATGCCTCTATGTTGTCAAATGCAAAGCACTGATAAGGGACTTTGAAAAAAAATTGTTTTGGAGGCAAAAACACATAGTAAAAACTTTTTTAGGTATGTTAAAAGCAAGAAGCCGGTAAAGAATAGTTTGGACCGCTAGATGACCAAGGGGTAAAAGGGGCAATCAGGGAAGACTCTCCCTACATCAGACAGCCTAAAAATACTCGGTGTTACAATTGACCGCATCCTTACCCGTTAAAGCCAAGTAAACTCCGTAATAAAGAAAATGTTCTACTACTTCGAAACCCTGTACAATCAATGGTCTTAAGCCAAGCAGATTACTGCAACGGAATCTATGCGGGATATAAAGAAAAACTCGCAAAAAAAAACTCCAAACCGCCCAAAACACAACTGCTAGGCTGATATTTGGTAAAACACGCTTCGAAAGTGCTAAATTCCTCCGAGAAAAGCTGCACTGGCTCCTAATTAAAGAACGGATCATCTTCAAAATCTGCACCTTGGTTCACAAAATCATCTATGGCGTAGTCCCAGGATACATGACAGACCTCATAGATCTACCAACCAGAAACAGAATCGGATCACGATCATACCTAAACTTACATTACCCAAATTGCAAAGGAGTTAAATACAAAACAACTTACGCATCCAGCTTCTCCTATATAAGCGCACAACTATGGAATGGACTCCCAAAAGCTGTGAAAATAATCCATGACCATCTAAACTCAGGAAATTATTAAAAACCAACCTCTTCAAAAAGGCTCACCCCACCGATCCAAAGTAAATCCCCCACACACAGCATAACCAATAATCGTACTGGACAATACACAATCTTCACTCCCTCCGTCCCTCATTCTGCCTGACACAACTTCCTCATTTGACCACAACATAACCTTGTATTTGTTATCAACCGACTGGCGAACGCCTTTACGGTATTATGTAAGCCACATTGAGCCTGAAAATAGGTGGGGAAATGTGGGGTAGAAATGTAACAAATAAATAAGACAAAGCCATAGCTGAGAGATTAAATGAATTCTTTGCTTTAGTCTTCACCGAGGAAAATTTGGGAGAGATACCGGTTCCAGAAACTGTATTCAAAGCTGGCGAATCAGAGAAACTGAATGAAATCTCTATAAACCTGGAGGATTTGAAGAGAAGCAAATCTCCTGGACCGGATGCTATTCATCCCAGATAGAATTGAAGAATGAATTTGCGGAACTATTATTAGTAATATGTAATTTATCTTTAAAATCAAGATTGGAGGGAGGCCAATGTAACGCCGATTTTTTACTTTTTAACAATTTTATTAATGACTCAATGTAAACAATACAATTTGCGTAAGTCATATACAGAACACAACATGAACAGATAAATGACCGACAACCATGACAAACATTGATCGTCACTTTTTTTTTTTTTTTTTTTCCCCCCCAACAATAACTCCCACCCTACCTCCCCCCTTGCCCCCTTCCTCCCTCCCAACCCCTAACGCCGATTTTTTAAAAAAAAAGGTTCTAGAGGAGATCTGGGAAATTATAGACTGGTGAGCCTGATGTCGGTGTCGGGCAAAATGGTAGAGACTATTATTAAGAACAAAATTAGAGAGCATATTCAAAAGCATGGATTAATGACACAAAGCCAACATGGATTTAATGAAGGGAAGTCTTGCCTCACCAACCTACTACATTTCTTTGAAGGGGTGAACAAACGTGGATGAAGGTGAGCCGGTTGATATTGTGTATTTTTATCTCAAAAGGCGTTTGATAGAGTACCTCATGAAAGACTCCAGAGGAAATTGGAGAGTCATGGCATAGGAGGTAGTGTCCTATTGTGGATTAAAAAGTGGTTAAAAGATGGGATTAACTAGTGAGGTAGTGTCCTATTGTGGATTAAGAACTTGTTAAAGGATAGAAAACAAAGAATAGGGTGTAGTAGTAGTAAATGGTCAGTATTCTCAATGGAGAAGGGTAGATAGGGGGGATCCCTAGGGGTCTGTGCTAGGACCGCTGCTTTTTAACATATATATAAATGATCTAGAGATGGCAGTAGCTAGTGAGGTAATTAAATTTGCTGACGACACAAAGTTATTCAAAGTTGTTACATAGTAACGTAGTAGATGACGGCAGAAAAAGACCTGCACGGTCCATCCAGTCTGCCCAACAAGATAAACTCATATGTATTACTTTTTGTGTATACCCTACCTTGATTTGTACCTGTCCTCTTCAGGGCACAGACCGTATAAGTCTGCCCAGCACTATCCCCACCTCCCAACCACCAGCCACGCCTCCCACCACCAGCTCTGGTACAGACCGTATAAGTCTGCCCAGCACTATCCCCGCCTCCCAACCACCAGCTCTGGTAGAGACCGTATAAGTCTGCCCAGCATTATCCCCGCCTTCCAACCACCAGCCCTGGCACAGACCGTATCAGTCTGCCTAGCACTATCCCCGCCTCCCAACCACCGGCTCTGCCACCCAATCTCAGCTAAGCTCCTGAGGATCTATTCCTTCTGAACAGGAAGAGAGGCTGAGAAGGCTAGGGCTTTTCAGCTTGGAGAAGAGACGGCTGAGGGGAGATATGATAGAAGTGTATAAAATAATGAGTGGAATGGATCGGGTGGATGTGAAGCGACTGTTCACGCTATCCAAAAATACTAGGACTAGAGGGCATGAGTTGAAGCTACAATGTGGTAAATTTAAAACGAATCGGAGAAAATTTTTCTTCACCCAACGTGTAATTAGACTCTGGAATTCGTTGCCGGAGAACGTGGTACGGGCGGTTAGCTTGACGGAGTTTAAAAAGGGGTTAGATAGATTCCTAAAGGACAAGTCCATAGACCGCTATTAAATGGACTTGGAAAAATTCCGCATTTTTAGGTATAACTTGTCTGGAATGTTTTTACGTTTGGGGAGCGTGCCAGGTGCCCTTGACCTGGATTGGCCACTGTCGGTGACAGGATGCTGGGCTAGATGGACCTTTGGTCTTTCCCAGTATGGCATTACTTATGTACTTATGATTCCTTTATGTTTATCCCATGCATGTTTGAATTCCGTTACCGTTTTCAAATCGCAAGAGGATTGTGAGAAATTACAATAGGACCTTACGAGACTGGGAGACTGGACGTCTAAGTGGCAGATGACGTTTAATTTTCACAAGTGCAAAGTGATGCATGTGAGAAAGAGAAACCTGAATTATACCTAGGTAATGCAAGGTTCCACATTAGGAGTCACAGACCAAGAAAGGGATCTTAGGCATCATCGTCGATGATACATTGAAACCCTCTGCTCAGTGTGCTGCTGCAGCTAAGGAAGCAAATAGAATGTTAGGTATTATTAGGAAAGGAATAGAAAACAAAAATGAGGACCTTATAATGTCTTTGTATCACTCCATCCGCACCTCGAATATTGTGTTCAATTCTGTTCGCCGCATCTCAAAAAAGATATAGTGGAATTAGAAAAGGTACAGAGAAGGGAACAAAAATTATAAAGGGGATGGGACGACTTCCCTGTGAGGAAAGGCTGAAGTGGCTAGGGCTCTTCAGCTTGGAGAAAAGACGGATGAGGGGATATATGATAGAGGTCTATAAAATGAGTGAATTGGAACGGGTAGATGTGAATTGTTTGTTTATTTTTTCCGAAAGTACTAGGATTATGGGGCATGCCATGAAGCTACAAATCGGAGAAAATATTTCTTCACTCAATTTGTGATTAAACTCTGGAATTTGTTGCCAGAGAATGTGGTAAAGGCAGGTAGCTTAATGAGGTTTAAAAAAGGTTTGGACAGCTTCCTAAAGGAAAGGTCCATAGACGATTAATAAAATGGGCTTGGGAAAATTCACTGTTTATTTCTGGGATAAGCAACTTTTGAGCTTTTTTGGGATCTTGCCAGGTATTTGTGACCTGGAATGGCCAATGTTGGAAACAGGATGCTGTGCTTGATGGACCTTTGGTCTGCCCCAGTGTGGTAATGCTTATGTACTTATGACAGAGAGATGGGGTGAGACAGAGGCTGGGGGGAGAGAGTATTGGGCAAGGCTTAATAGGTGGGGAGGGAGAGGGAAATGAAGCAAGACTGAATGGGAGGGGAAGGAGACATAGAGAGTGACAGAGAGATGGGGGCAACACTGGATAAAGTCTGGGGGGAGAGAAAGATGCTTTGGACAGGGGAGAGTGAGAGAAGTTGGGCAAGACTGGATAGGTGGGGACAAACTTTTCAAAATGATTGGGGATGCTAAACCCAATAAAAATTACCCCTCCTTGGACACACAGGGTTTGCTCAATATTGGGGTTCTCAAGCACCACAGCACCCAAAGAACTGGAACAGATCAGTGTTGAAGTTGGTTATAGTGGAAGAGGTGAAGATGACAGAAGAAGAGAAAAAATGACAAATGGACAGGAACCCCTTGGAAAGAGAAAAAGACAGGAAAGCAGTAACCAGAGACTGGGACCAACAAAATTAGAAAATTTAAATGGTCAGACAGCAAAGAGAGAAAAAATAATTTTATTTTTAATTTAGGATAAAGTAATGCAGTATCTGTTTTAGTCCACTTTAAAAGTTAAAAAATGGGATTCAAGATGGCGGAGTGCTACGTTGGTGCATTTGACGCTTCTAGAAGCAATCCGTGAGAGAGCAATGAAGGAACCTAAAACCCCTCGTAAAGATGGGGAAAAGGAAAGACACGGGGAGGTCCCTTAATCCCTGTCTGGACTTAGCCTTCTCAGCAATTGACATTGGAACGCTTTGGGGTAACGACGGGACCTAGGCACTCTTCTTCCCCAGCTGTTCGAGCTGACGTGTCCGTTTCAGCCGACAGTGAAGACGGGGTTTCCTTTAGCCCCGTCCAACGTGCGCGCCCCCCCCCCCCCCCCCCCCCCCAGCCAGGAGGAGGAGGCATAGAAGAAAGGCCTGGCGTCTCACCCCAAGAAGAAGGGGGACGAATTCCCAGGGAGGGAACCTGTCTATGCCGAGTGTGGAAGCCGAGTGTGGTCTGATAGGACTGCAGATTTCATCACATGTTTTGCCTTTACAGACTGTTACTAATCTAAATCAGATACTTAATGCTCCCACTCCTGTCTTAACAGCAGGGACAATAATTAAACCGGCCGTACATAAGTATTGCCATACTGGAAAAGACCAAAGGTCCATCGAGCCCAGCATCCTGTTTCCAACAGTGGCCAATCCAGGTCACAAATACCCGGCAAGATCCCAAAAATGTACAAAACATTTTATACTGATTATCCCAGAAATAGTGGATTTTCCCCAAGTCCATTTAATAACGGCCTGTGGACTTTTCCTTTAGGAAGCCGTCCAAACCTTTTTTAAACTCCACTAAGCTAACCACCTTTACCACATTCTCTGGCAACGAATTCCAGAGTTTAATTACACGTTGAGTGAAGAAACATTTTCTCGGATTCGTTTTAAATTTACTACATTGTAGCTTCATCACATGCCCCCTAGTCCTAGTATTTTTTGAAAGCGTGAACAGATGCTTCACATCTACCTGTTCAACTCCACTCATTTTATAGAGCTCTATCATATCTCCCCTCAGCCACCTTTTCTCCAAGCTGAAGAGCCCTAGCCGCTTTAGCCTTTCCTCATAGGGAAGTCGTCCCATCCACTTTATCATTTTCGTCGCCCTTCTCTGCACCTATCTTTTTTGAGATGTGGCGACCAGAATTGAACACAATATTCGAGGTGCGGTCGAACCATAGAGCGATGGGGTGATAGTATCTGAGGACCTGAAGGCGACGAAACAGTGCGACAAGGCAGTGGCAGTAGCTAGAAGATTGCTAGGCTGTATAGAGAGAGGAGTTACCAGTAGAAGAAAGGAGGTTTTAATGCCCCTGTATAAGACGTTGGTGAGGCCCCACCTGGAGTATTGTGTTCAGTTTTGGAGGCCGTATCTTGCGAAGGATGTTAAAAAAATGGAAGCGGTGCAAAGAAAAGCTACGAGGATGGTATGGGATTTACGTTCCAAGACGTATAAAGAAAGGCTTGCTGACCTGAACATGTACACCCTGGAGGAAAGGAGGAACAGGGGTGATATGATACAGACGTTCAAATATTTGAAAGGTATTAATCCGCAAACGCACCTTTCCCGGAGATGGGTAGGCGGTAGAACGAGAGGACATGAAATGAGATTGCAGGGGGGCAGACTCAGGAAAGATGTCAGGAAGTATTTTTTCACGGAGAGGGTGGTGGACGCTTGGAATGCCCTCCCGCGGGAGGTGGTGGAGATGAAAACGGTAACGGAGTTCAAACATGCGTGGGATATGCATAGAGGAATCCTGTGCAGAGGGAATGGATCCTCAGAAGCTTAGCTGAAATTGGGTGGCGGAGCAGTAGGGGGGAAGAGGGGGTGGTGGTTGGGAGGCGAGGATAGGGGAGGGCAGACTTATACGGTCTGTACCAGAGCCGGTGATGGGAGGCGGGACTGGTGGTTGGGAGGCGGGAAATACTGCTGGGCAGACTTGTATGGTCTGTGCCCTGAAAAGGACAGGTACAAATTCAAGGAAAGGTATACACATATGAGTTTGTCATGGGCAGACTGGATGGACCATGCAGGTCTTTATCTGCCATCATCTACTATGTTACTATGATACAAAGGCATTATAACATCCTCCTTTTTGTTTTCCATTCCTTTCCTAATAACACCTAACATTCTATTTGCTTTCTTAGCCGCAGCAGCACACTGAGCAGAAGGTTTCAATGTATCATCAACGATGACACCTAGATCCCTTTCTTGGTCCGTGATTCCTAACATGGAACCTTGCATGACATAGCTATAATTCGGGTTCCTCTTTCCCACATGCATCACTTTGCACTTGCTAACGTTAAACGTCATCTGCCATTTAGACACCCAGTCTCCCAGTCCCGTAAGGTCCGCTTGTAATTTTTCACAGTCCTTCTGCGATTTAATGACTGAATAACTTTGTGTCATCAGCTAATTTAATTACCTCACTAGTTACTCCCATCTGTAGGTCATTTATAAATATGTTAAAAAGCAGCAGTCCCAGCACAGAGCCCTTGGGAACCCCACTAACTACCCTTCTCCATTGAGAATACTGACCATTTAACCCTACTCTCTGTTTTCTATCTTTTAACCAGTTTTTAATCCACAATAGAACATTACCTCCTATCCCATGACTCTCCAATTTCCTCTGGAGTCTTTCATGAGGTACCTTGTCAAACACCTTCTGACAATCCAGATACACAATATCAACCGGCTCCCCTTTATCCACAGGTTTGTTCACCCCTTCAAAGAAATGTAGTAGATTGGTGAGGCAAGATTTCCCTTCACTAAATCTATGTTGACTTTGTCTCATTAATCCATGCTTTTGAATATGCTCTGTAATTTTGTTCTTAATAATAGTCTCTACCATTTTGCCCAGCACCGACGTCAGACTCACCGGTCTATAATTTCCCGGATCTCCTCTGGAACCTTTTTTAAAAATCGGCGTTACGTTGGCCACCCTCCAATCTTCCGTTACCACTCTCGATTTTAAGGATAAATTACATATTTCTAACAATAGCTCCGCAAGCTCATTTTTCAGTTCTATCAGTACTCTGGGATGAATACCATCTGGTCCAGGAGATTTGCTACTCTTCAGTTTGTAGAACTGCCCCATTACATCCTCCAGGTTTACAGAGAATTCATTAAGTTTATCCGACTCGTCAGCTTCCAATTCCGTTTCTGGCACTGGTATCCTACTATGTATTTTTTCCTCCAACGCAATCTTTCTTTCGAAGTCCCTCTTAGCTTTCCTTATCAGCGCTTTGCATTTGACTTGACATTCCTTATGCCGTTTCTTATTATTTTCAGTTAGTTCCTTCCATTTTCTGAAGGATTTTCTTTTAGCTCTAATAGCTTCCTTCACCTCACTATTTAACCACACCGGCTGTCGTTTGGTCTTCCTTCCTCCTTTTTTAATATGCAAAATATATTTGGCCTGGGCTTCCAGGATGGTGTTTTTTAACAGCATCCACGCCTGATGTAAATTTTTGACCCTCGCAGTCGCTCCTCTAAGTTTTCTTTTCACCATTCTTCTCATTTTATTTTTTGAAAGTTAAACGCTAACGTATTTGATTTCCTATGTATTCTTACGTCAAAGCGAATATCAAATCCGATCGTATTATGATGACTGTTATCAAGCGGCCCCAGCACCATTACCTGGCTTTCAAATTACATTCTTCTCTCCAGTCTTTAATAACAAAAAATATTTACGAAATGAAGGTATTGACAAAGGTAGCCCTTACCCAAGCGCAGATTACCACTCAGCAGCTTACCGAAGTGAAACAGGTGAAAAAATTACAAGATTTGGAAAAATTAAGTCAGATCACAATTAGGGAAAGAAGTTTCACTGTACGTCGATTAGAGTATCTTGAAAATCAATCCAGGAAGTTAAACCTGAGATTTACTCATTTTCTAAGATCCCCATTGATAGCATCGATTGATATGGTGAAGAAATCCTTAATCGAGGTTCTAGGGATGTCAAAAGAATCACTTCCTCCTATTGTGCGTGTTCAGTATTTGCAGACTAATGCTAAAGGTACAATTGGGATTTCTCAGCCGAATATGGTAGAAAGATTTAATCTGACATCCTTTTTGGAGTCCTCGCTGGAAGTTATAACTCAAAAGATTAACAGAAGTGGTAGTTTTTGCCTTGGGAATTATTATTATTATTATTAACATTTGTATAGCGCTACCAGACGCACGCAGCGCTGAACACATGACATAGAGAGACAATCCCTGCTCAATAGAGCTTACAATCTAAAACTAATACAGACAAGACAATTAAGGGCAAAGGAAGTACTGGGAGAGAAGGAACAAGGGGAGACAATTGAGTAGTAGCTAGGAGCCAAAAGCAGTGGTGAAAAGGTGGGTTTTCAGCATAGATTTGAAAACAGGTAGAGATGGAGCTAGACGTACAGGCTCAGGAAGTCTATTCCAGGCATAAGGTGCCGCAAGGGAAAAGGAATGAAGCCTGGAGTTAGCAGTGGAGGAGAAGGGGGACGACGAGAGATTTGTCCAGTGAGCGGAGTTTACGGGGAGGAATGTAGGGAGAGATGAGAGTGGAGAGGCAATGGGGAGCTGTAGAATGGATGCATTTAAAGGTCAGTAAAAGAAGTTTGAATTGTATGCGGAAGCAGACAGGGAGCCAGTGAAGTGACTTGAGGAGTGGGCTAGTGTTGGTATAACAATTTTGGCGGAAAATAAGTCGTGCTGCAGAATTTTGGACAGACTGGAGAGGAGAGAGATGGCTGAGAGGAAGACCAGTGAGAAGTAAATTGCAATAATCCAAACGAGAGGTGACATAGAGGCATATTTTCAAAGCACTTCGGGAGGCTAAGTTCCATAGGTTTCTATGGAACTTTGGGAGGCTAAGTGCTTTGAAAATAAGCCTCATAGTAACATAGTAGATGACGGCAGAGAAAGACCTGTATGGTTCATCCAGTCTGCCCAACAAGACAAACTCATATGTGCTACTTTGTGTATATCTGACCTTGATTTGTATCTTCCATTTTCAGGGCACGGACCATAGAAGTCTGCCCAGCACTAGCCCCACCTCCCAACCTCTGCTAGGCTTCTGAACAGGATTCCTTTATGTTTATCCAACACATTTTTGAATTCCGTTACTGTTTTCATCACCACCTCCCATGGGAGGACATTCCAAGTATCCACCACTCTCTCTGTGAAAAAATACTTCCTGACATTTTTCTTGAGTCTGCCCCCCTTCAATCTCATTTCATGTCCTCTAGTTCTATCGCCTTCCCATCTACGGAAAAGGTTTGTTTGCGGATTAATACCTTTCAAATATTTGAACGTCTGTATCATATCACCCCTGTTTCTCCTTTTCTCCAGGGTATATATGTTCAGGTCAGCAAGTCTCTCCTTATACGTCTTGTAACGCAAATCCCATACCATTTTTGTAGCTTTTCTTTGCACCGCTTCAATTCTTTTTACATCCTTAGCAAGATACGACCTCCAAAACTGAACACAATACTCCAGGTGTGGCCTCACCAACGACTTATACAGGGGCATCAACACCTCCTTTCTTCTGCTGGTCACACCTCTCTCTATACAGCCTAGCAACCTTCTAGCTATGGCCACTGCGTTCTCGCACTGTTTCGTCGCCTTCTGATCCTCAGATACTATCACCCCAAGATCCCTCTCCCCATCTGTACATATCAGACTCTCACTGTCAAACACATACAGCTCTCGTGGATTTCTATTCCCTAAGTGCATCACTTTGCATTTCTTCGCATTGAATTTTAATTGCCAAACCTTAGTCCATTCTTCTAGCTTCTGCAGATCCTTTTTCATGTTTTCCACTCCTTCCCGGGTGTCCACTCTGTTACAAATCTTAGTATCATCTGCAAAAAGGCAAACTTTACCTTCTAACCCTTCGGTAATATCACTCACAAATATATTGAACAGAATCGGCCCCAGCACCGATCCCTGAGGCACTCCACTACTCACCTTTCCCTCATAACCTCAGATAATCATGTCCGCATAACTTAATAAATCAGATGTTATTGAGATGTCTTTTGAACAAGCAGTGCTAAGAAAAACAAGACAGGCATGGGGTCTACTGTCAATATTTCTGGCTGCTCTCAATTTCAGGCCTGCTGCTTTTTTCTTCTTGCTGTTCTTACCCCGCTGCCTCTCCGTGAGCCATTTCAGGAGGGAGAACATATTGATGTATTTCCACTTCCAAATCTTCCTTCTCAACCTATCATGGACATATTGCCACAGCCATGATCTGTCAAGTAGCAATGTGGACCCACAGTGTGGGATGCCCATGAGTTCCAAAGCACAAAGCAATAGCAGAGGATTACACAAACCAAATCCAGCCAAAGGGATGAAGTGAAAGTCCTTTTTTCAAAGCACCAGAGATCGGACCTGACACGGTACGTGTTTCAACAGAAAGTCACCTGCTTCAGCGGTCACAACACTACTATATAAATAAAACAACTTAGTCACAATAAGCCTAAAATGTCATGAAATGCAAGCAAATAAAACTATGTAAAACAAGAGTGAAATAGTATTAAAATAAAGCAGTATAAAACTTGTAAAATGAGTGAACAGATCAAGTAAAACAGATGGTCACACACATAAAAGCATCATAAACTTTAAAACAGACGGAGAAAGATATAAAAGGAACATCTAAACAGTGTGCTTTAAAAAAAACAAACAGTGTGCTTATTAAAAAAAACAGCATGCATTAGAAAAAATTCAGCCTACCTTGACAAGAACGTAAGGCCTAAGATGGAGCTGAAGGAAAATCCTCTGAGCTCTCCATGCTCAATGTGCCCCCATCACTTCTGCTATGTTCTTCCCACAGCAAGCTTGGACCATCCCAGCAAGCTTGACTACTCCTCGCCCACCTGCCTGTGCTTCTTACCTTTCTTCATGTTATGCCTGGTTCTCCCTCCACCCCTACCCCCGGTTCCTCCACTACTCCAGAGTACACTTATCCAAGGTCATCCCAAGGCATATCCCTAATCACACCCTCTCCAAAAGACATCACACAATGTGATACCCACAAGTGAGCCTTCTGTGGAGTAGCCCCACACACTGAAATACTCTCCTTCAAAGGCTTCACTTAACACAAGACTTAGCTCGACTTCAGGAAGCAGGGGAAAGCTTGGCTCTTCCAGGCCTTTAATAGAAGAAATAACTAACTTCTTAGTCTCTCTCACACACACACACACACACACACAAGGAGTGACACTGGCTGCACATACTATAACAGGACATGTTTACCCACTCCTACCCTAGCTAGGATAATATTCAAGCACCTTTTTGACCTCATTTGCAACTTTCTTTAAATTAGTTTCCTTATTTTCTTACTCATGTTACTCTGCCTTATCTATGTGTTCCATCTTTACTTACACCCTATACTGCCTATTAACATGTTTTATTGCATATTATGTTGACATTGTAATGTAGTATACTATGCTATACTTTGTATTGTTGTTTGAATGTTTTTTTTTACTGCTGTAATTGTCTCTTACTTATGTTTGACTTATTCCTGCTGTACACCACCTTGAGTGAATTCCTTTAAAAAATGTGGCAAATAAATCCTAATAAATAAATATCTGTCCTCCTGCTGAAAATGGTTGGCTTTGACGACAGTGTCAGTGGTTGTACACTCCCTAGCATTGTAGCCCTCAGGCCATTCTCTGGCACCTGTGAAGACAGGATATTGCCATCCTATCCCTTCACCTTCTGGCTAGACTAATAAGCTTTGGCTTTTCTCCTGTGCCATTCAGTGTCACTCATAATGTAAATTAATATCTTCTGTAGGTCCCAGCCTCCAAAGCCCCCTGTTAAGCTGTTCGTGAGCCCTTGTGCCTAGGCCGAGGCTTAGGAAGGATCTTGGCCAAGGCGTAGGGTAGACCGACCAGGTGCAAAGCAGAACCACTGCCACAAAGCCCCACACACTCAGCACAAACCACTAGCACTACCAGAAAAGGGAGATAGACCACTCAGGCGGGCCTCACGGCCGAACAGGAACCCACTCGTACAGAGTCCAAGTGTACGGGCCTCACGGCCGATCTGGAACCAAGACATACAAGAAGGAAGTGAGAACAACGAGGGATCCCAAATGGGACTGAAGCGCATGCAACACACAGAGCGCTAGCTAGTGACACAAGGGAAGGACGACAGACAAAGGCTGCCCGCCTGCTAGCTTGTCAGCCATTTACTTGCCTGCCTGCTAACTTGTCAGCCATTGACTTACCTGCTCTCCAGCTTCTCCCTGCTCATTCCTGTCCATCTGCACCAGCTTGCTCCAGCCCGCCTGCTAGCTTGGCAACCAATGCCTTACTTGCCTGCTTGCTAACTTGTCAGCCATTGACTTACCTGCTCTCCAGTCCATCAATTTCACCAATTCCAAGCCTCCAATCCAGCTTTTCCGCTCTATCTATCTGCTTCTCACCTCAGTCACTACACATACACCTGTTACACCGCATTCACTACTTATGGCCCCTGACCACATTCTCTTCCTTGCCCTGTCCCTTCCTAATCTTTTCCCCCTCCCCCTTCCGCTGTCTACCGCTGGAACTCATTGCCCACCCATGTCCCCTCCCGTCCTGCTCGCTATGGCAATACCCTATTCACCCCCATCCCTCACCACCTCACCATCTTTCTTGTCCCCCTCCTCCTTCCTAGCTCTTAACCTTCAACACTTCCTGCCATTAACCCATCACCATTCCTCCTAAGTGCATCCCGTCTTCGTCGCCTTCGTCGCCCGACCTCCCCCACCCTCCTCCACACTCTCTTGCTATCTGCGGGAGACATTAATCCTAATCCAGGCCCCCCTCACCTGTCCTCCTATCCATGCAAACGATTCCATGATATCTCCAATCTCGTCTCTATTCCCCTCTTCCCTCCCCTTCTCATGTGCCCTGTGGAATGCCCACTCGGTCTGCAACAAACTGCCCTTCACCCACGATCTCTTCATCTCTCGTTCCCTTCAACTGCTCGCCCTAACTGAAACCTGGCTCTCCCCTGATGACTCTGCCTCAGTCGCGGCCTTTTGTCATGGAGGTTATCTGTTCTCCCAAACTCCCCGCCCAGCTGGCCGCGGTGGAGGCGTCGGGCTACTACTCTCGCCCTCCTGTAGTTTCTAACCCCTCCTCCTACCGCAGTCTCACTGCTTCTCATCCTTTGAAGCACACTCCATCCGGCTATTCTACCCATTGCCACTAGAGTGGCAGTCATTTACCGCCCCCCTAATAAATCACGGGTTTGAACAAGGGTTCTGGTAGCTTATGGACAGAGATGCAGTTTTAAGACTTAACTTCAGACGCTTAGACTCTCTGTTTTTTGTCTCAAAAATAAGACTTTATCCTGACTTATCTAGAGACATGCAGAAGAGAAGTAAAGCCTTTTTGGCATTGCACCAGAGACCTTTGGCCCTAGGGGCTAATTTTCTGTTGAAATTTCCATGTATATGTCGTGTCTTGTTTCAAAATAAGCAGTTTCAATTTATTGAGCCTAAACAATTAGAAGAGTTTGTGATTGCCAGGGAAGAGGAGAAAGTGAATGTGATTAAGTAACAGATGTACAGTGCATGATTGGAAGAAGAGATAGTATTTTGTTATTTTCCCTTTCCTTGAATTTATTTTTGCTTAAATGATAAAGGTAAGCCACATTGAGCCTGCAAATAGGTGGGAAAATGTGAGATACAAATGCAATAAATAAATAAAATAAGACTTTATCCTGACTTATCTAGAGACATGCAGAAGAGAAGTAAAGCCTAGTGGAGGAGTAGCCTAGTGGTTAGGGTGGTGGACTTTGGTCCTGGGGAACTGAGGAACTGAGTTCAATTCCCGGCACAGGCAGCTCCTTGTGACTCTGGGCAAGTCACTTAACCCTCCATTGCCCCATGTAAGCCGCATTGAGCCTGCCATGAGTGGGAAAGCGCGGGGTACAAATGTAACAAAAAAAAAAATAAATAAAAATAATTAATTGCAAGGATTTAATCTCAGTAGAGATAACCTGTATTGATTTTAATTTGAATTTGTTACAAATTTCTGTATCTTCTCTGAGTTGTAAAATAAATAACAATAAAAAGAAAAGTTTTTTTTTTAATTAATAAATAAAAGGGGGAAAATGAGGTGACACCTTTATATTGGACTATATACATTTTTTTACTAACATTTGGAGATCAAAATCTACTTCAGGTCGGGACAGTATAATGATGTAATAGTATGATTGTCCTGACTTAAGTGGTTAAGTACATAAGTATTGCCATACTGGGACAGACCGAAGGTCCATCAAGCCCAGCCTCCTGTTTCCAACATTGGCCAATCCAGGTCACAAGTACGTGACAAGATCCAGAAAAAGTACAATACATTTTATGCTGCTTATCCTAGAAATAAGGAATGGATTTTCCCCAATTCCATTTTAATAATGGTCTGTGGACTTTTCCTTTAGAAAGCCATCCAAACCTTTTTTAGACTCCACTAAACTAACTGCTTTTACTGCATTCTCTGGCAACAAATTCCAGAGTTTAATTACACGTTGAGTGAAGAAAACTTTTCTCCGATTCGTTTTAAATTTACTACTTTGTAGCTTCATTGTGTGTCCCCTAGCCCTAGTATTTTTGGAAAGAGTAAACAAGCGATTCACTTCTACTAATTCCACTCCATTCAGTATTTTATAGACCTCTATCATATCTCCCCTCAGCCATCTTTTCTACAAGCTGAAGAGCCCTAGTCGCTTTAGCCTTTCCTCATAGGGAAGTTGTCCCATCCTCTTTATCATTTTCGTTGTCCTTCTCTGTACCTTTTCTAATTCCACTGTATCTTTAAGATGCGGTGACCAGAATGGAACATAATATTCAAGGTGCTGTTGCCTCCAAAAACTAGTTAAAAAGTGGAGGAGTGGCCTAGTGGTTAGGGTGGTGGAACAATCTTGCCTGGAACAATCTTCCTTTACCCATACGCCATGCCCCCTCCCTACCCATCTTCAAATCTCTGCTTAAAACTCACCTCTTCAATGCTGCCTTCGGCGCCTAATCGCTTGAGAAATATAGAATGCCCCAATCTATCCACCCTATCAGATTAACTGTTCACTCGTCCTCTAGATTGTACACTTATCTTTAGATTGTTCTCTTGTCTTTTAGATTGTAAGCTCTTTGAGCAGGGACTGTCCTTCTATGTTTAAATTGTACAGCTTTGCGTAACCCTAGTAGTGCTTTAGAAATGTTAGTTAGTTAGTAGTAGACTTTGGTCCTGAGGAACTGAGTTCGATTCCCACTTCAGGCACATCAGGCACAGGCAGCTCCTTGTGACTTTGGGCAAGTCACTTAACCCTCCATTGTCCCATGTAAGCCGCATTGAGCCTGCCATGAGTGGGAAAGCGTGGGATACAAATGTAATAAAAATAATAAGTTAGTGCAGTAAAAATGTATCACTTGTTTTCTCTTTTTCTTTTATTTGTTAATTTTTAATGTAGCAATTGGAATATGTAAGTTTTTGACATTTACATCTGCTCTTTTTATATTTTGCACAGCACAAAGGGACATATAACTGTTTCTGTTTTTTTTTTGTTTTTTTTTTGGTTTTGCACTGTATGCAGAGTATGGCTTCTTGGGGGTTCATTTTATGTTGTCTACGTATTTCTATTTTTATTTTGTGGTTACTTCAGGGGCTACCTCTGTTCATGTGTGAAAAAGGCTGGGTATTCTGTTAGCATCAAGTGTCTGTGTAGGACTGATCTGTACTAATCCAGCTTGTTTTCTTTTCCAATAGGTGTATTAATGTTCTGCCTACTGCAATGCTCGGGGTGTTGGGGGGTTTTCCTAGGAAGGACCTGGTGTGACTCCCTGGAAATTTGCTTGTTAACTTTTACTAGATTCGGTTACCCAACTTGTTAAGAATACTTTTTACTTTGTAGTAAAAAAAGGGTAGTTTTAAGAGCTGTTCTTTATTACTTTTACTTGAGTATTTTTTTGTGGTAAGATCTTCTACTTTTACCTCTCTACTTTTGAAGCCAGTACTTCTACTTTTTACTTAAGTACTTTTGAAAAGTAACGAACCCATCTCTGCAAACAGATTATGAAATTACTAAAGCTTCAGTATTTAATTACAGACTTCAGGGGGAAACAATCATTTAAATATGCTCACAAAAAAAAGAAAACAGTCACTATAAAGAAATGTTATGTCAATTTGATACCAATAGTGTTTTGGAATAGGCTACTCCTTTTCACTGTTTTACATCTCTAGGTATTAGATTGTAAGCTCTTTGAGCAGGGACTGTCTTTCTTCTATGTTTGTGCAGCGCTGTGTATGCCTTGTAGCGCTATAGAAATGCTAAATAGTAGTAGTAGTAGTAGTAGGTATAGTTGGAAAGTATGTTGCATGTGTAGAAATTGGTGATTAAAAAGTTATTGCTTAGATTTTTTTTTCCATTCCCTTGTGGTTTAAGGAAGAAAGAGAAAACCCTGCAAAGAGGAGTAGGACGGAACATGATCTAGACAACAACCTGATCACATCTACACCTCGGACAGGAGATAAATCTACTAAAGCCATCTCCCGCGTACGACAGAAAAGTCAGGTCAATGGAGGTTTGTAAATATTAGATTCACATGTTAATGTTGTGAGGGAAGGGAAAGCCATTATAGTATAGCAATTCTGCTTGTTTCTACATTTTGTTGATCTACTTTGGAGATTTCAACTTGGGGATTTGCTTAGTTTGTCTGAAGCAACTTGAACCCATTATTCAAGAATTGGAGCTGTTAGGCATTTTGGTACTGCAGTGGGCTGTAGCAACTATGAAACCTTGCAAACAAGTATGAAACCCTGCCATATGTCCCTATAGAAGTCCATGTCAAAATTGATTAGCGCTTACTTAAAATAAAGAATTAACTATGTCATCTGGTTAGAAATGAAGAGAAAACAAGCTGAGAATGCCTATCCAAGTTTACTTTCATAGGGAAAACAAAGCAGACTTTAAATAATCCTACCAATGGTTTCTGTGTTTTCCAGAAGCTGGAAACTATGATGTTGCTATCCAGCATGTGAAAGAAAATGGAAAAGCAGAAGATGCTAGTGGTGCTGTTAGCCCTCCAAGGACTACGTTGCTGGGGACTATATTTTCTCCTGTCTTCAGCTTCTTCTCACCAGCAAATAAAAATGGTAAGTGTAAAAGAATTCTGAAAATAGGGTAAAATATGCACAGTATTAAGAAGCAGCATTTAGCATCTTACATAAACATAATTATGTAGTGAAGCATTCTGAGATGTTAGGCAGAGAGGTGTGGTAGCCGTGTTAGTCCACTCTTAAAGGTTATCAGTAGAAATCAAACAAAAACATGGAAAAGAAAATAAGATGATACCTTTTTTATTGGTCATAACTTAATACATTTCTTGATTAGCTTTCGAAGGTTGCCCTTCTTCGTCAGATCGGAAATAAGCAAATGTGGTAGCAGATAGTATATATAAGAGAAACATCAAAGCATTACTTTGACAGTCTGACAGAGTGGGATGGTGGGGGTATGCATGGGGACATCAAAGCATTTCATTGATATTCTAAAAGGATGGGTGTTGGTAGGTGAGAGGAGGGTTAGAAAACCCAGATCCTTATTAAGTCCTGTCTGTTGGCTGTTAAAATATTCAATCATTCTTATTTCAAAGGTCTTACGTTCCTGTATTGTTTTAAAATTACCTTTCAGTATTCTTACTACTACTACTACTTAACATTTCTAGAGCGCTACTAGGGTTACGCAGCGCTGTACAATACTGTGTTAGGCTAAAGCAGTGTGAAGCCTTTAAATTTGTTTCCTCATTTGTACATAGTTTTAGATTAATTTATCTCACTGTTCGCTAGCAGTACAGATGTTTGGCCAACTACAGTAAGTGATGTTTGCTGGAATGTAATTTCAGGGACATCTGGGTCTGATTCACCAGGGCAAGCTGTGGAGGCAGAAGAAATAGTCAAACAGCTTGATATGGAACAGGTAGATGAGATTACTACTGGCACAGCAACGTCAACCAATGGGGCGAGTTATTCCAGCCAAGCAGCACAGATCCGACCTTCAATCAACAACGGTTTAGAGGAAGTGGAGGAGGCACCTAGCCGTGACCTTCCACTGCTCACAGGTGAGATGTGCATAGAACATTCTTAAGATTTTTTTTTTTTTAAAGGCCGGTTGTAGCCAAAATACTTAATGGAGTGCTGCAGGAATGAAAGGAATATCTAAGAAACATTTACTTATAATGTGACAACAGGCTTAAAGTTCCATCTTGTCTGTGCCTTTTTTCTCATTCTGTTGGAATGCTACACAATGAATGCTCTCTGTTCAGTGAGAAGAACAGCATCGGGTCAGTGTGTAACTTATTTATTTATTTCTTGTCTATTAGATTGTAAGCTCTTTGAGCAAGGACTGTCTTTCTTCTATGTTTGTGCAGCACTGCGTACGCCTTGTAGCGCTATAGAAATGCTAAATAGTAGTAGTAGTAACTTGCTCTTTGTCCCTGTTGAAGGCAGGAGTCCTCAAACCCTGGTTTGGATCTTGTCTCTGGTGTTTCTGTGGAGCCACTGACAGGGCACTCAGCCAGTGAACAGATGTCTTCAGAGAGCATGGGAATGACTATCGTTGCTAATCATTATGTGTCTGGCATAACAGCTCCCACACTTTTTCCTGCAGCTCCTCAGTCACTCCTTGGGTCTGAGCTGATTCTGGAAGGCATTTTTGAGGGCCCCTCGACGTAGGCATGAACAGTGTGTTTCCTCTCTCTTTTTTTTTTTTTCTCCATACTTTGTGCTGCTTCATCAGTCTTATTTGTTGAAACAGGCTCAGGTTCTGCTTCCTTTATTCGGCCTCCAGAGAATTTAGCTATTAAAAAGAGGATACTGCTTCTCCCCCTGACTGGGATACAGCGTCATTAGTTTCTGAAACCCATTCTCTTGTCTCATTCTCTGCCTTCGGGTTCCTCTGGTGATAAGGATGGCTTGGAGTGGGGTGAGCGTCCTAATGAGGAGGAAGATGGTACCTCTGTGGCTAGGATCCATTCCTTCTGAACATGCGTGGGATAAACATAAAGGAATCCTGTTCAGAAGGAATGGATCCTAAGGAGCTTAGCCGAGATTGGGTGGCAGAACCGGTGGCGGGAGGTGGAGATGGTGCTGGGCAGACTTATACGGTCTGTGCTGGGACTGGTGGTTGGGAGGCGGGGATGGTGCTGGGCAGACTTATACGGTCTGTGCCCTGAAAAGGACAGGTACAAATCAAGGTAAGGTATACACAAAAAATGGCACATGTGAGTTTATGTTGTTGGGCAGACTGGTTGGACCGTGCAGGTCTTTTTCTGCCGTCATCTACTATGTTACTGTGTTAAAAGGAAGAACTTCCTTAGCGTCCATCCGGACCGGACCAGGATTGGACTGATGGGTTGTGCTCGCCTACCAGCAGGTGGAGACTGAGAAAAAACTCTGACTCTAGAGAGCCAATAGGAGCCCTGGCCATGTGACCTTAGCCTCAGTATTTTCTCAGTATTTTCTCAGTCTCCCAGCAGGTAGGAAGTGAGCCCATTAGTCTCTCTCCTTTTCTCTTTAGATATTACAGATATTTGTGATAATTCTTCTGTGCCTGGAATCTTATTTAGAGGCTTGACAGGGTTTCCTTTCTCTTCTTTCTTTGACAGCCTCGGGGGTGTTAAACTCGGGTGTCTCGAGTCCACCCCCCTTCCTCCCCATCTCCCTGGCTTAGCAGGGAAGGGCCGTCCCTTTCTCTGGAAAGGTGTACCGTCTTTGGGAGAGGCAGCCACTTTTAACAGGTAGCTGCTTTAAAAGAATTAAATCAAATAAAAGGAAATTCAAAGAAGCAGCCTTTCTTTCCCCAAACTTCTAACGAGCAGGCAGCTCCAGTGTTTTATTATGATTGAGGGGTTATAAAAAAAATAAAAAAAAACAAACAGAAGAAAATAATTCAGTATCTGTGACTTTAAACAGCGATTTTTCTCATCAGATTTAATTTCCTCCATTTTCTTGCGTTTTGGCGGCGGCAGTTTAAACAAATGACGAAAAAAAAAAAAAAGAAATGTGCGAACCGCGTAAGCGCGGCCACCTGTTTTTTCCGATATGGCTTAAAAGTTCAAACAGCTGCTGTCGGTCAGCGTCGCGCAGTTCACGCAGCCGGAACGTGTAAATTTTGCTCTCCCTTCAAGGTTTCTTCGGGTCCGGTGCTGCCTCCAGTTTTTTCGGGGCCTTTTTCGCCGGCTGTTGTTTCTTCGCCGTTCCACTGGGCTCCGCTTGTTCGGAGGTGTCGGGCGCGCTGTCGACGATCGCCACAGGGCCAGTGGAGCGAACGGCGGCCATTTTGTTTCTCCCTCCATCTTATCAGTCGGGGATCTCTCTGCTGAAGGTAAGGCTGCAGTTCATAGAGCAGTTCGGCTCCAAGATGTGTACACTTTTGTATGTGCTGAACGGCGTATTCTAAAATGCTCTTCACATCAGCAGGCAATATTTGGTTGAAAGGGGGCTCCTTTCATATATGAATATATAACAAGCTTTTCTTCTTTTAAATTTCTATGTATCACGGGGCTGTTAACACTAGTTTTTTCTGGTGCTCAGTCATTTTTCATTGCCTGGTGGAAAATCTACATCTTATCATAATATCATAATTCATTTCAAGCATTTTCCTCAATAGCTGTAGTATTATACAGTGTTTTAAGAACTTTAGAAACTTTCTCTAAAGGCATAGAGTAGATTTCTGTCTTTCTCATTCCCTGGTGAATAGGACTACATTGTCTAAGAGTCAATTGATTGGTACTTTGCAATTCTGACCATAATATATTAGTTCCTTTCAAGCATTTTACTCCATGCCTATGATGTTATATAGTGTTTTAAGAACTTAACAGACACTCTCAATGGCTGTAGTGTTATACAGTGTTTTCTTTTTCCGACTTTAAGAAGCCTTCTCTAGAGGCATACAGTATATTGTTCAGATGCCATGGGGATATATCAGCTCTTTCATATTCTCTGAGGGACAGTCCTGTCTACCAAGCTCCCAATCACTCAGCTGCCTTAGCAGGCATGCTTTATTCATGTCTTCCCTTCTTTTCCAACTGCCTTGAAGCCTCTCATTTTTCATTTTAGCTTTCTTCTGGTTTTTACAGGACATATGGTCACTTAGAGAATAAAGTCATCCTTTCACTTAAAGATAGTGGACGGTCCTCAAACCATCTACTCGTGTTTGTCTCTACTCTATCAGTGCAGCATTGGCAGATTATAAACATCCTGGTTTGGTCCAGTATGCCTATACATACCATCTGCTATCTCTTCCTCTTCCTTAGAGACCTGATGTTATATCAAGCTTTCTTGAATTCAGATACAGTCTTGTCTACACTGCCTTCACCAAGTGGCTGTGGCACAACTTCACTTTTTTCGTTACAGGTATTTTCCAAGTTTGTCCTTTTTCATTTTCATTCTATGCGCCTTCACTCCAGAGTGTTCTTTCAATTGGAAGGGGATTCACTCACTTCCTGTGTATTTATACCATAGGTACATAAGTATGGTTATGCTGGGTAAGGCCTAAAGTCCATCAAGTCCAGCATTCATATCTAATGGGCATAGGTACATAAGTTTTGCCATTCTGGGGAAGCTCAAATGTCCACCTTTCTACAGCCAGAACAGCATTAAAGAAAAGAAAAAAAAAAAAAAAAAAAAAAACCTCTCACGAGAGTATCGAACAGAAATCTGTGCTCCAAAAGCAAGGCTTTGCAGTAATTCTGCAAACTAACGCATACAATATTTGCCATGGCTGTTCACCACTAGGAACACCGGGGACCCTGGGCCTAGGTTCGGTGTTTTAACCTGAAACAAGCTCAATATTCATATCTATTGGGTGTGAGTCTGGTACTACTACTACTACTTAACATTTCTAGAGCGCTACTAGGGTTACGCAGCGCTGTACAAATTAACAAAGAAGGACGTTCCCTGCTCAAGGGAGCTTACAATCTACATCTCAGTGAGGGAGGACGCATGACCGTGGTACGTGGATTAGTGGTATGTGGATTAGGGAGATCCAAGAAATTACAGGCCGGTGAATCAGACGTTCATACTGGGACAATTTTTTTCTGTCCGGAGCGTACTACCATAGCTGGTGGACTCCTATATTCAGAACTTTCTATATTCAGAACTTACCCAACTATGGAACGCCATAGAGATAGGGTTGGAGTTTGTAGCCCTATTTAACTGGTGTCCTTGGTCACCCTTCCTCTTCTCCTCAGGATCCTGAGAATGGCTAGTTTTTTGCTTATGCATTAACCGGTCATTTTCAGCAGTACTCTCTCTTCCGTTCTTTTATAGATCTAAGAGGATGTTCATTGCGCTCTTAGGGTCATTTCATTCTTACCTAGACGACTGCCTAATTGGAGAAAGTCTTATCAGCAGAGTTCTCAGGTCACGCACCGGGTGTTGCATTTCTTACAGTCTCTAGGTTGGGTGGTGATTGTAGCCAGGCCTCTCATTTGATCTCTCATTTGATCTCTCATCAGATATCTCTGATTTTCTCTTTGTTTAGTCAGGTTGGCGCACAGTCTTTTGTCTCCTCTGCAAACATCCCAGTTTATATTTTTCTTGGTGACCTTGGGCCTTCGGCCATTTCCTCGCTCTATTCTGCAGAATGCAATTTTACTTTCTAATGCCCAAGAAGGAATTTTCCTTCATCCTATTGTGAATCTCAGGGTCATCAATCGCGCTATTTAAGTGTCATCTAGTTATCTCAAGAACCTTAGTTCTGTCATTGGGATGCTTCGTGCAGTACACTTTTTGGCAGAAGCTTGTTTGTATATATTTTTTTTCTGGGGGACCTCAGCAATTCGTTTTACCTTCGGGTGAATTTTGTTTTCCCTACTGACAAACAAGGCGGAGAGAGCTATGTTGGTCCTTGCCATGGCAATGGGTTATGTCATCCGCCAAGGAGGAGTTAAGAGTATACTCTTGAGTTTGTACTCATTTTTTCTTAGTTGTGTCACCCTGCATTTAGGTGAATGGACTCTCATTTTTTCAGCCTTACTTCCTCACTGCGACACTTCAGGGCTATCTCTTTTTGCCTTCAGGCTCACGAACATTTCTTGCTTCTTCCGTTCAGCAACAGTCTTGACGGAGACAGGGACAGATGCCAACGTCCAGCAGGGGTTTTTCAGCCTTCTTTATGCGTTTATTCCATCATCTCACTAGGTGTTTACGCAGAACCAAGGCACCCTTCTACATCCGGACCCCCAGTCACTCAAACTTATGGCGTGGTTACTGGGTCTGCAACATCTTTGATATTTTCGCAGGAAGTACTTCAAGTTTTAATTGCTTCCAGACAGAAATCTACATTAAAGTCCTATGAATCAAAGTGGCGACGGTTCACTCTGTGGTACTCCTCTCGCCACTTCATTCCACAAACAGTATCCATTTTGCATGTTTTGGAATATCTTCTGCATCTTGCGAAATCTTGTCTGTCTTACTCATCCATTAGAGTTCATTTGGCAGCTCTATCAGTGATGCATGATACTGTTGACAACCGCACGCTTATGCAGCATCCACTGTCAAAGCGGTTTCTTAAAGGAGTCCTGCACCTGTACCTCCCGCTTCGTCCACCAGCTAGGTGAACTAGGTGAACAGACTCTTAAAGTTCTGTTTTCTAGTAGCCATAACTTTTTCTATAAAGTTTTCCTCTTCAAGCAGTGTTTCCCAGTAGCCATTGCAGCAAGTAGATCTATGTGTGGAATACTTCTACGGTTGGTAACTTCTTTTCGGTCTGCTGTAGTTTAAAGTTTTCACCTTTCCCAATCGGTTTTTTCTTATTGGTTTTGTCCTTCTAGCCAGTAGGCGTAAAAGTTTTTCATTGTTTCTAACCCGCTATATCGCGAAGGATCAAGGAAATGAGAATGTCTATTTCTCTTCTCGCTGAGAGGGCAGTTCCACAGCGTATTACAACATATTCCACAACTTCAGAAGCGGGCTCTATTCTTACTACGGCGATTTTTGGTGCTCTCGGTGCACATTGGTAAGTTGGCAACTTAGTCCTAGTTTCATTTTATTTTGCTCATTGGGACACACTACATGTTAGTTGTTGCCAGGTGGCCTATGCAGCATGAACATTTCTCTGCAGTTTTCATAGGGTCCCTCCCTTCAGATTACTGCTTTGGTACTTCCCATCAGTCCAATCCTGGTCCGGTCCGGAGGGACGCTAAGGAAGGAGAAATTAGATCTTACCTGCTAATTTGCTTTCCTTTAGTCCCTCCGGACCGGACCAGGCCCCTCCCATGTTCTCTCTACTCTTTAGCTTCTTTTATTAAGTAGGAAGTGTATTCAGTAGGAAGTGTATTCATTCCTTTACGATTCGTGGAACAATACTATATATATACAGAACTTTACGAGGTCTATACCACTTCTCTGGTGGTTGCTGGTGAGCTCAATTGCTGGAATCTATCTATAAAACCTTAAATACGCCATACCACTTCTCTGGTGAGAGTTGTGGCTGAGCTCAGTTGCTGGAATATCTATAAAACCTTAAATATGATTTACCACTTTTCTGGTGAGAGTTGCTGGTAAGCTCAGTTGATGGAATATATATAAAATCTTAAGTGGGCCATACCACTTCTCTGGTGAGAGTTGCTGGTGAGCTATAAGACAAGTGAGCCATACCACTTCTCTGGTGAGAGTTGCGGGTGAGCTATATTATGCGTGAGCCATACCACTTCTCTGGGGAGAGTTGCTGGTGAGCTATATTACATGTGAGCCATATCGCTTCTCTGGTGAGAGTTGCTGGTGAGCTATAGTACAAGTGAGCCATACCACTTCTCTAGTGAGAGTTGCTGGTGAGCTGTAATACATATCGGGCCATACCACTTCTCTGGTGAGAGTTGCTGGTGAGCTCTGATACTTGGCATTGCCGAGTGCTTTGTGGCTGCTAGGATTCCATACGGCACAGAAGGTCTTTCTTTTTTTTCCTGCTTTGTTATTCAAATACTGAGGCTAAGGTCACATGGCCAGGGCTCCTATTGGCTCTCTAGAGTCAGAGTTTTTTCTCAGTCTCCACCTGCTGGTAGGCGAGCACAACCCATCAGTCCAATCCTGGTCCGGTCCGGAGGGACTAAAGGAAAGCAAATTAGCAGGTAAGATCTAATTTCTCCTTAATACCTTGATAATTAGAACATTAGATGTTCTCTACATTACCGCTCCAACAGCTCAGTCTTCTTCCTCTATCTCAAATCCTATTATGACCTTTCATAATCATGAAGCTATATATGAAGTAATTTCAGTGCAATGGAACATTCCAGATGGTTGCTAGAGCCATGGCCAGGTTTTATCCACTTATCTCTGATGAGCTGAAAAAGCGAAAAATAACTTCCTTCAGCAGACTCCCTTGTTACTGCGGTTGCTAAGAAGGCTACAGTCCCTGCTCAGAGTTGCACTGCATTAAAGGATGTGCAGGCCTGAGTTGTCTCTTAAATGTCATTTGAAGTAACTGCTTTGTTTCTTCAGGCTACGATATCAGGGTCTTAACGTTGCAAGAGCATGTCTCTGCCTAGTTCAGCAGTCTGCTGATGTCTGACTCTCAGCCTTTGGACTTCCACCTTAGAAGCTGCTCTAGCCTGTTTCGCAGATGGCCTCTGTGACTTGCTTAGGTCATCTGCTAAAGAGATGGCCTTGGTGTTTTCAGCTAAACGCCTATTATGGCTTTGAAATTGGGCAGCAAATGTGCTATCAAAATCTACTCTTCACTAAGCTTCCCTTTTGTCCCCTGTAGTCTTGGGCACTGTCTGAAATCTTCTGCTCCTATGCGCACTGACACAAGGAAACACAGACAGGCACGCTTACACACGATCTAGCTGGTACCTAGCCTCAGTTACCCAACTCTTTTGCACATTCCCTGCGTGCCAACCATCTCCCACATGCTGCTTCATCGCCAAACCTCTGTTAATATCGAAGTCATAAATTTTAAACAAATTGGAGAAAATATTTCTTCACTCAGCGTATAATTAAACTCTGGAATTCGTTGCCAGAGAATGTAGTAAAAGCAGTTAGCTCAGCGGGGTTTATAAAAGGTTTGGTTAGCTACCTTGGAGGAGGGAGGTCTCCTAGAAGGAGAGCATCACCCTGGTGAAGTAGGAAGTACTCCTGTAGCCAGGACCTGCCCACCAGGGGATGTATTATCCTTTCGCACCGAGGATATATCTCCAAATGTTGCCCGGGAGGGAAAGGTTAGGACAGCTGTTGTACTTGGTGATTCGATCATTAGGCATATAGATAGCTGGGTGGCTGGTGGACGTGAGGATCGCCTGGTGACTTGCCTGCCTGGTGCGAAGGTGGCGGACCTCACGCGTCACCTAGATAGGATTTTATATAGTGCTGGGGAGGAGACGGCTGTCTTGGTACATGTGGGTACTAATGACATAGGAAAATGTGGGAGAGAGGTTCTGGAAGCAAAATTTAGGCTCTTAGGTAGAAAGCTGAAATCCAGATCCTCCAGGGTAGCATTTTCTGAAATGCTACCTGTGCCACGCGCAGGGCCCAAGAGACAGGCAGAGCTCCAGAGTCTCAATGCGTGGATGAGACGATGGTGCAGGGAGGAGGGCTTTAGATTTGTTAGGAACTGGGCAACATTCTGGGGAAGGGGGAGCCTATTCCGAAAGGATGGGCTCCATCTTAACCAGAGTGGGACCAGGCTGCTGGCATCGGCGTTTAAGAAGGAGATAGAGCAGCTTTTAAACTAGAAATGGGGGGAAGGCCGACAGTCGCTCAAAAGAGCATGGTTCGGGATAAGGTATCTTTCAAAGATATCACCATAACAGGGAAGATAGAGTATCCTGATAGTGAGGTTGCAAAAGAGATTGTAGTAGATCGGGTATCATTAAATAACAATAAAAATCAGACAAAAGATTGCCAATTAATACTGTCAAGTACTAAGCATGATGTACTTAGGAACAACAAACATAGTTTGAAATGTCTATATGCGAATGCCAGGAGCCTAAGAAATAAGATGGGGGAGTTGGAATATATTGCACTAAATGAAAAATTAGATATAATAGGCATCTCTGAGACCTGGTGGAAGGAGGATAACCAGTGGGACACTGTCATACCGGGGTACAAATTATATCGTAGTGATAGGGTGAATCGGATTGGTGGAGGGGTAGCATTGTATATTAACGAGAGCCTTGAATCAAATAGATTGAAAATTCTGCAGGAAACAAAACACTCCTTGGAATCACTATGGATTGAAATTCCATGTGCAAAGGGGAAAAGGATAGTGATAGGAGTGTACTACCGTCCGCCTGGCCAGGACGAACAGACGGATGCGGAAATGTTAAAGGAAATCAGGGACGCAAACAAACTGGGCAACACAATAATAATGGGGGATTTCAATTACCCGCATATAGACTGGGTTAATGTAACATCTGTACACGCAAGGGACATAAGATTTCTTGATGAAATCAAGGACAGCTTCATGGAACAGCTAGTTCAGGAGCCGACAAGAGAAGGAAAAATACTAGACTTAGTCCTTAGTGGTGCTCATGATCTAGTGCAGGGGGTAACGATACGAGGGCCGCTTGATAACAGTGATCATAATATGATCGGTTTTGATATTGGCATTGAAGGAAGTGAAACTAGGAAATCAAGTACGCTAACGTTTAACTATAGAAAAGGTGATTACGACAAAATGAGAAAAATGGTGAAAAAAAGACTGAAAGGAGCAGCTCGCAGAGTAAAAAACTTGCATCAGGCGTGGATGCTGTTTAAAAACACCATCCTGGAGGTTCAGGACAAATATATTCCACGTATTAGAAAAAAGGGAAAAAAGACTAAACGTCAGCCGGCGTGGCTAAACAGTAAGATAAAGGAAATCATTAGAGCCAAAAAACAATCCTTCAGAAAGTGGAGAAGAGAACCAACTGAAAGTAACAGGATAGATCATAAGGAATGCCAAGCCAAATGCAAAGCGGAGATAAGGAGGGCAAAAAAGGACTTTGAGAAGAAATTAGCTTTGGAAGCAAAAATACATAGTAAAAATTTTTTTAGATACATTAAAAGCAGGAAACCGGCCAAAGAGTCGGTTGGGCCGCTGGACGAAAATGGTGTTAAAGGGGCGATCAAGGAGGACAAAGCCGTAGCGGAGAAATTAAATGAATTCTTTGCTTCGGTCTTCACCGAGGAGGATTTGAGGGGGACACCGGTGCCGGAAAGAATATTTGAAGCGGGGGAGTCGGAGAAACTAAACAAATTCTCTGTAACCTTGGAGGATGTAATGGGTCAGTTCAGCAAGCTGAAGAGTAGTAAATCACCGGGACCTGATGGTATTCATCCCAGAGTATTAATAGAACTAAAAAATGAACTTGCGGAGCTACTGTTAGAAATATGCAATCTGTCCCTAAAATCGAGTGTAGTACCAGAAGACTGGAGGGTAGCCAATGTTACTCCGATTTTTAAGAAGGGTTCCAGAGGAGATCCGGGAAATTATAGACCGGTGAGTCTGACGTCGGTGCCGGGCAAGATGGTGGAGGCTATTATTAAGAATAAAATTGCAGAGCATATACAAAAACATGGACTGATGAGACAAAGTCAGCACGGATTTAGTGAAGGGAAGTCTTGCCTCACCAATCTAATGCATTTTTTTGAGGGGGTAAGCAAACATGTGGACAATGGGGAGCCGGTTGATATTGTATATCTGGATTTTCAGAAGGCGTTTGACAAAGTGCCGCACGAAAGACTCCTGAAGAAATTGCAGAGTCATGGAATCGGAGGTAGGGTATTATTATGGATTAAGAACTGGTTGAAAGATAGGAAGCAGAGAGTAGGATTGCGTGGCCAGTATTCTCAGTGGAGGAGGGTAGTTAGTGGGGTCCCGCAGGGGTCTGTGCTGGGCCCGTTGCTTTTTAATGTATTTATAAATGACCTAGAGATGGGAATAACTAGTGAGGTAATTAAATTCGCCGATGACACAAAATTATTCAGGGTCGTCAAGTCGCAGGAGGAATGTGAACGATTACAGGAGGACCTTGCGAGACTGGGAGAATGGGCGTGCAAGTGGCAGATGAAGTTCAATGTTGACAAGTGCAAAGTGATGCATGTGGGTAAGAGGAACCCGAATTATAGCTACGTCTTGCAAGGTTCCGCGTTAGGAGTTACGGATCAAGAAAGGGATCTGGGTGTCGTCGTCGATGATACGCTGAAACCTTCTGCTCAGTGTGCTGCTGCGGCTAGGAAAGCGAATAGAATGTTGGGTGTTATTAGGAAGGGTATGGAGTCCAGGTGTGCGGATGTTATAATGCCGTTGTATCGCTCCATGGTGCGACCGCACCTGGAGTATTGTGTTCAGTACTGGTCTCCGTATCTCAAAAAAGATATAGTAGAATTGGAAAAGGTACAGCGAAGGGCGACGAAAATGATAGTGGGGATGGGACGACTTTCCTATGAAGAGAGGCTGAGAAGGCTAGGGTTTTTCAGCTTGGAGAAGAGACGGCTGAGGGGAGATATGATAGAAGTGTATAAAATAATGAGTGGAATGGATCGGGTGGATGTGAAGCGACTGTTCACGCTATCCAAAAATACTAGGACTAGAGGGCATGAGTTGAAGCTACAGTGTGGTAAATTTAAAACGAATCGGAGAAAATTTTTCTTCACCCAACGTGTAATTAGACTCTGGAATTCGTTGCCGGAGAACGTGGTACGGGCGGTTAGCTTGACGGAGTTTAAAAAGGGGTTAGATAGATTCCTAAAGGACAAGTCCATAGACCGCTATTAAATGGACTTGGAAAAATTCCGCATTTTTAGGTATAACTTGTCTGGAATGTTGTTACGTTTGGGGAGCGTGCCAGGTGCCCTTGACCTGGATTGGCCACTGTCGGTGACAGGATGCTGGGCTAGATGGACCTTTGGTCTTTCCCAGTATGGCACTACTTATGTACTTATGTAAAAGTCCATAAGCCATTATTAAGATGGACTTGGGGAAAATCCACTACTTATTTCTAGGATAAGCAATATAAAATGTATTGTACTGTTTTGGAATTTTGCCAGGTACTTGTAACCTGGATTGACCACTGTTGGAAACAGGATGCTGGGCTTGATGGTCCCAGTATGGCAATACTTAGAACTCTTTCAAACAGTTTTGGCCAATTAATGTTCAATTCTGTTAGCCAGTAATGACCTCAAATTATAGTTTATATATATGCCCCTTCTTACTTAGAAGCTTGTTCAGCAGCTTCCCAAACTGACTTGCTTTGTTCTTGGAGTAGAGAAAGCAAATTCTGCCTGCATGTTGTATCCCATTACTGTTATAAGCAGCCCTCAGATAACCTGAGAACTTATACAAAAAAAAAAAATTATAAAACCAGATTTGGTGAAACAGATCAATTTATTATTTCAAAATACACCTTTGCAATGATGGTTGTCTTTAGAAGCAATAGGCACACCCCTCCTTAATGTTTACAGGTTTTATACCCTTTCTTTTTAGTTCAGCACATGGCATTTTCCACCTTCCATAGTCTTACAGCTTCATGGTCTTATGCTTAGATACATTGTTCTTTCTATTCTTTGGGCTTCTTACCCTTCCCTTCTTCTCTCTCTCTCTCTCTCTCTCAACACTTTTATCACTTTGCACACATTACTTTAAGCTAACAGAGTTCCTTTTGATAATGATTTTTAAAAGCTATAATATGGTGATTTCTGTTAGAAAGGGCCTACAGAAGTATAGTCCATCCCTAAAGAGTTCCTTTCTACTAGGGCATAAGTTATTTTTGCAAGTATGTTAAACGAAAAAGCAATTTCTCCAAGGACAAGCAGGCTGCTTGTTCTCACTGATGGGTGACGTCCATGGCAGCCCCCTCCAATCGGAATCTTCACTAGCAAAGGCCTTTGCTAGCCCTCGCGCGCCCATGCGCACCGCGCATGTGCAACCGTCTTCCCGCCCGAACCGGCTCGTGTTCGTCAGTCTTCTTTTGTCCGCGCTCGGGACGGTCGTGTTTTGCCGCTGTTTCGTGCCCCTCAAGTTGACCTCGCGTGTCTTCGCGATTTTCGCTTAAAAAAAAAAAAGAGAGACCGATCCGATCTTTACCCTATTCCCGTGTTTCCAGCTTTTTCCCGCGTAAGTTTCCTTTTGCTTTCGGGACCGGCATTTTTGGCCTCGGTACGGGTTTTTTTCTCCCTTCTTTTGGTGCCTTTCGTCGTCATCGCAAATTTTGATTTCGCCGGCGTGATTTTTCCGCCCATGTCATCGAAGTCTTCCAGCGGCTTCAAGAAGTGCACCCAGTGCGCCCGGGTAATCTCGCTCACTGATAGGCACGCTTCGTGTCTTCAGTGTCTGGGGGCTGGGCACCGCCCGCAGGCCTGCAGTCTTTGTGCTCTTTTGAAAAAGAGGACTCAGGTAGCGAGATTGGCCCAGTGGAACGCGTTGTTCTCGGGCTCTTCGACGACAACAGCACGGGCATCGAAGTCTTCGGCATCGACTGCATCGAGGCCTCTACCTCGTGCATCGTCGGTACCGAGGTATCGAAAGGCTGCGTCGACGTCGGTGATACCGGGACCTCCGCTATTGCTGATGTCGTCGGACGGTGGTGCTTCGTCTTCAGTGCAGGTGAGGGCTGTCCATTCCCCTGCTGGTGGCGGTGAGCCTTCGGGTGGGTCTCCCCCTGCCCTGAGGGCTCCTGCGGTACAGCCCCCCCCCCCCCCCCCCCCCCCCGATATCGACCTTCTTCGGCCTCGGCCCCGAGGAAGCGACGGTTGGATTCTACGTCCTCGTCAGTACCGGGAAGCTCCGGTGACATGCTTCGCTTGAAGAAGTCAAAGAATCATCGTCACCAGTCTCCTTCCCGTCTCGGTACCGAGAGCTCTGGGTCGCCGAGGCAGTCGGCACCCAGTAGGCATCGGCACCGTGAGGACCGCTCACCCTCTGTTCAGGAGGTGTCGATGCGCTCTCCCTTGGACAGCCGGGAACCGCCTCCACGCCCGGAACAGACTCTGACCTCGACGCCTGCATCGGCTTCTCAGTCTTTCTCCACAGCCGCTCTGCACGAGAGTCTCCGGGCCGTTCTTCCAGAGATTCTGGGAGAGCTGTTGCGCCCTTCCCCTCCGGTACCGGGGGTGCTTGCGCCACCGGTACCGTTGAGTGAGGCGCCGGCTGGCCCCATGCCCGAGGTGAGGTCAAGCGGTACTGGCTATGGCCGCCTCACAGGCAGACTCCCCGCCGAAGTCGGCGGAGGGAGCTTCGCCGATGCTGGCGAGGGAGTCCACCTCTCGACGCTCCTACCGTGGCCCTGTTTCCACGGAGTCGAGTCGGGCACGGCTTCAGACACAGGTTCGTGAACTTGTGTCTGATACCGATGGTGAGGCCTCGTGGGAGGAGGAGGAGGACATTAGATCATTAGATATTTGTCTGACGAGGAGTCTGATGGCCTTCCTTCTGATCCCACTCCCTCCCCTGAAAGGCAGCTTTTTCCTCCCGAGAGTCTGTCTTTCGCGGCCTTTGTCCGGGAGATGTCTACGGCCATCCCCTTCCCGGTGGTTGTGGAGGATGAGCCCAGGGCTGAAATGTTTGAGCTCTTGGACTATCCTTCTCCACCTAAGGAAGCGTCCACAGTACCCATGCATCATGTCCTAAAAAAGACATTGCTGGCGAACTGGACCAAGCCACTATCTAATCCCCACATTCCCAAGAAGATCAAATCCCAGTATCGGATCCATGGAGACCCAGAGCTGATGCGCACTCAGTTGCCTCACGACTCTGGTGTGGTGGATCTGGCCCTGAAGAAGGCTAAGAGTTCTAGAGAGCATGCTTCGGCGCCCCCGGGCAAAGACTCCAGAACCTTAGACTCCTTTGGGAGGAAGGCCTATCATTCCTGTATGCTCGTGCCCAAGATTCAGTCCTACCAGCTCTACACAAGCATCCATATGCGGAACAATGTGAGGCAGTTGGCGGGCTTGGTGGACAAGCTCCCTCCTGAGCAAGCCAAGCCGTTTCAGGAGGTGGTCAGGCAGCTGAAGGCGTGCAGAAAATTCCTGGCCAGAGGGGTATATGATACCTTTGATGTTGCGTCCAGGGCCGCTGCTCAAGGTGTGGTGATGCGCAGACTCTCATGGCTGCATGCCTCCGACCTGGAGAATAGGATCCAGCAGCGGATTGCGGACTCCCCTTGCCGAGCGGACAACATTTTTGGAGAAAAAGTCGAACAGGTGGTAGAACAGCTCCACCAGCGGGATAACGCTTTCGAGAAATTCTCCCGCCGGCAGCCTTCAGCATCTACCTCCTCAGGTAGACGTTTTTATGGGGGAAGGAGGGCTGTTCCCTACTCATCTGGTAAGCGTAGGTACAATCCTGCCTCTCGCCAGCCTGCGGCCCAGGCTAAGCCCCAGCGCGCTCGCTCTCGTCAGCAGTGTGCGCCTCAGCAAGGCCCCATGGCTCCCCAGCAAAAGCAGGGGACGAGCTTTTGACTGGCTCCAGCAGAGCATAGCCGACATCAAAGTATCCGTGCCGGGCGATCTACCAGTCGGGGGGAGGTTGAAAGGTTTTCACCAAAGGTGGCCTCTTTTAACCTCCGACCGTTGGGTTCTTCAAATAGTCCGGCAAGGATACACCCTCAATTTGGCCTCGAAGCCTCCAAATTGCCCACCGGGAGCTCAGTCTTACAGCTTCCAGCACAAGCAGGTACTTGCAGAGGAACTCTCCGCCCTTCTCAGCGCCAATGCGGTCGAGCCCGCGGGCAAGAAGGGCTGGGATTCTATTCCAGGTACTCCCTTGTGGAAAAGAAAGCAGGGGGGATGTGTCCCATCCTAGACCTAAGGGCCCTGAACAAATATCTGGTCAAGGAAAAGTTCAGGATGCTTTCCCTGGGCACCCTTCTTCCCATGATTCAGGAAAACGATTGGCTATGCTCTCTGGACTTGAAGGACGCCTACACACACATCCCGATATTGCCAGCTCACAGGCAGTATCTGCGATTTCAGCTGGGCACACGTCACTTTCAGTACTGTGTGCTACCCTTTGGGCTCGCCTCTGCGCCCAGGGTGTTCACGAAGTGCCTGGCTGTAGTAGCAGCAGCGCTTCGCAGGCTGGGAGTGCACGTGTTCCCTTATCTCGACGATTGGCTGGTGAAGAACACATCCGAGGCAGGAGCTCTACAGTCCATGCAGATGACTATTCGACTCCTGGAGCTACTGGGGTTTGTGATAAATTATCCAAAGTCCCATCTTCTCCCAGTACAGAGACTCGAATTCATAGGAGCTCTGCTGGATTCTTGGACGGCTCGTGCCTATTTTCCGGAGACCAGGACCAACAATCTGTTGTCCCTCATCTCCCAGGTACGAGCGTCCCAGCAGATCACAGCTCGGCAGATGTTGAGATTGCTTGGCCACATGGCCTCCACAGTTCATGTGACTCCCATGGCTCGTCTTCACATGCGATCTGCTCAATGGACCCTAGCTTCCCAGTGGTTTCAGGCTGCTGGGGATCTAGAGGACGTGATCCACCTGTCCAAGAGTTTTCTCAAATCCCTGCATTGGTGGACGATTTGGTCCAATTTGACTCTGGGACGCCCTTTCCAAATTCCTCAGCCACAAAAAGTGCTGACTACGGATGCGTCTCTCCTGGGGTGGGGAGCTCATGTCGATGGGCTTCACACCCAGGGAAGATCAGACTGCAGATCAGTCTCCTGGAGTTACGAGCGGTCTGGAACGCTCTGAAGGCTTTCAGAGATCGGCTGTCCCACCAAATTATCCAAATTCAGACAGACAACCAGGTTGCCATGTATTACATCAAGAAGCAGGGGGGCACCGGATCTCGCCCCCTGTGTCAGGAAGCCGTCAGCATGTGGCTCTGGGCTCACCGTTACGGAATGTTGCTCCAAGCCACATATCTGGCAGGCGTAAACAACAGTCTGGCTGACAGGTTGAGCAGGATCATGCAACCTCACGAGTGGTCGCTCAACTCCAGAGTAATGTGCCGGATCTTCCTGGTGTGGGGCACCCCCTTGGTAGATCTCTTTGCATCTCGAGCCAACCACAAGGTCCCTCAGTTCTGTTCCAGACTTCAGGCCCACGGCAGACTGGCATCGGATGCCTTCCTCCTGGACTGGGGAAACGGCCTCCTGTATGCTTATCCTCCCATACCTCTGGTGGGGAAGACTTTGTTGAAACTCAAGCAAGACTGAGGCACCATGATTCTGATTGCTCCTTTTTGGCCGCGTCAGATCTGGTTCCCTCTCCTTCTGGAGGTGTCCTCCGAAGAACCATGGAGATTGGAGTGTTTTCCGACCCTCATCACACAGGACGAAGGGGCGCTTCTGCATCCCAGCCTCCAGTCGTCTCTGGCTCTCACGGCCTGGATGTTGAGAGCGTAGACTTTGCCTCTTTGGGTCTGTCGGAGGGTGTCTCCCGTGTCTTGCTTGCTTCCAGAAAAGATTCCACTAAGAGGAGTTACTACTTATTATGGAGGAGGTTTGCCGTCTGGTGTGACAGCAAGGCCTTAGATCCTTGCTCCTGTCCTACACAGACCCTGCTTGACTACCTTCTGCACTTGTCTGAGTCTGGTCTCAAAACCAACTGTAAGGGTCCACCTTAGCGCAATCAGTGCATACCATTACCGTGTGGAAGGTAAGCCGATCTCAGGACAGCCTTTAGTTGTTCGCTTCATGAGAGGTTTGTTTTTGTCAAAGCCCCCCGTCAAAGGCTCACTCAAAACAATGAACATTGGTCAATTGGGCCTCGCAACGGCGAGGACATAACGTAGATTAACCTTAAACTATATACAACTAGCTGAGAGTGCAGCCTGGAACAGTACAAAAATGGGCCTAGGAGGGTGGAGTTGGATTCTAAACCCCAAACAGATTCTGCAGCACTGACTGCCCAAACCGGCCCAAACCAACTATTATGTCGAGTATCCTGCTGAAGGCAGTAGTCAGATGTGAATGTGTGGATTGATGACCACGTTGCAGCCTTGCAAATTTCTTCAATGGAGGCTGACTTTAAGTGAGCCACCGAAGCAGCCATGGCTCTAACATTATGAGCCGTGACATGGCTCTCCAAAGTCGGCCCAGCTTGGGCATAAGTAACATAGTAGATGACGGCAGAAAAAGACCTGCACGGTCCATCCAGTCTGCCCAAGAAATGTGACACTTTTTTGTGTATACCTTACCTTGATTTGTACCTGTCTTTTTCAGGGCACAGACCGTACAAGTCTGCCCAGCACTATCCCCGCCTCCCACCATCGGCTCTGGCACAGACCGTGTAAGTCTGTCCAGCACTATCCCCGCCTCCCAACCACCAGCCCCGCCTCCCACTACTGGCTCTGTTATCCAATCTCGGCTAAGCTCCTGAGGATCCATTTCTTCTGAACAGGATTCCTTTATGTTTATTCCACGCATGTTTGAATTCCGTTACCGTTTTCATCTTCACCACCTCCCACGGGAGGGCATTCCAAACATCCACCACTCTCTCCGTGAAAAAATACTTCCTGACATTTTTCTTGAGTCTGCCCCCCTTCAATCTCATTTCATGTCCTTCATTTCCTTCACTTATGCCCAAGCTGGGCCGACTTTGGAGAGCCATGTCACGGCTCATAATGTTAGAGCCATGGCTGCTTCGGTGGCTCACTTAAAGTCAGCCTCCATTGAAGAAATTTGCAAGGCTGCAACGTGGTCATCAATCCACACATTCACATCTGACTACTGCCTTCAGCAGGATACCCGACACAACAGTTGGTTTGGGTCGGTTTGGGCAGTCAGTGCTGCAGAATCTGTTCGGGGTTTAGAATCCAACATGAAGGACATGAAATGAGATTGAAGGGGGCAGACTCAAGAAAAATGTCAGGAAGTATTTTTTCATGGAGAGAATGGTGGATGTTTGGAATGCCCTCCCGTGGGAGGTGGTGAAGATGAAAACGGTAACGGAATTCAAACATGCGTGGGATAAACATAAAGGAATCCTGTTCAGAAGAAATGGATCCTCAGGAGCTTAGCCGAGATTGGATAACAGAGCCAGTAGTAGGAGGCGGGGCTGGTGGTTGGGAGGCGGGGATAGTGCTTGGCAGACTTGTACGGTCTGTGCCCTGAAAAAGACAGGTACAAATCAAGGTAAGGTATACCCAAAAAAGTGTCACGTTTCTTGGGCAGACTGGATGGACCGTGCAGGTCTTTTTCTGCCGTCATCTACTATGTTACTATACAGTGTCATGGGATCTCAATGTCGTTCTCACCCAGCTGATGAAACCTCCTTTTGAGCCACTGAATTCCTGCCATCTGAAGTACTTGACCTGGAAGGTCATTTTCTTGGTGGCAGTTACTTCAGCTCGTAGAATCAGTGAGCTTCAGGCCCTGGTAGCCAAGGCCCCTTACACCAAATTTCATCATAATAGAGTAGTCCTCCGCACTCACCCTAAGTTCTTGCCAAAGGTGGTATCGGAGTTCCATCTGAACCAGTCAATTGTCTTGCCAACCTTCTTTCCCCGTCCTCATTCCTGCCCTGCTGAACGTCAGCTGCACACATTGGACTGCAAAAGAGCATTGGTCTTCTATCTGGAGCGGACACAGCCCAACAGACAGTCCGCCCAAATGTTTGTTTCTTTTGATCCCAACAGGAGGGGAGTGGCTGTGGGGAAACGCACCATATCCAATTGGCTAGCAGATTGCATTTCCTTCACTTACGCCCAGGCTGGGCTGGCTCTTGAGGGTCATGTCACGGCTCAATGTTAGAGCCATGGCAGCGTCAGTGGCCCACTTGAAGTCAGCCACTATTGAAGAGATCTGCAAAGCTGCGACGTGGTCATCTGTCCACACATTCACATCTCATTACTGCCTGCAGCAGGATACCCGACGCGACAGTCGGTTCGGGCAGTCAGTGCTTCAGAATCTGTTTGGGGTTTAGAATCCAACTCCACCCCCCTAGGCCCATGTTTATTCTGTTCCAGGCTACACTCTCAGTTAGTTGGATAAGTTGTTAGGTCAATCTCAGTTATGTCCTCGCCGTTGCGAGGCCCAATTGACCATGTTTGTTGTTTTGAGTGAGCCTGGGGGCTAGGGATACCCCATCAGTGAGAACAAGCAGCCTGCTTGTCCTCGGAGAAAGCGAATGCTACATACCTGTAGAAGGTATTCTCCGAGGACAGCAGGCTGATCTCACAAACCCGCCCGCCTCCCCTTTGGAGTTGTGTCTTCCCTTGTCTTTGTCTTGCTACATACGGGACTGACGAACACGAGCCGGTTCGGGCGGGAAGACGGCCGCGCATGCGCGGTGCGCATCTGCGCGCGAGGACTAGCAAAGGCCTTTGCTAGTGAAGTTTCCGATTGGAGGGGGCTGCCGTGGACGTCACCCATCAGTGAGAACAATCAGCCTGCTGTCCTCGGAGAATACCTTCTACAGGTATGTAGCATTCGCTTTCCTCTCGGATGGAGTCTTTTCGGCTGAGGTGTTCTCTGTATTCTCAGTACTGCAGCTCTCTGGTCTGCTGTTGGAGGTTCAACATCTTCACTGCAGGTATGTCTCTAGACTATACACAGTGTTTATCGTTCCTTCTCAGTTTACGTGGCAGAGGTGCCCGCTAGTTAGACAGGCTATACTATTTTCAGGGGGGCTACTTGTCACTTCTTCAATAGCTTTGAAATTTAGGAAAAAAAAAAAAAAATCAAATTTGTTTAGCCCTAGAGGGCTTTCTTTATCTTCTGGATAGCGAGGTGGTGAGAGTCTGTCGGACAATTTCTTGACAGTAGCCTATCTCTTTCCTCAAAGAACAAGGTAGAATCTACGTTTCACATGGCAAAAGGCGGCCTTATTAGCATGGGTAGGTTTTTCGCCTTACTGTCACTGTCAGTTTTGTTTTTTTTTTTCAAGGGAATGGACTCATACCTTCTGAGCATTGTCAGCTGATAGTTCCTTATTGGGGTGCTTCAGTTCTAGAACCTTTTGCTTTTGCTCTGTCCTCACTGGTTCCTAGGTTAGTGTCTCACTGAACAGTCTTGTAAGCGGCAGGGGTAGATGTCCTCTTGCGGCAGTAGTCTTCTCTAACTCTTTCCTCCAATTTTTCTCTTGGATCGTCTTTTACAGGAGATCGAGACACATGGGGGTCTAGTGTATCTGGCAGCTCCATATTGGTCCTGAGATCCGGGATATGCGGATCTTCAGCGTCTTACTTGGTTTCTTTTCTACATCTTCAGGTTAGCTCGGCCAGGCTGTTCCAGAGTCCCATCTTTCACTCAGGCCAAGCTTGTTTTTATTTTAGTCTGTGGTTTTCCTACGGCCTTCTTGAACTGAGACAGGATTTGCTGCTTCAGTAGTTGTAGCTATGCTGCGGTTGCCTCGTCGGACCGTCTCTCTCTCTCTCTCTTTCTTCTGGTTCCTTCTTTTCTGTCTACCGGAATGTCATCTTTCTCAATCAGTTTTTTCTGTCTGTTCTGGGGTCAATAATTTCAAGTTTAACAGAGATCTTGCCACTTAAGGGAGCTGTTACATGGTATTGCTCAACTGTCACAACTATTGACCATTTTTGGCGCTGGGATGGTCCTTCTGTTCTTCTAGCCGATTGGCGTAAGATATTGGTCGTTTCTACCTCACTATGTCTAGATGCATTAAGGAGATCAGAACTTCTTTTTCTCTCCTCACCGGGAGTACAGTTACAGTAAGGCCCAAAAAGGAAAAAAAAAAATTCATTCCACGACTAAATGATCGGTTGTTCCTTGGCAGAGTGATTTGTTTTGGGGTCCTCAGAGTACTTTTGTACATTGAATGGTCACTATCGCCGGTAGCCGCTCTTGGCAACTCCAGAAGTTCCACCAGGTTTCATAGGGTCCCTCTCGTTAACATTACTGCTTTGGTACTTCCCATCAGTCCAATCCTGGTCCGGTCCGGTGGGACGCTAAGGAAGGAGAAATTAGATCTTACCTGCTAATTTGCTTTCCTTTAGTCCCTCCGGACCGGACCAGGCCCCTCCCAAGTTTCATCATTGGTTTTCTACAGAATATTAAAAAAAAAAAACCAGATGCTAGTATATATAGAGAACTTTAAGTGGGTCATACCACGTCTCTGGTTGGAGTTGCCGGTGGGCTCAGTTGCTGGAATATGTGTCTGTATGTGTGTGTGTATATATATATATATATATATATATATATATAATATAACTCAGAGTTGCTGGTGAGTTCTAATTCTCGGGAGCCATGCCACTTCTCTGGTGGGAGTTGCTGGTAAGCTTTACTACAAGAGGGACATATCACTTCTCTGGTGAGAGTTGCTAGGGGGCTCAGTTGCTGGTATGTATATGTAAAACTTTAGGTGGGCTATACCACTTCTCTGGTGGGAGTTGCTGGTGAGCGATATTGCAGATGAGCCATACCACTTCTCTGGTGAGAGTTGCTGGTGAGCTATAATACAAGTGAGCCATACCACTTCTCTGGTGAGTGTTGCTGGTGAGCTATAATACAAGTGAGCCATACCACTTCTCTGGTGAGGGTAGCTGGTGAGCTATAATACAAGTGAGCCATCCCACTTCTCTGGTGAGAGTTGCTGGTGAGCTCTAGTACTTGGTTTTGCCGAGGAATTTGTGGCTGCTAGGATTCCATACGGCACAGAAGGTCTTTCTTTCTTTCCTGCTTTGTTATTCAAATACTGAGGCTAAGGTCACATGGCCAGGGCTCCTATTGGCTCTCTAGAGTCAGAGTTTTTTCTCAGTCTCCACCTGCTGGTAGGCGAGCACAACCCATCAGTCCAATCCTGGTCCGGTCCGGAGGGACTAAAGGAAAGCAAATTAGCAGGTAAGTTCTAATTTCTCCTTTATGCTGATGACACCCAGCTTTATCTCTCCACACCAGACATCACTGCAGAAACCCAGGCTAAAGTATCGGCCTACTTATCCGACATTGCGGCCTGGATGTCCAACCGCCACTTGAAACTGAACATGGCCAAGACCGAACTTATTGTCTTCCCTCCCAAACCCACTTCTCCTCTCCCTCCACTCTCTATCTCAGTTGATAACACCCTCATCGTCCCCGTCTCATCTGCCCGTAACCTCGGAGTCATCTTCGACTCCTCCCTCTCCTTCTCTGCGCATATCCAGCAGGTAGCCAAAACCTGTCGCTTCTTCCTTTATAACATCAGCAAAATTCGCCCTTTCCTCTCTGAGCACACCACCCGAACTCTCATCCACTCTCTCATTACCTCTTGCCTTGACTACTGCAACCTTCTCCTCACTGGCCTCCCACTTAGCCATCTATCCCCCCTTCAGTCCGTTCAGAACTCTGCTGCACGTCTTATCTTCCGCCTAGACCGGTACACTCATATCACCCCTCTTCCGATCAGGTACCGCATACAGTTTAAGCTTCTCCTATTAACCTACAAATGCACTCGATCTACAGCCCCTCCTTACCTCTCTACCCTCATCTCCCCCTACATTCCTACCCGGAACCTCCGTTCTCAAGACAAATCCCTCCTTTCAGTACCCTTCTCCACCACCGCCAACTCCAGGCTCCGCCCTTTCTGCCTCACCCCATGCCTGGAATAAACTCCCTGAGCCCATATGCCAGGCCCCCTCCCTGCCCATCTTCAAAGCCTTGCTCAAAGCCCACCTTTTCAATGTCGGCACCTAACCACAATACCTGTTTTCAGGAAATGTAGACTGCCCCAACTTGACATTTCGCCCATTAGATTATAAGCTCCTTGGAGCAGGGACTGTCCTTTTTTGTTAATCTGTACAGCGCTGTGTAACCCTAGTAGCGCTCTAGAAATGTTAAGTAGTAGTAGCATGGCTATGGCTCCATGCACCTTTTCTTAGGTTTGGGAGTATTGGATTGGGATTGGAGGAAACGTACTAAGATGGTTTAAAGGCTTCTTAACAGCAAGATCTTAACAAGTGATCTCAAACTCAAAAACATCAACACTATGGAAACCTGAATGTGGAGTACCACAAGGATCACCGCTCTCACCAACCCTTTTTAACTTAATGATGACACCTTTAGCCAAATCGCTATCCAACCAAGGATTTAACCCGTACATCTATGCTGACGATGTCACGATATACATCCTGTTCAAACAAGACATAACCGAAATCACAAATGAAATCACACACAGCCTCCAAATAATGAACGCATGGGCAGACACATTCCAACTAAAGCTAAACGCAGAAAAAACACAGAGGCATATTTTCAAAGCACTTAGCCTTCCAAAGTTCCATAGTTCCATAGGCTAAGTGCTTTGAAAATATGCATCAAAGTCTCATCCTATCCTCACAATACAACACAAACAAACCAATACCATAAACACCCCAGACTACACACTTCCGGCCTCAGACAGCCTGAAAATTCTGGGAGTCACAATTGACCGAAATCTCACACTCGAAGACCATGCGAAAAATACAGCAAAGAAAATGTTCTACTCAATGTGGAAACTTAAAAGAATCAAACCTTTCTTCCCAAGGGAAGTATTCCGCAGCCTAGTACAATCAATGGTGCTAAGTCATCTAGACTACTGCAATTTATGCCGGATGCAAAGAACAAATCATCAAGAAGCTTCAAACTGCTCAAAACACAGCAGCCAGACTCATATTTGGGAAAGCGAAATACGAAAGCGCCAAACCCCTAAGAGAAAAACTACACTGGCTCCCACTAAAAGAACGAATTGCGTTCAAAGTTTGCACCCTGGTCCAGAAAATAGTCTACGGGGAAGCCCCGACCTACATGTCAGACCTTTTAGACTTGCCTATTAGGAACGCAAAAAGATCATCACGCACATTCCTCAATCTCCACTATCCTAACTGTAAAGGGCTAAAATACAAATCCACATACGCGACCAGTTTCTCATGCATCTGCACGCAACTATGGAACGCACTACCGAAGGCCATAAAAAGACCTAACCATCTTCCGAAGGCTACTGAAAACAGATCTTTTCAAGAAGGCATACCTTAAACATCCATCTTAAATACTAAATAATATTATACATGATCTATACAAAACCGAACTTTTATCGCATGACTGCTTAACCTCTTTGCTATTAATGATCAAGAACCTTCTTGCAATACCATAATGTATTCTTCTCTACAACGTATGTATGCATATGATGCTTACGTCAGATGCGGTCACATGACTGCTGTATCCAGGAAGTATCAGCAAGTCTGTCAGTAAGGTGAGCATGACAGTAATTCTACAAAACACAAATACTTTCATTCAGCACTAAGAGAATAAATTAGAGGCTGCTGGCAGTGTCAGCATCAGATGCTGTCACATGACTTCTGTATCCAGGAAGTAGGAACAAGTCTCTGTCAGCAAGGTGATCAAGACAGCAGATGTCAGTTGTAGTCACGTGACCGCTCTATCCAGGAAGTAGCAACAGTGTTTTCTTGGTGAATGGGATTCTTATTCCTAGATTAGTGAAGATTCTATTCTATTCTACAGATTCATAACCCACCAAGGCCTTTAGGGTTTGAGGTACCTTAACATAAAAGAAAGCAACGCAGTTTGGGCTGAATTACAAATCTAAACACATGCATTCAGTCAATCTGTTACAGAAAATATTTTTGAAAAAGATAGCTCTTAATATATTTCCAAAAGTAACATAGTAACATAGTAACATAGTAGATGACGGCAGAAAAAGACCTGCATGGTCCATCTAGTCTGCCCACGATAAACTCATGTGTATACCTTTTCCTTGATATGTACCTGTCTTTTTCAGGGCACAGACCATATAAGTCTGTGCAGCAGTATTTCCCGCCTCCCAACCACCAGTCCCGCCTCCCATCACCGGCTCCGGCACAGACCCCGTATAAGTCTGCCCTCCCCCATCCTAGCCTCTCAACCACCAACCCCTCTTCCCCCCGCCACCCAATTTCAGCTAAGCTTCTGTGGATCCATTCCTTCTGCACAGGATTCCTTTATGCCTGTCCCACGCATGCTTGAATTCCGTTACCGTTTTCATCTCCACCACCTCCCGCGGGAGGGCATTCCAAGCGTTCACCACCCTCTCCGTGAAGAATACTTCCTGACATCTTTCCTGAGTCTGCCCCCCTTCAATCTCATTTCATGTCCTCTCGTACTACCGCCTTCCCCTCTCCGGAAAAGATTCGTTTGCGGATTAATACCTTTCAAATATTTGAACGTCTGTATCATATCACCCCTGTTCCTCCTTTCCTCCAGAGTATACATGTTCAGGTCAGCAAGTCTCTCTTCATACGTCTTGGAACGCAACTCCCATACCATCCTTGTAGCTTTTCTTTGTACCGCTTCCATTTTTTTAACATCCTTCGCAAGGTATGGCCTCCAAAACTGAACACAATACTCCAGGTGGGGCCTCACCAACGTCTTATACAGGGGCATTAAAACCTCCTTTTTTCTGCTGGTCACACCTCTCTCTATACAGCCTAGCAACCTTCTCGCTACGGCCACTGCCTTGTTGCACTGTTTCATAGGCTTTAGGTCCTCAGATACTATCACCCCAAGATCCCTCTCCCCGTCCGTGACTATCAGGCTCTCCCCACCTAACACATACGCCTCCCTTGGATTTCTACTCCCTAAGTGCATCACTTTGCATTTCTTCGCATTGAATTTTAATTGCCAAACGTTAGACCATTGTTCCAAAGATAGTATAAGAAGGCAATATTCTTAATGAAAGAGGTAGACCGTTCTAGATACTTGCCTGGAACGAAAAGGAACTCTCCCGTAATCCTTTTTTTTTTTTTTTTTTTTAAGTGAATATTCTTAACTGAAGGACAGCTTATAGTCAGAGTGGTCGCAAACTGGGAAGGATAGGCTTCAGTAGTCTTAGCTTTGATAATAGAATACTGAGGAGCTAAAGGCAGAGTGGCCACTAATAAGGATAGTGAAGTCTGCTCTGAGCTGCTTTTCTCTGGCTCCATCTTCTGGCAAGGGGACTTAATAGGGTAAGAAACAAGACCTGATTGACACTCTTGAAAACTACACATGCCGCTTTAAATTCAAACTTGGTCTGCATTGGCAACCAATATAGTTGAATTCATTCTGTCATACCTCTGCATTCTAAATATTAATTTAGCTATTGTGTTCTTTAATAGTTGGAGTTTCCAAAACAGTTTGGAGGGAACATTCAAATAAAGGGAATTACAGTAGTTGATCTGCGAAAGAATAATAGTCTGAACTAATAATCTGAAATGAGCTGCCTAAAAAAAACATATAGACCTAAGCAGTCTCAATCTTAAAAAAAAAAATTTTCCCAACTAAATTATTCACTTGGGACTCAAAAAAACAATTGAGAATCAAGTAATATACTCAAAACGTTAGTCGATTTTTCTGTTGTAATAGGCTCCCCTGAACTTTAATATTTGAGAGTGCATCATTAATGTATAACTAAACCAAAGTATTTTAGTTTTTCATTTACGTTTCAGAAGATGACCTCATGCCCAACAGTCTTACCAATTCAATAGCTTATTTTACATTATACATAGCTGTGAAGAAACAATGTGTTTTAAGCCTGTAAAATGTATTGGATATTTTCCTGCCTTAATTATGTCTTAAAGTGCATTTCTCTAGTTTGACCAGCAGGTGGTGCAGGTTATGTTTTAAGCTGTTACAAAGAATGCAAAAATTATAGGGACAGGCTTATGAACCTCAACATGTATACACTGGGAGAGAGGAGACATGATAGAGACGTTTAAATATCTCAAGGGCATTTATATACAGGAAGAGAGCCTTTTTCAAATGAAGGAGAGCTCTGGAATGAAGGGGCATATGACAAAGTTAAGAGGGAATAGGCTTAGGAGTAATCTAAGGAAGTACTATTTCACAGAAAGGGTGGTGGAGACGTGGAATGGCCTCCCGGTGGAGGTGGTGGAGTCTAGGACAGTTCCAGAATTTAAGAAGGCATGGGATAAGCATGTGGGATCGCTTAAGAACAGGAAGAATTAGGGGTTACAGAGGATGGGCAGACTGGATGGGGCATATGGCCTTTATCTGCCGTCATGTTTCTATGTTTCTAACTGACCTTTCCCTTCTTTAGTTAACACAGATAATGGAAATGCCTGTAGTAATGTAACCAGCTTTTTTTTTTTTTTTAATATTGACTGGGCTCTGATTGGTGCACGAGCTTTTTTCATTTGTATTGTACTGGCTTTTGCCCCCGTTTCAGCGCAGTAGATGAGACAGAGTAAGCTCTTTGCTGAAGCCCTGTAAAATAGTTATAGGTGATAACTGGTGAGCAGCTATATATCCTGATCTCCCCAGGTACTTTCTAGGAAGTAAACAAATGTTTAGTTAGTGTTATAATTGATCCAAATTTCAATTCATTTTATTTATTATTTATTTAGAAGATTTATTTACTGCTTTTTTGAAGGAATTCACTCAAGGCAGTGTACAGTAAGAATAGATCAAACATGAGCAATAGGCAGTTACAGCAGTAAAAATATTAAAATACAAAGTATGGTGTATACTACTTACAGGGTCAACACAATACGTAATAGAGAATTTTAATTGATAGTGAAGGGTAAAGCAATGATGGAACATATAAATAGCTAAGAGAGTAAGAAGAGTTAGAAAGTAAGGTGACTAAAGAAAGTTGCACATGAGGTCAGAGAGATGTAGAGAATGACACGGGGATGGGGATCCGCAGTAACCGCGGGGATGCAGTGGGGGACAGATACCACAGGGTGGGGATGGGGACAGGGACAAAATTTGTCTCTGTGTCACTTTCTACTTTGAAGCCCGTTAATGAACTGGTCTGTTATTTATGTTTGCATTCGACAATATTTTTTTATTTTTTGGAAAAACAAGCAAACATGCTAGCCACAACTAGCAAACTTTGCATGGGGGATCCTGTACATCCTGCTACCAGCACATCTTCTAAGAAGACATCTTCTATTGCAGGAGGGACTGTGGAAGACAGGAGAGCTAGACTGAATTGTTGATGACTTCTTATTCGTCCACAGATTTTAAAAAATCTCCCCTCTAGGGCATACAGAACGGGTTGTATTTGTGGACAATTTAACAGGGTGGATTAGGATTCCTTGGGTAGTAGAAGTCAGCTATTGTTGGGATTGGAAGGGTAGAGGGTGGTGGTGGTTGGAGGGTTATTATAGCTGCTAGTTGTTATTGTTTTCTGTTTGTAATTTATACACAACAGATGAACAGCATATTTTTCCTTTTATACTTTAATAAAAAGATTTAAGTATAAATCATAAGTATTTGAGGCTTCTGCAGATGAGAACAGAGCCCACAGAGATGGCGGCGGAGACGGCCTGCAGGGATGGAGACAGGGCCTGTGGGGACGGAGAGAGAACCCATGGAGGTGGGACAGGGACAAATTTTGTCCCCGTGTCATTCTCCAGAGAGATGGTTAAATATCTCAGCAAGGGTTACCTGTTATTGTTTGCTGATTGCATTTTTTCTGTCCACTATGCAATATTTTTCTGAGAATAAACAGAATTGTTTGCTCTGCTTGTCTGAACTGATAAAGAATCCTGGTTGTTTGTGTGTTGGGTCTGGGAGTGCTTTCTGGGAACTGTGGGGCCACTGGAAGTGTGGCCTCCAGTAACCTAGAAATCACTGGGGATAATTTGAGAGCGGGAGACTTGCCCAGATGCTGTTGTGACCCAGTCAGTCGGAGGAGGGTGCTAGTGTAGAGCACAAGTGGCAGGTGCAGGCAGACCTGAGCTGTGCTGGGGATAGACCCTCTTAAGTGGCTGTGGGGTTACCCCAGGTGGGTGGCTAGGCGCTTCTTGACAATAGCATTGAAGAGAACCTCAAGAACAGGAATAACATAAATTATCATCTGCACCTCTTCCCAACGAAACAGTAAACCAAGAAAAAACTGAACCAGACCAACCTAACACTCATTTTCTGTAAAGAAGATGTTCAACTATATCAAACCACAGCTGAAATGTCAAATTGTAAAAGCAATATCAAGTGACCTTTACTCATAAATTATCTGATCTTGCTTACTAGTGTGATAAGTAATGATTCAGTACTAAACCTGAAACAAAACTGTGTGTTGTAAACATCCAAACAGATTGAAAAAAGTCTTGTCTATCAATTTGGCAAGCCAATGAATGCTTGCCATAGAACAGAAATTGGCAGTATTTGGCAAGTCTGCCCTTTCACATTTGAGAATTGGTAGAGCACAATTAACAAAATCCTGTTGCAGTTTGTCAAGACCTATAGCAGTTTGGGAAGACGTCGAAACTTGATTTCATCACGTTTCTACCTTTCTTTCCCTTCTGTTGGGCTGATATAAATGTATCAAAATAATAAAATGGATATATATCGTCACTTTGTATGCATGGACTATCGCATATATGAAATAACCATCTACACATGTATATATTCCAGTTCTATTATTTGATTCTTTTAAATACACATTTGGTTATGGTGTGCATGGAATCATTTAGTCTAACATTTTTGGATACACAATAACTATATATGCAATAATTACACGTAAGATGATTTCTCAACATAAGGACTTTCTAACAAAAAATATATCTGCAATTGGGATATGCTTTAATATACTTTCTGTGCTTTAAATATGTCATTTGTATAATGATTTTATATATATGTTATGTTTTTTATTTTTCATCAGAGCCCTGATGCAGGCGCAGTTGAGCGCCGAAACACAGCCCATGTCTGGTCTTTTTCAATATAAGTTCCAGTTCTTGATGCCCTTTTATGCTTTCTTTGCTGGCTGTCTAAACCACTGCAGTTACTGCACATTTATATTTCTTAATAGCAACTCTCCATTTTAACTGACTGCACCAGGTTTGGCTTTGGGAGTGAATTGGAAATCCAAAACATAAGAACAGGCTTCAGTAGTCTTTTATAATAGAATATTGGGGAGTGAAATCGGCTCTGAGCTGTTTTTCTCTGGCTCCATCTGCTGGAAGGGGGACATAACCCATTCATCTGGATTGGTCTGGCAGGACTCGATTTACAGGTGGGACCAAATTTCCCCTTGGTCTCACTGCCAAGTCTGTTAGGGTTCAATGCCAATTTGTTTTTATGTTGATCCTTTTATGTGATCTAGAGGTAAAGTACTATGTAACTTTGTGGCAATTTCTGAATCAAAGCCCTCTATTTCTAGAGAGGATTGGTCTGAATCCTTGTGCTCATCATGTGAATCATACTTTGGATATCTGTAACTGGATTGTATGAAGGGTGTAGAAATGAACTCATGATATAGACCTGTTTTTTAATCCTTTTCTGCTTTTTATTTTAGCCCCAGTTTCTCCAGAAAATGTTTATTCCTCGGCACATCCTGAGGCCACTTATGAGGAAGACTGGGAGGTGTTTGACCCGTAAGTAATAACCCATTCTTTCAAGTGGGTATCTTGATTCTTCAAGGATAAGCAGGCTATTGTATTCTCACAGCCGGGTGGTGTCATCTGATAGAGCCTGGTGCAGACGCTGACTAACGATTTTAGCTTAGAATTTTCTAGCAGCATCTCACCGTGCATGCACAGGTTCCTCAGTCTTTGTTTTTCTGTGGAGCAGGGAGGACATATCATTGCAGTCACCTCTTAATGCATATTTTCTCTCTCATTCGCATTGCCTTCCTGTGCGGGTATGTTTGCAAAATTTTACATTTGTTCTTTAGTTTATTTTGTTTCCCTTTATTTTTACTAGATTTTTTCAGCTCTTAAGGTTTCCTTTCGTTTTTGTGAGTTGCTAGGCCCGTTTAAGTCAGAGAGCATCAACCTCAGTTTGAACACCGCCCCTTTTTTCTGCTCACAATTGAGGAGTTTTAATTTTGCCACATTCATTTCTCGATGTCCCCCCCGGTGACTTCAAAAGGTGTGCCCAATGTAATTGGTTACTTTCCATGGTGGACCTGGATTCGTGGTGCCTTAGGTCTAACCAGTAGCCTTAACTCTTGTTCTCTCTGTTTGAAAATGCAGTTGAGGAGACGAAGGGCTCGGCAGGTCCAACAGGAGAGACTTTTTGGGCACTGGAAGCATCAACCTCGATGGCTGCCAAGAATTCAACGTCCACTGGGAGTGCACTGGCATTGAGAGTCTCCACCTCTCTCGACCTCAGATGCTGAAAGTAGGCTTCAGGACCGGTCTGCATCAAACCCGATACCAAGGACACGGGTCGAACGTTGTCTTCCTCGGCACCGAAGGACCACAATGCTGAGCATCAGGGGAAGCCCAGGAAGCATAAGCATCAGTCCTCATTGATACATGGTACCGAGATCACCAGGGCATCTTATCCAGAAGGCTCCCAGATTCAAGAGGGCTCAACTGCCACACCACTCTGGTGGTCAAATCCGCCCTCAAACAAACTGGGAACTCCAGGACTCCTGCCTCATCTCCCCCAGGTAGAGAGGCTCATTTGGGAGAAAAGATTTTAAGGCCTCAATGCTCATTGCTCACATCCAGTTCTACCAGCTTTACACGAACCTTTACTTGCAATCTTTGGTTCACAGTAGACTAAGTCTTGGGATGCTCTCCCCACAGGAGCAGGCCTCAGAGTTTCAGCAGTAGCCAGTAAGCAGTTGGCGTATAGTAAGTATCTGGTCAGGGCTGCATGCAACTGTTTTTTGGCATAGCATCCAGACTCTCCGCCATGGGTGTAGAGATGCACAGACTCTCATGGCTGTGTGCCTCTGACCTAGAACCAGTTGTTCGGGAGAGATTGGCAGATGTTCCTTGCCAAGGTGACAATCTATTTGGAGATAAGGTAGAAGAGGTTGCAGACCTCAAAGAAACATATTGATACCATCCAAACCCTGTCTTGGCAACCTCCAGCTACAGCCTTCTCTTCTAGGAGATTTTCAAGAGGGCCTAGGCTACTCTCAAAAGCATAGATTTCTGCTGCCGTCTCGCTTTGCGCAGAACCCCCAGGTCCAGCGTTCTCGGCCTCACTAATCCCACCCTCAAAAGCCCCAGTTGAAGCAAGGGACTAGCTTTTGACTGGCTCCAAGAGAGCATAGTCGCACTCAAAGTAACTGTCTCGGATGGCTTACTGGTAAGGGGGAGGCTAAATTTTTACCAAAATAGGTGGCCCATTGTAACCTCCAACCAGAGTGTTTTTCAAATAGTCCATCATAGTAACATAGTAGATGACGGCAGAAAAAGACCTGCATGGTCCATCCAGTCTGCCCAACAAGATAAACTCATATGTGTATACCTTACCTTGATTTGTACCTGCCTTTTTCAGGACACAGACCGTACAAGTCTGCCTAGCAGTATTTCCCACCTCCCAACCACCAGTCCCGCCTCCCATCACCGGCTCTGGCACGGACCGTATAAGTCTGCCCTCCACGATCCTCGCCTCCCAACCACCAACCTCTCTTCCCCCACCTGCTTCGCCATCTCAGTTACACTTTGCATTGGTATCAAAGACCACCAGGTTGCTCACCGAGAGCATCGTACATCAGCTTTCGGCACAATCAGCTACTTGTAGAGGAAATCTTTCCTTTTACAGGCTAATGTGGTTGAACCTGTGCCGCCAGGGGAAAAGGGAAGGGATTCTATTCCAGGTACTTCTTTGTGCCTAAGAAAACAGGGGGATTTTTGTTCCATCCTAGACCTAAGGGCCCTGAAAAAATTCCTCGTCAAAGAAAAGTTTAGGATGATTTCCCAGGGCACCCTTCTCCCCATGATTCAGGAAAGCAATTGGCTATGCTCTCTGGACTTAAAGGATGCCTATACCCACATTTCAATACCTCCCATTCACAGGAGGTATCTCAGATTTCAGATAAACACCTCTACCAGTACCACATTCTGTCATTTGGCCTTGCATCAGCTCCCAGGGTATTCACCAAGTGTCTAGCGTTAGTTGCAGAGTATTTGCGCAGATTGAGAGTATATCTGGACTGGCTGGTCAAGAACACAACCAAAGCAAGATGCGGCATCAGAGTTAATGCACCTAACTGTTCGGGTGTTAGAGCTACCAAGGTTCGTCAAAAACTACCCCAAGTCCCACTTTCTCCCTGTCTAGCGTTTGCAGTACATAGGAGCCCTGCTCGATAACATTGCAAGCTTGGGCTTTTCTTCCACAAGGAAGAGCAGAGACCTTATTCACACTCACTGCGCAAGTCTGAAGTAGCAAACCGGTCACAGCTTGGCAGAAGTTGAGATTGATGGGCCACATCGCGTCAACAGTGTATATCACTCCCTTGGCACATCTCCATTTGACAAGAGGCCCAGTGGACCCTAGCTTCACAGGTGCTTGGGAATCCTACCGATGGAATCCAGAATCCTCCAGAGTTGATTCATGCCCCTCTCTGGTGGACAATTAGATCCAATTTGACTGTGGGACTACCATTCCAAATTCCTCCTCCTCAGAAAATGCTAACAACGGGTGCATTCACCCTGGGATGGGGAACTCATGTGGATGAGCTTTACACCCAGGGAACTTGGTGTGCTCAGGAATCAGATCTCTATATCAACGTCGTAGAGCTGATGGCCATTTGGAATTCTCTAAACACTTTCAGAGATTGACTACAGAACCAAATTATTATCATTCAAGGACAACCAGGTATCAATGTTCTATATTTTTTTTTTGTTACATTTGTACCCCGCGCTTTCCCGCTCATGGCAGACTCAATGCAGCTTACATATTGTATACAGGTACTTATTTGTACCTGGGGCAATGGAGGGTTAAGTGACTTGCCCAGAGTCACAAGGAGCTGCCTGTGCCTGCAGTGGGAATTGAACCCAGTTCCCCAGGACCAAAGTCCACCACACTAACCAGTAGGCCACTCCTCCATTATTTAAACAAGCAGAGTGGTACGGAATCCTACCCCTTGTGGCAGTGGGCCCTCTTTCACAGAATGGTACGCCAAGCCACATACCTACCAGGAAAGAAGTGCATGGCGGACAGAGTGAGCAGGGTTTTGCAACCGCATGAGTGGTCTCTACACCTGCCCTAACTACCTAATAAAATCCACCCCCCACCGCTTCATAACAGACCTCACATCCCATTTAAATTTCATGCTTCAACAAGGTATTTTCCCAAAAGAAAAAGGCAACATTCTACTCACCCCAATATCAAGACACCAAGAAAAAATCAAATGACATTACCAACTTCCGACCAGTAACATCTATCCCACTGGTAGTCAAACTAATGGAAGGTTTGTTAACCAAACAATTATACAATTACATAAACAAATTCACAATACTACATGAATCTCAAGCAGGTTTCTGCCCCCTACACAGCACCAACACAGTTCTACTTACCCTCCTAACCAAATTCAAGCAGGAAATAGCAATAGGTAAAAGTATACTTCTCCAATTCGACACGTCCAGTGCGTTCGACATGGTCAACCACAAGATATTACTAAGACTCCTAGACTACTTTCAAAAAAAATAAAACACAGAAAAAAACACACTGTCTCATCATCTCCTCCCAACACAACACATACAAACCCAAAAACCTAAGCATCCCAGGTCACACCCTCCCCATCTCAGACAACCCAAAAATTCTCGGAGTAACAATCGACCTCACTCTAGAGAACCAAGCGAAATCTACCATAAAGAAAATGTTTCACTCAATGTGGAAACTCAAACGCATGAAACCATTTTTCCCAAGGGCTATATTTCGCAACCTGATATAATCAATGGTACTAAGCCACGCAGATTACTGCAATGGAATTTATGCGGGATGCAAAGAACAAATTATAAAGAAACTTCAGACCGCCCAGAACACAGCAGTCAGGTTTATATTTGGAAAAACATGTTATGATAACACCAAACCCCTCCGAGAAAAAACTGCACTGGCTCCCAATCAAAGAACGCATTGCTTTTAATCACCATGGTTCATAAAATTATATACGGCGAAGCCCCGGGATACATGACAGACCTCATAGACCTACCAACCAGAAACGCAACAAGATCAGCACAAGCTTAACTAAATCTCCACTACCCAAGTACTAAAGGATTCAAATACAAATCAACTTATGCATCCAGCTTTTCTTACTTAAGCGCACAACTATGGAACGCTCTGCCAAAGATAATAAAAACAACGAACGACCACCTAAGTTTCCGGACAGACCTAAAAACAAACCTGTTCAAAAAGGCATACCCCACCGACCCAACATAAAAACCTAAGTTCCTGCGACACTGCAAAACCAGTGGACATACCTTAACCCTCATCCCCCCCCCCCCTCCCTAACTTCCCCAATGTATCTACCAAACACGAACCTTCTTTTACCACAATAACACCTGTATTTGTTCATACCGCAACTGGTGAACACCGTTGCAGTACCATGGAAGCCCCATTGAGCCTACAAATAGGTGGGAAAATGTAGGATACAAATGAAACAAATAAATACACATGGGTGTAGCTCTCAAGATCTTCCAAGAGTGGGGCACCCCCTTGGTGGATCTTTTTGCCACTCATCTCAACAACAAAAATCCCCCAGTTTTGTTCCATGCTCAGGTTACACGGCAGACTAACATCAGATGCCATTCTCCTACATGAGGGAGAGGGACTTCTGTATCATCTCCTCCAGTACCTCTCATAGAGAATACTTTGCTGACACTGAAGCAAGACCATGGAACTATGATCCTAATTGCACCTTACTGGCTGAGGCAAATCTGGTCTCCTCCTTTTCTGGAGTTGTCTGCCAAAGATCTGTGGAGATTGGAATATTTTCCAAACCTCATGCAGAACGAGGGATCTCTTCTGCATCTGTCTCCAATTCCTGGACCTCATGACTTGGACATTGAGAGCAAAGAATTTGAATCCTTAGGTTTACTGGAGGGAGTCTCCCGCATATTGCTGGCTTCCATGAAAGACTCCACTAAGAGGTGTTACTCGTAAGTGTAGGATGTTTGCTATCTGATGTGAAGGCAAGGTCTTAGATCCCCTCACTTACCCTACACAGAAACTGCTTTGAATACCTTCTGCGTCTTTCTGAATCTGGTTTGAAAACCAACTCTGTAAGGGTTTGTCTAAGTGCAATTAGTGCTTATGTGGGAGGTAAGTCCATTTCTGTATAGTCTCTAGTTCATGCGAGGTTTGTTATAAACAAAGCTCCCTATCAAGCCTACAACAGGATTTCAGTGTTGGTCCTCGCCCAGCTGCTGAAAGGTCCTTTTGAGCTGCTTAATTTCTGTCATCTGAAGTACTTGACCTGAAAAGTTGTGTTTTTGGTGGCGGTCACTTCATCTCACAGTCAGCTTCAGGCCCTAGTAGCTGATCCACCTTAAACTAAGTTTCACCACAATAGAGTAGTTCTCATCACACATCCTATGTTCCTTCCTAAGATAGTGTCTGTGTTCCATCTTAATCAGTCAATCATCCTGTTTTTCCCCAAACCACATGCCCATCCTGGTGAGAACGTAGTGCATTCCTTGGATTGCAAGCGAGCCTTAACCTTAGCCTTCTATCTGGAGTGGTCTAAAGCCAATACAGTCCACCCAGCTTTTTGTTTCTTTTGCCCCAAATCAGATGGGGGTAGCCATTTGCAAACGCAGTTTCTAATTGGCTAGCTCCTTTGTTTATGCCCAGGATTGGGCTGACTCTGGAAGGTCATGTTAAGGCTCATAACATCAGAGCCATGGCTACATCAGTAGCCCACTTAAGGTCAGCCTCCATAGAGGAGATTTGCAAAGCTACAATGTCATCTGCCCACACATTCACATCCCACTACTGCCTTGAGCAGGATATTAGATGTGACAGCTGGTTTGGGCAGGCAGTCCTGAAGAATTTGTTTGGTGTCTAGAATCCAACTCAACCCCCCTAGGTCCAGTTTTCTTTTGTTCTAGGCTACACTTTTACAACTAGTATGTAATAGTTTCAGGTTAATTGACTTACAGGCTTCAGTGTTTCGAGTTCCTGTTATCCTAGTATTGTTGTTTTCAGTGAGCCTGGTAGCTAGGGATTTACAACAGCCTGCTTGTCCTTAGGGAAAGCAAAGTTACTCGCCTGTAGCAGGTGTTCTTCGAGGACAGCAGGCCAAGTATTCTCGTATACCCTCCCACCTCCCCTTGGAGTTGTGTTCTTTAGCTTTTTTTTTTCTTTTTTTTAAATGACTGAAGAATCGCACTCGCTTGTCGGGCGGGAAGGCACCAGCGCATGCATGGTTGGACGCTGCTAGAAAGTTCTAAGTTAAAATCGCTAGTCAGTGTTCGCACCGGGCTCCGTCGGATGTCATCACCCAACTGTGAGAATACTTGGCCTGCTGTCCTTGGAGAGCACCTGCTACAGGTGAGTAACTTTGCTATCTCTGCATTATTCACATTGTCATAGAATTGTGAACTTTACACACAACAATGAAAATATCTTTTACCCTGTTGTGTTACTGTGATGTTGCACAAACATTTTTATAATTTGAAAACTTTGTATTGCTTTATTATTCAAATTAATAGCCATGAAGCCACTCTTCTATTTCAGTAGTGACAAAGTAGCATGACAGAAATAAAATATGAATAACTTATCTGAACAATAGAATCTTCTCTTAATCTTCATGGTTAATATAGGCTGTCATCTTATGTCATTGAACACAGTAATTCTGAAGTATATAGAAGGTTTGTCAAATTGAGTCTTAAAGTTCTGAAATTAATACAGCCCTGATTGCAGAGTTTGAAGCTCAAAACATATCATCATGTTGGCTAATAATTACTAGATTCTGCTGCTCCAATAAGTTGTTTATATAACTCTTTTTGGAGTATGTATTTCACTAATATTTGCACACACACACACACACCCCCACATCTTTGTGTTTGAGTTTAATATTTTGCTTTAAATTGGACCAATGATTGTCTTTGGGACATATAATTAGAGAATAGTGATTTCTCCTCCATTGCTTGACGTCTTATTGTAGATACCTGAAGGAAAAGTCTATTGACCGTTGCTAAATTTTGGGTTTTTGCCAGGTTCTTGGGGCCTGGATTGGCTGCTGTCGGAGACAGAGTGCTGGGCTTGATGGACCTTGGGTCTTTTCCCAGTGTGGCGGTGCTTATGTGCTAATTTTTAAGCTCCTCTTTGTAATTGAGATGTTGCACAAGTTGTTTTTTTTTTTCTTCCCACCAATATGAAGCCTTATATAAAATAGCAAAGGATTCAACAGCCAGAGCGAATGAAGAGAAGGATGGGCACAACCTTTATGCACACTCCTGGCTGGCAAGAGTATGGATGATAATCACTCGTACAGACATATTAACAATTCTGAAACGGACAGAAATGATCATTTTAGCTACTGTAAATATAGAGCATTTTGCAGCTGACTTGGGGCAAAATGCTTTATTGGTGTTTTGGAATTTATCAGCTGCCTTTTACACTGTCAATCAGTTGCTTGTACAGCGTTTTACTCAAGTAGGAGTGGCAAGGGAGGCAGAGTGTGGATCTGTTGCTCTTTTTATTTTTTAAATTTTTTTTTTAGAGGAAGAAGGTAAATGTATGCTGGGAGAAAGGACACAAAATATGTGGAACTTCATTGTTGGGTCTCGTAGGGATACAGTCTTGTTTAATGTCTACTTGATTAGAATACTCTGGCATTAAGTGCTGTTGGTGCACAGATACACCAAAATTCTATAAATGAAGCTTAAAATTCCATGTGCGAATTTAGGCGCACACCCACTTTACATGTGGAATTTAATGAGACGATGCTGATAATTGGGTGCTAATAATCGGCACTAATTGACCTTAATTGAAATTTTACGCTTATGACTCTGAAAAGGGGTTGGGTCATGGGCGTTCCTAGAATTTATGCACGCTGTTATAGAATGAGGGGGATCCACGCCTAATTTAGACACACGGATTTACACTAGGGTTTACTTGGTGTAAATCCTCTCATCTAAAGTTAGGTACTAACCTCCACATTCTGTATAGCGCGACCAAAATTACGTGTGCAAATCTGGTTATATTCTGCATTTGCGCAAACAATTTAATTACTTAACAAGCCATTCAGCACTGTTAATTGCCACTTAATCAATTATTGATGCTAATTGGTACTAGAATTTACATGCACAATTTGCTAGTCGTATATCGTATAAATTCTAATGCATGCTGCCAAAAGGGGTGTGACCATGGGCATTCCAAAAATCTACGCGCATGGTTATAGAATACATCTGCTCTGCACCTAACTTAAGTGCTGGTATTTACACCAAAGTTTTACTTCGCGTAAATGGACATGCATAGAGTTAGTCACAGGCATGGCTGCAAGGTGTATTCTATAAACTGCACCTAAATCTAGGTGTAGTTTACAGAATTCGCTTAGGTGGAAATATTTTTGGTGCCAATTTTTCTGGCACCATATGTAGAAACTAGTCCTGAGCATATTCTATAAACAGTGCCTGTCAGCACCGTTTATTGAATAGAACTTAGCATGTTATTTTTTTCAGCTCTGATTTTCTGACACTATTTATAGAATTTGGTCCATTAATGTGCAGCTTTGTACAGATGAGACCACTATTGTAGTGGTACGTTAAGTTGATCTCTATCAGCATGGCAAAAGACAGACATTTAAAATTCAGTCCTTACTTGCACTTAAATCTGTCTGTGCATCTAGGCACATTGGCAGCAAGTGTTCTGCATATTCATCAGCAACAACAGTTTCCATCTCTTACCAGTTGGTACAAAGTACTGAAGATCATCTTGAATGTGCTATGCCAGGTGGTCTTTGGTTTCCCTCTCTTATTGGTGTCCATCACTTTGAGATTTTGAGATGTTGATTTTTGTGCTGCCTTAGAATATTCCTAGCCAGCAGAACCCTTCACCCAGCTGCAAATATATCGGAGCCTCCAGAAGTCATTTCTTCTTGGGATTTCCTTATTGGTAATGTGGCTGTGAAATACCAAGAATACTTTATTCATTAGGATTTATTTACTGCCTTTAGTAAGGCATTCACTCAAGATGATGTACAGCAAGAATAAGTCAAACGTTTGCAGGCATTGCTGATGGAATGCATTCAGTTTTGTGTTATATTTGTACTAATTTTTCACGTTTCACAGGTGTAGATTGCAGTTAGCAGGGCAATAGCTTTACAGAGCTCAGTTTTCATCGTAGTGTTGATTTGTTGTTGCCCATATTCGATGCGTCCACTAAAATACTGTTCCACTTGCCAAACCCATAATTGACAGCCCTCTCAAAATACCATCATTGGACATAATGCTTCCAAGATAGGTGTCATTGTCCATGCCTTTGACAGGTTGTTGATTAATGGTAATTTGTATACAGGCTTGATCACTAGCTTGCATGATTTTGGTCATTTCATTGTTAATTTAGTACAGTTTTCCCAGCAGACTTTTCCAAGCTGGAGGTCAGTTCCTGCAGGCACTCTTTTTGTTTCTTCAGGCAAAGTCCAAGTCCATGAGCTGGTTTTGATCATACCACTGGAATCTAATGGGTTACAAGATCTGAGGCGACATGATTCTCCCAAAGGTAAATTGTTCCAAATGAATCTGATTTCTTTGACTGTGTGACCAGAGAATTGGATCAAGGTTACCTGCTATATGTAGTCATCTTGGATTCCAGCAAAGCCTTTGACATGATTCTTCTTAGGAAGCTTATGAATAAATTCAGCGGGCAGATGTTAGGGACCCAAAGTGGTGAACTGGATTAGAAACTGTTTGACTGACATATGACATGTTTGTGGTAGGTGGAATTAACTCCAATTAAAGAAATGTGAATAGTGGAGCCCATCAAGGGTCAGTAATGAGGCTGACCCTTGGCAAAAGGTTAGAAGGAACAGTTTGCTATTTTTGCCTATGATACGAAGATTTTCAACAGAATGGACACCCCAGAGGGAGTTGACATTAAAAGTGATCTACAAAAATTAGAAGAATGGTCTGTTTGGCAGTTAAACTTTAAGGTGAAGAAGGTGCAGAGTGATGTACTTAAGGAGTAGAAATCCAAAAAATCTGTATGTGCTAGGAAGGCTGATACGCACAAACTGGGAAAGAGACCTTAGGTGATAGTGTCTGTAGCTCTTAAAGAGGAGAAACAATGTGACAGGGCAGTGGCTGTAGACAGAAGATGCTAGGCTGTAAAGAGAGGGATGTGGTGTGGTCTGGGTACCCAATATTGTGTATCCTCGGCTCTTGTGTCTTGGTCTGTATGAGCGGAAAGAATAAACCAGGCTCTATATTATTTATGAGTGGGGGAGTGGCCTAGTGGTTAGGGTGGTGGACTTTGGTCCTGCGGAACTGAGGAACTGAGTTTGATTCCCACTTCAGGCACAGGCAGCTCCTTGTGACTCTGGGCAAGTCACTTAACCCTCCATTGCCCCAGGTACAAATAAGTAGCTGTATACAATATGTAAGCCGCATTGAGCCTGCCATGAGTGGGAAAACGCGAGGTACAAATGTAACAAAAAATATATATATATTTCCATATCATCAAGCTGATCAATCCATAGACTGGTGGGTTGTGTCCATCTACCAGCAGGTGGAGATAGAGAGCAAACTTTTGCCTCCCTATATGTGGTCATGTGCTGCCGGAAACTCCTCAGTATGTTCTCTATCTCAGCAGGTGGTGCTCACACACAGCAGCAGCTCTGGCTAGGCCTCCAAGCCTAATCCTTAGGTTTTGTTGAGGCCTGGGGTTGAGGGCTCTTTTGAGCAAGTGCAAACCTGGTGGTGCCAGGTCCCTCCTTTTCTCCCCCCTCCCGCTGGCTCCGTTTAAAAAAAAAAAAAAAAATATTTTTAAACGTCTTTAAAGGCGTTTAATTCGACGTTTCTTTAAACGTTCATTGCAGCTACTCACTGGGACACCAGTTCGTTACAGCTCGGAGCGGCAAGCAGGTAATTTTACCTTTTTATAGTGGGCAGGGGGTTCCCCGATTCTTCTCCTCGTGGCAATGGCGTCGGAGGGCGAGGGCGCAAAGGGTCGCTCCCCGGATCGCTGGAGCGCTTCTAGAGGGGATGCGGGGGTTTTACAACCTGACTCGCCCTTGATGGGTGATAGTTTAGTGACCGATGAATGTCCCGGTCGTTCCTCCGGCGTGGCGGTTTTTTCCCGCCATAAACGCCCATCCCCCGCTCCTCGCCTCCGCCATCTTGGCCGGCCACGCGGCTCGGACGGCTTCTTCGGGGCCGCCCTTGAGGTTGGAGACATTAATGCCATGAACGCCCTTAATTTGGGCGACGGCACAAAGCGGCTAAAGTTAAGCGCCGTTCTTCCCGCGCGGCTCCTTCACGGAGTTTCGCGCCGGACGCCATTTTGGATGCGCAGCATGTCTCTCCCCCGCTATTGCGAGCGCCGGTTGAGAGTGCGTCTAGGGCTGTTGCCCAGGCTGCGGAAGTGCACAGTCTGGGGGGTTTCTCCCCCGAGTTTGTTTTGCTGCTGCATCAGGCTTTCCTCATGCAAAACGCTGCCCCTGCTCCCTCTTCTGATAAAGAGGTTGAGGTTCCCAGAGGTAAACGCCCTCGGGTTGATTTCCAGGCCTTGGAGGACTTTTGTCTCCTCCGATGTAGATGAGGGCAGCGTGTCTGAGGTCTCCCAACGATCCTTTGCGGATTCCTTGGAGGAGATAGATCCCCGCTCGGCTGGAGCGGATGACCCCTCTGCAGCGCGGCTTTTTAGCCCAGAGGATTTGCCCAACCTGTTGTTACAGGCCATGGACACTTTGAAGATTTCCTCTCCGGAGGACGTCTCTCCCTCAGCCCCTGTTGGCTCTGCCATTATGCTGGGGACGAAGCGCCCGCCTAGAACCTTCCACGTGCATGATGCCATGCACACCTTAATTGCGGCTCAATGGGATGTCCCGGAAACGAGCCTTAAAGTGGCTAGGGCTATGTCCCGCCTCTATCCTTTGGCTGTGAGTGAACGTGAGGCCTATCTGTGGCCTACCGTGGATTCTTTAATCACTGCGGTGACTAAGAAAACGGCGTTGCCGGTGGAAGGTGGCACGGCCCTAAAGGACGCCCAAGACAGAAGATTGGAGGCGGCCTTAAGGTCGTCCTTTGAGGCAGCTGCTTTAAGTTTGCAGGCCTCAGTTTGCGGCTCCTATGTGGCCAGGGCGTGCCGGACTATGGTGCAGCGGGCTTTCCCCTCGGATCATTCCTTGAGGGCTGATTGGCCGGCCCTGGAATCGGGCTTAGCCTATTTGGCAGACTTGCTGTATGATGTCTGGAGAGCCTCAGCTAAAGGCATGGCTCAGACAGTCTCTGCGCGGCGGTGGCTTTGGCTGAAACATTGGTCTGCTGACCACGCCTCTAAATCCCGCCTGGCTAGATTGCCTTTTAAAGGCAAGCTGCTCTTTGGGGTCGAGCTGGACAAAATCGTGACCGATCTCGGCACGTCTAAGGGCAAGAAATTACCAGAGGTCAGGGCTCGGGTTAGTACTCGTCCCGATACCTCCAGAGGACGGTTGCAGGAAGCCCATCGGTACCGCCCGGGCAAGTCGGGTTCCTCTGCCCCCTCTTCCTTCAAGAGGAATTTCTCCCCCAAGCAGCATTCCTTTCGCAGAGACCGCCGTCCCGGAGGTGCTCCCTCCGGTCCTCCCCCAGGGTCTCGTACCCAATGACGGGGCCTTGGTCCACGCCCCAGTGCAGATTGGAGGACGGCTGTCCTCGTTTCTGGGCGAGTGGACCACTATAACTTCAGACGCGTGGGTGCTGGAAGTCATCAGAGACGGCTACAAGCTAGAGTTCTGCCAACCCTTAAGAGACGGGTTTGTACTCTCTCCCTGCAAGTCTCCGGTCAAGCTGTGGTAGTGCAGCAGACCTTGGACAACCTGATCCGCCGGGGTGCGGTCGTTCCGGTGCCAAAAAAAATCAGATTGGCAAGGGACGTTACTCCATTTACTTTGTGGTTCCAAAGAAAGGAGGTTCTGTCCGGCCTATCCTCGACCTCAAAGGGGTCAATCGGGCCTGGAAAGTGAGGCACTTTCGCATGGAGACTCTCCGCTCTGTTATAGCGGCAGTGAAGGCAGGAGAGTTCTTGGCTTCCTTGGACATCAAGGAAGCGTACCTGCATATTCCCATCTGGCCTCCTCTCCAACGCTTTCTGCGTTTTACAGTCCTGAGACGACACTTCCAGTTCAGAGCCCTCCCTTTCGGGTTGGCTACTGCTCCGCGGACCTTTTCCAAAGTAATGGGGGTCATAGCGGCCTTCCTGCTAAAGGAAGGAGTACAAGTCCATCCTTATCTGGACGACTGGTTGATCCGAGCCCCCTCTTATGCAGAGTGCGGCAAAGCTATGGACCGGGTAATTGCTCTTTTGAGCTCCCTGGGATGGATCATCAACTGGAAGAAGAGCCAGCTGCGCCCGACTCAGTCCCTGGTGTATCTGGAAGTTCGATTCGACACCCAAGTGGGCAGAGTGTTCCTGCCAGACAATCGGATTGTCAAGCTTCAGGCTCAGGTGGACTAGTTCCTAGTAGCCTCTCCTATTCGGGCTTGGGACTACGTGCAGCTGTTGGGCTCTATGACGGCCACGATGGAAGTAGTGCCCTGGGCCAGGGCTCATATGAGACCACTACAGCTATCTCTGCTGCTGCGCTGGACTCCGATGTCGGAGGATTATGCTGTGCGCCTTCCCGTGGACCCAGCAGTGCGCAAGGCGCTGAGCTGGTGGACGCAGACAGACAAGTTGTCTGCAGGATTGCCTCTGGTGACCCCGGAGTGGATTGTCGTCACGACAGACGCCTCTTTGATGGGCTGGGGAGCCCACTGCTTGGGAAGGACAGCGCAGGGGCTCTAGTCTCCTGCAGAGGCAAGTGGTCTATCAACCTCCTGGAACTCAGAGCCATTCGGTTGGTGTTATTGGAGTTCATCCCGGTACTGGTGTTGAAGCCTGTATGGGTCCTGTCGGACAATGCCACGGCTGTGGCCTATATCAACCGCCAGGGAGGTACCAAGAGCGCCCCTCTAGCCAAGGAGGCTATGAGTCTTTGCCAGTGGGCGGAAGCGAACCTGGAGCAGCTTTCAGCGGCCCACATTGCCGGAGTCATGAATGTCAAGGCGGACTTTCTCAGTCGCCATACCTTGGAGCCCGGAGAGTGGCAACTATCTGCTCAGGCGTTCTTGGACATCACGAAGCGCTGGGGCCAGCCGAGCCTAGATCTGATGGCGTCATCGGCCAATGGCCAAGTGCCGCGCTTTTTCAGCAGAGGACGGGACCCTCGATCCCTGGGAGTAGATGCTCTTCTCCAACAGTGGCCGACACAAGAGCTCCTCTGTGTTCCCGCCCTGGCCCATGTTGGGCAGGATGCTAGACCGGGTGGCAAAGCATCCCGGCAGGGTAATCCTGGTGGGTCCGGATTGGCCCAGACGTCCCTGGTATGCGGACTTGTTCAGGCTCTCAGTCGACGATCCTCTGCGGCTGTCAGTGGAGCAGGGCCTGTTACATCAGGGTCCCGTGGTGATGGAGGATCCCTCTCCCTTTGGTCTTACGGCCTGGCTATTGAGCGGCAGCGTCTGAGGAAGAAGGGCTTCTCAGACAAGGTCATCGCCACTATGCTGAGAGCGAGGAAGCGCTCTACTTCTACTGCTTACGCCAGGGTTTGGCGTATCTTTGCAGCGTGGTGTGAAGCAGGCTCACTTTCTCCCTTCACTGCTCCAATTTCTTCAGTGTTGGCGTTCCTGCAAGAAGGTCTGGAGAAAGGCCTGTCGCTCAGTTCCCTTAAAGTCCAGGTAGCGGCTCTGGCTTGCTTCAGGGGCCACCTGAAGGGTGTTTCCCTGGCTTCGCAGCCAGATGTGGTGCGCTTTCTCAAGGGAGTTAATCACCTGCGCCCTCCTCTGCACTCAGTGGTGCCTGCGTGGAATCTCAACCTGGTGCTAAGAGCATTGCAGAAGCCGCCTTTGGAACCCTTGTCGAGGGCATCTCTGAAAGACCTGACGTTGAAAGCAGTCTTTTTGGTGGCTATCACTTCAGCCAGAAGAGTTTCCGAGCTCCAGGCGCTCTCATGTCGAGAGCCTTTTCTGCAGTTCACTGAGGCAGGAGTGACTATTCGCACAGTGCCTTCCTTCCTGCCCAAGATTGGTTCTCGCTTCCATGTGAATCAGCAGCTCTGTCTCCCTTCCTTTCGTAGGGAGGACTACCCAGAGGAGTACTCTGCTCTTAAATATCTGGATGTGAGACGAGTCATCATCAGATACTTGGAAGTGACCAATGATTTCCGGAAATCGGATCATCTGTTTGTCCTGTTTGCAGGTCCTCGTAAGGGTCTGCAGGCTGCTAAGCCTACAGTGACAAGATGGGTCAAGGAAGCCATTGCAGCGGCTTATGTGGCCGCGGGGAAGGTGCCGCCTATCCAGCTGAAGGCTCACTCCACGAGAGCTCAGGCGGCCTCGATGGCAGAGGCCGGATCCGTCTCCTTGGAAGAGATATGCAAGGCGGCAACTTGGGCTTCGGCTTATACATTCTCCAAGCATTACCGTTTGACTGTGGCTGCACGGGCGGAGGCCCGGTTTGGAGCTTCAGTGTTGAGGTCAGGGATTTCTATGTCCCGCCCTGGGTGAGTACTGCTTCGGTACATCCCACCAGTCTATGGATTGATCAGCTTGATGATATGGAAGGTAAAATTATGTATAATCATACCTGATAATTTTCTTTCCATTAATCATAGCTGATCAATCCATAGCCCCTCCCAGATATCTGTACTGTTGTTATTCTGGTTGCATTTCAGGTTCAAGTTTAGTCTTCAGTTACTTCAGAAAGACTTCGTGTTCAAGTTTTTTCACTTGGATTCTTCAAGAGTTAAGACGAGTTTGTGTTACAGTGAGCTGCTGCATTCCTCTCCCCTCCGTTATACGGGGCTGGATTGAGACTTAAAATTCTGCCGGCACTCCCTCCCGCTTCGTGCGGCTGTAGGGCAGTTTTGTACCCCTCCCGCTTCGGCGGTGTTAGGGTCAGTCAGCTCCTCCCGCGGTTGCGGTTGCAGGATAAGCCAGATCCCCCCGCATCGGCGGGTGTGGTGTCCCTCCCCCGCTCCGCGGGGATGAGCTGGACGGATTCCCCTCCCCCACTTGTGTGGGGATGAGCTGGGTTAATTCCCCTCCCCCGTTTCGGCGGTGGTGAGCTGGGCAGAGTGTCCCTTCGTGGGTGTAATTCTCTAAGTGCTGAGTCCTGCGGATGGAGCTTTGATATCGACATACTGAGGAGTTTCCGGCAGCACATGACCACATATAGGGAGGCAAAAGTTTGCTCTCTATCTCCACCTGCTGGTAGATGGACACAACCCACCAGTCTATGGATTGATCAGCTATGATTAATGGAAAGAAAATTATCAGGTATGATTATACATAATTTTACCATAAATAATATGGCTGAAGCTTTAGAAGAAGCAGTTGAACAGCTACAAAAGCCAGCATCCTTGCTCAACTGACTTCTGATTTCCCTTCTAAGTTCTGGCTTTTCATTAGCAATAATCAAGCATGACTGCACATTTCATACATGATTACACATTTGGTGAACGATATACTTCCCCTTTTCTCACACATTGCTTGCAACATTTACAACCCACCTTATCTTCTTTGGCTAGACTACACACATATTTCCTCCTTTATTCCTTGTTTCTCAGGGTCCTGTATAGTACATTCCTGTTCAGCAATTACAGATAATAGTCACAACTTGTTTCCTCCAAGGTTATAGTGCTCAACAAATGAATTTAATTCTTCATATAGCTGACACAAACTTTCCGTTTCTCCTTGGTCTCCTGCTAGACCCCACTGACACGCAAATTTGCCACTTTCCCTCTGTCCCCTACTAGACCTCTTCCACAATTCTCCCTTTGATTCTGTCCAGAATCACACATAGGAAGCCTGTTATTGTAAGAAAGAGGCCAGGCAATATTAGGCAGTCAGCTAGCAAATCAATCAGGTATTTGACCAAAAAAAAAACACTCTTCCTTGCTGTACAGTGCTGAATGTTAGAAGACAAATTTCTAAGCTCTTTAAGTTTCTGTTTGATAAGGATACTGTTATTAGTCCAAAGAAAACAACACGTTCTCTCAAATTCCTTGCACCTATGATTGTCCTTAAGGAGCAAATAATCAATGACCAGGCAGGTTTGGATAACCGTATTCCTCAGACTATAGGTTTCCAGGGTCAAAGCTGAAATGAGAGAGGTAGTAAGGTTAATAGTCTTAGTCTAGAAATGTAAGGAGGGGAGACAAAAACTTCTTCAGGTATATTAGTGAAAGGAGAAAGACTATAAAGGGAATTGTGAGACTAAAAGATACAACAAAACGCTATGTAGAAAATGATGAAGAAAAAGCCAATTTGCTAAATAGATACTTTTGTTCTGTTTTCACTGAAGAAAACCCTGGGGAAGGACCGAGAGGGACTAGCAAAAGTACACCTGAGAATGAGGTGGATAGAGCGCCGTTCACGGAAGAGAGTGTGTATCAACAACTTGGAAAGCTGAAGGTGGACAAAGCCATGGGGCCGGACGGGATCCACCCCAGAATACTGAGGGAGCTCAGAGAGGTTCTGGCAGGTCCTCTTAAAGACTTGTTTAATAAATCCTTGGAGACGGGAGAGGTTCCGAGGGATTGGAGAACGGCGGAGGTGGTCCCTCTTCACAAAAGTGGTGATAGGGAAGAAGCTGGAAACTACAGGCCAGTAAGCCTCACTTCGGTTATTGGAAAAGTAATGGAAGCCATGCTGAAGGAAAGGATAGTGAATTTCCTGGAAGCCAATAAGTTGCAAGATCCGAGACAACATGGTTTCACCAAAGGGAAATCGTGCCAAACGAATCTCATTGAATTCTTTGACTGGGTGACGGGAGAATTAAATCAAGGACGTGCTATGGACGTCATCTACTTAGATTTCAGCAAGGCTTTCGACACGGTTCCCCACAGGAGGCTCTTAAATAAACTAGATGGCCTGAAGATAGGACCCGAAGTGGTGAACTGGATTAGGAACTGGTTGACGGACAGGCGCCAGAGGGTGGTGGTGAATGGAGTTCGCTCAGAGGAGGGAAAGGTGAGTAATGGAGTGCCTCAGGGATCGGTGCTGGGGCCGATTCTGTTCAATATATTTGTGAGTGACATTGCCGAGGGGTTACAAGGTAAGGTTTGCCTTTTTGCGGATGACACCAAGATTTCCAACAGAGTGGACACCCCTGAGGGTGTGGAAAACATGAAAAAAGATCTGAAGAAGCTAGAAGAATGGTCTAACGTTTGGCAATTAAAATTCAATGCGAAGAAATGCAAAGTGATGCACTTGGGGAGTAGAAATCCAAGGGAGACATATGTGTTAGGCGGGGAGAGTCTGATAGGCACGGACGGGGAGAGGGATCTTGGGGTGATAGTATCTGAGGACCTGAAGGCGACGAAACAGTGCGACAAGGCGGTGGCAGTAGCTAGAAGATTGCTAGGCTGTATAGAGAGAGGAGTGACCAGCAGAAGAAAGGAGGTTTAATGCCCCTGTATAAGACGTTGGTGAGGCCCCACCTGGAGTATTGTGTTCAGTTTGGAGGCCGTATCTTGCGAAGGATGTTAAAAAAATGGAAGCGGTGCAAAGAAAAGCTACGAGGATGGTATGGGATTTACGTTCCAAGACGTATGAAGAGAGGCTTGCTGACCTGAAACATGTACACCCTGGAGGAAAGGAGGAACAGGGGTGATATGATACAGGACGTTCAAATATTTGAAAGGTATTAATCCGCAAACAAATCTTTTCCGGAGATGGGAAGGCGGTAGAACGAGAGGACATGAATGAGATTGAAGGGGGGCAGACTCAGGAAAGATGTCAGGAAGTATTTTTTCACGGAGAGGGTGGTGGACGCTTGGAATGCCCTCTCGCGGGAGGTGGTGGAGATGAAAACGGTAACGGAGTTCAAACATGCGTGGGATATGCATAGAGGAATCCTGTGCAGAAGGAATGGATCCTCAGAAGCTTAGCTGAATTTGGGTGGCGGAGCAGTTGGGGGGAAGAGGGGGGTTGTGGTTGGGAGGCGAGGATAGGGGAGGGCAGACATACGGTCTGTACCAGAGCCGGTGATGGGAGGCGGGACTGGTGGTTGGGAGGCGAGAAATACTGCTGGGCAGACTTATATGGTCTGTGCCCTGAAAAGGACAGGTACAAATTCAAGGTAAGGTATACACATATGAGTTTGTCATGGGCAGACTGGATGGACCATGCAGGTCTTTATCTGCCGTCATCTACTAAGTTACTATGTAGTTAAGGCACAAGCAAAATTGGTTAATTCTATATGTACATGAAGTGTTAACCCAGGCATACCGACCAAGGAGGTGGCCAAGGCAAGAGAAAACAAATGCACTTCAGAGTGACACAGGGGGAAATTGAGTGGTGAGCAATCTAGGGGGGTGGTTATAAGCGTGACCGGAAGAGGGCCACCTCAAAAAGACTCCATTGGTAAGCCTTCCAATGGTGCAAGGACTTCTTGAGACTAGTGGTAACACTAGTGAGAGATATGGAATGGCTGATCATTGATTAAAATGGAGGGTGTGTTAACAGTCCTTACATATTATAGAGTACTCTAGAGGATGTGAAATCCTCACAATTAGACAACCCATTAAGAGTGGTGATTTCTGAATAAGTCGAACCCATTGAGGGTGACAAATAATTGAACAGTAGACAATGTTCAATTTATTGTAGCTTTATTGTAACATCCAAAATTCGACACGAGTTGTGTTTCGGCCAAAAGTTTCCTTTACTCAGGAGTCTTCTATTGGATGTATGGAATTCCTAACTGGCTTATGTAAAATATATATGTTGTCTTATGCCTTGTTTCTCACACCTGTGCCCTGAAGAGCACAGGTACAAATCAAAATAGGGTGTACACAAAAAGTAGCACATATGAGTTATCTTGTTGGGCAGACTGGATGGACCGTGCAGGTCTTTTTCTGCCGTCATCTACTATGTTACTATGTAAACGCTGGAACTCTCCCATATTGGGACAGATCGAAGGTCCATCAAGCCCAGCATCCTGTTTCCAACAGTGGACAATGCAAGTTACAAATACCTGGCAAGATCCCAACACAGTAAAATAGATTTTATGCTGCTTATCCTAGACATAAGCAGTGGAGTTTCCCCAAGTCCATCTTAATAATGGCTTATGGACTTTTCTTTTAGGAAGTTATCCAAACCTTTTTTTAAACTCCTTTTTTTTTTATACATATATAAGCTAACTGCTTTTACCATATTCTCTAGCAACAAATTCCAGAGTTTAATTACACAGAGTGAAGAAATATTTTCTCTAATTTGTTTTACATTTACTACTTAATAATTTCATTCCATTTCAGATCAATCCATAGACTGCTGGGTTGTGTCCATCTACCAGCAGGTGGAGATAGAGCAATCTTTTGCCTTCTTATATGTGGTCATGTGCTGCCAGAAACTCCTCAGTATGTTCTCTATCTCAGCAGGTGTGTGGTCACAGAGCAGCAGCTCTGGCTAGGTCTCCAAGCCTAATTGTTTAGGTTTTGTTGAGTACCTGGGGTTGAGGGCTCTTCTTGTGCAAGTGAAACCTGGTGGTTCCAGGTCCCTCCTTTTCTCCCCCCGCCCGCTGGCTCCGTTTAAAAAAAAACAAAAAAAACAGAAAAATAGACGTCTTTGAGAGAAAAACGTCTTTGGTTGCAGCTGCTCACTGGGACTCTAAATCGTTGCAGCTCGGAGCAAGAAGCAGGTAATTTTACCTTTTACTAGCGGGCAGGGGGTTCCCTGAATGGTCTCCACGTGGCTATGGCGTCGGATGGCAAGGGCGTGAAAAGACGCTCCCCAGACCGCGTGCGCGTGTCTAGCGGGGGGTTCAAGGGCAGAGACGCCTTTTTTGGGCGCCTTTTCAGAGTCGGGAGTGTTTCCCGGGTTTTCCTCCGGTGCGGTGTTTTTTCCCGCCTTAGGCGCCTGCTGGCCGCCCTCCCGGTTTTGACTGGCCACGCTGCTCGGACGGCTTCTTCTTGGTGCCGCCCTTGAGGTTGGAGACGTTAATAGTATGGTCGCCCTTGACTCAGGCGACAGTAAAAATTCGGCGAAATTAAAGCGCCATTCTTCCCACATGGCTCCTTCGCGGAGTATCACGGAGGATGCCATTTTGGATGCGCAGCGCGCATCTCCCCTGCTCTTGGGAGCGCAGGTTGAGTGTGCCTCTAGGGCCGTGGCACAGGCTGCAGAAGTGCACAGACTGGGGGGTTTCTCCCCTGAGTTCATCTTGCTGCTGCATCAGGCTTTTCTTATGCAAAACGCTGCCCCTACTCCCTTGTCTGATAAGGGTAATGAGGCCTCAATGATCAAGCGCCCTCGGGTGGATCTCCAGGCCCTAGGGGACTCTGTCTCCTCTGATGTGGATGAGGGCAGCGTATCTGAGTTCTCCCAACGGTCCTTAGGGGATTCTTTGGAGGAGACTGGTCCTCGCTCGAATGGAGCGGATGATCCCTCTGCAGCGCGGCTTTTTCGCTCAGAGGATTTGCCCAACCTGTTAGTGCAGGCCATGAGCATTTTTAAAATTTCCTCTCCGGAGGAAGGCCCTCTCTCATCCTCGGCTGGCTCAGCTATTATGCTGGGAACTAAGCGGCCGCCTAGAACCTTCCACGTTCATGAAGCCATGCAGACTTTAATTTCGGCTCAATGGGATTCCCCTGAATCGAGCCTTAAAGTAGCCAGGGCTATGTCCCGTCTATATCCCCTGCCTGAGGGGGAACGGGAAGCTTTTCTCTGGTCTACAGTGGGATTCTTTAATCACTGTGGTAACTAAGAAAACGGCTCTGCTGGTGGAAGGTGGCACTGACCTGAAGGACGCTCAGGACAGGAGATTGGAGGCGGCCTTAAAGTCGGCCTTTGAGGCGGCCGCCCTGAGTTTGCAAGCCTCGGTTTGCGGCTCCTATGTGGCCAAGGCGTGCCTGACTGTTTTGCAGCGGGCTTCCCCTCGGAGTCTTCCTTGAGGGCGGACTGGCCAGCCCTGGAGTCGGGCTTGGCCTATTTGGCAAACTTGCTGTATGATATCTTGAGAGCCTCGGCTAAAGGTATGGCTCAGACAATCTCTGTCCGGCGGTGGCTCTGGCTTAAGCACTGGTCGGCTGGCCATGCCTCAAAATCTCGCCGTCAAGTTGCCTTTTAAAGGCAAGCTGCTCTTTGGAGACGAACTGGACAAGATTGTGACGGAGCTCGGCACATCTAAGGGCAAGAGGTTGCCGGAGGTCAGGGCATGGGCCGGCAGTGCTCGCCCTGGTTCCTCCAAGGGCCGATTTTCAGGAAGCCCCGTCGGTATCGCCCAGGAAAGTCGACCTCCTCTTCCTCCTCTTCCTTCAAGCAGAACTTCTCCCCCAAGCAGCATTCCTTTCGCAGGGACCGCCGTCCCGGAGGTTCGTCCTCCAGCCCTCCCCCAGGGTCTCATACCCAATGATGGGGCCCTGGTCCATGGCCCAGAGCAGATAGGAGGACGGCTATCCTCATTTCTGGGAGAGTGGACCAGGGTAACTTCAGACGCTTGGGTTCTGGAAGTCATCAGAGACGGCTACAAATTGGAGTTGAGCCGGCCCTTGAGAGACGGCTTTGTGAACTCTCCCTTCAAGTCTCCAGTCAAAGCAGCGGCAGTGCAGCAGACTTTGGACAACCTGATCCGCCTGGGCGCAGTGGTCCCAGTGCCAGTAGATCAACTTGGCAAGGGACGTTACTCCATTTACTTTGTGGTGCCAAAGAAGGGAGGTTCTGTTCGGCCTATTCTCGACCTCAAGGGAGTCAATCGGGCCTTGAAAATATGGCACTTCCAGATAGAGACTCTCAGCTCCGTAATAGCTGCAGTGAAAAAAGGAGAATTCCTGGCATCCTTGGATATCAAGGAAGCTTACTTACATATTCCCATCTGGCCACCTCATCAGCGCTTCCTGCGCTTTGCAGTCCTGGGCCGCCATTTCCAGTTTAGAGCCCCTCCTGTTCGGGTTGGCTACTGCTCCGCGGACCTTCTCCAAGGTAATGGTGGTCACTGCGGCTTACCTCCACAAGGAAGGAGTGCAGGTCCATCCTTATCTGGACGACTGGCTGATCCGAGCCCCCTCTTATGCAGAGTGTGGGAGAGCTATGGACAGGGTTATTGCTCTTCTGAGCTCCCTGGGATGGATCGTCAACTGGGAGAAAAGTCAGCTGTGCCCAACTCAGTCCCTGGAGTATCTGGGAGTTCGATTTGACACCCAAGTGGGCAGAGTGTTCCTGCCAGACAACCGGAGCGTCAAGCCTCGGACCCAGGTGGACCAGTTCCTAGCATCCTCTACACTTCGGGCTTGGGACTATGTGCAGCTGTTGGGCTCCATGACGGCCACGATGGAGGTAGTGCCCTGGGCCAGGGCCCATATGAGACCACTACAGCACTCTCTTCTGCGGCGGTGGACTCCAGTTTCGGAGGATTACACTGTACGCCTTCCCTTGGACTCAGCGGTGCGCAAGGCGCTGAGTTGGTGGCTGAGGCCAGACAAGCTGTCCGCAGGAACGCCTCTCACAACCCCGGAGTGGGTTGTCGTCACGACAGACGCCTGTTTGACGGGCTGGGGAGCCCACTGCCTGGGAAGGACTGCGCATGGGCTCTGGTCTCCGGCAGAGGCGAAGTGGTCTATCAACCTCCTGGAACTCCGAGCCATTCGGTTGGCGCGCCTAGAGTTTCTCCCGGTCCTGGTGCTGATGCCAGTATGGGTCCTGTCGGACAGTGCCACGGCTGTGGCCTATGTCAATCGCCAGGGAGGTACCAGGAGCGTCCCTCTAGCAAAGGAGGCCATGAAGCTATGCCTGTGGGCGGAAGTGAATCTGAAACAGCTGTCGGCGGCCCACATTGCGGGAGTCCTGAATGTGAAGGCGGACTTTCTCAGTCGCCATACTTTGGATCCCGGAGAGTGGCAGCTGTCGGCTCGGGCGTTCTTAGACATCACGAAGCGCTGGGGCCAGCCGAGCCTGGATCTGATGGCGTCCTCAGCCAATTGCCAAGTGCCGCAGTTCTTCAACAGAGGACGGGACCCTCGATCTCTGGGGGTCAATGCTCTTCTCCAGCAGTGGCCGGCACAGGAGCTCCTCTACGTGTTCCCACCCTGGCCCATGATGGGCAGAGTGCTAGGCCGGGTGGCAAAGCATCCGGGCCGGGTGATCCTGGTGGGTCTGGATTGGCCCAGACGCCCCTGGTATGCAGACTTAATCAGGCTCTCAGTGGACGGCCCTCTGAGGCTGCCAGCGGAGCGGGGCCTTTTGCATCAGGGTCCCGTGGTGATGGAGGATCCCTCCCCCTTTGGTCTTACGGCCTGGCTCTTGAGTGGAAGCGGCTGAGGAAGAAGGGCTTCTCAGACAAGGTCATCGCCACTATGCTGAGAGCAAGGAAGCGCTCTACTTCTACTACTTACTCCAGGGTTTGGCGTACCTTTACATCGTGGTGCGAGGCAGGTTCTCTATCGCCCTTCACCGCTCCAATATCTTCAGTGTTGGCGTTCCTGCAAGAGGATCTGGAGAAAGGCCTGTCGTTCAGTTCACTGAAAGTCCAGGTAGCTGCTTTAGCTTGCTTCAGGAGCCATTCGAAGGGTGCTTCCCTGGCTTTGCAGCCAGATGTGGTGCGCTTCCTCAAAGGAGTTAATCACCTGCGCCCTCCTCTGCACTCGATAGTGCTTACATGGAATCTCAATCTGGTGCTATGGGCCTTGCAGAAGCCGCCCTTTGAGCCCTTGTCAAGGGCATCGCTGAAGGACCTGACGTTGAAAGCGGTCTTTTTGGTGTCTTATCACTTCAGCCAGAAGAGTTTCCGAGCTCCAGGCACTCTCGTGTCGAGAGCCGTTCCTGCGGTTCACTGAGGCAGGAGTGTCGATTCGCCCAGTGCCTTCCTTTCTGCCCAAGATTGTTTCTCGCTTCCATGTCAATCAGCAGCTTTTTCTTCCCTCCTTTCATAGGGAGGATTACCCAGAGGAGTACCCTGCTCTCAAATGTCTGGGATGTCAGACGAGTCATCATCAGATACTTGGAAGTGACCAATGACTTCCGGGAGTCGGATCACCTGTTTGTGCTGTTCGCAGGCCCTCGTAAGGGTCTGCAGGCATCTAAGCCTACTGTGGCACGTTGGGTCAAGGAGACGATTGCGGCAGCTTATGTGGCTGCAGGGAAGCTTCCGCCTATTCAGCTGAAGGCACACTCTACTAGAGCACAGGCGGCCTCGATGGCAGAGTCCAGATCCGTCTCCTTGGAAGAGATTTGTAGAGCGGCAACTTGGGCGTCGGCTCATACCTTCTCATGACATTACCGCTTGGATGTGGCTGCTCGGGCCGAGGACCAGTTTGGCGCTTCAGTGTTGCGTTCAGGGATTTCCATGTCCCGCCCTGGGTGAGTACTGCTTTGGTACATCCCACCAGTCTATGGATTGATCTGCTTGATGAAATGGAAGGTAAAATTATGTATCGTACCTGATAATTTTCTTTCCATTAATCATAGCAGATCAATCCATAGCCCTGCCCAGACATCTGTATTGTTTTTTGTTCTGGTTATATTTCAGGTTCAAGTTTAATCTTCAGTTCCTGTTCAAGAGGACTTCGTGTTCAAGTTCTTCCAATTGGATTTTTCTTGAGTTGAAACGATTTTGAGTTACAGTGAGCTGCTGCTTCCTCTCCCCCTGTTTCGGCGGTGGCATAAATTATGCCGGCGCTCTTTCCCGCTTCGTGCGGCAGTAGGGTAGCTTTGTATCCCTCCCGCTTCGGCGGTGTTTGAGTAAGTCAGCTCCTCCTGCGGTTGCGGTAGCAGGATAAGCCAGATCCCCCCGCATCGGCGGGTGTGGTGTCCCTCCCCTGCTTCGCGGGGATGAGCTGGACGGATTCCCCTCCCCCGCTTCGGTGGTGGTGAGCTGGGCAGAGTGTCCCTTTGTGGGTGTAATTCTCTAAGTGCTGAGTCCTGCGGATGGAGCTTTGATATCGACATACTGAGGAGTTTCCGGCAGTACATGACCACATATAGGGAGGCAAAAGATTGCTCTCTATCTCCACCTGCTGGTAGATGGACACAACCCACCAGTCTATGGATTGATCTGCTATGATTAATGGAAAGAAAATTATCAGGTATGATACATAATTTTACCTTGTGTGCCCCCTAGTCCTAGTATTTTTGGAAAGCGTAAACAAGCAATTCATGTCCACCCATTCCATTCCACTCATTATTTTATAGACCTCTGTCATGTCTCCCCTCAGCCATCTCTTCTCCAAACTGAGTCATTCCTCATAAGAAAGTTGTCCCATCCCCTTTACCATTTTTGTCATGCTTCTCTGTACCTTTTCTAATTCTGCTATATCTTGAGATGCAGTGACCAGAATTACCCACAGTATTCGAGGTGCGGTTGCACCATGGAACAATACAAAGGCATTATAACATACTCAGTTTTGCTTTCCATTCCTTTCCTAACAATACTTAACATTCTATATGCTTTCTTAGCCACCGCTGCACGCTGAGCAGAGGGTTTCAAAGTATCATCACTTGGATTCCAGGGCTCTGTCCTTTCCTGATTCTCTTCCTACCTCTCCCTCCACACCTTTAGTGTTCACTCTGGTGGATCCTCTTCTGCTTCTATTCCTCTGCCTGTCTGCGTACCTCAGGGTTCTGTTCTTGGTCCCCTCCTCTTTTCTATCTACACTTCTTCCCTTGTTTCATTAATCTCATCCCATGGCTTTTCCTACCATATCTATGCTGATGACTCCCAAATCTACCTTTCTACCCCTGATATCTCACCTTGAATCCAAACCAAAGTTTCAGCGTGTTTGTCTGACATTGCTGTCTGGATGTCTCAACACCACCTGAAATTAAACATGACCAAAACCGAGCTTCTCATTTTTCCCCCCCAAACCCACCTCCCCACTCCCCCCGTTTTCTATTTCTGTTGATGGCTCTCTCATTCTCCCTGTCTCCTCAGCTCGAAACCTTGGGGTCATCTTTGACTCTTCTCTCTCCTTCTCTGCTCATATCCAGCAGATCGCCAAGACCTGTCGTTTCTTTCTTTACAACATCCGTAAAATCCGCCCCTTTCTTTCCGAGCACTCTACCAAAACCTTCATCCACACCCTTGTCACCTCTCGTTTAGATTACTGCAATCTGCTTCTTGCTGGCCTCCCACTTAGTCACCTCTCCAGTCGATTCAAAACTCTGCTGCCCATCTCATCTTCCGCCAGGGTCGCTTTACTCATACTACCCCTCTCCTCAAGTCGCTTCACTGGCTCCCTATCCGTTTTCGCATCTTGTTCAAACTTCTTCTGCTAACCTATAAATGTACTCACTCTGCTGCTCCCTAGTATCTCTCCACACTCGTCCTTCCCTACACCCCTTCCCGTGCACTCCGCTCCATGGATAGATCCTTCTTAACTGTTCCCTTCTCCACTACTGCCAACTCCAGACTTCGCGCCTTCTGTCTCGCTGCACCCTACGCCTGGAATAAACTTCCTGAGCCCCTATGTCTTGCCCCATCTTTGGCCACCTTTACATCTAGACTGAAAGCCCACCTCTTTAACATTGCTTTTGACTCGTAACCACTCTCCTACACCTATCCTCCTCTCCTCCTTCCTGTACACATTAATTGATTTGATTTGCTTACTTTATTTTTTGTCTATTAGATTGTAAGCTCTTTGAGCAGGGACTGTCTTTCTTCTATGTTTGTGCAGCGCTGCGTATGCCTTGTAGTGCTATAGAAATGCTAAATAGTAGTAGTAGTAGTAGTAGTAGTAGTAATGATGACACCTAGATCCTTTTCCTGATTGGTGACTCCTAATGTGGAATCTTGCATTATGTAGCTATAGTTTGGCTTCCTCTTTCCCACATGCATCACTTTGCGCTTGCTTACATTAAATTTCATCTGCTATTTGGATGCCCAGTAAGGTCCTCCTGTTTTTTAACAAATTTGAATAACACTGTGTCTTCAGCAAATTCTATTACCTCTATAGTTTTTCCCATCAGTAGATCATTTATAAATGTTAAAAAGCAGTGGCCCCATTACAAACCTCTGCGGAACCCCACTATCTATCCTCCATTGAGAATACTGACCATTTAACCTTACTCTGTCTTCTATCCTTTAACCAGTTTTTAATCCACAATAAGACACTACTCCATCAGTCTTATTTGTTGAAACAGGCCCAGGTTCTGCTTCCTTTATTCGGCCTCCAGAGAATTTAGCTATTAAAAAGAGGATACTGTTTCTCCCCCTGACTGGGATACAGCGTCATTAGTTTCTGAAACCCATTCTCTTGTCTCATTCTCTGCCTTCGGGTTCCTCTGGTGATAAGGATGGCTTGGAGTGGGGTGAGCGTCCTAATGAGGAGGAAGATGGTACTTCTGTGGCTAGGATCCATTCCTTCTGAACAGGATTCCTTTATGTTTATCCCACGCATGTTTGATAAACATGGTGGAATCCTGTTCAGAAGGAATGGATCCTAAGGAGCTTAGCCGAGATTGGGTGGCAGAACCGGTGGCGGGAGGTGAAGATGGTGCTGGGCAGACTTATACGGTCTGTGCTGGGACTGGTGGTTGGGAGGCGGGGATGGTGCTGGGCAGACTTACACGGTCTGTGCCAGAACCGGTGGTGGGAGGCGGGGCTGGTGGTTGGGAGGCGGGGATAGTGCTGGGCAGACTTATACGGTCTGTGCCCTGAAAAGGACAGGTACAAATCAAGGTAAGGTATACACAAAAAATGGCACATGTGAGTTTATCTTGTTGGGCAGACTGGATGGACTGTGCAGGTCTTTTTCTGCCGTCATCTACTATGTATGTTACTCCTATCCCATGACTCTCCAATTTCTTCTGGAGTCTTTCATGAGGTAACATAGTAACATAGTAGATGACGGCAGAAAAAGACCTGCATGGTCCATCCAGTCTGCCCAAGACAAACTCATATGTGTATACCTTACCTTGAATTGAATTTGTACCTGTCCTTTTCAGGGCACAGACCATATAAGTCTGCCCAGCAGTATTTCCCGCCTCCCAACCACCAGTCCCGCCTCCCAGCACCGGCTCTGGTACAGACCGTATAAGTCTGCCCTCCCCTATCCTCGCTTCCCAACCACCACCCCCTCTTTCCCCCACCTGCTCCGCCACCCAATTTCAGCTAAGCTTCTGAGGATCCATTCCTTCTGCACAGGATTCCTCTATGCATATCCCACACATGTTTGAACTCCGTTACTGTTTTCATCTCCACCACCTCCCGCGGGAGGGCATTCCAAGCGTTCACCACCCTCTCTGTGAAAAAATACTTCCTGACATCTTTCCTGAGTCTGCCCCCCTTCAATCTCCTTTCATGTCCTCTCGTTCTACCGCCTTCCCATCTCCGGAAAAGATTCGTTTGCGGATTAATACCATTCAAATATTTGAACGTCTGTATCATATCACCCCTGTTCCTCCTTTCCTCCAGGGTGTACATGTTCAGGTCAGCAAGCCTCTCTTCATACGTCTTGGAACGTAAATCCCATACCATCCTCGTAGCTTTTCTTTGCACCGCTTCCATTTTTTTAACATCCTTCGCAAGATACGGCCTCCAAAACTGAACACAATACTCCAGGTGGGGCCTCACCAACGTCTTATACAGGGGCATTAAAACCTCCTTTCTTCTGCTGGTCACTTCTCTCTCTATACAGCCTAGCAACCTTCTAGCTACGGCCACCGCCTTGTCGCACTGTTTCGTCGCCTTCAGGTCCTCAGATACTATCACCCCAAGATCCCTCTCCCCGTCCGTGCCTATCAGACTCTCCCCACCTAACACATACGTCTCCCTTGGATTTCTACTCCCTAAGTGCATCACTTTGCATTTCTTCGCATTGAATTTTAATTGCCAAACGTTAGACCATTCTTCTAGCTTCTTCAGATCTTTTTTCATGTTTTCCACTCCCTCTGGGGTGTCCACTCTGTTGGAAATCTTGGTGTCATCCGCAAAAAGGCAAACTTTACCTTGTAACCCTTCGGCTATGTCACTCACAAATATATTGAACAGAACCGGCCCCAGCACCGATCCCTGAGGCACTCCACTACTCACCTATCCTTCCTCCGAGCGAACTCCATTCACCACCACCCTCTGGCGTCTGTCCGTCAACCAGTTCCTAATCCAGTTCACCACTTCGGGTCCTATCTTCAGGCCGTCTAGTTTATTTAAGAGCCTCCTGTGGGGAACCGTGTCAAAAGCCTTGCTGAAATCTAAGTAGATGACGTCCATAGCACGTCCTTGATTTAATTCTCCCGTCACCCAGTCAAAGAATTCAATGAGATTCGTTTGGCACGATTTCCCTTTGGTGAAACCATGTTGTCTCGGATCTTGCAACTTATTGGTACTTTGTCAAACGCCTTTTGAAAATCCAGATATGCAATATCAACCGGCGCCTTTATCCACAAGTTTGTTCACCCCTTCAAAGAAATGTAATAGATTGGTGAGGCACGATTTCCCTTCACTAAATCAATATTGGCTTTGTCTCATTAATCCATGCTTTTCAATGTGCTCTGTAATTTTGTTCTTTTTATTAGTCTCTCTCATTTTGCCCGACACCAGTATCAGGTTTACCGGTCTATAATTTCCCGGATCACCTCTGGAACCCTTTTAAAGAATCGTCGTTACATTGGGCACCCTCCAGTCTTCCGGTACCATGGTTCATTTTAAAAATAAATTACATGTTACTAACATTAGTTCTGCAAGTTCATTTTTCAATAGTATTAGTATTCTGAGGTATATACCATCCAGTCCAAGTGATTTGCTACTCTTCAATTTATCAAGTTGCCCCATTACATCTTCCAGATTTGCAGAGATTTGATAAAGTTCCTCTCACTCGTCAGCATTGAATACCATTTCTGGCATTGGTATTTCTCCCACATCTTCTTCAGTGAAGATCGAAGCAAAGAATTCATTTAATCTCTTCACTATGGCCATGTCTTCCCTGAGTGTCCCTTTTACCCTTCTGTCATCTTGCAGTACAGCTGATTCTTTTTCCAGCTTCTTGCTTGTAGTATACCTAAAAAAAAGTTTTTACTATGTGTTTTTGCCTCCAACGCAGTCTTCTTTTCAAAGACTCTTTGCCTTCCTTATCAGCTCTTTGCATTTGTGTTTCCATTCCTTATGCTGTTTCCTTTATTTTCAGTCGGATCCTTCTTCCATTTTCTGAAGGATTTTGTTTTAGCTCTAATAGCTTACTTCACCTCAGTTTTTAAATCATGATGGCTGTCATTCGGTCTTCCTTCCTCCTTTTTTAGTACATAGAATAGATCTAGCCTGGTCTTCTAGGATGGTATTTTTGAACAGCATCTGCGCCAGATGTAAATTTTTGACATTACAGCGGCTCCTAATCTTGGTGAACCTGGAAGATGTACTGCGCGAAATTGCCAAGTTAGTGATAAATCACCCAGACCGGATAGTATACACCCCAGGGTATTGAAAGAACTCCAACATGAAATTGCTGATCTGCTGCTAGTGACCTGTAATTAAAGGCTCTGTAGTACCTGAGGACATGAAGGTGGCCAGTGTGATGCTGATTTTTGAAAAGGTTTCCAGGGGTGATCTGAGTAATTACAGACCACTAAGCCTGACTTTAGTGCTGGGCAAAATAGTGGAAACTATTATCCTATATAATAAAACCCACCTCCAACGTTCTGAAGCTGGCAGCGTGGACAAAAACCTTGAAGCATTCGTGCTCCATGTATCCATCTGCTGACATGATGACATCTCAAACGACTGTGCCCAATCACAGCACAGCAGCGCGAGTCAACATCACCAAAAAAGTATTAAAAAAAAAAATGCCAAGGGCGCCAAAGGAGAAGAGCAGTGCCGGTAATAAAGTATCAGCACTTTCTCCGAGACAACAGGTTAATCCCCCCCCCCCCCCCCCCCCCCCCACACCACTTCCCCGCAACCATGAAAGAAAATTCATTGACCGGCTCCACCTCTTAAGGCACTGCTCCGGACTGCAAAGACTGGGACAAATGGAAGATTCAGTCTTTCCTGCTCCTATCTGAAGGGGGACATGTGCTGGCTGTTAAAAAGAGTGAAGGGGAGCAGGGACGGAGGACCACGCAGCTTCAGGCTGCCTTAATCATTGCTTTGGCCCGATATGTAGCGTGCCCCTCCCCACCCCTGACTGGCCCCGCCGCTCCCCCTCTGTGAGCAACAGATTAAAATAGAAGCTAGGAAAGAAGCTGCTCTGAAGGAAAGAAGTGCAATAGCTAGAATTCAAAGCCGCCTTTCAGACAGCTAATCTTTTACTATCCAGTTTCAAGTGTCAGTCAAAAACGTGGAGATGAGTTCAAAACAAAAAGGCACAATTTATACATTGAGGACTCAGGATGATGACGAAGAAAACAACACTTGCAACGGAAACTCTACTCAGCAAATGTAGTTTCTTCAAAGTAATTGATATGCAATAACTTTTTTTCTTCTATGATTTCATTCAACAAAATATCTGCAGGATGGGGTATGGGGAGAAAGTTTGGCATTTTGTGCCCTGATCAGTGTAATTTAATTCTGTTGTGGTATGAAATTACAGCCCAAAGAAGGTCAAAAAATCTGTTGTATCTAATTATTATGGCATGATATGGTACCAGGGCTTAGGATTATAGAGCACTTTCACCTCCAGAAAAACAAAAAATAATAATAATTGTTTTTAAACTGCTGCAGACCAGATACAGGATGCTTGGAAATGTATTTGGCTGAACATTGTGTATAGTTTTTATTTGCAAACTAAGGCATATTTTTAATCAAACAAATACACTCAACAGGGAGACAGAAAAAGAATAGGACATTATATGTTTAATATTTCCATATGAAGGTAAAGAATTCAGAACACACACACACACTCTCTGTATATATCACAAACACACTCTATATATAACACACACACATTGCTACGGTGTTAAACACACACACTCCATCTCTCACACTCCCCCCTCCAAGTCTGGCCCCTCAGATCCCCCTCCGTGCATGTTGACCCACCCCCCTCCCAAATTGCCAAGCCCGTGCCTACCCCTCTGTTGCACACACACACAATGTCTGTCACATACGCACACAAACTTCCTTGAAATGCCTACACCCATGCTGCTACCCTCACCACCCGACTGGCCCCGCTGATCCCCCTCTGTGCACGTCGCCCCCCCCCCCCCCTTAAAAACTGCCTACCCCGCAACCCTACCTCTCTCTGTCTCACAGACACATTCTCTGACACACACACACTGTCGGTATCTCACACACACAGCAAAACTCTCTCTCACACAGCCACGCTGTGTGTCTCTGACTGTGACACACACAATCGACATTCTGTCTTTCTGTCTCCCACACACACACACTGTCAGTCTGTCTCTCTCTAACTCACACACACACACAGTCTCACACACACATACACTCTCACATTCACTCTCTCACACACAGTCGCTGTCAAACACACTCTTGTCAAACATACACACTCAAAGGAAACCTTGCTAGCGCCTGTTTCATTTCTCACCGAAACGCGCCTTTTTTACTAGTAGAGAATAAAATTACAGAACACATAGACAAACATGGTTTAATGGGACAGAGTCAGCATGGATTCAGCCATGGGTGGTCTTGCCTCACCAATTTGCTTCATTTCTTTGAAGGCGTGAATAAACATGTGGATAAAGGTCAGCCGGTTGATGTAGTGCATCTAGATTTTAAGAAAACTTTTGACAAAGGTCCTCATGAGAGAGACTCCTGAGAAAATTAAAGTCATGGGATAGGAAGCAGTGTTCTGTTGTGGATTAGGAACTGGTTATTGGACAGAAAACAGAGGGTAGAGTTAAATAGCCGTTTTTCTCAATGGAGGAGGGTGAATAGTGGAGTGCCACGGGGATCTGTATTGGGACCGGTGTTATTTAACATATCCTATATAATAATTCTCACCATCAACGTTCTAAAGTAGCTGCCTGTGTCCGTGGCTCCTGAGTTAGGCTCCGTAGCCAACCCCCCCCCCCCCCCCCGGTGCATCAACCCTCCCCCACCACCGTCGTGTACCTGTGCTGGTGGGGGACCCCAATCCCAGCCAGCCAAAGTCCTCTTCTTGGCTGCGCGGCGTGGACGAATGACGTGATCAAGTTGGAATCTGCGTGCGTCTGACCTCAGACGCACAAACACAAACTGATTGAAACTTAATCACATCATTAGTCCACGCCGCACGAGGCCAAGAAGAGGGACTTCGGCTGGCGGGGGTTGGGGTCCCCCGCCAGCACAGGTACGCGGTGGGGGAGGGTTGGCGGCGGGAAGGGGGGCTCGAGAGGGTCGCGGCAGGGGGGTCCAGGGTCAGGAACTCTGAGGGGGTCTGCAAATTGGAAGGAAGGCAGGGAGGTGGGGTCTGGAACTCAGAGAGCGGGAGGGAGGGGTCTGGAACTCGGAGGGGGTTCTGGAACTGGGGGGGGAGGGGTCTGGAACAGGGGGGAACGGGGGTCTGGAATTCGGAGAAGGGGACGAGGGGAGGAATGCACCATCTGTACAAAAACTAAAAAAAACGGGGGGACGACCCTGGAACACGGAGGAGGGGGGGACACTGGAACTGGGTGGGAGGGAGGGGCCCCAGGCACACACTTTCTCTCACAGACACACACTCGCACCCAGTCTCACTCACTCTGTCATGCACACACACTCGTAAATTCACTCTCTCTCACACAGTCACTCTCAAACATACACACTCCAAGGAAAACCTTGCTAGCGCCCCTTTTATTTGTGTCTGAAACAGGCCTTTTCTACTAGTTTATAAATAATATGGAAATCGGAACGAGTGAGGTGATTAAATTTGCGGATAACACAAAACTATTCAAAGTTGTCAAAACGCATGCAGATTGTAAAGAACTGCAGGAAGACCTTAGGAAACTGGAAGACTGGGCATCCAAATGGCAGATGAAATTTAATGTAGACAAATGGAAAGTGATGCACATGAGAAGAATAATCTGAATCATAGTTATCTAATGCTAGGGTCCAATTTAGGAGTCAACACTCAAGAAAAAGACTTAAGTATCATTGTAGACAATACGCTGAAATCTTCTGCCCAGTGTATCGCAGTGGCCAAAAAAGCAAATAGGATACTAAGAATTGTTAGGAGAGGGAATCAAAATAAGACCAAAAATATTATATTGCCTTTGTATCGCGCCATGGTGCGACCTCACCTTGAGCATTGTGTACATTTCTGGTGACGTTATCTCAAAACAATTATAGCGAAATTAGAAAAGGTTCAAATAAGAGTAATCAAAATGATAGAGAGGATGGACTTATTCCTATATGAGAAAAGGCTAAAGAGGTTAGGGCTCTTCAGCTTGGAAAAGACAGCTGACGGGGGATATGATTGAGGTCTACAAAATCCTACATAAGTACATAAGTAGTGCCATACTGGGAAAGACCAAAGGTCCATCTAGCCCAGCATCCTGTCACCGACAGTGGCCAATCCAGGTCAAGGGCACCTGGCACGCTCCCCAAACGTAAAAACATTCCAGACAAGTTATACCTAAAAATGTGGAATTTTTCCAAGTCCATTTAATAGCGGTCTATGGACTTGTCCTTTAGGAATCTATCTAACCCCTTTTTAAACTCCGTCAAGCTAACCGCCCGTACCACGTTCTCCGGCAACGAATTCCAGAGTCTAATTACACGTTGGGTGAAGAAAAATTTTCTCCGATTCGTTTTAAATTTACCACACTGTAGCTTCAACTCATGCCCTCTAGTCCTAGTATTTTTGGATAGCGTGAACAGTCGCTTCACATCCACCCGATCCATTCCACTCATTATTTTATACACTTCTATCATATCTCCCCTCAGCCGTCTCTTCTCCAAGCTGAAAAGCCCTAGCCTTCTCAGCCTCTCTTCATAGGAAAGTCGTCCCATCCCCACTATCATTTTCGTCGCCCTTCGCTGTACCTTTTCCAATTCTACTATATCTTTTTTGAGATACGGAGACCAGTACTGAACACAATACTCCAGGTGCGGTCGCACCATGGAGCGATACAACGGCATTATAACATCCGCACACCTGGACTCCATACCCTTCCTAATAACACCCAACATTCTATTCGCTTTCCTAGCCGCAGCAGCACACTGAGCAGAAGGTTTCAGCGTATCATCGACGACGACACCCAGATCCCTTTCTTGATCCGTAACTCCTAACGCGGAACCTTGCAAGACGTAGCTATAATTCGGGTTCCTCTTACCCACATGCATCACTTTGCACTTGTCAACATTGAACTTCATCTGCCTGAGTAGAGTGGAACGGGTGAAGGCTTTTTTTCTCATTCAAAAAGTGCAAAGACCAGGAGACACTCAATGAAATTGCATGGGAGTATTTTTAAAACAAATATGAGGAAATATTTTTTCTCTCAAAGAATAATTAAGCTCTGGAACTCGTTGCCGAAGGATATGGTAACGGCATTTAGTCTATCTGGGTTTAAAAAAAGGTTTGGACAGGTTCCTGGAGGAAAAGTCCATAGCCTGTTATGGTGGTGGACATTGGGTAAGCAACTGCCTGACCTGGGATTGGTTGCGTGGAATGGTGATACTAATTGTGTTTCTGCCAGGCACCTGTGACCTGGATTGGACACTGCTGGGAGCAGGATACAGGGCTGGATGGACCATTGGTCTGACCCAGTATGGCTGTTATGTTTTCTTTTTTGTGTTTTGTTTTGTTTTACATTTCTCATTTTATCATAGTCTCCTTTTTGAAAGTTAAATGCTAACATATTGGATTTCTTGTGTGTGTTTACTCCAGAGCTTATATCAAATCTGATTAAATGGGCAGTATTCACAATGGAGAAGGTAGTTAGTGGGGTTCCTCAGGGGTCTGTGCTAGGACCGCTGCTTTTTAATATATTTATAAATGATTTAGAGATGGGAGTAACTAGCGAGGTAATTAAATTTGCTGATGACACAAAGTTATTCAAAGTCGTTAACTCGGGACAGGATTGTGAAAAATTACAGAAGGACCTTACGAGAATGGGAGACTGGGTGGCTAGATGGCAGATGATGTTTAATGTGAGCGAGTGCAGGGTGATGCATGTGGGGAAAAAGTACCCGAATTATAGCTACGTCATGGAAGGTTCCACGTTAGGAGTTATGGACCAAGAAAGGGATCTGGGTGTCGTCGTCAATAATACACTGAAACCTTCTGCTCAGTGTGCTGCTGCAACTCGGAAAGCGAATATAAAGGTATGGAAAACAGGTGTGAGGATGTTATAATGCCGTTATATCGCTCCTTGAGTATTGTGTTCAATTCTGTTTGCCGCATCTCAAGAAAGATATAGTGGAATTGGAAAAGGTGCAGCGAAGGGCGACTAAAATGATAGCGGGGATGGGATGACTTCCCTATGAAGAAATACTAAGGAGGCTAGGGCTTTTCAGCTTGGAGAAGACACGGCTGAGGGGAGACATGATAGAGGTATATAAAATAATGAGTGGAGTGGAACAGGTGGATGTGAAGCGTCTGTTCACGCTTTCCAAAAATACTAGGACTAGGGGGCATGCGATGAAACTACAGTGTAGTAAATTTAAAACAAATCGGAGAAAATATTTCTTCACCCAATGCGTAATTAAACTGTGGAATTTGTTGCCGGAGAACGTGGTGAAGGCAGTTAGCTTGGCAGAGTTTTAAATAGGGGTTAGACGGTTTTCTAAAGGACAAGTCCATATACCGCTACTAAATGGACTTAGGGAAAAATCCACAATTCCGGGAATAACATGTATAGAATGTTTGTACGTTGGTAAGCTTGCCAGGTGCCCTTGGCCTGGATTGGCCGCTGTTGTGGACAGGATGCTGGCCTCGATGGACCCTTGGTATTTTCCCAGTGTGGCATTACTTATGTACTTATATGTACGATCACTGTTGTCAGGCTGCCCCAGCACCTTTACCTCCTGCACCAGATCATGAGCTCCACTAAGGACTAGGTCTAGAATGGTTCCCCCTTTTTTTTGGTTCTTGAACCATTCAAACACGCGTGGGATAAACATAAAGGAATCCTGTTCAGAAGGAATGGATCCTAAGGAGCTTAGCCGAGATTGGGTGGCAGAGCCAGCCGGTGGCGGGAGGCGAGGATAGTGCTGGGCAGACTTATACGGTCTGTGCCAGAGCCAGTGGTGGGAGGTGGGGCTGGTGGTTGGGAGGCGGGGATAGTGCTGGGCAGACTTATACGGTCTGTGCCCTGAAGAGGACAGGTACAAATCAAAGTAGGGTATACACAAAAAGTAGCACATATGAGTTTGTCTTGTTGGGCAGACTGGAAGGACCATGCAGGTCTTTTTCTGCCGTCATTTACTATGTTACTATCTGCTCCATAAAGCAGCCCTTGATTTCTCGAAGGAATTTTACCTCACCGGCATGCCCTGATGCTAAATTTACCCAGTCAATATTTGGGGTAATTGAAATCAGCCATTATTATTTTGTTCCCCAGTTTGTTAGCCTCAGTGGTGATCCTTGGTCGGCTGCCACCCGGGATGGATCTCCGCTGTGCACCACCACCACCTCCTCCGGGTGCAGCACGACACCTCCCCCCCCCCCCCCCCCCCCCCCCCCCCCCCCCCCCCCCCCCAGGTGCATTCTTACCTGCTGGGAGCAGCTGCGTGACTTCTTTCTGCGCTCCTCCAGCAGCGTGCACCCAGGACAGACCGCCCTGCCCTCTGTACGCCACTGGTTAGCTTCCCTAATTTCTGATAACATTTCTGCATCTGTCTGTTCATCCTGGCCCAGGTAGATGGTAGTACACTCCTATCTTTATCCTTTTCCCCTTTACACATGGAATTTCTATCCATAAGGGTTCTAAGATGTGCTTTGTGTCCTGCAGAACTTTGTCTATTCGATTCATGACCCACCTTAACATATTTTGCTACCCTTCCACCAATTCGATCCACTCTATCACTGATATAATTTCTACCCTGGTATTACATTTGATATCTCAGTTTGCAATTCAGTAGTTCTAGTTGTAGGATACAACTAGAAAACCCAGTTAAGCAATCTGTAATACTCAGATGAGCATTTATATATATATTTTTTTGTTAACCTTTTATATTTATGCTGGACCTCCAGTGCCAGGTTTTCATATAGTCTTTTTCCATCAGTTCCCTGCTTTATCAGATCTCCCCTTTGTCCCCAGGAGGGATCACAAATTTGTCCCGTATATTTATTTATTTATTTATTTATTTATTACATTTGTGCCCCGCGCTTTCCCGCTCATCGCAGGCTCAATGCTGCTTACATAGTAACAAGAGACTACAATCAATAGTAGCAGAATCAACAAAGTGGTATATGATAGGACAAATGAACAAATGAGTAAATGGGAGAGAAGAGGTATGAGAAAAAGGATAAGGATAGGTAAGGCGGTGGAGCGATTAAGGAGAAGATGGGAAGAGCATGGAGGGTAAGAAGGTTGGTAGAAGATGTTTCTGAGTCATTGTAGATAGTGGCTATTTGAACTGGTAGATAGATAATTTGCTTATGTTTGTTTATGATAGGTCAAGTCACTTGGGTAAACCTGTTTGAATAGATGAGTTTTCAATTGTTTCCTAAAGGGAAGATATTCATTAATTGACCGAATGTATCTAGGTAGAGCGTTTCAGAGTTGGGATCCCAGGAAGGAGAAGTTAGATGCATGGTAGGTTTTGTACTTTAGTCTTTTGCAGTTGGGATGGTGAAGGTTAAGGTATGATCGTGAAGATGTTGGCATGTTTCTGTATGGAAGGTTTATTACATAGTAACATAGTAGATGACGGCAGAAAAAGACCTGCACGGTCCATCCAGTCTGCCCAACAAGATAAACTCATATGTGCTACTTTTTGTGTATACCTTACCTTGATTTGTATCTGTCATTTTCAGGGCACAGACCATATAAGTCTGCCCAGCACTATCCCTGCCTCCCAACCACTGGCTCTGGCACAGACCGTATAAGTCTGCCCAGCACAATCCCCGCCTCCCAACCAGCCCCCCTCCCACCACCGGCTCTGCCACCCATTCTCAGCTATGCTTCTGAGGATCCATTCCCTCGGAACAGGATTCCTTTATGTTTATACCACGCATGTTTGAATTCCGTTACCGTTTTCCTCTCCACCACCTCCCGTGAGAGAGCATTCCAAGCATCCACCACTCCGTGAAAAAATACTTCCTGACATTTTTCTTGAGTCTGCCCCCCTTCAATCTCATATCATGCCCTCTAGTTCTACCGCCTTCCCATCTCCGGAAAAGGTTCGTTTGCGGATTCATACCTTTCAGATATTTGAACGTCTGTATCATATCACCCCTGTTTCTCCTTTCCTCCAGGGTATACATGTTCAGGTCCACAAGTCTCTCCTCATACATCTTGTAACGCAAATCCCATACCATTCTCGTAGCTTTTCTTTGCACCGCTTCAATTCTTTTTACATCCTTAGCAAGATACGGCCTTCAAAACTGAACACAATACTCTAGGTGGGGCCTCACCAACGACTTATACAGGGGCATTAAAACCTCTTTCTTCTGCTGGTCACTCCCCTCTCTATACAGCCTAGCAACCTTCTACTTACGGCCACCACCTTGTCACACTGTTTCGTCGCCTTCAGATCCTCAGATACTATCACCCCAAGATCCCTCTCCCCGTCGATACCTATCAGACTCTCACCGCCTAACACATATGTCTCCCGTGGATTTCTATTCCTTAAGTGCATCACTTTGCATTTCTTCACATTGAATTTTAATTGCCAAACCTTAGACCATTCTTCTAGCTTCCTCAGATCCTTTCATGTTTTCCACTCCCTCCCGGGTGTCCACTCTGTTACAAATCTTAGTATCATCCGCAAAAAGGCAAACTTTACCTTCTAACCCTTCTGCAATGTCACTCACAAATATATTGAACAGAATCGGTCCCAGCACCGATCCCTGAGGCGCTCCACTACTCACCTTTCCCTCCGAGCGAATTCCTTTTACCACCACCCTCTGGCGTCTGTCCGTCAGCCAGTTCCTAATCCAGTTCACCACTTCGGGTCCTATCTTCAGCCCGTCCAGGTTGTTCAAGAGCCTCCTGTGGGGAACCGTGTCAAAAGCTTTGCTGAAATCTAGGTAGATTACGTCTATAGCATATTCCTGATTTAATTCTCCAGTCACCCAGTCAGAGAATTCAATGAGATTCGTTTGGCACGATTTCCCTTTGGTAAAACCATGTTGTCTCGGATCTTGCAACTTATTGGCTTCCAGGAAATTCACTATCCTTTCCTTCAGCATGGCTTCCATTACTTTTCCAATAATTGACGTGAGGCTTACCGGCCTGTAGTTTCCAGCTTCTTCCCTATCACCACTTTTGTGAAGAGGGACCACATCCGCTGTTCTCCAATCCCACGGAACCTCTCCCATGGCCTATTGGTTAGGGTGGTGGACTTTGGTACTGAGGAACTGAGTTCGATTTCCACTTCAGGCACAGGCAGCTCCTTGTGACTCTGGGCAAGTCACTTAACCCTCCATTGCCCCATGTAAGCCTGCCATGAGTGGGAAAGCGCGGGGTACAAATGTAATAAAATAAATAATTTATTAAACAAATCTTTAAGAGGACCCGCCAGAACCTCTCTGAGCTCCTTTAATATGTTGGGATGGATCCCGTCCGGTCCCACGGCTTTGTCCACCTTTAGCTTTTCAAGTTGTTTATATACGCTCTCTTCCGTGAACGGTGCTATATCTACTCCATTTTCATTTGTACTTTTGCCAGTCCATCGCGGTCCTTCTCCAGGATTTTCTTCTGTGAAAACAGAACAAAAGTATCTATTTAGCAAATTTGCGTTTTCTTCATCTTTATCTACATAGCGGTTCGCAGCGTCTTTCAGTCTCAAAATTCCCTTATTTGTCTTCCTCCTTTCACTAATATACCTGAAGAAATTTTTGTCACCCCTCCTTACATTTCTAGCCATTTTTTCTTCCGCTTGCGCTTTCACCAGACGTATCTCTCTCTTGGCTTCTTTCAGTTTCCTCCGGTATTCCTCTCCGTGTTCGGCTTCTTGAGTTTTTGTGTATTTCAGGAACGCCAACTCTTCAGCCTTTATTAGATTGACCATGTAACTTGGTGACACTCCATGGATTGTCTTGTGGATTAGTGTGATGGCCTTAAAGTTGCCAGTTATGCCAGTTTCACCTGAGAGGAAGTGAAGAAAACTCTTTGATGGACTACGTTAACAAAGCTGAAACAATTTATTATTCAGTCCTCTTATCCTCATAAAATACTGCTCTTTCCAAAGTGTACACATCCAGTTATACATAAGGTTTCATCCTGTCAAGAGCTTATCACACCTAAGGGAACAAGTCAAATTTCACTTGCAAGAAAAATTTGCTGTCCGTATGTTGTGCTTAAGACCTTGACTAGTGCAGACTAGGTTACTCTGGACATCTTCAGGCTGTGTCCACAAGTAGCCATAGTCCCTATCTCTTAAAAGCAGATGGTATCTTCTCTTTCTTCACTGTTCTCATGCTAGGTCTCACTTCAGCTGGGAAGCAAGGTGAACAGGAAGAGAGTCTCTTGAAGTGAGTGAAAATAAAGAACAGACATAAGATTCATGACAGGATGAATGTATTGTAAGCCACATTGAGCCTGCAAAGAGGTGGCAAAATGTGGGATACAAATGCAATAAATAAAATAATATATAAATTTATCACTTTTTTCCCCCACAAACTTAGTAATCCCAATAATACACACGGGACAATACTTAATAGGTGCCAAAGGAAAATAATAAACTCCTAAAACATAATGAAATTAAGTCCTTAGTTGCAAGAAAAACAAAAACGAGTTATGAAGCTGTACTCTTCAATCTCAGAGACATTTTTTACAATTGTAGACGGTAAGCCTAGTGGCAGATGAGTCCACAGCAGTTCCCTGTGGTAGCTGTTGAGAGAGAGATCCTGATGCTGCAAATTATGTGGATCCATGTTGGGACGATATTTAGCCATGGGCCTTTTTTCGAGGTTTCAGTGTAAACTTGCGCAGAGGCACTTTTCACACAGCCTGGTCTTTCGGGAGCAATTTCTCTATGACAAGATTGAACCTCATGCCTTGGTCTTTGGGGTGGGGGGAAGTCATACTTTCTCTGGAAAGACTCTGAATGGAAGGCTTTAACAAATGTTAAATGAGGTTTGAGCAAAAGTGCAAAAATAGTTAAAATTGGATGGGGTCAAAAGAGCAAAATTATTTAATCCACATCAACCATCTTCATTATTATTTGCAGTGTGGTTGATCTGAGAAATTAGAGACTGGTCAGCCTGATGCCGGTACCAGGCAAAATAGTGAAAACTTTTATAAAGAATAAAATTACAGAACACATAGACAAAAATTGGTTTAATGGGACAGAGTCAGCATGGGTTCAGCCAAGAGAAGTCCTGCCTCACCAATTTGCTTCATTTCTTTGAAAGCGTGAATAGACCTGTGGATAAAGGTGAGCCGGTTGATGTATTGCATCTAGATTTTCAGAAAGCTTTTGATAGTTCCTCTTGAGAGACTCCTGAGAAAATTGTCATGGGATAGCAGACAAGGTTCTGGTGTGGATTAGGAATCGGTTATTGGACAGAAAACAGAGGGTGGGGTTAAATGGTTATTTCTCTCAATGGAGGAGGGTGAACAGTGGAGTGCTGCAGGGTTCTGTGCTGGAACCGGTGCTATTTATAAATGATATGGAAATTGGAACGGCAAGTGAGGTGATCAAATGTTTTGTATCATCAGCAGATGATACAAAACTATTCATGGTTGTTAAAACGTGTGGATTGTGAAATATTGCAGGAAGACCTTAGGAAATTGAAAGACTGGGTATCCTGCTACTACTACTATTTAGCATTTCTATAGCGCTACAAGGCGTACGCAGCGCTGCACAAACATAGAAGAAAGACAGTCCCTGCTCAAAGAGCTTACAATCTAATAGACAAAAGATAAAGTAATCAAATCAATTAATGTGTACAGGAAGGAGGAGAGGAGGGTAGGTGGAGGCGAGTGGTTACAAGTGGTTACGAGTCAAAAGCAATGTTAAAGAGGTGGGCTTTCAGTCTAGATTTAAAGGTGGCCAAGGATGGGGCAAGACGTAGGGGCTCAGGAAGTTTATTCCAGGCATAGGGTGCAGCGAGACAGAAGGTGATGCACGTTGGAATGAATAATCCAAATCATAGTTACCTGATGCTAGTGTCCACCTTGGGGTCAGCACTCAAGAAAATTATCTAGGTGTCGTCGTAGGTAATATGCTGAAATCTTTTGCTCAGTGTGTGGCAGCGGATGCTAGGAATTATTAGGAAAGGGATGATGAATAAGACCGAAATGCCTTTGAATTGCTCCATGGTGCATTTAGTGAGTATTGCGTTCAATTCTGGTCACCATATCTCAAGAAAGATATAGTGGAATTAGGAAAGGTTCAAGGGACTAAAATAATAAAGGGAATGGAACTCCTCTCGTATGAGGAAAGGCTAAAAAGGTTAGAACTCTTAAGCTTGGAAAAGAGACGGATGAGGGAAGATATGATTAAGGCCTACAAAATCCTGAATGGTGTAGAACGAGTAGAAGTAAATCGATTTTTTTTCTTGTTCCAAAAGTACAAAGACTAGGGGACACTCAAGGAAGTTACATGGAAATACTTTTAAAACAAATAAGAGGAAATATTTTTCCCTCATGAATAGAAGTTCTGGAACTCTTTGCCGGAGGATGTGATAACAGCAGTTAGTGTATCTGGGTTTAAAAAAAGGTTTGGACAAATTCCTGGAGGAAATTCCATAATCTGCTATTGAGACAGACATGAGAAGCAACTGCTTGCCCCGGTGGTAGCACGGAATTTTGCTGCTAATTGGGTTTCTGCCAGGTACTTGTGACGTGGCTTGGCCACTGTTTGGAAAACAGGATGCTATTGGTCTGACCATTGCTCTGACACAGTATTGCTACTCGTGTATTCTTATGCTTGTTCATTGCACAGTTCAGTCAGCCTCTGCCTCTTCTAGCAAGCTTTCTTGGCGAAATACTTCAACGAGAAAATAATAAAACTACGACTCAAAATACCAGCCAGCACAATCGAATATACTACACTTCTAGAATGCCTAGACCCAGAACCTGGAATCCACCCAACAGACAGGATCTGGACTGAATTCACAATAATACCAGAAGATCTTATTTCACAGACACTCAAAAGATTCGCCAAATCCCGATGTAAATTAGACATATGCCCAAACAACCTCATGAAGTCGGCCCCCCAACACTTTATAACGAACCTAACTAACCATGTGAATTTCATGCTACAAAATGGACTCTTCCCAAAGGAGAAAGGTAATATTCTACTAACCCCCATACCTAAGGATGCAAAGAAAAATACTAATGAAATAACGAACTACAGACCAGTAGCATCCATTCCCCTATTCACCAAAATAACAGAAGGCATGGTGACCAAACAAATCACAGATTATCTAAACAAATTTTCGGTACTGCACGATTCCCAGTCAGGATTTCGCTCCAATCACAGCACGGAAACCGTACTAGTCATGCTTATGACCAAACTCAAGCAATTGATAGCAAACGGCAACATCATACTACTACTACAGTTTGACATGTCAAGCGCTTTCGACATGGTCGACCATGGAATTTTACTACACATCCTCGAATACTTCGGAATCGGAGGTAACGTTCTCAGATGGTTCAAGGGCTTCCTAACCACCTGCTCATATCAAGTGACATCAAACTCGACGACGACAGCCACATGGACACCTGAATGTGGAGTTCCGCAGGGATCCCCCCTCTCACCGACCATATTCAACCCAATGATGACACCCTTGGCTAAGCTATTATCGAATCAGAATCTAAATCCATACATATATGCTGATGATGTAACAATCTTTAACCCATTCAAACATGATCTAAGAGAAATCTCCGACGAAATCAACCAAAACCTACACATTATGAACTCCTGGGCGGATGCATTTCGACTGAAACTAAATGCTGATAAAACCCAATGCCTAGTACTCACCTCGCAATACAACAAGAAGGAATTTACCACCATCAACACACCCAATCTAAGTTTACCAGTCTCAGACACCCTAAAAATCCTAGGAGTCACCATTGACCGACACCTGACACTTGAGGACCATGCAAAAAATATAACTAAAAAGATGTTCCATTCCATGTGGAAACTAAAACGAGTCAGACCATTTTTCCCAAGGAGTGTCTTTCGATACCTGGTACAATCACTGGTACTTAGTCACCTGGACTATTGTAACTCAATCTACGCCGGCTGCAAAAAGCAAATACTCAAAAAAAAACTCCAAACAGCCCAGACCACGGCAGCCAGACTTATATTCGGCAAACCAAAATACGAAAGCGCTACACCCCTCCGCGAAAAACTACACTGGCTCCCACTCAAAGAGCGCATCACGTTCAAACTCTGCACCTTGGTTCATAAAATCATCTATGGAGATGCCCCAGCCTACATGTTGGACCTAATAGAACTTCCACCCAGAAATGCAAAAAAAGTCCTCCCGCACATTCCTCAACCTTCATCCTCCCAAATGTAAAGGCTTGAAATACAAATCAATGCATGCATCAACCTTTTCCTATACAAGCACACAACTCTGGAACACACTACCACGTAACCTGAAATCGGTCTATGAAATGACCAAATTCCGCAAACTCCTGAAAACTTCTCTTCGACAAAATATATCATAAGGAACAACACGTGTAACTCCACTTTCTTTAAGATATCTAAGAATGTTCCTTATATCTTTTGCTTCTATACTATCATGTACCTATATCTATGGCTTTAATACCATCATGTATTCCACCTACATGTTACCAAAACTTCCGCAAATCAAATGCATAATCTTTTCTATTTCCATTTATATGTATTTCACCATCATATATCCAAATCTTGCTGTAAAACCAAATGTATATTCTTTTCTATTTCCAGTATCCATGATGAATTGTAAGCCACATTGAGCCTGCAAAGAGATGGGATAATGTGGGATACAAATGTAATAATAATAGTAGTAATAGTTCCCTTGCATTTTTCCCCAGTGTGTTTAGTGTCCATCCTGGCCTTGTACATATGATAATAGGTTCAGTCCCATTTCAAAGCTGCAGTACCTGTTCAATGTCTGGTGGATAGCTGAAGCCCCACCAGCCAGCATCAGCGTCTGGAGGCACCCTGCTGAGTGACCAGCAAAGGTATGATATCTAATGTGGGGGGTGGGGAGGAAGAAGAAATGCTCCCCCCCCCCCCCCCCCCCCCGAATGGACAGCTGGCTACGTCCTGCCTAATCACACGATTAAAATTGTAATTGAGGTGCAGCCCCATTGATAATAAATGTGAATATTTTGCAGCCGCAACAAGCCTTGCTGGGCAGGCTGAATGGGACTGTGCAGGTATTTGCCGTTCTCCGAGGACAAACAAGCCTATTACTCTCAACTATGGGGTATACGTGAGCTGTGTTGCCCAGTCTGAAACTTCTAATCAGCTTGTAAGAGCTTTTTGGAGCATATGTCAAGCTCTACTGCATGAGTGCATTCCCGCACGCTGCAAGAGCACGATACTTACTACTACTACTTAACATTTCTAAAGTGCTACTAGGGTTACGCAGCACTGTACAAGGAGCTTACAATCTAAAGGACAAATGTACAGACAATCAAATAGGGGCAGTCAAATTGGGGCAGTCTAGATTTCCTGAATAGGTATAAAGGTTAGGTGCCGAAAGCAACATTGAAGAGGTGGGCTTTGAGCAAAGATTTGAAGATGGGTAGGGAGGGGGCTTAGCGTAAGGGCTCAGGAAGTTTATTCCAAGCATAGGGTGAGGCGAGGCAGAAAGGGCAGAGCCTGGAGTTGGCGATGGTGGAGAAGGGTACTGGGAGGAGAGATTTGTCCTGTGAGCGGAGGTTTCGGGTGGGAACGTAAGGGGAGATGAGGGTAGTGAGGTAATGAGGGGCTGCAGACTGAATGCATTTGTAGGTAAGAAGGAGAAGCTTGAACTGTGTGCGGTATCTGATCGGAAGCCAGTGAAGTGAGCTGGTAATGAGGGGCTGCAGACTGAGTGCATTTGGAGATAAGAAGGAGAAGCTTGAACTCTATGCGGTATCTGATCGGAAGCCAGTGAAGTGACCTTAGGAGAGGGGTGATATGAGTATATCGGTTCAGGCGGAATATAAGACGTGCAGCAGAGTTCTGAACGGATTGAAGGGGGGATAGATGGTTAAGTGGGAGGCCAGTGAGGAGTAGGTTGCAGTAGTCAAGGTGAGAGGTAATGAGAGAGTGGATGAGAGTTCGGGTGGTGTGCTCAGAGAGGAAAGGGCGAATTTTGCTGATGTTAAAGAGAAAGAAGCAACAGGTCTTGGCTATCTGCTGGATATGTACAGAGAAGGAGAGGGAGGAGTCGAAGATGACTCCAAGGTTGCGGGCAGATGAGACGGGGAGGATGAGGCTGTTGTCGACTGAAATAGAGAGTGGAGGAAGAGGAGAAGTGGATTTAGGTGGAAAGACGATAAGCCATGTTCAGTTTCAGGTGACGGTTGGACATCCATGCAGCAATGTCGGATAAGCAGGCTGATATTTTGGCCTGGGTCTCAGCAGTGATGTCTGGTGTGGAGATATACAGCTGGGTGTCATCAGCATAAAGATGATACTGGAAACCATGAGATGAGATCAGTGAGCCCAGGGAGGAGGTGTAGATTAAAAAAAGAAGGGGATTCCTGGGAACTCCAACAGAGAGCGGGATGGGGGTGGAGGAAGATCCCTGAGAGTGTACTCTGAAGGTATGGTGAGAGAGATAGGAGGAGAACCAGGAGAGGATAGAGCCCTGGAATCCAAATGAGGACAGTGTGGCAAGAAGTAAATCATGATTGACAGTGTCAAAAGCGGCGGATAGATCGAGGAGGATGAGAATGGAGTAGTGGCCTCTGAATTTGGCAAGGAACAGGTCATTACAGACTTTAGAGAGTGCTGTTTCTGTCGAGTGTAGAGGGCGAAAACCGGATTGAAGCGGATCGAGGATGGCATGAGAGGAGAGAAAATCAAGGCAGCGACTGTGAACGGCGCGCTTAAGTAACATAGTAGATGATGGCAGAAAAAGACCTGCACGGTCCATCCAGTCTGCCCAACAAGACAACTCATATGTGCTACTTTTTGTGTATACCCTACTTTGATTTGTACCTGTGCTCTTCAGGGCACAGACCGTATAAGTCTGCCCAGCACTATCCCCGCCTCCCACCACCGGCTCTGGCACAGACCGTATAAGTCTGCCCAGCACTATCCCTGCCTCCCGATCTCGACTAAGCTCCTGAGGATCCATTCCTTCTGCACAGGATTCCTTTATGCTTATCCCACGCATGTTTGAATTCTGTTACCATTTTCATTTCCACTACCTCCTTGCTGACCTGAACGTGTATACACTGGAGGAAAGGAGAAATAGGGGTGATATGATACAGACGTTCAAATATTTGAAAGGTAGTAATCTGCAAACAAATCTTTTCCGTAGATGGGAAGGCGGTAGAACTAGAGGACATGAAATGAGAGTGAAGGAGAACAGACTCAGGAAAAATAGATCCAGTCTCTCCCAATCCTATTTAAATTTACACTACCCAGATTGTAGTGGCCTTAAGTACAAATCTACCTATGCCTCCAACTTCTCCTTGATAGGCACACAACTGTGGAATGCTCTACCCAAATCAGTAAAATCTCAAAACTACCTATATTTTAGAAAATTATTGAAGTCCGTCCTGTTCAAGAAGGCTTATTCTCCATGTTCAACATAATTTGATTAACTCCTGGTTTCAACAAGATTCATGGACACTAATTATCTTATATTATCTTTTACTTATTGTTGTTTAAATGATGCCTACTATCTTACTTTTACACTGTTTAACTGGTCTTTTTTGTACTGTAGCCTTCCCTACAGTTTTGTGTAAGCCACATTGAGCCTGCAACTAGCGGGAAAACGTGGGGTATAAATGTATTAAATAAAAATGTCAGGAACCATTTTTTCACGGAGAGAGTGGTGGATACTTGGAATGCCCTCCCGCGGGAGGTGGTGGAGATGAAAAACAGTAACGGAATTCAAAAATGCGTGGGGTAAACATAAAGGAATCCTGTTCAGAAGGAATGGATGCTCAGATGCTTAGCAGAGATTGGGTGGCAGAGCTGGTGGGGGGGGGAGGCAGGGCTGGTGGTTGGGAGGCGGGGCTACTGCTGGGCAGACTTCTACGGTCTGTGCCCTGAAAAAGGTCCGATACAAATCTAGGTCAGGTAACACAAAAAAGTAACATATGAGTTTATCTTGTTGGGCAGACTGGATGGACCGTGCAGGTCTTTCTCTGATGTCATCTACTATGTATGTTATGTTATCTGGATGGTTGACTGATCTTCAGTCCAAATGTTCGCATCTCACTGCTGCCTTGAGCAGGATACCCGGTGCAACAGTCTATTTGGACAGACAGTACTGCCAAATTTGTTTGGGGTCTAGAATCCAACTCTACCCTCCTAGGTCTGTTTTGTTCTGTTCCAGGCTGCACTATCATTCAGTTTGTATATACTTTCAGGTTGATCTGTGTTCTGTCCTTGCCGTTGCAAGGCCCAATCGACCAATGATTATTGTTTTCGGTGAGCCTGATTGGTAGGGATTCCTCACATGTGAGCATGTTTGATTGTTTATTGGGCTTTATTAACCGCCTTTATTAAGAGATTCACTCAAGGTGGTGTACAACAGGTACAGTTTAACAGAAAACTTTATATTTTGTTAACAGCATAACAATTGTAAATTAAAGGTGTACCACTAGTATTAGAACATTCAGCTAACATAGATATGATGCTAAATATTTTCTTCAATATGTCTTTTTACCATATAGCTGAGGGACCAAGAGTAGATCTATGATGGGAACAAGATGTGTGATACAGAGTCAGTTGAGGTAATTTGATGGTTAGCTAAAATCAAGACAAGTTCTTTGTATAGTTAAGCAAGAGATAAGGAACTGATGTAAGTTACTGTATGTGTAGCAAGCTAGTCCAGGTGCAGAATGGGTATATAGTCGGTCACCCTGTGTTTTAAAGACTTGGGAGAAGAGCCAGGCTTTCACATACTGAAGTGGAGGTAGTCTCGACTTATACGTAGCTCCTCTGAGAATAAATTCCAGAGCGTTGGGGCTACTCTTGAGAAGGCTCGAAGGCAGGTATCACGTCGTATAGTTTCTTTTGATGAGGGTACAGATAGTGATTATCCTTAGAGGTCTTAAATGTGTAAAGGGTTTGCTTATTCTTTAAGTACTATGGCCCATTTTGTCTGAGGGCCTTGAAAATCTAAACATAAAGTTTTAAATTTAGCCCTGCGAGGTACTGGTAGCTAGTGTAACTTTTGCAGGAAGGGCGTGCAGTCTTCTAAAATCAGTCGTGCTGCAGCATTCTGAATTAGTTGGAGTTGATGCAAACTCTTTTTGGTTTGGCCAGTGTACATGGCATTACAGTAGTCTAGTCATGATGTTATCATGGCATGGACCACTATGGTCAGACTTGTCTTTTCAGTATAAGGAGAGGTATTTTGTAGCTGTCGTAGGTGATAGACAATTTTTAAAGGTTGTTTGAATTTGTGGGATCGGAGTGAGTGATGGGTCCAGCACTATCCCAAGATTCCTGACCAGTGATTTTAGGGAGAGTTCATACTTCCCAAAAGGTATTTGAAGTTGGGTTGAATTTGTGGGATCAGAGTGAGTGATGAGTCTAGCAGTATCCCTAAATTCCTGACCTGTAATTTTAGGTGAAGTTTATACTTCCCGGAAGGTATTTTGAAGTTGGGTATTTCTCCACTTGTGTTTGGTACCCAAAGAATCTCTTTTCTTTTTTTTAATTTGGGTTCAGACAACGTTTGTTGTTGTTTGCTCCTTTCTGGGTTGCGGTTAGGCAGGCAGTTTATTAAGAGCTGTGGGTAGATCTGGTTCAGTGGGTATGAGTAGTTGCACATCAGCATAGATGTAGAATTTTTTCTACATTTATTTATTAGGATTTATTTACTGCCTTTTTGAAGATTGACTGAAGCAGCTCAGCCAGAGACTTGCATGTCCTTGGAGAAAGCGAAGATACTTATAACAGGTATTCTCCAAGGACAGCAAACCTTATATTCTCCGAGGACAAGCAGGCTGCTTGTTCTCACTGATGGGTGACGTCCACGGCAGCCCCTCCAATCGGAAACTTCACTAGCAAAGGCCTTTGCTAGTCCTCGCGCGCCCATGCGCTCCGCGCATGCGCGGCCGTCTTCCCGCCCGAACCGGTTCGTGTTCGTCAGTCTTCTTTTGTCCGCGCTCGGGACGGTCGTGTTTTGCGCCGTTTCGTGCCCCTCAAAGTTGACCCTCGCATGTCTTCGTGATTTCTTTAAAAAAAAAAAAAAAAGACGACCTCGGTCTTCTCTCTTCCCGTGTTTCCAGTTTGTTTTCCCCGACGTAAGTTTCCTTTTGCTTTCGGGGTAGGCCTTTTTTGGGGCCTCGGTACGGGGTTTTTTCTCTCTCCCTATTTTTGGTGCCCTTAGTCGCCATTACGAATTTTGATTTTGCCAGCGTGATTTTTCCGCCCATGTCATCGAAGTCTCCCAGCGGCTTCAAGAAGTGCACCCAGTGCGCCCGGGTAATCTCGCTCACTGATAGGCACGCTTTGTGTCTTCAGTGTCTGGGGGCTAGGCACTGCCCACAGGCTTGTAGTCTTTGCGCTCTTTTACAGAAGAGGACTCAGGTTGCGAGATTGGCCCAGTGGAACGTGTTGTTCTCGGGCTCTTCGTCGACAACAGCACCGGAGGCATCAAGTGCATCGACGTCAGCAGCATCAAGACCTTCGACCTCAGCATCGACTGCATCGAGGTATCGACCCTCTGCATCGTCGGTACCGAGACATCGAAAGGTTGCGTCTGCGTCGGTGGTACCGGGACCTCCACTGTTGCTGATGTCGTCGGACGGTGGTGCTTCGACTGGAGTGCAGGTGAGGGCTGTCCATTCCCCTGCTGGTGGCGGTGAGCCTTCGGGTGGGTCTCCCCCTACCCTGAGGGCTCCTGCGGTACAGCCCCCCCGAGACCGACCTTCTTCGGCCTCGGCCCCAAGGAAGAGACGGCTGGATTCTACGTCCTCGTCGGTACCGGGAAGCTCCGGTGACATGCTTCGTTTGAAAAAATCAAAGAAGTATCGACACCGGTCTCCTTCCCGCATCGGTATCGAGAGCTCTGGGTTGCCGAGGGAGTCGGCACCCAGTAGGCATCGGCACCGGGAGGACCGCTCACCCTCTGTTCAGGAGGTGTCAATGCGCTCCACCTTGGACAGCCCGGAACCGCCTCCACGCCCGGAACAGACTCTGACCTCGACGCCTGCATCGGCTTCCATGTCTTTCTCCACAGCCGCTCTGCACGAGAGTCTCCGGGCCGTTCTCCCGGAGATCCTGGAAGAACTGTTGCGCCCTTCCCCTCCGGTACCGGGGGTGCTTGCGCCACCGGTACCGTCGAGTGAGGCGCTGGCTGGCTCCTTGCCCAGGGTGAGGTCGCCGACATCGGTGCCGCTTGCAGTACCGACTGCGGCCGCCTCCCAGGAAGGCTCCCCGTCGGCGGAGGGAGCTTCACCGGTGCTGGCGAGGGAGTCTACCTCTCGACGCTCTCACCGTGGCCGTGTTTCCACGGAGTCGAGTCGGGCACGGCTTCAGACACAGGTTCATGAACTTGTGTCTGACACCGATGGTGAGGCCTCGTGGGAGGAGGAGGAGGACATCAGATATTTCTCTGAGGAGGAGTCTGATGGTCTTCCTTCTGATCCCACTCCCTCCCCTGAAAGGCAGCTTTCTCCTCCCGAGAGTCTGTCTTTTGCGGCCTTTGTCCGGGAGATGTCTACGGCCATCCCCTTCCCGGTGGTCGTGGAGGATGAGCCCAGGGCTGAAATGTTTGAGGTCTTGGACTATCCTTCTCCACCTAAGGAAGCGTCCACAGTACCCATGCATCATGTCCTAAAAAAGACATTGCTGGCGAACTGGACCAAGCCTTTAACTAATCCCCACATTCCCAAGAAGATCGAGTCCCAGTACCGGATCCATGGGGACCCAGAGCTGATGCGCACTCAGTTGCCTCACGACTCTGGTGTGGTGGATTTGGCCCTAAAGAAGGCTAAGAGTTCTAGGGAGCATGCTTCGGCGCCCCCGGGCAAGGACTCTAGAACCTTAGACTCCTTTGGGAGGAAGGCCTACCATTCTTCTATGCTCATGGCCAAAATTCAGTCTTACCAGCTCTACAGGAGCATACATATGCGGAACAATGTGAGGCAGTTGGCGGGCTTGGTGGACAAGCTCCCTCCTGAGCAAGCCAAGCCATTTCAGGAGGTGGTCAGGCAGCTGAAGGCATGCAGAAATTCCTAGCCAGAGGGGTATATGATACCTTTGATGTTGTGTCCAGGGCCGCTGCTCAAGGTGTGGTGATGCGCAGACTCTCATGGCTGCGTACCTCCGACCTGGAAAATAGGATCCAGCAGCGGATTGTGGACTCCCCTTGCCGAGCGGACAATATTTTTGGAGAGAAAGTCGAACAGGTGGTAGAACAGCTCCACCAGCAGGATACCGCTTTCGACAAGTTCTCCCGCCGGCAGCCTTCAGCTTCTACCTCCTCAGGTAGACGTTTTTATGGGGGAAGGAAGACTGTTCCCTACTCTTCTGGTAAGCGTAGGTACAATCCTCCTTCTCGACAGCCTGCGGCCCAGGCTAAGCCCCAGCGCGCTCGCTCTCGTCAGCAGCGTGCGCCTCAGGAAGGCCCCTCGGCTCCCCAGCAAAAGCAAGGGGCGAGCTTTTGACTGGCTCCAGCAGAGCATAGCCGACATCAACGTGTCAGTGCCGGGCAATCTACCGGTCGGGGGGAGGTTGAAAGTTTTTCACCAAAGGTGGCCTCTCATAACCTCCGACCGTTGGGTTCTTCAAATAGTCCAGCAAGGATACACCCTCAATTTGGCCTCAAAACCTCCAAATTGCCCACCGGGAGCTCAATCCTACAGCTTCCAACACAAGCAGGTACTTGCAGAGGAACTCTCAGCGCCAATGCGGTCGAGCCCGTGCCATCCGGGCAAGAAGGGCTAGGATTCTATTCCAGGTACTTCCTTGTGGAAAAGAAAACAGGGGGGATGCGTCCCATCCTAGACCTAAGGGCCCTGAACAAATATCTGGTCAAGGAAAAGTTCAGGATGCTTTCCCTGGGCACCCTTCTTCCCATGATTCAGGAAAACGACTGGCTATGCTCTCTGGACTTGAAGGACGCCTACACGCACATCCCGATACTGCCAGCTCACAGGCAGTATCTGCGATTTCAGCTGGGCACACGTCACTTCCAGTATTGTGTGCTACCCTTTGGGCTCGCCTCTGCGCCCAGAGTGTTCACGAAGTGCCTGTCTGTCGTAGCAGCGGCGCTTCGCAGGCTGGGAGTACATGTGTTCCCCTGTCTCGACGATTGGCTGGTGAAGAACACTTCCGAGGCAGGAGCTGTACAGTCCATGCAGATGACTATTCACCTCCTGGAGCTACTGGGGGTTTGTGATAAATTATCCAAAGTCCCATCTTCTCCCAGTACAGAGACTCGAATTCATAGGAGCTCTGCTGGATTCTCGGACGGCTCGTGCCTATCTCCCAGAGACGAGAGCCAACAACTTGTTGTCCCTCGTTTCTCAGGTGCGAGCGTCCCAGCAGATCACAGCTCGGCAGATGTTGAGATTGTTGGGCCACATGGCCTCCACAGTTCATGTGACTCCCATGGCCCGCCTTCACATGCAATCTGCTCAATGGACCCTAGCTTCCCAGTGGTTTCAGGCTGCTGGGGATCTAGAAGACGTGATCCACCTGTCCACGAGTTTTCTCAAATCCCTGTATTGGTGGACGATTTAGTCCAATTTGACTCTGGGACATCCTTTCCAAATTCCTCAGCCACAAAAAGTGCTGACTATGGATGCGTCTCTCCTGGGGTGGGGAGCTCATGTCGATGGGCTTCACACCCAGGGAAGCTGGTCCCTCCAGGAATGCAATCTGCAGATCAATCTCCTGGAGTTACGAGCGGTCTGGAACGCTCTGAAGGCTTTCAGAGATCGGCTGTCCCACCAAATTACCCAAATTCAGACAGACAACCAGGTTGCCATGTATTACATCAACAAGCAGGGGGGCACCGGATCTCGCCCCCTGTGTCAGGAAGCCGTCAGCATGTGGCTCTGGGCTCGTCATCACGGCATGTTGCTCCAAGCCACACATCTGGCAGGCATAAACAACAGTCTGGCCGATAGACTGAGCAGGATTATGCAACCTCACGAGTGGTCGCTCAACTCCAGAGTAGTGCGCCAGATCTTCCAGGTATGGGGCACCCACTTGGTAGATCTCTTTGCATCTCGAGCCAACCACAAAGTCCCTCAGTTCTGTTCCAGGCTTCAGGCCCACGGCAGACTGGCATCGGATGCCTTCCTCCTGGACTGGGAGGAAGGTCTGCTGTATACTTATCCTCCCATACCTCTGGTGGGAAGACTTTGTTGAAACTCAAGCAAGACTGAGGCACCATGATTCTGATTGCTCCGTTTTGGCCGCGTCAGATCTGGTTCCCTCTTCTTCTGGAGTTGTCCTCCGAAGAACCGTGGAGATTGGAGTGTTTTCCGACCCTCATCACACAGGACGAAGGGGCGCTTCTGCATCCCAACCTCCGGTCTCTGGCTCTCACGGTCTGGATGTTGAGAGCATAGACTTTGCCTCTTTGGGTCTGTCAGAGGGTGTCTCCCGTATCTTGCTTGCTTCCAGAAAAGATTCCACTAAGAGGAGTTACTTCTTTTTATGGAGGAGGTTTGCCGTCTGGTGTGACAGCAAGGCCCTAGATCCTTGCTCTTGTCCTACACAGACCCTGCTTGACTACCTTCTGCTCTTGTCTGAGTCTGGTCTCAAGACCAACTCTGTAAGGGTTCACCTTAGTGCAATCAGTGCATACCATTACCGTGTAGAAGGTTTGCTTTTGTCGAAGCCCCCCGTCAAACCTCCTACAGTGTCATGGGATCTCAATGTCGTTCTCACCCAGCTGATGAAACCTCCTTTTGAGCCACTGAACTCCTGCCATCTGAAGTACTTGACCTGGAAGGTCATTTTCTTGGTGGCAGTTACTTCAGCTCGTAGAGTCAGTGAACTTCAGGCCCTGGTAGCCCAGGCCCCTTACACGAAATTTCATCATAACAGAGTAGTCCTCTGCACTCACCCTAAGTTCTTGCCGAAGGTAGTGTCGGAGTTCCATCTGAACCAGTCAATTGTCTTGCCAACATTTTTTCCCCGTCCTCATTCCTGCCCTGCTGAACGTCAGCTGCACACATTTGACTGCAAAAGAGCATTGGCCTTCTATCTGGAGCGGACACAGCCCAACAGACAGTCCGCCCAATTGTTTATTTCTTTTGATCCCAATAAGAGGGGAGTGGCTGTGGGGAAACGCACCATATCCAATTGGCTAGCAGATTGCATTTCCTTCACTTACGCCCAGGCTGGGCTGGCTCTTGAGGGCCATGTCACGGCTCACAATGTCAGAGCCATGGCTGCGTCAGTGGCCCACTTGAAGTCAGCCACTATTGAAGAGATCTGCAAAGCTGCGACGTGGTCATCTGTCCACACATTCACATCTCATTATTGCCTGCAGCAGGATACCCGACACGACAGTCGGTTCGGGCAGTCAGTGCTTCAGAATCTGTTCGGGGTTTAGAATCCAACTCCACCCCCCTAAGCCCATGTTTATTCTGTTCCAGGCTACACTCTCAGTTAGTTGGATAAGTTGTTAGGTCAATCTCAGTTATGTCCTCGCCGTTGCGAGGCCCAATTGACCATGTTTGTTGTTTTGAGTGAGCCTGGGGCTAGGGATACCCCATCAGTGAGAACAAGCAGCCTGCTTGTCCTCGGAGAAAGCGAATGCTACATACCTGTAGAAGGTATTCTCCGAGGACAGCAGGCTGATTGTTCTCACAAACCCGCCCGCCTCCCCTTTGGAGTTATGTCTTCCCTGGTCTTTGTCTTGCTACATATGGGACTGACGAACACGAGCAAAAGGCCTTTGCTAGTGAATTTTCCGATTGGAGGGGCTGCCGTGGACGTCACCCATCAGTGAGAACAATCAGCCTGCTGTCCTCGGAGAATACCTTCTACAGGTATGTAGCATTCGCTTTATACATCTAACTCGACTACCTCAGCCCCATGGATACCTGAATGTGGAGTCCCTCAAGGATCTCATCTCTCACCAACAATCTTTAACCTAATGATGACACCCTTAGCCAAGTTACTATCCAATCAAAACCTCAACCCATATATATACGCAGATGACGTCACGATATACATCCCGTTCAAACATGACTTAAAGGAAATCACCAATGACATCAACCAAAGCTTCCAAATCATGCACTCATGGGCAGATGCATTTCAGTTGAAACTTAATGCAGAAAAACACAATGTCTTATACTTACATCGCAACATACTACAAGCAAATTTACCACAATAACCACACAAAACTTTTCCCTTCCCGTCTCAGACACCCTGAAAATTCTTGGAGTTACCATATATCAAAATCTTACACTAGAAAATGATGTAAAAAACACAACCAAGAAGATGTTCTACTCAATATGGAAGCTTAAGAGAGTAAGACCTTTCTTCCCAAGGACCATCTTCCGCAACCTGGTACAGTCAATGGTGCTGTGTCACCTAGACTACTGCAATGCACTCTACGCTGGTTGTAAAGAACAAATCATCAAGAAACTTCAAACAGCCCAGAACACTGCCGCTAGACTCATATTTGGGAAAGCAAAGTATGAAAGCGCAAAACCCCTAAGAGAAAAACTACACTGGCTTCCACTTAACGTATCGCGTTCAAGGTCTGCACTCTAGTTCATAAAATCATTCACGTAGAAGCCCCGGCATACTTCAGACCTGATCGACTTACCACCCAGGAACGCTAAAAGATCATCTCGCACATTCCTCAATCATCACTTCCCCAACTGTAAAGGAATAAAATACAAACTAACACATGCGTCCAGCTTTTCATACCTAGGCATGCAGATGTGGAATGTATTGCCACTTAACCTAAAAACAATTTACGAATTAACAAACTTTCGTATATCCCTGAAGACCTACCTCTTCAACAAGGCATACCACATTGAGCAACAATTATAATCGTAACACATCGCTTCTGTACCTTATATTTCAAACTGATTTCTTCCAAGATTTGGTTCCATAACAGTTTAATTCTATTAAGTTTTTTTCTTTTCTTTTTTTTCTCTATGTTCTCAATGTAACACCAATTTGTATTCTTCTCACTCTGTAATGGCGAATGCCATTACGGAGCATTGTAAGCCACATTGAGCCTGCAAATAAGTGGGAAAATGTGGGATACAAATGCAACAAATAAAATATTCTCACAACCCTCCCACCTCCCCTTGGAGTTGTCTCCTTTTTTGTTTTCATATATGCTATAGTATTGTACCTCAGGTATCATGCTCTCGCAGTGGGCGGAAAGGCAGTCACTCGTGTGCGGTGGAGTATGATTCGCACTCCAGAAAGCTCTTAAAAGCTAATTAGAAATTCTGTACTGGGCAGTGCGGCTCGCATTTACCCGACATGTGAGAATATATAAGTACATAAGTATTGCCACACTGGGACAGACCAAAGGTCCATCAAGCCATCATCCTTTTTCCAACAGTGGCCAATCCAGGTCACAAATACGTGGCAAGATCCCAAAAAAGTTCAATACATTTTATGCTGCTTATCCCAGAAATAAGCAGTAGATTTTCCACAAGGCATTTTAATAATAGTTTATGGACTTTTCCTTTAGAACCACCTTTTTAAAACCCCACTAAGCTCACAGCCTACCACATTCTCTGGCAACGAATTCTTGAGTTTAATTACATGTTGAGTGAAGAAATATTTTCTCCGATTTGTTATAAATTTTCTACTTTGTAGCTTCATCGCATGCCCCCTAGTCCTAGTATTTTTTGAAAGAGTAAACAATTCACATCTACCCGTTCCATTCCACTCATTTTATAGACCTCTAACATATCTCCTCCTAGCCGTCTTTTCTCCAAGCTGAAGAACCCTAGATGCTTCAGCCTTTCCTCATAGGGAAGTGGTCCCATTCCCTTTATCGTTTTCGTTGCCCTTCTCTGCACCTTTTCTAATTCCACTATATCTTTCTTGAGATGTGGTTACCAGAATCGAAAGCAATATTCATGGTGTGGTCGGTCGCATCGTGGAGCAATACAAAGGCATTATAATGTCCTCATTTTTTTTTTGTTACATTTGTACCCCGCGCTTTCCCACTCATGGCAGGCTTAATGCGGCTTCCTTTCCTAATAATAGCTAACATTCTATTTGCTTTCTTACCCGCCACCGCCGCACACTGAGCAGAGGATTTCAACGTATCAACAACGCCAAGATCCCTTTCTTGGTCTGTGACTCCTAACTTATAACCTTGGATTACGTAGCTTTAGTTCGGGTTCCTCTTTCCCACATGCATCACTTTGCACTTGCTTACATTAAACGTTATCTGCCATTTAGATGCCCAGTCTCATGAGGTCCTCTTGTAATTTTTCACAATCCTCTCACGATTCAACAACTTTGAATAACTTTGTGTCAGCAGATTTAATTACCTCACTAGTTACTCCCATCTTTTGATCATTTATAAATGTTAAGAAGCAGCGGTCCCTACACAGACCCCTTGAGAACCCCACTATCTTCCCTTCTCCATTGAGAATACTGACCATTTAACCCTACTCTCTGTTTTCTATCCTTTAACCAGTTCTTAATCCACAGTAGGACACTACCTCACTAGTTACTCCCATCTCTAGATCATTTATAAATATGTTAAAAAGCAGCGGTCACAACACAGACCCCTGGGGAACCCCACTATTTACCCTTCTCCATTGAGAATACTGACCATTTAACCCTACTCTCTGTTTTCCATCTTTTTTTTTTTTATGTTTAAACTGTTTTATTGACGATTATCACAATACAGATTAACTTAGAACATTCATATAACATTGCTTGATATACAAAACAGCATTCTTACAGCTTATTCAACATCGCCAAACACTTTTCTTCCCCATTTTTCTCCCCCCTCCCCTCTGAACAATTACTTGTCAAGTGCTAATATTAGATGTTAAATGGCTTCTATTCCTAATATCATACACTTTAAGTACCTCGTTAGGTGCAATAGTGCTTATCACAAAATATCAGAAAACTAAACATCCAAGCTCTAGAGCACTGCCAAGCTTTAGCCATATACATCTCACTCAACCCCTTCAACCCCCCCCCCCCCCACCCAATACCTCCCCCCCCTTGCAAGCAGGATTCCCCTCTGAACTAAATTTACCACTCCAGGCTACCCATACTCTCCATTATTCCACTATTTATCAGACATTAACAAGCAGACTACGTCCCCTTGGACTGAGAATTTGCAGGTATGGTGTCCAGATCTGTAGAAAGCGTACTCTGCGCTTAGGCGATTGTTTTGAGTCCCTAGCCTCCCAAGAGGCCAGGAGATGCACCTGATTGCGCCAATGCCAATAAGCTGGCCCTTCCGATGAGACCCAGTACTGCATAATGCATTTCCGAGCTACCAAGCTCAGCTTCCTACATAACATTATAGCTGGGGCACCTAATGGAGCAAACGCTCTTGGTTGGTCCAACAGAAGCTGCCTCTCCGTTCCTTGAATTCTATTCCCCAATCGAATCAAAAACCCTCTTACCCTCTGCCAGAACATACGCACCTTGGGGCATTGCCATAATGCATGATATAATGAGCTGGTACCCCCTCCACATTTAGAGCACCCCGAGTTGTCCGGCCCCAACATATGAGCCAGTTGTGCTTTAGACATATACCCCCGAAGGACCACTCTATAACCACACTCCCTCAGCCTCTCATCTGTCACCAATGCCCGGATGCCTTTCAAGGTAGCTGACACATCCCATGTTGCCAGTGAGGTCCCAAGATCTTGTTCCCATTTACGCTTAAGATCTACATATTGCCTCTGGGACCTACGCCTAACCAGTGCCCCATACAATGCTGATACAGATTGCTTCTCTATCTGCAACTCCTCAAAGAATGTTTTCTATCTTTTAACCAGTTTTTAATCCACAGTAGGACACTACCTCCTATCCTATGATTCTCTAATTTCTTCTGGAGTTTTTCATGAGGTACTTTGTCAAACGCCTTTTGAAAATCCAGATACACAATATCAACCGGCTCGCCTTTATCCACATGTTAGTTAACCCCCTCAAAGAAATGTAGTAGATTGGTGAGACAGGGTTTCCCTTCACTAAATCAGTGTTGGCTTTGTCCCATTAATCCATGCTTTTGAATATTCTCTGTAATTTTGTTCTTTAAAATACTGTACTATTTTGCCCGGCACCGACGTCAGGCTCACCAGTCTATAATTTCCCGGATCTCCTCTGGAGCCTTTTTTATAAATTGGCATTACATTGGCCACCCTCCAATGTTACAGTACCATGCTCGATTTTAAAGATAAATTACATATTACAATAATTCCGCAAGTTCATTTTTCAATTCTGTCAGTACTCTGGGATGAATGCCATCAGGTCCAGGAGATTTGCTACTCTTCAGTTTGTCAAATTGCCCCTGTACATCCTCCAGGTTTGTAGAGATTTCATTCAGTTTCTCCGACTCATCCGGTTTGAATACCATTTCTGGCACCAAGTCTTCCTCAGTGAAGACCGACGTAAATAATTCATTTAATCTCTCCGCTATGGCTTTCTGTTCCCTGATTGCTGTTCTCTGAGGATACCTGTTACAGATCTTCACTTTATTTACTGTTAAATATAAAGAGTTTTAACAAATTTTGTTTTTTTCATGGCTGAAACTGAATCTGCAGCTGAAATTCACTGCTCAGTTTCAACCAAAACTAAAAAATATCTGCTACTGCTTAGCTAACCCACACAGCCCCCAAACAGGAGTAGCTCCTTTCCTCACCCCCCACCACCCTACCTTTTAAGTCTTAGTGGACCTAATGGCGTAGTCAGGCTAGGAGCAATCCCCGGTTCTTTTTGAGAAACTCCTGAGAAAATTAAAAAGTCATGGGGTAGAAGGCAAGGTTCTGATGTGGATTAGGAATTGGTAATTGGACAGAAAGCAGAGGGTAGGGTTAAGTGGTCATTTCTCTCAGTAGAGGAGGGTGAACAGTGGAGTGCCGCAGGGATCAGTACTGGGACCAGTGCCATTTAACGTTTTGTAAATGATATGGAAATCGGAACGACAAGTGAGGTGACTAAATTTGCAGATGAAACAAAACTATTAAAAGTTGTTAAAACACATGCAGACTACGAAATATTGCAGGAAAGACCTTAGGAATTTGGAAGACTGGGCATCCAAATGGCAGATGAAATTTAATGTGGACAAATGCAAAGTGATGCACAATGGAAGGAATAATCTGAATCATAGTTACCTGATGCTAGTGTCCACCTTGAGGGTCAGCACTCAAGAAAAAGATCTTGGTGTCGTCGTAGATAATACGCTGAAATCTTCTGCTCGTCTGCTCAGTGTGTGGAGGCAGCCAAAAGAGCAAACAGGATGCTAGGAATTATTAGGAAAGGGATGGTGAATAAGACCAAAAATATTATAATGCCTCTGTATTGCTCCATGTTGTGACTGCACCTTGAGTATTATGTTTAGTTATGGTCGGCGTATCTCAAAAAAGGTGTATCAGAATTAGAAAAGGTTCAAAGAAGAGCAACCAAAATGATAATGGGATGGAACTCCTCGTATGAGGAAAGGCTAAAGAGGCTACCTCTTTTCACCTTTTAAAAGAGACAGATGAGGGAAGAAATGATTGAGATCTGCAAAATCCTGAGTGGTGTAGAACAAGTAGAAGTAAATCGATTCTTTACTCGTTCCAAAAGTACAAAGACTATGGGACACTCTAGGAAGTTACATGGAAATACTTTTAAAACAAATAGGAGAAAATACTTTTCACTCAACGAATAGTTAAGCTCTGGAACGCTTTACTGGAGAATGTGGTAACAGTGGTTAGCGTATCTCTGTTTAAAAAAAGATTTGGCCAAGTTCCTGGAGGAAAAGTCCATAGTCTGAGCAGACTTGGGAAGCAACTACTTGCCCTGGGATTTGTAGTATGGAATGTTGCCATGATTTGGGTTTCTGCCAGTTACTTGTGACCTGGCTTGGCCACTGTTTGAAAGGACCATTGGTCTGACCCAGTATGGCTACTCTTATGTTCTTATGAGAGAAATGGCTATTTAACCCTATCCTCTGTTTTCTGTCCAATAACTAATTCCTAATCCACAACAGAACATTGCCTTTTATCCCATGACTCTTCAATTTTCTCAGGAATCTCTCATGAGGAACTATATCAAAAGCTTTCTGAAAATCTACCTACACTACATCATCCAGCTCATCTTTATTCACATGTCTATTCATACTTTCAAAGAAATGAAGCAAACTGATGAGGCAAGACTACCGTCAGCTGAAACCATTCTGACTCTGTCTCATTAAACAATGTTTATTTATATGGTCTGTTGTTTTATTCTTTATAATAGTTTCCACTATTTTACTTGGCACTGATGTCAGGCTTACTGGTCTGTAATTTCCCAGATCATCCCTGGAACCCTTAATTTGCAGCTGATATTTATCTCAAGATCAAACGCTGCTCCTTCCCAGAAGAGAGGCCGCCTCATTCGAGGGCCATTTATACTAGAAAACCTGATACCCTTCTGTTTTACACCTTGGCTATTAAGTGGTTGCACTTAAGATATAGAGGATATTTGGAGTAGGTGATTGCCACCTTGGTCCAAGTTAGGAAGCATTCCACTTCCACAATGTGCACAAGAGTGGCTAGTATTTGAGACTTAATGTGCTGATAGAGAAATCTCCCTTTGCCTCATCCATAGCTCACAACTTAGCCTTTCTTCAGGAGGGTCTCCACTGAGGCTTAGCCCTGGATTCCTAAAAGATTCAGGTGGCAGTGTTACCTTGTTTTTGAGGGAATTTGGAAAAGTCTTTTATAGCAGCATTTTCAGCTCTTTCACTTGCCAAACTATATGCAGTTGACATTCTCTTGGCTCAAACACTCGACATCTCTTTGCCACACTGAACTCTCTTGTCAAAGTGCCTTCACCTCCAGCTTCCCTTTCACTTTCTCCCCACTCCGGCTGAGTACTTTCTTGATAAGGTTCACAAGATTAAACATGAATTCTCAACCAAGTCACCTCCATCTCTCCTTCCCTTAGTCCATTCTCTCAACTGTCCTTCAACCCCTGCCTCCTTTTCTTCCTTTTCTGAAATCCCTGAAGAGGAAACTGTACATTTTCTTTCCTCCTCGAAACTAACCTGTTCCTCTGATGCTGTTCCCACCCATCCATTAGCACTGTCTCTCCTACTGTCTTCCCTTTTATCTGTCATATCCTCAATCTTTCACTTTTTTACTGAGAACGTTCTTGATGCCTTCAAACATGCCATAGTCACACCACTCCTCAAAAAAAACCTTCATTGGACTCTACCTGCCCTTCCAACCACTGCCCCATCTCCCTCCTTCCTTTCCTATCCAAGATACTTGAATGTGCTATTCATCATTGTTGTCTTGACTTTCTTTCATCTCAAGCTATTCTTGATCCACTTCAATCTGTCTTTCGCCCTCTTAATTCAACTGAAACAGTGCTGGCTAAAGTCTCCAGTGACCTGTTCCTGGTCAGATCCAAAGGTCTCTATCCTCATCCTTCTCGATCTATCTGCTGCTTTTGATACTGTTGACATTGCCTACTCCTTGATACGCTGTCCTCACTTGGATTTCAAGACTGTTTTCTTCTTATCTCTCCCAGCGCACTTTTATTATATACTGTGATGGATCCTCCTCCACTTCTATCCCACTATCTGTTGGCGTACCTCAGGGATCTGTCCGGGGACCTCTTCTTTTCTTCATCTCTGTTTCCTCCCTTGGTATTCTCATCTCATCCCATGTTTTCCAGTATCACCTTTATGCTGATGACTCCCTGATCTACCTCTCCACACCAGAAATTTCAGCAGGAATCCAGTCCAAAGTATCAGCCTGCCTGTCTGGCATTTCTGCTTGAATGTCTCACTGCCATCTGAAACTAAACATGATCAAATGGCGTTATCTTTCCCCCTAAACCAACCTCTCCTCTTCCATTCTCTCTCCCTGTAGATACCACTCTCATCCTCCCTGTCTCATCAGGTCATAACCTTGGGGTGCTAAAATCTGTTGTTTCTCTATAATATCACCAAAATTTGTCCTTTCCTTTCTGTGCACACTACCAGAACCCTTATCCACACTCTTATCACCTCTTGCTTAGACTATTGCAACTTGCTTCTCATAGATCTCCCACTAAGCCATTTTTCCCCTTTGAATATGTTCAAAATTCTGCTGTACAATTTATATTCCACCAGTGTTGCTGTGCTCATATTAGCTGTCTCCTAGTCAGTGGCGTAGCTAGGGTAGATGACACCTGGGGCCGGTCATTTTTTTAAAACCCCCTTCCAAAATCTAGTACTAGGCATGCCGAGAATACAAAACACTCGGGACCTATACAGCAATTCTACCATACCATAAGCAGTCATTTCTACGAATCACACAAGGAAAAGGATTTCAGCAAGGCTTTTGACACGGTTCCCCACAGGAGGCTCTTAAATAAACTAGACGGGCTGAAGATAGGACCCGAAGTGGTAAACTAGATTAGGAACTGGTTGACAGGCAGACGCCAGAGGGTGGTGGTGAATGGAGTTCGCTCGGAGGAGGGAAAGGTGAGTAGTGGGGTGCCTCAGGGGATCGGTGCTGGGGCCGATTCTGTTCAATATATTTGTGAGTGACATTGCCGAAGGGTTACAAGGTAAAGTTTGCCTTTTTGCAGATGACACCAAGATTTGCAACAGAGTGGACACCCCGGAGGGAGTGGAAAACATGAAAAAAGATCTGAAGAAGCTAGAAGAATGGTCTAACGTTTGGCAATTAAAATTCAATGCGAAGAAATGCAAAGTGGTGCACTTAGGGAGTAGAAATCCAAGGGAGACGTATGTGTTAGGCGGGGAGAGTCTGATAGGCATGGACGGGGAGAGGGATCTTGGGGTGATAGTATCTGAGGACCTGAAGGCGACGAAACAGTGCGACAAGGCGGTGGCCGTAGCTAGAGGATTGCTAGGCTGTATAGAGAGAGGAGTGACCAGCAGAAGAAAGGAGGTTTTAATGCCCCTGTATAAGATGTTGGTGAGGCCCCACCTGGAGTATTGTGTTCAGTTTTGGAGGCCGTACCTTGCGAAGGATGTTAAAAAAATGGAAGCGGTGCAAAGAAAAGCTACGAGGATGGTATGGGATTTGCGTTCCGAGATGTATGAAGAGAGACTTGCTGACCTGAAAATGTATACCCTGGAGGAAAGGAGGAACAGGGGTGATATGATACAGACGTTCAAATATTTGAAAGGTATTAATCCGCAAACGAATCTTTTCCGGAGATGGGAAGGCGGTAGAACGAGAGGACATCAAATGAGATTGAAGGGGGGCAGACTCAGGAAAGATGTCAGGAAGTATTTTTTCACAGAGAGGGTGGTGGACGCTTGGAATGCCCTCCCGCGGGAGGTGGTGGAGATGAAAATGGTAACAGAATTCAAACATGCGTGGGTTAAGCATAAAGGAATCCTGTGCAGAAGGAATGGATCCTCAGAAGCTTAGCTGAAATTGGGTGGCGGAGCAGGTGGGGGGAAGAGGGGTTTGTGGTTGGGAGGCTAGGATAGGGGAGGGCAGACTCATACGGTCTGTACCAGAGCCGGTGATGGGAGGCGGGAAATACTGCTGGGCAGACTTATACGGTCTGTGTCCTGAAAAAGACAGGTACAAATTCAAGGTAAGGTACAAATTCAAGGTAAGGTATACACATATGAGTTTATCTTGGGCAGACTGGATGGACCATGCAGGTCTTTTTCTGCCATCATCTACTATGTTATGTTACTATGAAAGCATCTTAAACACTACAGTGAGCACTAGAACATCAATTCACCTATTGTAAAACGAAACCAGACAGAATAGTACAGATCGTCGATCCTGCACAGTCAGTGCCAACTGAAAGCCATGTCTTTTTCACAAACACGGAAACACCCTAATCCACTATAGAATAATCATAAACATTCTACTTAGACAAAAAATAAACTGAACCCCCAGGGTGCCAGATTCTGCTTACAATGCAACACCACAGAAACAGAAAATGTCCCATAGTACTGTGCAAAATATATAGACAGCAGATGTAAATTTGAACCAATCACCACTTTACAGAAACAAATAGAAATAAAACAAATATAGAAAATAAAATACCATTTTATTGGACTAATACATTTAGCTTTCAGAGGCCAAAATACCCTTCCTCAGGTCAATACAGTATAGTGCTTACAGTATCCTATCCTGACCTGAGGAAGGGGGTTTTGTTCTCCGAAAGTTAGCCAAAATGTACTAAAATTAGTCCAATAAAAAGATTACCTTGTTTACATGTTATATTATAAACATTTATTAACACAGCTACAATACTACTTTATCCTAAAGCAAAAAAAATAAAAATATATATTTTATTTACAGTTTGTTGTCTCTGGTTTCTGCTTTCCACTGTCTTCCTTCCATCCAGCATCTGTTTTTGTTCTCTCTCTGCCATCCAGTGTCTGCCCTCTCTGCTGTCCCCTCCATCCAATGTCCGCCCTCTCTCCCTGCCCCTTCCATCCACCATCTGCCCCTGTCTGCCCTCTATTTCTCCCCCTTCCATTCACTGTCTGCCCTTTCTCTCTGCCCCTTCAATCCACCATTTGCCCTCCCTCTCCCATCCCATCCAGGGTCTGCCCTCCCTCTCACTCCCCCTTCCATCCAGGATATGTCCCCTCTCTCTGCCCCTTTTTTTCAACCTCCAGTTCCAGTCCCACTATCCCACCAGTTTCGAGCTTCAGCCCCCAGCCACTTCTCCCTGTCCCGTTTTCAACCCCAGCCCTTTTCTCTCACTAGTCCTGAGCTTCAGCCCCCAGCCACTTCTCCCTGTCCCCTTTTCAGCCCCCAGTTTCAACCCCAGCCCTTTTCTCTCACCAGTCCTGAGCTTCAGCCCCAGCCACTTCTCCCTGTCTCCTTTTCAGCCCCCAGTCCCCACGGTTTCAGCCCCTGCCCCTTTTCAGCCCCCTTCATCCACATGCCTTGCATTAGGGCCCCCCTTTTCAGCCCCAGACCCATTCTCCCACCTGACCCAGGCATGCCCCATTTTCCCAGCAGTTCCAGGCATGGCCTCTTCTCAGACCCCAGTTCCAGCCCCCTTCTCCCATCTGAGAACCCCCTCGCCTCCCCACACCAGTCACCTTCTCCCATCTGAGAGCCCCCACCCCATCCCCTTCTATCTGGGCTCCCATTCATCCCCTTCTCCCATCTGGGCTCCCCACCCATCCCCTTCTCCCATCTGGGCTTCCCTTCTCTCATCTGGGCACACCACCCATCCCCTTCTCCCATCTGGGCACCTCCCACCCAACCCGACCCGCCTACCAGCTTCTCCTGCTCCCACCCTGCCTTTAAAAAACTTTTTGTGACGGGAGTTGCAGGCAGTGCCTCGCGTCTGCCCTGCTTGTAAAAGAACTAAATCCATTCTCCTCCTCGTCGAGCCTTCCTTCACTGAGTCCTGCCCTGCCCTCACGGAAATAGGAAGTTACCTCAGAGGAAGGTGGGACTCAGTGAAGGAAGGCTCAACGACGAGGAGAATGGATTTACTTCTTTTACAAGCAGGGCAGACGCGAGGCGCTGCCTGCCTGCAACTCCGTGTCACAAATTTTTGTTTAAAGGAAAGGTGGGAGCGGAGCACCCCTTCACCCGCTGACACCACAACTCCATTCACTGGGTAAATCTCTCTTATCTGCACCCTTTTCCTCCACCGCTAATTCCAGACGCCGTTCCTTTTATTTTGCTGCACCATATGCGTAGAATAGACTTCTGAGCCAGTACCTCAACGCCATCTCTGGCCGTCTTCAAATCTAGGCTAAAAGCCCACCTTTTAGATGCTGCTTTTGCCATGTTTGTCCTAATTATATTGTACATAAGTAATGCCATACTGGGAAAAGACCAAAGGTCCATCGAGCCCAGCATCCTGTCCCCGACAGCGGCCAATCCAGGTCAGGGGCACCTGGCAAGCTACCCAAACGTACAAACATTTTATACATGTTATTCCTGAAATTGTGGATTTTTCCCAAGTCCATTTAGTAGCGGTCTATGGACTTCTCCTTTAGGAAACCATCCAACCCCTTTTTAAACTCTGCCAAGCTAAGCGCCTTCACCATATTCTCCAGCAACGAATTCCAGAGTTCAATTATGCATTGGGTGACGAAACATTTTCACTACACTGTAGTTTCATTGCATACCCCCTAGTCCTAGTATTGTTGGAAAGCGGGAACAGACACTTCACATCCACCTGTTCCACTCCATTCATTATTTTATATACCTCTATCATGTCTCCCCTCAGCCGTTTCTTCTCCAAGCTGAAAAGCTCTAGCCTCCTTAGTCTTTCTGCATTAGGAAGTCGTCCCATCCCCGCTTTCATTTTCGTCGCCCTTCGCTGTACCTTTTCTAATTCTACTATATCTTTCTTGAGATGCGGCGACCAGAATTGAACACAATACTCAAGGTGCGGTCACACCATGGAGCGATACAACGGCATTATAACATCCTCACACCTGTTCTCCATACCTTTCCTAATAATACCCAACATTCTATTCACTTTCCTAGCCACAGCAGCACACTGAGCAGAAGGTTTCAGTGTATTATCAACGACGACACCCAGATCCCTTTCTTGGTCCGTATCTCCTAATGTGGAACCTTGCATGACGTAGCTATAATTCTGGTTCTTTTTTCCCCACATGCATCACCTTGCACTTGTTCACATTAAACGTCATCTGCCATTTAACCGCCCAGTCTCCCAGTTTTGTAAGATCCTTCTATAATTTTTCACAGTCCTCTCGCGAGTTAACGACTTTGAATAACTTTTTTTTTTTAAATTTCTCTTTATTAGTATTTTATAACATCTCACAAAACAATGTGATCTTGTAATCAGCATTCAATTTAACAATAAAAAATAAAAATCTCCAAGGAGAAGAAAAAAAATCAATTCTTCCGTCCACAATTAAAGAAAAGTGATTCCAAAATTAAACATATCAATAACAAGGAAATATAAAAAAATATACAGTTGCAACCTCTGTGTTCAGACTCCAGCTTGCTGTGTGGGATGGCATACTACATTCACATCAACTCTAGCATCTAGAAAATCTTTAAGTTGCTTAGGGTCCATAAATTGAAATTGTTTACCCTCTAGCATAATATTACAAATACAAGGAAACCGTAATATGAAATTCGCTCCCAAAGCCTCGACTCTGGGACGCAGTTCCAAAAAGGCCCTGCGTCGCACCTGTGTTGGCTTGGAGAGATCAGGAAAAATTCTAACTTTTGAGCCCATAAACAATTTTTCTAAATGTCTTAAGGAAAGTCTTAAAACTGCGTTCCGGTCTGGCTCCAGCACAAAAGTGACCAGCATAGTTGTCCTATGAGTTAACAACATCCAACGAGGTCTCGAGGAAAGAAGTAAGGTTCATTCCTTCACCCACCGCATGTAAAGGGGGTTCTCCTAAGTTCCCCTTAAGATTCCAGATGTAATAGGCTCATGTGATGGGAGGTAATGAATCTTTGTCCATTCCTAGGATCACCGACATATATTTTTTCACCATTTCCACTGGAGGAATTAAAGGAGACTTAGGGAAATTAAGAAACCTAAGGTTGTCTTTTTGTCTGGTTCTCCAGGTATTCCAAACGTTTATGCAAATAGTTATTATCCTTAACCAAAGCAGTTTCCAAAGTTCCCATTTCTTGAATCTTAGTTTCCACTTTTTCAGTTTTACGGGACTGCTGTGCAGTCACTTGTGCCTGTATCAGAACGGCTTCTGAAAGAACTTTAATATCCTTAGTATTTTCTTTCATCATATCTTGCATAGAGGAATGTGTATTGTAGACCATATCCCACAGTGACTCTAACGTCACATTGGCCGGTTTAGTTATACCACTTGATGGTAATGGGGAGTGTGGCAGGGCCTCGGTACGGGAAAGTTTAGAAACAATGTCTTGAGGCAATACTTTGAGCCAACTGAGCCGAGATACCTGCAGCCTGGGTCCCGCTCGTATTCACTGCAATCCTCCCCTCTAGCAGCTCCGGTTTCACCCCTCCGGTGTCCGTCTCTGACTGGGCTGCTGCGAACAACTCACTTCCCGGTTGTCGTGGTACCATGCGTTCCACAGGGCTCAAGGAAGCCCCGTCGCCGCTCTCTATCGACGTCAAAGCGTCAATAGCTGCAGAAGGAGTCGAAGTACCCAGAGGACCTGGTTGCGACTTGGGGAATTGCAGCGTCGTTTGTTTCAACATCAACAAGGTTCCAGGAGCCCCGAGGGAAGCTCCTTCACCTTTCCCCTCCGCTTCCCCATCACTATCGACGGGTCGAAGGCCATGAAGGAAACCGGACTTGCAACGTCCTCTCGGAGCAAACTCAGGTGCGTCCGCTCAGAGCGCCATCTTGTGTCTTCAGCAAATTTAAATACCTTGCTGGTTACTCCCATCTCTAAATCGTTTATAAATATATTAAAAAGCAGCAGTCTTAGCACTGACCTCTGAGGAACCCCACTAACTACCCTTCTCCATTGTGAATACTGCCCATTTAACCCCACTCTGTTTCCTATCCTTCATCCAGTTTTTAATCCACAATAGGACATTTCCTTCTATCCCATGACTCTCCAATTTCTTCTGTAGCCTTTCATGAGGTACCTTGTCAAACGCCTTTTGAAAATTCAGTTACACAATATCAGCTGGCTCCCCTTTGTCCACATGTTTGTTTACTCCTTCAAGGAATTGAAATAAATTGTAACATAATAAATGACGGCAGAAAAAGACCTGCATGGTCCATCCAGTCTGCCCAACAAGATAAACTCATATAAGCTACTTTTTGTGTATACCCTACTTTGATTTGTACCTGTCCTGTTCAGGGCACAGACTGTATAAATCTGCCCAGCACTATCCCCACCTCCCAACCACCAGTCCCGCCTCCCACCACCGGCTCTGGCACAGACCGTATAAGTCTGCCCAGCACTATCCCCGCCTCCCGCCACCGGCTCTGCCACCCAATCTCGGCTAAGCTCCTTAGGATCCATTCCTTCTGAACAGGATTCCTTTATGTTTATCCCACGCGTGTTTGAATTCTGTTACCGTTTTCATTTCCACCACCTCCCGCGGGAGGGCATTCCAAGCATCCACTACTCTCTCCATGCAAAAATACTTCCTGACATTTTTCTTGAGTCTGCCCCCCCTTCAATCTCATTTCATGTCCTCTCGTTCTACCGCCTTCGCACCTCCGGAAAAGGTTTGTTTGCGGATTAATACTTTTCAAATATTTGAACATCTGTATTATATCACCCCTGTTTCTCCTTTCTTCCAGACTATACATGTTCAGGTCATCAAGTCTCTCCTCATACGTCTTGTAACGCAAATCCCTTACCATTCTTGTAGCTTTTCTTTGCACCACTTCAATTCTTTTTACATCCTTCGCAAGGTACGGCCTCCAAAACTGAACACAATACTCTAGGTGGGGCCTCACCAACGACTTATACAGGGGCATCAACACCACCTTTCTTCTGCTGGTCACACCTCTCTCTATACAGCCTAACAACCTTCTAGCTACGGCCACCGCCTTGTCACACTGTTTCGTCGCCTTCAGATCCTCAGATACTATCACCCCAAGATCCCTCTCCCCGTCCGTACCTATCAGATTCTCCCCGCCTAACACATACATCTCCTGAGGATTTCTATTCCCTAAGTGCATCACTTAGCATTTCTTCGCATTGAATTTTAATTGCCAAACCTTAGACCATTCTTCTCGCTTCCTCAGATCCTTTTTCATGTTTTCCACTCCCTCCCAGGTGTCCACTCTTTTACAGATCTTAGTATCATCTGCAAATAGGCAAACTTTACCTTTTAACCCTTCGGCAATGTCACTCACAAATATATTGAACAAAATCGGTCCCAGCACCGATCCCTGAGGCACACCACTACTCACCTTTCCCTCCTCCAAGCGAATTCCATTCACCACCATCATAAGTACATAAGTAGTGCCATACTGGGAAAGACCAAAGGTCCATCTAGCCCAGCATCCTGTCACCGACAGTGGCCAGTCCAGGTCAAGGGCACCTGGCACGCTCCCCAAACGTAAAAACATTCCAGACAAGTTATACCTAAAAATGCGGAATTTTTCCAAGTCCATTTAATAGCGGTCTATGGACTTGTCCTTTAGGAATCTATCTAACCCCTTTTTAAACTCCGTCAAGCTAACCGCCCGTACCACGTTCTCCGGCAACGAATTCCAGAGTCTAATTACACGTTGGGTGAAGAAAAATTTTTTCTGATTCGTTTTAAATTTACCACACTGTAGCTTCAACTCATGCCCTCTAGTCCTAGTATTTTTGGATAGCGTGAACAGTCGCTTCACATCCACCCGATCCATTCCACTCATTATTTTATACACTTCTATCATATCTCCCCTCAGCCGTCTCTTCTCCAAGCTGAAAAGCCCTAGCCTTCTCAGCCTCTCTTCATAGGAAAGTCGTCCCATCCCCACTATCATTTTCGTCGCCCTTCGCTGTACCTTTTCCAATTCTACTATATCTTTTTTGAGATACGGAGACCAGTACTGAACACAATACTCCAGGTGCGGTCGCACCATGGAGCGATACAACGGCATTATAACATCCGCACACCTGGACTCCATACCCTTCCTAATAACACCCAACATTCTATTCGCTTTCCTAGCCGCAGCAGCACACTGAGCCGAAGGTTTCAGCGTATCATCGACGACGACACCCAGATCCCTTTCTTGATCCGTAACTCCTAACGCGGAACCTTGCAAGACGTAGCTATAATCCTCTGGCTTCTGTCCGTCAACCAGTTCCTAATCCAGTTCAGACAAAATTTCCCCACACTAAAGCCGTGCTGACTTGTTCTCAGTAATCCATGTCCTTGGATGTGCTCTGTAATTTTGTTTTTAATAATAGCCTCTACCATTTTCCCCGGCACCGACGTCAGACTCACCGGTCTATAATTTCCCGGATCTCCCCTGGAACCTTTTTTAAGAATCGGCGTTACATTGGCTACCCTCCAATCTTCCGGTAACAGAAAGGGGCATAATCAAACGGCGCCGGCGAAATCGATTGCCGGTGATCTATTTTTGCAGCGCCGCAACAGCTGACCGGAACCATATTATCGAAAAAGATGGCTGGCCAACTTTTGTTTAGATAATACGGTTGGGGCCGGCCAAATGCCACAGATCACCGGGTTTGAGATGGCCGACTTTGTTTTTCAGCGATAATGGAAACTGGAACCGGCCATCTCAAACCCGGCCAAATCCAAGGCATTTGGCCGTGGGAGGGGCCAGCATTCGTAGTGCACTGGTACTTCTGGATGTTTAGATCTTGCTGATCAGTTATGTTATGACTTACTTGTTCAGGAGTGCTGTATTTTGTGATACTGTTTTGAGAAATGTTCAAGAAAGACTTCATACAAATGAAAAAAGTCCCTGCCGTGCATTTTCCCTTGATGGCCGTCCCTGACGTGCAGTTCCCTTAATAGCCGTCTTTCTCTTGATGGCCGTCTTTCTCTCCGAAAGTGCACTTCTCTTAATGGCCATCTTTCTCCCTGAACAGGGAAATCAAAAGTTTTTGCACACTGCTTTTTTTGTAGTAACGGTGAGATTTGAACCAGCCACCTCTGCATTACAAGACCAGTGATGTAACCACTTGGCCACAGCTCCACTTACTTGGGTGTCCCTCCCTTTTGATTATACCCCTCCAGGTCTCTCTCAGCCACTCACAGACAGCTTAACGCACTGTGATGGGCTGAGAGAGACCTGAAGGGGTATAATCAAAAGGGAGGGACAGCTAAGTAAGTGGAGCTGTGGCCAAGTGGTTACATCATGGCTCTTGTAATGCAGAGGTGGCTGGTTCAAATCCCACTGTTACTACTAAAAAAACTGTGAGCAAACACTGTTTTGATTTCCCTGTTTGGGGAGAAAGCCGGCCATTAAGAGAAGTGCACTTTCGTAGAGAAAGACGGCTATTAAGGGAAGTGCACGGCAGGAACTTTTTCATTTGTATGAAGTCTTTCTTGAACATTTCTCAAAACAGTATCACAAAATACAGCACTCCAGAACAAGTAAGTCATAACATAACTGATCAGCAAGATCCTTTTTTTTTTTTTTTTTTAACGAGCTGGCCGACTGGCTTCCCCTTCTAGGAAGGAAATGTTTTAAAGTTTTTTGTTGGGTGGGAGGGGGTTGGTGACCTCTGGAGGAGTATGGGGAGGTCATCCCCGATTCCTTCCAGTGGTCATCTGGTCAGTTTGGGCATCTTTTTGAGACTTGGTCGTGAAAATAAATAGACCAAGTAAAACCGGCCAAATGCTCGTCATCGCCGGTTTTCTTTTTCCCATTATCAGCTCAAGCCGGCCATCTCGTAAGCACGCCCACATCCCGCCTTCACTACCCTGCCGACATGCCCCCTTGAAGTTTAGCCGCCTCCGCGACGGAATGCCGGCAAGTGTGTCCAAAAATCGGCTTTCGATTATACCGATTTGGCCGGTTTTAGGAGATGGCCAGCCATCTCCCGATTTGTGTCGGAAGATGGCTGGCTATCACTTTCGAAAATAAGCTGGATAGTAACATAGTAGATGACGGCAGAAAAAGACCTGCATGGTCCATCCAGTCTGCCCAACAAGATAAACTCGTATGTGTATACCTTACCTTGATTTGTACCTGCCATTTTCAGGGCACAGACCGTACAAGTCTGCCCAGCAGTATTTCCCGCCTCCCAACCACCAGTCCCGCCTCCCATCACTGGCTGTGGCACAGACTGTATAAGTCTGCCCTCCACTATCCTCGCCTCCCAACCACCAACCCCTCTTCCCCCACCTGCTCCGCCACCCAATTTCGGCTAAGCTTCTGAGGATCCATTCCTACTGCACAGGATTCCTTTATGCATATCCCATGCATGTTTGAATTCCGTTACCGTTTTCATCTCCACCACTTCCTGCGGGAGGGCATTCCAAGCATCCACCACCCTGTCCGTGAAATCTTCTGGTACCACGCTCAATTTTAAGGATAAATTGCATATCACTAGCAGTAGCTCTGCAAGCTCATTTTTCAGTTCTATCAGTACTCTAGGATGAATACCATCCAGTCCAGGAGATTTGCTACTCTTCAGTTTGTTGAACTGCCCCATTACGTCCTCCAGGTTTACTGTGAATTCAGTAAGTTTCTCTGACTCGTCCGCTTGAAATACCATATTCGATACCGGTATCCCACCAAAGTCTTCCTTGTTGAAAACCAAAGCAAAGAATTAATTTAGTCTCTCCGCTACTTCTTTGTCTTCCTTGATCACCCCTTTTACCCCTTGGTCATCCAGCGGCCCAACCGATTCTTTTCCTAGCTTCCTGATTTTGATATACCAAAAAAAATTTACTGTTTTTTTGCCTGTAATGCTATCTTTTTTTCGTAATCCCTCTTGGCCTTCGGAGACTGTTTATGTGTACAGTGCTGCGTACGTCTGGTAGCTCTATAGAAATGACAGTAGTAGTAGTGATGTAAAATACATATACTTGTTCTTGATTTGTCCTTCTATTTTCAGGTCGCAGACTGTAGAAGTCTGCCCAGCACAGACCTTACTTCCCAACTGTTGGAATTGTCGTCAAAGCCCACTCCAGCCATCCAGATATGTCTTTCCAAAATCAGGACACAGTTTTTCTCTGAACTACTTATTTTATGTCCTTAACTACATACAGTCTCCAAAACTGAACCCAGTGCTTCAAGTGGGGCCTCAACAAAGTCTTAAACATGGACATTAATTTCCTTTCTTCTGCTCATTGTCTCTCTTTATGTAGCCTAGTATCCTTCTAGCTACAGCCACTGCCTTGCCACATTATTTCTCCTTCTTAAGAGCCTCAATCACTATCACCCCAAGGTCTCTCTCCTGAACTGTGCTTATCAATCTCTCGCTCCCATCTCCTATATCTCCTTTGGATTTCTATACCCCAAGTGCATCAGTCTGTTGACGTTTAGTTCACGTTCAGCTTTATTTGATATGCCACCAATATTTACGGAGACATCTAAGCGGTTTACAAAATTAACATAATCAAGGGGAAAGACCGGGAACAATTTAACAGAAAAATTGAGATGAGGAAAAAAAAGAATGTCAATACATGATGGGGAACATAAATGGGGAAGGAGAATATTAGTCTCTTGAGGGATATCAGAGAGGTGAGGGGATGGGTAGAACAAAAGGAGAGAGCATGACAGAAGGGGCTGTATTCTATAGGATAGAGGATCAGGGTTGCGAGAGAGCCTCAGAAAATAAAGCAAGCCTCTAAATGTTTCTAGAGAAGGTTCAATCTTGATTGAATGAGGGAGTGCATTCCACAGGGAGAGATCAACAACACTAAATCAGGTGTTGTGAAAGAGTCAAGCCATATGTGGCAAAAGGAGGGGACATTGAGTCAATGCTGTTGGGAGAAATGAAAGGCTTGATGCCAGATCTTAGGTCATTCTTTTAAATTTTGTAGATCATTTCTCATGTTTTTTTCTACTCCCTCTGTGGTGTCTGCTCTGGATATCTTAATGTCGTCTGTAAAAAGACAAAACTATGGCAATGCCACTCAGAAATATATTAAATAGAATCTGACCCAGTGTGATCCCTGAGGCACTCCACTACTCACCTTTCTTTACTCCAAACAAACTCCATTCACCGCCACCCTCTGTCAGTCAACCAGTTTCCAGTCCAGTTCACCACTGTGAGTCTTAACTTCAGCCTGCTCATCTTAATGAGGAGCCTCCTGTGAAGACCTATCAAAGGCTTTGCTGAAATCCAAGTAGACTACATCTACCACTTTATTCAGTTCTTTGATCACCCTATCAAAGAAGTTAATCAGATTAATTCGGCAGGATTTTCCTTTGTTAAAACCATGTTGCTTCGGATCTTGGAACCTATTGGAATCTGGGAAGTTCACTATGCTTTCCTTCAACCTCTCCATCATTTTTCCAACCCCCAAATTGAGGCTTAGTGGCCTATAGTTTCCCACTTCTTCCATATCCCTGAGTCCCTCCCACTCCCTTTCTTCTTCTTTTTTTATTACTGTTAAATAGAATTGAAGAACTGAGAGGAAGAGAAGTAAAGGTGCTGGACTTCTGAGCAGGCAAACAGTTTTACTGGGAGCCGATTCTACTCCTGCAGTGGGGGAAGGGACTGTTTTACTCTGGTGGCTAAGGAGATTTGGCAGGAACCAGGTAGCAGAACTACCAGTTTGAGTTAGAAGTGACACTGAGTTTGTTTTGTAAAGAGGCGTTATCAGTCATCATTGCTAAGTGCTTTTAATCTACCCCTCTATAGACCCCCGTGGGACCCTGAACAACTGGTTCCAAAGGTACCTTCAGTGGGAGACCCAGTCATGGAGGGGATAAGGATACCTCCTAAAGTGTTTATCTTGTACATCAGACCATTCAGACCGTGACTTCAGGGGAATGGGTTTCTCCTGAAGCAGGGCTTAGAGATGGTGGAACTATGGCTAAACTTTACCGTTTTTCAGCATGAAGAAGAAAAGTTAAAGCTGCCCAAGATGGATGCCGTTGTAATAGTTGTTTCCAAGAAAATCACTGTTCTAGTGGTTCTGCATTGGAGGATATTCAGGATAGCAAGTTAGAGCTGCTGCTAAAGCAAACTTTTGAGGTGGCAGCGCATGGACTTCAAATGACTATTTTAGGACCTGTGTCTCTAAGTCTTGGTTGGGTGCAGCAGTTTCAAGAAGGGTTGGCAGTGGAGGTGCTGTAAGCTACTAGGGAGTCTCTTCATTTGGAGGGGGCTATAGCATATATAGCAGATGCCTTATGTTTACTTCAGCCAGACTTGTTGGCTATTTCAGTTAGGCAGCTGTTATGGCTTTGCAATTAGTCTGTGGACTCTGCTTTCGAGACATGACTTAGTAGGATTCTTTTCAGAGGGATGGTGCTCTTTGGTAAAGATTTAGAAAAGATAGTTAAAGATCTTGGGATTCTAAACCCCACAGGTTGCCAGAGGACAACTGCAGCAGCAAAATCAAAGTTGCATGATGTGAAAAGCAGCCATCCTGAGTGGATAGGTTATTTTTAACATTCTTGTTACCAGTCTTGGAATGCTTCCTATTGAACTCTCAGGGAAAGTCAGGAGCAGAGAACAAGGGCTCCTGGAGCCTCAAAATCCGTCAGTGGGATAAATTAGGGGGCGGGTACCTTTCATTGTTGAGTGAGCCCAAGTGACTTCCAGTCAGTGAGTGTTGTTTGTGCTCAAGTATGGTTACACAGTATTCCATTTAATTCATGGTGCTGAAGAAGGGAATTTTTGTCCTATTTTGGAACTCAAAAAGATAAACCGGGGTCTTCAGGTTACCCAATTCAAAATGGAAATGTGTTCTGTGATAGCAACGGTTCGTCCAGGAGAGTTCCTAACCTAGGATGTTAAAGATGCATATCTTCGTATATAAGTATTGCCATACTGGGACAGACCAAAGGTCCATCATGCCCAGCATCCTGTTTCCAACAGTGGCCAATCCAGGTCACAAATACCTAGCAAGATCCCAAAAAAGTACAAAACATTTTATACTGTTTATTCCAGAAATAGTGGATTTTCCCCAAGTCCAGTTTGATAATGGTCTGTGGACTTTTTCTTTAGGAAGCCATATTCCATGTTGGCCACCTCATCAAAGATATTTGCAGCTTGCAATTCTAGGATATCGTTATCAATTTTGGGCTGTGCAATTAAGGCTTGCCATATCTCTTCAGACATTTTCCCAAGGTCAAGGTTATAGTAGCTGCAGCTTGTTGGGAAGGCTCCAGTCCATCCATACTTAAACAACTGGCTAATTTTGAATCTGCTCAGAAGAAAGCAACTGTGTAATGCATTGAGTGGTGCAGCTCCTGCAGACTTGGTTGGGTTGTCAACTTTGGAAAGAGTAACTTGAATCCCTCACCATGTCTAGTGAATCTAGGAGTTCACTCGACACCGAGGAGAAGGAAAGGTTTTCCTGGTCAGTCTGCCTCTTGAGTGTGAGATTGTGAGCATAACTCTCCTTGAGCTTCTGCTGAATAGGTTTAACCTAAATATAAATAAAAATAAATTACATGCAGGCCCTGGGGTCTGTGGTGATGACCATAGAGTTAGTACTGTGGGCTCGAGCTCATATTATATTTGGCTTTTATTAAAGGACTTAGCTAAACCAGTGGTGAGTGCAAGTGCAGTTCTATGAATTCCATCTCCCATGGGCTTGTGAGGTGATGTCTGGTGTGAACAGCAAGACAGACCAAGGTGTAAGAAAAAGAGGAGATGAGGGATTAGCTTCCAGAGAGCCTCTAAAAATCCCCATGATTACAAGGGAGATACATGGAAACAGGAAAAATATATTCTTACCTGGAATTACTACTACTACTACTATTTAGCATTTCTATAGCGCTGCAAGGCATACGCAGCGCTGCACAAACATAGAAGAAAGACAGTCTCTGCTCAAAGAGCTTACAATCTAATATTTTTGCTCCTGGAAGACACAGGGTGATGTGAGCAGACAGTCTATGGGAGAGGGGGCAGGCAGGGAGCCAAGGAAAGGAGAAATGAGCCCTGCGAAGTGTAGTGCAAATCCCTTGCTACCTGCAGGTAAATTGGAGAGCTCGTTAGGTTTCCTAGCAAATGCAGGAGGAGGTGGGGCTGTAAACTTTCCTGAATAGTGCTGACGTATATTAAGACAAAAACAGCTATATGAAAATGAAATCCCCTGAGGAGAGACACTAACAATATCAATGTCCAAAAAGAGTCAATCTTCTAAACTAATATAAAGATACCTACCAAAAACCACTTACTTTTAAGTGCTGTATAATTTTGATAAGGGCTCACAGAGAGTTCAGTATAGGCCGTTCCCACAGCCAAGCACAATTTTCAGTGAGTCTAGCCGCAATGCGACTCACAAAAAAAGATCTATATATCGTGTTGTATTCTCTATAGGTATAACCCTCGTTTTATTTGAAGAGTGGAGGAGTGGCCTAGTGATTAGGGTGGTGGACTTTGGTCCTGGGGAACTGAGGAACTGAGTTCGATTCCCACTTCAGGCACAGGCAGCTCCTTGTGACTCTGGGCAAGTCACTTAACCCTCCATTGCCCCATGTAAGCAGCATTGAGCCTGCCATGAGTGGGAAAGCGCAGGGTACAAATGTAACAAAAAAAAAAAAGTTAGACTCAATCCTATAACCAATAATAAATCAAATGAAACCTTTTCTAGAAATAGAAACTAAACAGCCAAAAACTCTTGTTCTAAAAGGCAGTTATTTTCTGTTCCTTGGCTGCTGGAGAGGTAGCTCATCCAGCGACCTCAATTAAGTGTTAACTAAGGTGTGGGGAAATAGAATACTTGCATAGGTTGCTGAGTCAGCTTCAAAGAACCTTAGATTCAAAACTATATAAAGAGGAAAGGTCCCACTGAACTTTCTTTCTGAGAAGTTCTGAGAGAAGAGGACATTTCTCTGGTAAGTGAATGCTACTTTGCTTTGTGCTTTGGGAACTTAAAAATTGGGATTTAAAGGAGGAACTGTAGGTTAGTGTTAGGCAAAATAAAAATATAAAAAGCAAATTTTAACAATTAATCGCCATAGTCTTTTCCACTTAGTTTTAAAAGCTTTGTACCACAGCATTAACAGAATCTAACAAGCACTGCAGGATCTAGTTTAGTCCACCCACCCACCCCTAGGACAACTCTTCAATTATAGTCAGTTATTGTAATTAGGGTAACAAGCAAGGAGTGCTCTTACAGAGTTTTAAATACATTTCATTACCATCTAAGAAGGAAACACTAAATAAATCATACATTATACTATATAAACTAAAAGACACTTTTATATTAGGCTGATATTCTTAATACTGTAGCAAGTTTTAAATTATTGAAAAACTCAAAAACACTAAGATGGAGTCAGCAGTCCAGCAGCAAGAGGGGTGCTATCCAGTCTTTTGCGTTGTGTCGCATGTATGATTATCTCCCAGTTGGTGAGATGTCATATGTGTGTGCCCGATGCAAAGAGCTCCTAGCTCTTAGAGAACGTATCCGTTCTCTTGAGGCTAGAGTAGCAGACTTGGTGGAGCTGAGGGAGACAGAGAGGTACATAGAGGAGACCTACAGGGATGTTGTAGAGAAGTCCCACGTCCAGTCTGGTAGCCCTTGTGCTACCATGGAGGAGGGAGGTCTCCTAGAAGGAGAGCATCACCCTGGTGAAGTAGGAAGTACTCCTGTAGCCAGGACCTGCCCACCAGGGGATGTACTGTCCTTTCGCACCGAGGTTATGTCTCCAAGTGCTGCCCGGGAAGGAAAGGTTAGGACAGCCATTGTAGTTGGTGATTCGATCATTAGGCATATAGAGAGCTGGGTGGCTGGTGGACGTGAGGATCGCCTGGTGACTTACCAGCCTGGTGCGAAGGTGGCGGATCTCACGTGTCACCTAGATAGGATTTTAGATAGTGCTGGGGAGGAGTCTGCTGTCTTGGTACATGTGGGTACCAATGACGTAGGAAAATGTGGGAGAGAGGTTCTGGAAGCCAAATTTAGGCTCTTAGGTAGAAAGCTCAAATCCAGATCCTCTAGGGTAGCATTTTCTGAAATGCTACCTGTTCCACACGCAGGGCCAAAGAGACAGGCAGAGCTCCGGAGTCTCAGTGCGTGGATGAGACGATGGTGCAGGGAGGAGGGTTTTAGATTTGTTAGGAACTGGGCAACATTCTGGGGAAGGGGGAGCCTATTCCGAAAGGATGGGCTCCACCTTAACCAGGGTGGGACCAGGTTGCTGGTATCGGCATTTAAAAAGGAGATAGAGCAGCATTTAAACTAGAAATGGGGGGAAGGCCGACAGTCGCTCAAAAGCGCATGGTTCGGGATAAGGTATCTTGCAAGGATACCTCACAAACAGGGAAGATAGGGTTTCTGGATAGTGAGGTTGCACAACAGACCGTGGTAGGCCAGGTGCCCTTAAATACAACCAAAGTTCAGACAAAAGATGGCAAATCATTAGTGTCAAGTACTAAACATCATGCAAATAGGAACAACAAACATATTCTGAAATGTCTATATGCAAATGCTAGGAGTCTAAGAAATAAGATGGGAGAGATGGAATATATTGCACTAAATGAAAAATTGGATATAATAGGCATTACTGAGACCTGGTGGAAGGCAGACACTGTCATACCGGGGTACAAAGTATATCATAGTGATAGGGTGGACCGGACTGATGGAGGGGGTAGCATTGTATATTAACGAGAGCCTTGACTCAGATAGATTACAAATTCAGCAGGACACAAGTCACACCCTTGAATCATTGTGGGTTGAAATTCCATGTATAAAAGGGAAAAGGACGCTGATAGGAGTGTACTACCGTCCGCCTCGCCAGGATGAGCAGGTAGACGAAGAAATGATAAAAGAAATCAGAGACGCAAACAAAATGGGCAATGCGATAATAATGGGTGACTTCAATTATCCAAATATAGACTGGGTAAATGTAACATCGGGACACACTAGAGAGGTACAATTCCTTGATGAAATCAAGAACAGCTTTATGGAGCAGCTGGTGCAGGAGCCGACGAGAGAAGGAAAAATTCTAGACTTGGTCCTTAGTGGAGCGCATGATCTGGTGAGGGACGTTATGGTACTGGGGCCGCTTGATAACAGTGATCATGATATGATCAGTTTTGATATCAACCTTGAAGTAACGATACCCAGGAAGTCAAATATGTTAGCGTTTAACTTTAAAAAAGGAGACTATGATAAAATGAGAAGAACGGTTTAAAAAAACTTAGGGGGGCAACTAAGAGGGTAAGAACTGTACAACAGGCATGGACGCTGTTCAAAAATACCATCCTGTTGGCCCAGGCCAAACATATTCCACGAATTAGAAAAGAAAGACGGAAGTCCAAAAGACAGCCGGTGTGGTTGAAAAGTGAGGTGAAGGAAGCTATTAGGGCTAAAAGAAACGCCTTCAGAAAATGGAAGAAGGAACCGTCTGAAAATAACAAGAAGCAGCATAAGGAGTGTCAAAGCAAATGCAAGGCGCAGATAAAGAAGGCCAAGAGGGATTACAAAAAAAAGATAGCATTAGAGGCAAAAAAACACAGCAAAAAATTTTTTTGATATATTAAAAGCAGGAAGCCGGCAAAAGAATCGGTTGGGCCGCTGGATGACGGAGGGGTAAAAGGGGCAATCAAGGAAGATAAAGAAGTAGCGGAAAGATTGAATGAATTCTTTGCTTCGGTCTTCACTGAGGAAGATTTGGGTGGGATACCGGTGTTGGAAATGATATTTCAAGCGAATGAGTTGGAGAAACTTACTGACTTCACGGTAAACCTGGACCGGATGGTATTCATCCTAGAGTACTGATAGAACTGAAAAATGAGCTTGCGGAGCTACAGTTAGTGATATGCAATTTATCCTTAAAATCGAGCGTGGTACCGGAAGATTGGAGGGTGGCCAATGTAACGCCGATATTTAAAAAAAGGTTCCAGAGGAGATCCGGGAAATTATAGACTGATGAGTCTGAGGTCGTTGCCGGGGAAAATGGTAGAGGCTATTATCAAAAACAAAATTACAGAGCACATCCGAGGACATGGATTACTGAGACCAAGTCAACACGGCTTTTGTGTGGGGTAATCTTGCCTGACCAATTTACTTCAATTCTTTGAAGGAGTAAACAAACACGTGGACAATGGGGAGCCGGTTGATATTGTGTATCTGGATTTTCAAAAGGCGTTTGACAAAGTACCTCATGAAAGGCTACAGAGGAAATTGGAGGGTCATGGGATAGGAGGAAATGTCCTATTGTGGATTAAAAACTGGTTGAAGGATAGGAAACGGAGAGTGGGGTTCCTCAGGGGTCTGTGCTAGGATCGCTGCTTTTTAACGTATTTATAAATGATTTAGAGATGGGAGTAACTAGCGAGGTAATTAAATTTGCTGATGACACAAAGTTATTCAAAGTTGTTAACTCGCGACAGGATTATGAAAAATTACAGAAGCGGGAGACTGGGCGGCTAAATGGCAGGTGACGTTTAATGTGAGCAAGTGGAAGGTGATGCATGTGGGGTAAAAAGAACCCAAATTATAGCTACGTCATGCAAGGTTCCATGTTAGGAGTTACGGATCAAGAAAGGGATCTGGGTTTCGTCGTCAATAATACACTGAAACCTTCTGCTCAGTGTCCTGCTGGGGCTAGGAAAACGAATAGAATGTTGGGTATTAGTGAAGGTATGGAAAACAGGTGTGAGGATGTTATAATGCCGTTGTATCGCTCCATGGTGCGACCGCACCTTGAGTATTGTGTTCAATTCTGGTCACCGCATCTCAAGAAAGATATATAGTAGAATTGGAAAAGGTGCAGCGAAGGGCATCTAAAATGATAGCAGGAATGGGACGACTTCCCTATGAAGAAAGACTAAGGAGGCTAGGGCTTTTCAGCTTGGGTAAGAGACGGCTGAGGGGAGACATGATAGAGGTATATATATAAAATGAGTGGAGTGGAACAGGTGGATGTGAAGCGTCTGTTCACGCTTTCCAAAAATACTAGGACTAGGGGGCATGCGATGAAACTAGAGTGTAATAAATTTAAAACAAATCGGAGAAACGTTTTCTTCACCCAACGCATAATTAAACTCTGGAATTTGTTGCTGGAGAACTTGGTGAAGGCGGTCAGTTTAACAGAGTTTTAAAAGGGGTTAGACGGTTTACTAAATGGACTTGGGAAAAATCTACAATTTCAGGAATGACATGTATAGAATGTTTGTACATTTGCGAAGCTCGCCAGGTGCCCTTTGCCTGGATTGGCCGCTGTTGTGGACATGATGCTGGGCTCAATGGACCCTTGGTCTTTTCCCAGTGTGGCATTACTTATGTACTTGTGTTCTAAATTTAGTGAAAGTACATATTTTTTGGTAGATATCCATATAAACACCAGGACCCACTGTTCTGGGGGGGGGGGGGGGGACATTTACCCCCCCCCCCCCCCCCCCCCCCCCGACAACGCAAAAACTCAACTATAGCCGCTTAATGGAAAAAGTAGTAAATAAACTATGCACTGGAAAGATTTGATGCTAACAGGAGCAGACATCTGAATAAAAGATTGTCACGGTTTCACTGAAAGTTTCCCACGTCCTACAGAAATTTGTTTCAAACAATCTTCTTCAGGGAGACGCCAGTGCTACTTTTTACAAAAGGTCCTCTTTTGAATAAATCCAGCAGATTGTCAGCGTCCTTTAACAGGCTGTTGACGTCCATTACGAGCTGAGATCACCAAGACAAAACTCATTGGCGGCAACTCTGCAGTCAAATGCTAGCATTCTATTCTATTTCTTCATTGGGTCCATGGGGGTGTCACTGTGTTTAATTCGAAGATCCAAAATTGTTCACGTAACACCAGATAAGCATCGCAGTCGCCTTGAAATATGAAGAAACTTGTTCAATTATTAGCCCCTGCATGGCCACAAAATCATGATTGTATTCAATGCAATGGGCTACCATAGTTGCTGACATTACCTTGTTTTTTAGCCTTCTGCGATGTTCATTTAGTCTTTGTCTTACAGTCCAGGGATAAATAATAACATAGATGACATTCATTGAAGAGCAGTCTGTATCTGTTCTCAAGTTGTAATTTTTTTTAGAGTGCTTGGATCAGAAGGAGCACACGGTCCCACAGACGAAGAGGATGAGTAAGATTTTGGACAGACAACAGGGAGCACCCTCAAACCCGCTCACACAGCCCCAAGACTCAATAGTTGTTAACATATCAGGTATTACATTATCTCAAGAACAAGGAGACCTTTTGAATAGTAACATACTAATTGATGGCAGATAAAGATCTGTACGGTCCATCCAGTCTGCCCAACAAGATAAACTCATTTTACCTGGTATGTGATACTTTATATGTATACCCGAGTTTGATTTGTCCTTGCCTTTCTCAGGGAACAGACCGTAGAACTGTTCTTGTACTAAGTTCTGAAGCTAACATCAAAGCCCTTTAAAATTTTATTTATTTATTTGTAACATTTGTATCCCACATTTTCCCACTGTGAAAGATCCTTCCTTCCGCCCGAGGACTCGCCCTATCCCTCCCCAATCTCTTCCCCCTCCCTCCCCAATCTCTTCCCCCTCCCTCCGCTGTCTACCACACGAACTCACTACCCATCCCCCCCGTCCTGCCCACTACTGCAATACCCTACCTACCCCTATCCCCCACCACCTCGCCATCCCTACTGTCCTTCTCCTCCTTCCTAGCTCTCAACCTCCAACACCTCCTTCCTGCCATGAACCCTTCCCCATTCCTCCTCAGCGCATCCCGCCTTCGTCGCCCTACCTCCCCCACTTTTCTCCGCTCTCTCTTGCTCCTTCTCCTGCTATCCGCGGGAGACATCAATCCCAACCCAGGTCCACCACACATGTCCTCGTCTCATCTATGCAAACGTTCCCGCGACATCTCCAATCTCATCTCCATTCCCCTCCTCCCCCCTTCCTCCCTCCCCTTCTCGAGTGCCCTGTGGAATGCCCACTCAATCTGCAACAAACTTACCTTCACCCATGATCTCTTCATCTGCTCGGCCTAACCGAAACCTGGCTCACCCCCGACAACTCTGCCTCAGTCGCAGCCCTTTGCCACGGAGGCTACCTCTTCTCCCATTCGCCCCACACAGCTAGCTGCGGTGGCGGCGTTTGCCTACTACTTTCGCCCTCCTGCAGTTTCCAACCCCTCCTCCTACCACAGTCTCACTGCTTCTCATCCTTTGAAGTCCATTCCATCCGTCTATTCCACCCGCTGCCACTCCGAGTTGCAGTCATCTACCGCCCCCCTGATAAGTCCCTCCCTTCCTTCCTTACTGACTTCGATGCCTGGCTCTCCGTTTTTCTTGAGCCCTCATCCCCATCCCTCATTCTTGGTGACTTCAACATACACACTGATAACCCATCTGACTCATACGCTTCTCAATTCCTCACCCTAACCTCCTCCTTCAATCTCCAACTGAGCTCCACCACCCCTACTCACAAATCTGGTCACTGTCTTGATCTCGTCCTCTCTTCTACCTGCTCGCCCTCTAATCTCTGCGTCTCCTGATCACATTCACACTTCATCACCTTCCCGCCCAACTCTAACTACTACCTCCAGGAATCTCCAGGCAGTTGACCCCCCACCACCCTATCCGCTAGTATCTCTGATCTCCTCCCGTCCATCACGTCCTCCGAGTCCGTCGACAAGGCTGTTTCCAATTACAATGCCACTCTCTCCTCCGCCCTAGACACCCTTGCACCGTCTGTTTCCCGTCCTACTAGGCGCACTAATCCCCAGCCCTGGCTTAACCCTTGCACCCGTTACCTTTGCTCCTGCTCCCGATCGGCTGAACGCCTATGGAGGAAATATCGCACCCATACTGACTTCATTCACTACAAATTCATGCTATCCTCCTTCCAGTCCTCCCTATTCCTCGCCAAACAGGCCTACTACACTCATTTGACTAATTCCCTCAGCTCTAACCCTCGTCATGTCTTCGCCACCCTCAACTCCCTCCTCAAAGTGCCCTCCGCTCCCACTCCCCCTTCACTCTCTCCTCAATCACTGGCTGACTACTTCTACGACAAGGTCCAGAAGATCAACCTCGAATTCACCACTAAACCTTCTCCTCCCCTTCATCCTATCACCCACTCCCTCAACCAATCTACCCAGGCCTCCTTCTCCTCCTTTGCTGATATCACCGAAGAGGAAACCGGCCATCTTCTCTCCTCCTCGAAATGCACCACCTGTTCCTCTGACCCCATCCCCACCAACCTACTTACCACCATCTCTCCCACTATCACCCCTCCCATCTGTCATATCCTCAACCTCTCTCTCTCCACCGCAACTGTCCCTGACACCTTCAAGCATGCTGTTGTCACACCTCTCCTCAAAAAACCTTCACTTGACCCTACTTGTCCCTCCAACTACCGCCCCATCTCCCTCCTACCCTTCCTCTCCAAAATACTTGAACGCGCCGTTCACAGCCATTGCATTGATTTTCTCGCTTCTCATACCATCCTCGATCCGCTTCAATCTGGCTTTCGCCCACTTCACTCGACAGAAACGGCATTATCCAAAGTCTGCAATGACCTGTTCCTCGCCAAATCCAAAGGTCATTACTCCATCCTCAGCCTCCTCGACCTATCCGCCGCTTTTGACACTGTCAATCACAACTTACTTCTTGACACACTGTCCTCTTTTGGGTTCCAGGGCTCTGTCCTCTCCTGGTTCTCCTCTTATCTCTCCCATCGTACCTTCAGAGTACACTCTCATGGTTCTTCCTCCACCCCTATCCCGCTCTCTGTTGGAGTCCCTCAGGGTTCTGTCCTTGGACCCCTTCTTTTCTCTATCTACACCTCTTCCCTGGGCTCCCTGATCTCGTCTCATGGCTTCCAGTATCATCTCTATGCTGACGACACCCAGCTTTATCTCTCCACACCTGACATCACTGAGGAAACCCAGGCCAAAGTATCGGCCTGCTTATCTGACATTGCTGCCTGGATGTCCAACCACGACCTGAAACTGAGCATGGTCAAGACCGAACTTCTTGTCTTCCCACCCAAACCCACTTCCCCTCTACCTCCACTCTCTATTTCGGTTGATAACACCCTCATCGTCCCCGTCTCATCTGCCCGCAACCTCGGTGTCATCTTCGACTCCTCCCTCTCCTTCTCTGCGCATATCCAGCAGATAGCCAAGACCTGTCGCTTCTTCCTCTATAACATTAGCAAAATTCGCCCTTTCCTCTCTGAGCACACCACCCGAACTCTCAGCCACTCTCTCATTACCTCTCGCCTTGACTACTGCAACTTACCCCTCCTCCACACAAAAGAAGGTTTGTTTTCCCAACAGTTCAAAATCCACAGTGCTTAGTGCCTTAGCACTCAGTTCAGACACACAGTGAGGACTGGTCTCCCACTTAGCCACCTATCCCCCCTTCAGTCCGTTCAGAACTCTGCTGCACGTCTTATCTTCCGCCTGAACCGATACACTCATACCACCCCCCTCCTCAAGTCACTTCATTGGCTTCCGATCAGGTACCGCATTCAATTCAAGCTTCTGCTACTAACCTACAAATGTACTCGATCTGCAGCCCCTCCTTACCTCTCAACCCTCATCTCCACTTACGTTCCTACCCGTAACCTCCGCTCTCAAGACAAATCCCTCCTTTCAGTACCCTTCTCCACCACCGCTAACTCCATGCTCCGCCCTTTCTGCCTCGCCTCACCCCACGCGTGGAACAAACTCCCCGAGCCCATACGCCAGGCCCCCTCCCTGCCCATCTTCAAATCTCTGCTTAAAACCCACCTCTTCAACGTCTCCTTCGGCACCTAACCTCTACCCAGGAAATCTAGTCTGCTCAACTTGACATTTCATTCTTTAGATTGTAAGCTCCTTTGAGCAGGGACCGTCCTTCTTTGTTTATTTTGTACAGCGCTGCGTAACCCTAGTAGCGCTCTAGAAATGTTAAGTAGTAGTAGTAGTACAGTCCCTGGGGCGTCCGGAAGGCCGTTTTAGGACGGGCCTCCTCTGACAGGGGGATTTGCCAATACCCTTTTGTCAAGTTCAGCGTGGTGAGAAACTGGGCCGTGCCCAGCCTATCTAGCAATTCGTCAATATGGGGCATGGGGTAGTCATCGGTCTGCGCAATGGTGTTCAGCTGACGGAAATCAATGCAGAACCGCCATGACCCATCTGGTTTAGGCACCAGTACCACCGGATTTGACCAGGGGCTATTAGACTCTTCGATCACCCCAAAGCCTAGCATCTCCTGAACCTGCCGCATGACCTCCTACCTTTTGGGGGGGGACAGCCTGTACGGCCTTTGTCTAACCACCTTCCCCTCCTCTGTTACAATCTTGTGGTGCAACACGTGCGTTTTCCCTGGACAGGGCGTAATGACATCTTTAAATTCCAGGAGCTTTTGCATGTCCTTTTTCTGGGCACAACTCAACTGGGCGTTAGTGTCTGGTGACCCGGGCCTGAAAATCTCATCTATCTGGGGCCCCAGGTCCTCCTCTGCCTCCTCTTTAGCCAGAGCCTGAAACCCTTGCCTCTCAATCCAGGGCTTCATCAAATTAACATGAAAGGTCTGCCTCTTCCCAGACCCTCGGGCTACTTCATATGTCAGGGGGCCCAGTTTCCTAAGTACCACCCAGGGACCTCTCCACCTGCTTTCAAACTTATGTGGAGCTTCTGACACTAATATGAGGACTTTATCTCCCTCTTGAAACTCCCTCTCCTGAGTTCCCTGATCATAATACTCCTTTTGCTTCTCTTGACTCTGTCTATGCTGCTCTTGAGAATATTCCCTTAGTTGTTCGAGCCTTCCTCTCAAGTCCTGCAGGAAGGATCCTACCGATTCTTCCTCTGTCTGTAGGGCCACCCACTGCTCCTTTAGAATATCTAGGATCCCCCTGGGTGGTCTGCCGAACAAGAGTTCAAAGGGTGCTACCCCCAAGGAGGACTGAATAGATTCCCGGCAGGCATACAGCACAAAGGGGAGCAGCTGATCCCAGTTTTCTAACTCGGTCCCCAGGCCCCTCTTCAGCATCCCCTTAAGGGTTCGGTTAAACCTCTCCACCATCCCATTTGTTTGGGGGTGGTAGGCTGAAGTTCTCACATGGTGTATCTGAAATGCCTCCCATACCCGTTGGAATGTTCGGGACATGAAGTTAGATCCTCGGTCTGTCAGCACCTCCCTGGGAAACCCCACCTCACAGAACAGTTTAATTATTTCGGCCACTATCACCTTAGCCGAGATATTCCTTAGGGGAATGGCCCAAGGGAATCGCGTAGCGACATCCATCACTACCAGTACGTACTTGTGGCCCCTTTTTGACTTAGTAACTGGGCCGATTATGTCCATAGCTATACGCGTTATGGGCTGACTCACTCGGGGCAAAGGACATAAGGGAGCCCGGGGGGGTAGGCGATCGGCCACCTTCTGGCAATTCGGACATGATTTACAGTACCCTTCCACCTTCTTGTACACCCCAGGCCAATAGAATCTCTCCAGTACCTGCTCCAATGTGGCCTGTGTCCCTTTATGTCCTCCCAGGGGATGATCGTGGGCCAAACGAATTACCAGGGGCCTGAACGCTCTGGGTACCACCAACTGCTTCTCTCCTTCGGGATTCTCCCAGGTGGGCCTCACCCTATACAGCACCCCTTCTTCTACTATAAATCTTGGGACCTGGCTACCCTCCTCCCTACGGGCACTTTCCCAAACATATTCTAGAGTAGGGTCCGACTCCTGCTCCCTAGGAAATGGGGGAACTGCTCTTTGAGGCGACCTACTTCTTGGGGTATATAAGCTTCCGTCTCGCCCTTGTCAAAGGCCTCTCTCCGTTCCCTTTTCTCCGCCCTTCTGTCTGCCCTCGCCTTGCGAGTCTTCCCGGGTTCACCCACCACCTCCCCCTGAAAAGGGAAAATTTGGTCAAGATTAGGCTCCGATGCCTGGCGCTCTCGGGCCTGCGCCCGAGTGGTCACCATAACCCTCTTATTCTCTATACAATCTGCGAATGGAGGCCAATCCCTGCCCAAAATCAACTCTTGGGGCAATCGGGGCAAAACCGCTATGGCGAGCTTTATCTTCCCCGTGGGACCCCTAATGCTGACCCGGTGCGATCTGTACGGAGTGCTGGCCCCATGGATACACTGGATCACCACCTGCCCGTCATAAGTCCCCCTGTCAGGCCCTCTGGTATCCCTTATCTTTTCCCACAGGCCTCTCGACATCATTGACTGATCCGCCCCGGAGTCCAACAGAGCCTTCACCGGGATGCCCTCCACCTCTACCTCCTGGGTATAACTAGATTGGGCACTAGGAGAGACCCGTGAGATCCAGCCCGCTCGCCCAGGACACTGGCTTTGGAAATGCCCCCTTCCTCCACACTGATAGCAGATGCGCTCTTTGGACAGCCCTGCCCCCTTAATGTCCCTTCCCTGAGGAGGCGGGCCTTTAGACCTGGACAGCACCGGGGCTTCCCCTGGACCTCCCTTTGGGGTCGGGCACGGAAGAACCCGGGTCTCGGGTGGGCTGACCCGACCTGCCCCTCCCCCCGGGTCTTTCCCCACCTTACACCAGTGTTGGGCTTCTAAACTGCACTCTAGGCTCCCCACCGCTTCCTCTAAGGTAGCACATCCTCTCCGTACCACCAATACCCTTACCTCCTCGGGTAAGGCTTGCAGGAATTGTTCTAGCACTATTTCCTGTAAGATATCTTCAACCTTACGTCCCTCCGGCTCTAGCCACTTCTTCGCTAGGTCCATCAATTTCGTGGCTAGGCCCTTGGGAGACTCCCCTTTCCCCCAAACTAGGGCCCTAAATTGCCTACGATAGACCTGAGCACTAAGCCCATACCTATCCCTGATGGCCTCTTTCACCCTGTGGTAATCCCCAGCATCTATGGGCGATAGTCCACGGAAAGCCGTGAGAGCCTCTCCTGATAGAGAGGGGGCTAGACGAATGGCCCATTGTTCTGGAGGCCACTTAGCGGCCACCGCTACCCTCTCAAAAGCACACAAAAAGTCATCTACATTGTCCTTTTCTGATAATTTACCCCAGGTGAGCCAGTTCATAGGATAAGGTCCTACCATACTTGTAAAGTCCCGGTCTCTTGTCCCACTCACGGCTCCCTGGGCGTGTGCTTCCCTCTGCAGAAACTCCTGGAACATGTCCAGTACCGGCTGTTGCTGGGCTCGATTAGCCGCCAGGGAATCCCCGATCATCTTTTCCGCCAATTCATGCTGCTTTTGGAATTGCAGGGTCATCCAGGCAAAAACCTCCTTAGGATCCATCGTGGAGTGCTGCTGTCGTCACCTACAAAGAGGGCACAACAAAAAAAAACTCTCCAAGTGCGGCACCGTGACACCTGGTCCCCGCTAGCCACTCCTTTCTCACCTCCACTCCACCCCTGCTCCAGTATATGCTTACCGGAAGCAGAGACGAGTCTGCGCTGCTCTCAGCGTTGGCCCCTCGACGGGCTTCGGGCTCCCCTTGGGTCCACCTTCCTTCTGCGTGGACGTCCGCTGTGGATCCCACCACTGCCGCCACCACTTGTGAAAGATCCTTCCCTCCGCCCGAGGGTCCTTGGGATCTTGCCTCCACCCTGGCCACTCAGCCTCCCGGCCCACTGCAGTCCACAGGGCAGGGCTCAAAGAAAATAAACTTCAAAAAGGTAAAAGTCACAAAGCTCCTTTATTGTCAGGGATTCACAGTCCAGTAACTTTCCACAGGAATCCTGCAGCCCTTCAAAACAGTTGCTCCTGTTTTTTCTCTCAGGGCCCAGATACAGCAGAAACACAACCACGTCCCCTTCCAGCTGCTGCACAAATCAGCTGGAGCCAAATTAACAGTCCCCACAGATAGGTTCCTCTGTAGTCCAACTTCACACCCCAAAAAGAATCCCTGTATCTTGTCCACTCCCACGGGGTTTCTGCAAACAGTTCAAAACACACAGTTCTGTGGGCTTCAGCCCACAAAAAGAAAAAAAAAACACTGTAGCTTACTTTTCCCTCTCCCACACAAAAGGTTTGTTTTCCCAACAGTTCAAAATCCACAGTGCTTAGTGCCTTAGCACTCAGTTCAGACACACAGTCTCTTCAAGGAACACAGCCTGAACTCTTTTGAGAAAGAGGAAAAGATCCCACCCTTTCTGGGTCACTCTATTACTTCACTGACCCTCCTCCCGCATGACCTTTCCCCTTTCCACTTTCAGCCCAGTTGTGACACCGAGTTCACCTGGTTTTTCAGTTTAGCTTTCAAGGCATGAGCCCAGGCAGAAAGGTCCATGGGTTCCTCAGAGCCTGCCTCCTGCTCCTTCTCTCCAGCAGCTTGCCAGTCCATGGGCTCATTCTCCTCCACTCTGGGCGGCTGTTCCTCTCTTACTTGATTATGTTCCAGATGCCCCTCCCTTGCCTTGTCAGAGCCTTCTCCCGGGGAATGCTGGGGCCAATAATCCCTATACCAGGGTTTTCCCCGGGGATGCTGGGAAATGTAGTCCTTTGCCCACCTCCATTTTCTAGGGGGCACAACCTTTTCCCTTCTCTCTCTCTCTCTCCCTGAGGAATGATTAAAGGTAAGGCTCTGCTCTGTCTCCCTCGGCTCTTGAGCCTCCTTTCTTCTCCCCCCTCCCATCTGTTCAAAACCCTTATCCTCCCCTTCACACCACCCATTAGCAGGCTCAATGTGGCTTACATTATACCATAAAGGCGATCGCCAAGTCCAGTAGATGTTAAAAACAGTTTAAAATAAGGGTCAGGTAAGGTTAGAGTAAACAGGTACAAAAAGGGACAAGGAAATACAGGAATATATAATGCAATGTAAGGTATTGATGCATTGCAGAGTTGAGACATTTAAGTAGGGCCAGTAGGATAGGTCTTTAATGATCGCTTGAAGTTTTGATGGTCGTGAATCGTTTTCACACTATTTGGTAGTGCATTCCACTTTTGTGTACTTAAGTAAGAAAAATTTGATGCATATGTTGATTTGTATCTGAGTCCAATGCAGCTTGGATACTGGAAGTTCAAATAGGTACGTGATGCTCTGGTTCTGTTTCTGGTTGGAAGATCTATCAAGTCAGTCATATATCCTGGGGCATCACCGTAGATAATCTTGTGGACTAAAGAGCAGATTTTGAAGGTAATGCAATCCTTGATTGGGAGCCAGTGCAATTTTAATCGTAGAGGTTTAGCGTTATCAAATCGTGTTTTATCGAATATTAGCCTGGCAGCTGTGTTTTGGGCTGTCTGGAGTTTCTTCATAAGCCGTACTTTACATCCCGCATATAATACATTGCAGTAATCTGCTTGGCTCAGAACCATTGATTGTATCAAGTTACGGCAAATTTCCCTCGGGAAGTAAGGTCTTATACGTTTGTTTCCACATAGAATGAAACATCTTCTTTATAATGAAGTTAACTTGGCTCTCAAGTGTAAGATGGCTATCAATAATAACACCTGAGATTTTGAAGTTATCAAAAATAGGATGAGATTAAACAGGAGTGCTTAGGGTTGTGGGTTTATAATTATTGTGTAGGGATGAGAGGATAAGACAATGAGTCTTAGTTGAAATGAGTTAGCCCAAGAATCCATGATGTTCAGACAGCGCGTGATTTCATTGGAGATTTCAGAAAGATCATGTCTGAAGGGGATATAAATTATAACATCGTCTGCATAAATGAACAAGTGAAGTCTTTGACTGGATAAGAATTTGGCCAAAGGGGACATCATTAACTTTCTTTCCTAGGTTCCTCTCCATTCCAGTTTCTTCTGCAGTGTTAGAAATTTTTCTTTGTTCCATGCCTCATCGCATTTTTATACTGTACAAATGTGCCTAGGAGAAGTGAGGCACTTTAGGCATGTGGCACAGGCTTATAATTAGTCTGGTGTTATTGGCTGCTCAGGTTCCCAGGTGCACACATTCTGTCTTTTTATCTTTCTACTTTGCTACTGTATGCTGGATTCTTCTCAGCCTAGCAGGGATTCTTGTTGGCTATCTTGGATGGGTTGGAGTTCTCGGTCTCCATCGGTCGGGCTCTGAGCTGGTCCAGAGGGCCTAAAGGAAAGCAAATTAGCAGGTAAGGTCTAATTTCTCCATATAGTACAGTGCAAATGCAGACAGACAAAAAAAAACATAGGAGTCTGCTTCTCATTCTTTTATTTCCCAGTATAGTTTTAACTCTTCTTGGCTTGTTGACCATTAATCAGACTTGCCATACTGGGACAAACTGAAGGTCCATCAAGTCCAGCGTCCTGTTTCCAACAGTAGCCAATCCAGGTCACAAGTACCTGGCAAGATCCTAAAAAACAGGACATTACATTTTATGCTGCTTATTGTAGAAATAAGCAGTGGATTTCCCCCGTCCATTTTAATAATGGTCTATTGACATTTCCTTTAGGAAGCTACCCAAACCTTTTTTAAACCCTGCTAAGTTAACTGCTTTTACTATATTCTCTGACAACAAATTGCAGAGTTTAATTACACGTTGAGTGAAGAAATATTTACTCCGATTAGCTTTAAATTTTACTATTTTGTAGCTTCATTGCGTGCCCTCTAGTCCTAATATTTTTGGAAAGAGTAACCAAGCGAGTCACATCTACCCATTCTACTCCACTCATTATTTTATATACCTCTATCATATCTCCCTTCGGCCGTCTTTTCTTCAAGCTGAAGTGCCCTAGCTGCTTTAGCCTTTCCTCATAGGGAAGTCTACCTAACACTAGAGAAACAAGTAACATCCACAACCAAGAAAATGTTTTACTCAATGTGGAAACTTAAATGCGTGAAATAATTCTTCCGGAGGGAAATATTTCGCAACCTGATACAATCAATGGTATTAAGTCACACGGTCTACTGCAATGGAATCTATGCGGGTTGCAAAGAACAAACATTAAAGAAACTCCAGACCTCCCAGATCACGGCAGCCAGACTTATCTTCAGAAAAACCCGATTTGATAGCGCAAAACAGCTCTGCAAAAAAACTACACTGGCTCCCAATCGAAGACCGTATTGCTTTCAAAATCTGGACAATGGTTCACAAAATTATCTACGGTGAAGCCCTGGGATACATGACAGATCTGATTGACCTGCCAACCAGAAATACTTCAAAATCAACACGAACGTAGCTAAACCTGCACTACCTAAGCTGCAGAGGACTCAAGAACAAATCCAAACTATATACAACCCTCCTACACTTCCGGAGAACACTAAAAACGTATTTGTTCAAAAAGGCATACCCTACCAACAAAACATAAAAGCATGACCACTGCAACACAAAACCAAAATACAGTATGGACACAATATTATCAAAATACATCATGGACACAACTCTTCCGTGTACGACGCCCCTATGTGGCTATACCACATGAACCTTATCTCTACATCACTCTATTTGTTTACACCGGAGTCTACATTCGCACCTCCAGCAATATGTAAGCCACATTGAGCCTGCAAATAGGTGGGAAAATGTGGGATACAAATGTAATAAATAAATTGGAAAAGTATTGGTGATAATGGGGAACCTTGAGGTACTCCGCAATGTGCATTCCACGGTGATGAAATGTTTGTTTTTGATTTAACTTGGTATGTTCTGGTGGTTGAGAAACCCTTGATCCAATTAAGTATATTACCTCCAATCCCGAGGTGTTCTAGTAAACCCAAAAGTATACTGTGGTTTATCATGTCGAATGTGCTCGACATGTTGAATTGGAGGAGGAATATACTTTTACCTATGGCAATTTCCTGTTTGAATTTAGCTAGAAGAGTGACCAGCACAGTTTCCGTACTATGGAAGGGGCGGAATCCTGACTGTGATTCATGTAATATGTTAGCATTTAACTTTAAAAAAGGAGACTATGATAAAATGAGAAGAACTGTGGGGGAAAAAAAACTTAGAGGAGCGGCTGCGAGGGTCAAAAATTTACATCAGGCTTGGATGCTGTTCAAAAACACCATCCTGGAAGCCCAGGCCAAAAATATTCCACTTATTAAAAAAGGAGGGCGGAAGACCAAACGACAGCCGGCATGGTTAAAAAGTGAGGTGAAGGAAGCTATTAGTGCTAAAAGAAAATCCTTCAAAAAATGGAAGAAGGAATCGACTGAAAGTAATAAGAAACAGCATAAGGAATGTCAAGTCAAATGCTAAGCGCTGATAAGGAAAACTAAGAGGGACTTATTCAGGAGGTAGCTGAAATCCTTGGGCAGCGCAGGGAAGAGTAACGGGTCTTGAGCCTAGGTAATGGCTGGACGGTGTCCAGGCAATTAGAGAAGCACCGTGAACCCTACTTGACAATATCACAGGCACACCAGTCAATACTAGTCGAATACCGGCGGAGCGAAGGAAATCCCAGCACTACTGGAGTAAATGGCTTGAGACAGGACCAGACTGCCCCAATTTGTCTGCCCCTATCGGTCTGACTGATCACGTGTCCTTTAGATTGTAAGCTCTTTGAGCAGGGATTGTCGTCCTATGTTAAATTGTACAGCGCTGCGTAACCCTAGTAGCGCTTTAGAAATATTTAGTAGTAGTAAGCTGGATGGTCTCGTGATAGAGAGCTCCCAGTGGAAGACGAAGAGGATCAGAGATCTGAGAGACCACCCTAGGGAGGATTTCTCCTTGAATAGAGGTAACTCTTAGAGCTGGGTTCACCGGTTGCATAGGAATGTCATACCGTTGCGGAAGTTCTGCACTGATAAAGTTCCCTGCAGCCCCCGAGTCAATGAGGGTGACAGTTTCAATCGTCCCAGTTCGCAAAAGGTTGACTGGGAAGGTCAGCAATGAGTTGGGAAGGTTTAATGTTTAGCCCAGGAGCACCTTCCCTGAAGATCCCAGGCCTAGTCGTTTCCTGACTTCTGTGGGCATTTGCTAAGGAAATGGCCAGCTTGCCCGCAGTACAAGCAGAGATTGTTAAGACAACGACGGGACCTTTATTCTGATAAGCAATAACGTTCCACTACCATGGGTTCATCATTTCTGTCCGGTGAAGAAGCCAGATTGGGCGGTGGGAAGCGGTGGTCGCTGAAAGCGAGGAGCCAGACGAGGAGGTCGCTGCTGAGCAGTGTATTCTTGGGCTGTCTCCTGAAACCGAACATCAATTCAGATACAAAGGGCTACTAGTTCATCGAGATTGGTTGGTCTGTCCCACCCCGCCAGTTCTTCCTTTATGCGCTCAGCAAGCCTCTGCCAAAAGATAGCCATCAGAGCTTCTTGGTTCCAGCATAATTCAGATGCAAGGGTCCGAAAACGGCATAGGCTCCTACGGAAAGGTTCCCTTGTTTGAAACCGTAGGAGCTCACTAGTAGCCAAAGAAGGAAGCTCCGAAACATCGAACACCATCCTGAAGTGATGAAGAGAAGCCCCAAGATCAAAGAGGATGGGATCCTACTGTTCCCACAGGGGAGAGGCCCGAGCAAGGGTTTGACCCGAAAGGAGGGATATCATGTATACCTTAATGCGATCCATGGGGAAAGACGCCAGCTGGAGTTCAAAATGCATGAGTCACTGGTTGAGGAATCCTCAACAGGGCATGGTAGATGAGGCGGTTTAGGAACCCGGAGTGGCAGACCTGCGGGAGTAGGTGCTGAGGCATCTACCTGAGGGGCTGCCGTTTGGTGCTGTGCCCGGATAGCAGAAAGCTGGGAACAGACATCTTGGAGAACTCCCAATAACTGATGCAGTTGAGACTGCTGCTGCTGTACCATCTGCTCTAGGTCAGATAGGTCGAGTTTGTCTGATGAGCTCATGGCCTCAGCTATATGTCACACTGTCAGAAATAGCAAGTGAGCCCTTGCACTGATCTGGAGACCAGCAGTCAGAAATCCCAATGCTTCACCCACGGCGACCAGCGGTTGAGCCCCTGGGTTCAGGCAGCCAGCAGGACTTAGGAGGGCGCCAGGTACAGGTGGAAACCTAGGCAGGCAGCAACCAACCAGCAAAGGTCAGGTCCAAGCTGTGGTCGAAGCAGGCGGCAATCCAGTAGAGGTCAGGTCCAAGCTGTGGTCGAGGCAGGCGGCAATCCAGTAGAGGTCAGGTCCAAGCTGTGGTTGAGGCAGGCGGTAATCCAGTAGAGGTCAGTTCCAGGCAAAAATCAGAACAGGCAAAGGTCAGGAGAATAACCGGAATGCATCAGACACGAGGAACGAGTAGCTGAGGCAAAGAGACGAGGGAATCTCCTGGTTAAAAGGGGAAGGTGTCTGACGTCAGGATAGGTGTGCCCAGAGTGTAGCGCGTCCCAGGCTTAGGCATGCAGGTAGTACAGAGTAGGCACATCAAAAATGTAGGCGAGTAAAAACATAGAAGTCAGAAGGGAATTAAGTACATTTAAGGTGAGAATGCCTGACTCCATATTTGATGTTCCAGGTACGTGACAGCGATGCTTATCAGGTGTTACGGTAACAATTTTGGATCTTCGAATTAAACACAGTGACACCCCCCCCCCCCCCCAAGGACTCAATGAATGCTGCCATTTGACTGCAGAGTTGCTGCCAATGAATTTTGTCTTGGTGACGTCAGCTCATAATGAACGTCAACAGCCTGTTAAAGGACGCTGACAGTCTGCTGGGTTTATTCAAGATAGAGGACCTTTTGTAAAAAGTAGCACTGGCGTTTCTGTAGGACGTGAGAATCTTTCAGTGAAACAGTGACTAAATCTTTTATTCAGATAAGTCTGCTCCTGTTAGCTTCAAATCTTTTCAGTGCATAGTTTATTTGATACTTTTTCCATTAAGTGGCTACAGTTGAATTTTTACATAGTCCTACCTGTAACCTCTGCTCACAGGACAAATCCCTCCTCTCTGTACCCTTCTCCACCACCACCAATTCCAGGCTCAGACCTTTCTGCCTCGCCTCTCCCTATGCTTGGAATAAACTTCCTGAGCCCATACACCAAGCACCCTCCCTGCCCGTCTTCAAATACTTGCTCAAAGCCCACCTCTTCAATGTTGCCTTCGGCACCTAACCATTCTACCTCTATTCAGGAAATCTAGACTACCCCAATTTGATTGCACATTTTGTCCATTAGATTGTAAGCTGCTTTGAGCACGGACTGTCCTTCTTTGTTAAACTGTATAGTACTGCGTAACCCTAGTAGCGCTTTAGAAGTGTTTAGTAGTAGTAGTAGGGGGGTAAAATTCTCCCCGCCCCCCCCCCCCCCCCCCCCACCCAGTACAGTGGGTCCTGGTGTTTATATGTATATCTACCAAAAAAAAATGTACTTTCACTAAATTTGATTTATTATTGGTTATAGCATTGAGTGTAACTTCACATAAAACGAGGGTTATACCTATATTTATTTATTTATTGCACTTGTATCCCACATTTTCCCACCTGTTTGCAGGCTCAATGTGGCTTACAAAACCTGTCATGGCATCACCATTTCAAGGTACAAAGATACATTTGGTGGTACAAAGATATCAATAATATCAAGGCTTACAGTCGATCTGTTAAAGCAATTACAGAAAAGACGATCAAAGTAAGGAAAGAGAATACAACATGATGTATAGATCTTTTTTAGTGAGACGCTTTGCGGCTAGACTCACTGAAAATTGTGCTTGGCTGTGGGAACAGCCTATACCAGTGATGGCGAACCTTTCAGAGACCAAGTGCCCAAACAGCAACCCAAAATCTAATTATCGCAAAGTGCCAACAGGGCAATTTAACCTCCCTCCCAGTTCCAGGATCCCCACTCCCTCCCTCCCTCCCTCCCAGTTCCAGGGTCCCACCTCCTCCCAGTTCCAGGGTCCCACCTCCCTCCAAATTTTAAGTCATCTGTCTTACCTTGTCAGGGTTAGGGCAGCAGCAGCGGTAAAAAGCATGCAGGCTCGGTGCTTAGTTCAGTTTTCTGTTTTCCCTACTCTCTCAGCTCTGGTCCCACCCTCATTTCCTGTTTCCGCAAGGGCGGGACCAGAGCTGAGAGAGAGAAGGGAAAACTGAACTAAGCGCCGAGCCTGCATGCTGCCGCCCTAACCCCGACGAGGTAAAATAGATGACTTTTAAAATTCGGAGGGGGGGGGGCCTGGAACTCGAAGGGAGGAGTGAACGAACTTCCGGTGGGTCTCTCCTCCGCTCCGACACAACTTTGAACTGCTAGTGCGATCGCAGCAGCAGTTCATAGCGACAGTACGACTCTGACTGAGGCGACGGCGCGCGTGCCAACAGAGAGAGCTCTGCGTGCCCTAGGTTCGCCATCACTGGCCTATACTGAACTCTGTGAACCCTTATCAAAATGATACAGCACTTAAAAGTAGGTGTTTTTTGGTAGGTATCTTTATATTGGTTTAGGGGATTGACTCTTTTTGAACATTGACGTATAATATATTAAGAAGCAACCTGAGCCAGAGGGAGGAGAGAAAAGGGAGCAGATGCTCTTTTGCCTTAAACCAACCCTGGGTGAGAGCTAGAGGAAGGGTCCTTAGCTCTAGCCTTCCTGGAAGTTTCCCTGAGAAGAGAGGGAATGGGAAGAGGTTAGCAGTATTAAAGGAACTGCAAGGAAAGTAAGCAGTGGTAAAGGAACTGCAAGGAAAGTAGGTGATTTGGTTTTGTATCTGTTGAAGCAGCAAAGAGAAGGAAGTTCATGTAGAATAGAACTAACAAGTGGCTATTTGGAGACAATCTCACTAACTTGGTGAAAGAACTGGGGGAAACTAAGCCACAGCAGTTTCTGGTGGATACCTAGTAAAATATCCTTGTATTATCCTCTTGTTCTTTCCAGACCTTCTCACTTTTGTGTCACTACCCTCTATGCATTGTAATCCTTTGTAATTTTGTAAGCCACATTGTGCTCGCTATAGTGGGAAAATGTGGGATATAAATGTACCAAAATAAATAAGCCGAAAGCCTCTGGTCGTTCGTCTTGAGGGGCTCTCGATTTCAAGACAGCACACGGTACCGGCCTTGTCAGCAGAATGGTCAGAAGTCGCGCTTTCAAGCACACCTATTTTGTTTCATGCAGACAAAATTCTCTCAGAGTGCCCAATGCCTCCAGAGCTTCACAAAAATGCGAGGCTGATCCACTCATCTCTTCTTTTCTGGTGGGAGGACGTCTTCAGGAGTTTTGTGAGGAGTGGGCCAAAATTATGTCAAACCAATGGGTTCTGGATTTTCATACAGGACGTTACAAATTGGAGTTCTCCCACTCATTTGCTCCTCTCTTCTTGCAATCTCCTTGTCGAAAGGGAGCCAAGATGGTCCAACTTCAGGTCACCGTAGATTCCTTACTGGTACTCCAGGCCAGTTCCTCAGGCCGATGAGGAACAAGGCAGGTACTCAGTCTACTTCATTGTCCCAAAGAAGGAAGGCACCTTTCATACGGTCTTAGATCTCAAAGGATCTAAACCGCTGCTTTTGGGTTTCCTGCTTTCACATAGAAACACTAAGAGCAGTCATAGCTTCGCTTAAAATGAGAATTTCACATTTTATTTTTTGTTACATTTGTACCCCGCGCTTTCCCACTCATGGCAGGCTCAATGCGGCTTACATGGGGCAATGGAGGGTTAAGTGACTTGCCCAGAGTCACAAGGAGCTGCCTGTGCCTGAAGTGGGAATCGAACTCAGTTCCTCAGTTCCCCAGGACCAGAGTCCACCACCCTAACCACTAGGCCACTCCTCCAGCCTCAATCTCAAGGAGGCATACTTGCATATACCCAAATGACTTCTGCATCAGGTTTCTATGTTTTGCCATGCTGGGCCATCATTTCCAGTTCAGGGCTTTGCCCTTCAGTCTTGCCAGGGTACCTAGAACGTTTCCCAAGGTGGTTATGGTGGTGACGCTTTCCTTCAGCACCAGCAAATCGAAGTTCACCCAAATCGCAACTGGCTTCTTCGTGCATCGTCCTATTCGGACAGCATGGTGGCGATGGACAAAGTTGTCCATCTTCTGCAGTCTGGTTGGATGATAATTTCGAGAACATAAGAGCAGCCATACTGGGTCAGACCAATGGTCCATCTATCCCAATATCCTGTTTGCAACAGTGGCCAAGGCAGTTCACAAGTACTTGACAGAAACCCAAATCGTGGCAACACTCCATACTACAAGTCCCAGGGCAAGCAGTTGCTTCCCTTGTCTGCCTCAATAGCAGACTATGGACTTTTCCTCCAGGAATTTGTCCAAATCTTTTTTAAACCCAGATACGCTAACCGCTGTTACCACATCCTAGCAAAGAGTTCCAGAGCTTAACTATTCTTTGAGTGAAAAAATATTTCCTCCTATTAGTTTTAAAAATATTTCCATGTAACTTCCTCAAGTGTCCCCTGTTCTTTTGAAACGAGTAAAATATTGATTTACTTCTTGTTCTACACAATTCAGGATTTTGTAGACCTCAATCATATCTCCCCTCATCCGTCTCTTTTCCAAGCTGAAGAGCCCTAACCTCTTTAGCCTTTCCTCATACGAGAGGAGTTCCATCCCCTTTATCATTTTGATCGCTTGTCTTTGAACTTTTTCTAATTCCACTATATCTTTTTTGAGATATGGTGACCAGAACTGAACACAGTACTCAAGGTGTGGATGCACCATGGAGCGATACAAGGGCATTAAGGTGTTTTCGGTCTTATTCACCATCCATTTCCTAATAATTCCTAGCACCCTATTTGCTTTTTTTTTGGCCGCTGCCACCACACACTGAGCAGAAGATTTCAGAGTATTATCTACAATGACACCCAGATCTTTTTCTTGAGCGCTGGCCCACAAGTAACTATGATTTGGATTATTCTTTCCAATGTGCATCACCTTCAATTTGTCCACATTAAATTTAATCTTCCTCAGCTCCTCCGTCTGCTACTCTAGCCTCAAGAGAACGGACTTGTTCTCTGAGAGCTAGATGTTCTTTGCATTGGGCACACACATAACCTCTCACCAACTGGGAGATAATTATACATGTGACAGTGCAAAAGAGTGGATGACACCCCTCTCACTGTTGGACTTATGTGAGGGCAGATAAAGCCTTGAATGGTTCATCCAGTCTGCCCAACAGTCACATTCATAATCAATTCTAGATTAAATCAACAATGAACATATATATTTGATCATGGTTTTTCTTTGTTGATTCTGGGACATAGACCATAGGAGTCCACTTGGCTCTGTCCTTATGTTCCAACTACTGGAGTTGCCATCAAAGCTTATCAGAATTCGTCTTGTCATTTGAAGGACATAGACCGTAAATGTATGCCCGGCACTGTTCTCACGTTCCAGATTACTAGAGTTTCTGTCGAAGCTCTCTCCAGCCCATCCTAAACCAGATCACTGTATGTGGTACTTAAACCGTACAAGTCAGTCCATCACCAGCCTTAGTTGATACTGCCAGAGTTGCCATCTGAGCACCACTTGATATGCAAACACATACACAACCCTTTTAGTACATAAGTACATAAATACTTCCACACTGGGACAGACCTTTTCTAATTAGTGTTCCTCTGTGTTCATCCCATGCCATTTAAAATTCTGCCACAGTTTTTTTGTTCACCACTTACCTCGGGAGAGCATTCCAGGCATCAACCACTCTCTCCATGAAAAAGAATTTTCTAACATTACTTCTAAGTCTACCACCCCGCAACCTCAATTCATGTCCTCTAGTTTTACCATTTTCCCTTCTCTGAAAAATATCTGTTTATATATTAATACTTTTCAAGTATTTAAACATCTGTATCATATCTCCCCTGTCCCTCCTCTCCTCTAGGGTATACATATTCAAGTCTTCCAGTCTTTTCTCATATGTCTTTTGGCGCAATACCTGTATCATTTTTGTCGCCTTCCTCTGGACTGCTTCAAGTCTTGTTACATCTTTAGCAAGATACAGCCTCCAAAACTGAACACAATATTCCAAGTGGGGCCTCATCAACGACTTGTACAAGGACATCAACACCTCCTTTCTGCTAGTTACACCTCTCTTTGTACAAGCTGTCATCCTTCTGGCTACAGCCACCACCTTGTCACACTGTTTTGTCACCTTCATATCCTCAGATACTATCGCCCCCAAGGTCCCTCTCCCTGTCTCTGCATGTCAGCCTCTCACTGCCTAACACATACGTCTTCCTTGCATTGAATTTTAATTACCAAGCATTAGACCATTCTTCTAACTTATGCAGATCCTTTTTCATGTTTTCCACTCTCTCGGGGGTATTCACTCTGTTACAAATCTTAGTATCATCTGCTAAAAGGCAAACCTTACCTTCTAACCCTTCAGCAGTGTCGATCACAAATATATTAGAATGTGCCCCAGCACAAATCCTTTCCTTCGCATGAACTCAGTTAACCACCACCCTCTGGTGTCTGTCAACCATTTTATAATCCAGTTCAGCAGTTTAGGTCCTAACTTCAGCCTTTCAAGTTTATTCAAGAGCCTCCTATGAGGAATCGTGTCAAAGGCTTTGCTGAAGTCTAAGCAGATTACATCTGGCGCACGTCCTCAATCCAGTTCTTTGGTCACTCAAAGAATTCAATGAAATTTGTTTGGCACAATTTTTTTTTTTAATCATTTTACTTAATTACATTCATATTTATCACGTAAATGTAAGGAAAAACAGAAATTAATATAAGGAAATAGAAAAAAACATTTTCTCACAACAATATATATAATTGTCCACAATTGGGGGATCCAAGATCAGGAAAACAATCTCAAAGAAAATAAGAAAAACATCAAGTGGTTAATCTTACAAATTCATATTTTCTGAGGGAGGAAGGTTAATCGATAATTGCAGCCGGTACAGTGGTAACTAAAGGAAGTTGCTGCAGAGGGTTCTTCATCTGTTAACTCCACAAACTCTTGTAATTTCTTGGGTTCAACAAATAAGTAATAAGGAAATAAAATTGTTTGGCACAATTTCCCTTTGGTAAAACCATGTTGTCTCAGATCTTTTAACCTATTGGATTCCAGGAAATTCACTATCCTTTCCTTCAGCATCGCTTCCATTACTTTTCCAGTAACTGAAGTGAGGCTTACCAGCCTGTATTTTCCAGCTGCTTCTCTATCACCACTTTTGTGAAGAGGGACCACATCCGCTCTTCTCCAATCCCTCGGAACCTCCCCTGTTTCCAAGGATTTATTAAATCTTTAAGAGTACCCACCAGAGCCTCTCTAAGTTCCCTCAACATCCTGGGATGGATCCCGTCCAGTCCCATGGCTATGTCCACCTTTAAATTTTCAAGTTCTTCATAAATTCTTTCTTCTGTGAACTGTGCTATATCCACTCCATTCTCATATATACCTTTACCAGTCAATTGTGGTCCTTCTACAAGGATTTTCTGTGCACACAGAGCAGAAGTATTTAGCTAATAGATTAATATATAAACATTTAGATTATATATATGATTATACATTATATATATGATTTATGTAGTGTTTTCTTCTTAGAAAATAATGAAATGTAATTAAAACTCTGTCAAAGGACTCCTCTCTTGTTATCCTAATTAGAATAACTGACTATAAATGAAGAGTTGTGCTAGGGGTGGGTGGGAATAAAGGTTAAACTAGGCCCTGCTGTGCCTTCTAGAGGCTATTTGTTAATGATGTAGGCTGTGGCAGAAAGTTAAAGTTTTAATAAAACAATAAGGTTTTATACTATTGCTATGCTGCAAACTAAAGTTAAAACTCTAAATTGGGGCATCAGCTCTGCTCTGCACTGATACTGTGGTGAACTATAGAATAGAGGCTTTAATGCTAAACAAACACAGAAAATCCCTATTCCTTAAACTGCCTTTGCTAAATAAGTAGAGAAACTTTAAAATAAAGACTCTGAGGTAACCTATTTAACCCTAAATCTATCTTTCACAAGTTGAAAAACAATCTCCCAGCAAATAACTTACCAGTGAAGATTTGTCCTGCTCTAGAAATCCTCACAGCATCTCTTCTGCTCTATCTCCATTGCAGACTCTGGAGTATCTGGGTGTTCTATTTGACACAGCAAATGCAGAAGGTGAAAGCTGTTTCAGCAGATTTGTCTTCTCAGTCAGGACAGACCCAGGGTCTGGGACTACATCCAGCTTATAGGGTCAGTGACAGCAGTGATGGAAGTGGTGCAGTGAGCAAAAGCTCATATGCAGCCATTACAGGAGTGTCTTCTCAGCCGCTGGTCTCCGGTGTCACAGAAGTATGAGTTCCATCTTTCATGGACTCAGGTATGCAGTGGTGGTTGTCGCCTAGAATTTTGACCATCAGAGCTCCCTTTCTTATAACACAATGCAAGGTGGTGACAACTGTCGCCAGCAAGTTGGGTTTGAGAGCCATTTTCCAAATAGGTGGAAAAATGTGGGATACAAATGCAACAAATAAACAACAAATACATTTCAAGTTCCATCTGGCACAGGGCACCTGGATGGAACAGGAGTCTCAGTGGTCTATAAATCACTTGAGTTTGGGGCAGCGCAGAATACGAGACTTCACTCCCTTTCTGGCAGAGACCCAGTGCGGCGATGGTGGCTTTATATCAATAAGCAAGATTGAACCCACAGCCGTCCGATGGTGGTGGAGGCGGCCTCCCTCAAGAGTTGGGCAGAGAAAAATCTCTCGTTGTTGGCAGCTCATATGGGAGTTTTCTAAGCAAAGATGAAGTGGCCAGGAGTTCCAGAGTAGGGTTCCGTTCACACTAAAAAATCTTTAAACAAATAGTGTCCAGACAAATGTGCTGAAATGATAGTACAGTTAAGTGCTGGGTAGATGATTGGAGATTTCTGTGTGGTCTGTAGGCGTTCAGTCTGAAAAGATAGGGTGAGTGGCCATAGCAGATAAGTAAAATTTTATAAGTGATACAGTGGGAAATAGGAATTCAATGTTCGTTTTGGAGGTGTAATATTTTCAAACTTACACGAGTTCCTCAGTAGTCATGTAGCATAATTTTCTGTTGCCATTGAAACTCATGCAAGGATGTGATTTCTACATGTTCTGTTGATCGTTGACCCACCCCTTCAAAGTCCCATGCTGAACCTTCTGCAATGTTACTGTTACAGATACTGTTATGGTAGATAGACAGCAACAGTACTGATGAGCCTAGAGGTGAGGCAAAAGGGGAAGATGTGGGCAAAAGCACCCTGTGTGATGGTTTTTGAGTATATCAGGGAACTTTTTTCCCCTTGACCTGTAAGTAGAGGAGTGTGGTAGCCGTGTTAGTCCACTCTTAAGGTTATCAATAGAAATCAAACAAAATAAAACATGGAAAAGAAAATAAGATGATACCTTTTTTATTGGACATAACTTAATACATTTCTTGATTAGCTTTCGAAGGTTGCCCTTCTTCGTCAGATTGGAAATAAGCAAATGTGCTAGCTGACAGTGTATTTAAGTGAAAACATTCAAGCATTACTATGACAGTCTGACAGGGTGGGAGGATGGGGTGGGTCGGAGGTATGCATGGGGACATCAAAGCATATCATTGATATTCTAACAGGATGGGTGTGGATAGGTGAGGGGTGGGGTGATCAACAGAGACATACAACTTTATGGTTTATAATGGGCTAGGAACCCCAGATCCTTGTTAAGTCCTTTCTGTTGGGTGTTAAAATATTCAATCATTCTGACTTCAAAGGTCTTACGTTCTTGTATGGTTTTAAAGTTACCTTTCAGGATTCTCACTGTGAAATCACTGGTACAGTGTCCTGGTCCTGTAAAATGTTGACCAACAGGTGTGGGAACCCTACTGGCACCAGCATTGTTCATGTGATGTCTATGTAAATTGAATCTTGTCTTAAGCATCTGGCCTGTTTCTCCAATATAGCATCCTTCGTTACATTTTTTACACTGAATGATATATACCACATTGGAAGATGAGCAAGTGAGAGATCCCTTTATGTTGAATATCTTTCCTTTGTGGATAACTGTGAGGTCCTGTGAAATATTTTGGCATAGTTTGCAACTGGATAAATTACAGGGACGTGTGCCCTTCTGTTCCTTTTCAGTCTGTGATGGAAGTTTACTTCTGATTAGCTTGTGTTTTAAGTTGGGTGGCTGTCGGAAGGCCAGTACTGGTGGGGATGGGAATATCTCTTTCAGTAATTCATCCTCCTGGAGTATAGGTTGTAGATCTCTTATGATTTTCCTCAGTTTTTCCAGCTCTGGATTGTATGTCACTACAAGGGGGATTCTGTCTGTGGATTTTTTCTCCTTGTACTGTAGCAGATTCTCCCTGGGTGTTTTGAGGGAGGAGGCAATATTCTTGGAGATTATTTTGGGGTTGTAGCCTTTCTGTTTGAAGGATGCAGTCAGCTTTTTAAGGTGTCTGTCTCTGTCCCCTGGGTCAGAGCAGATACGGTGGTATCTTGTGGCTTGGCTGTAAATGATGGATCTTTTTGTATGTGAAGGATGGAAGCTGGAGTTGTGAAGGTAGCTGCATCTATCTGTGGGTTTCTTGTATATAGATGTTTGTATACAGCCATCACTGATTGAGACCGTGGTGTCCAAAAAATTGACTTTTTCTGGGGAGTAGTCAATTTTGAATCTGAAGAAAGGAAGTGTTGATGCCCCTGTACAAGTCGTTGGTGAGGCCCCACCTGGAGTATTGTGTTCAGTTTTGGAGGCCGTACCTTGCGAAGGATGTTAAAAAAATGGAAGCGGTGCAAAGAAAAGCTACAAGAATGGTATGGGATTTGCGTTCCAAGACGTATGACCAAAGACTTGCTGACCTGAACATGTATACCCTGGAGGAAAGGAGGAACAGGGGTGATAACGATACAGACGTTCAAATACTTGAAAGGTATTAATCCGCAAAAAAATCTTTGCCGGAGATGGGAAGGCGGTAGAACGAGAGGACATGAAATGAGATTGAAGGGGGGCAGACTCAAAAAAGATGTCAGGAAGTATTTTTTCACGGAGAGGGTGGTGGATGCTTGGAATGCCCTCCCGCGGGAGGTGGTGGAGATGAAAACGGTAACGGAATTCAAACATGCGTGGGATATGCATAAAGGAATCCTGTGCAGCAGGAATGGATCCTCAGAAGCTTAGCTGAAATTGGGTGGCGGAGCAGGTGGGGGGAAGAGGGGTTGGTGGTTGGGAGGCTAGGATAGGGGAGGGCAGACTTATACGGTCTGTACCAGAGCCGGTGATGGGAGACGGGACTGGTGGTTGGGAGGCGGGAAATACTGCTGGGCAGACTTATACGGTCTGTGCCCTGAAAAAGACAGGTACAAATTCAAGATATGAGTTTATCTTGGGCAGACTAGATGGACCATGCAGGTCTTTTTCTGCCGTCATCTACTATGTTACTATTGTAGGATGGTATGTATTGAAGGCAGAATAAAATTGTTTCAGAGTTTCTTCACCCTTTGTCCAAATCATAAAAATGTCATCGATGTACCGGTAGTATTTTAGAGGATGGATGTAGATGGATGTAGAATCACTATACAGCAACATTCCACATGCGGATGGCATAGCTGCATGTGGAAGACTCCTAAAAAAAATTCACACTGGACCATCAATACTCACCAGAAACTATTACAAAATTAATCAAATTCATTTTAACTCACAACTACTTCCGCTTTAACAATGATATCTATCTGCAAATAAGGTAAAATTATGTATCATACCTGATAATTTTCTTTCCATTAATCATAGCTGATCAATCCATAGACTGGTGGGTTGTGTCCATCTACCAGCAGGTGGAGATAGAGAGCAATCCTTTTGCCTCCCTATATGTGGTCATGTGCTGCCGGAAACTCCTCAGTATGTCGATATCCAAGCTCCATCCGCAGGACTCAGCACTTAGAGAATTACACCCACAAAGGGACACTCTGCCCAGCTCACCACCGCCGAAACAGGGAAGGCTAATTAACCCAGCTCATCCCCACACAAGTGGGGGAGGGGAATCCAGTTTATCCTGCAACCGCGGGAGGAGCTGACTGACCCTAACACCGCCGAAGCGGGAGGGGTACAAAGCTGCCCTACAGCCGCACGAAGCGGGAGGGAGCGCCGGCAGAATTTAAGTCTCAATCCAGCCCCGTAAAACGGAGGGGAGAGGAATGCAGCAGCTCACTGTAACACAAACTCGTCTCAACTCTTGAAGAATCCAATTGAAAAAACTTGAACACGAAGTCCTCCTGAACAGGAACTGAAGACTAAACTTGAACCTGAAATGCAACCAGAATATAAACAGTACAGATATCTGGGAGGGGCTATGGATTGATCAGCTATGATTAATGGAAAGAAAATTATCAGGTATGATACATAATTTTACCTTCCATATCATCATGCTGATCAATCCATAGACTGGTGGGATGTACCGAAGCAGTACTCACCCAGGGCGGGACATAGAAATCCCTGACCGCAACACTGAAGCTCCAAACTGGGCCTCCGCCCGAGCAGCCACAGTCAAGCGGTAATGTCTGGAGAAGGTATGGGCCGATGCCCAAGTTGCCGCCTTGCAAATCTCTTCCAAGGAGACGGACCCGGCCTCTGCCATCAAGGCCGCCTGAGCTCTAGTGGAGTGAGCCTTCAGCTGGATAGGCGGCACCTTCCCCGCGGCCACATAAGCCGCTGCAATGGCTTCCTTGACCCATCTTGCCACTGTAGGCTTAGCAGCCTGCAGACCCTTACGAGGACCTGCAAACAGGACAAACAGATGATCCGACTTCCGGAAATCATTGGTCACTTCCAAGTATCTGATGATGACTCGTCTCACATCCAGATATTTGAGAGCAGAGTATTCCTCTGGGTAGTCCTCCCTACGAAAGGAAGGGAGACAGAGCTGCTGATTCACATGGAAGCGAGAAACAATCTTGGGCAGGAAGGAAGGCACTGTGCGAATAGACACTCCTGCCTCAGTGAACTGCAGAAAGGGCTCTCGACATGAGAGTGCCTGGAGCTCGGAAACTCTTCTGGCTGAAGTTATAGCCACCAAAAAGACTGCTTTCAACGTCAGGTCTTTCAGAGATGCCCTCGACAAGGGTTCAAAAGGCGGCTTCTGCAAGGCTCTTAGCACCAGGTTGAGATTCCACGCGGGCACCACTGAGCGCAGAGGAGGGCGCAGTTGATTAAATCCCTTGAGAAAACGCACCACATCTGGCTGCGAAGCCAGGGAAGCACCCTTCAGGCAGCCCCTGAAGCAAGCCAGAGCCGCTACCTGGACTTTAAGGGAACTGAGATAGAGAACATACTGGGGAGTTTCCGGCAGCACATGACCACATATAGGGAGGCAAAAGGATTGCTCTCCATCTCCACCTGCTGGTAGATGGACACAACCCACCAGTCTATGGATTGATCAGCATGATGATATGGAATGGGCACTGCGATGGGCACCAGGACAGCACCCCAATATGCCAACCTTTTTATGGCTGAGCTGGAAGAGACATTTCTGAATACACACCAGACCAAACCTCTAAAATACTACTGGTACATCGATGACATTTTTATGATTTGGACGGAGGGTGAAGAAACTCTGAAACAATTTTATTCTGCCTTCAATACATACCATCCTACAATCAGATTCAAAATTGACTACTCCCCAGAAAAAGTCAATTTTTTGGACACCACGGTCTCAATCAGTGATGGCTGTATACAAACATCTATATACAAGAAACCCACAGATAGATGCAGCTACCTTCACAACTCCAGCTTCCATCCTTCACATACAAAAAGATCCATCATTTACAGCCAAGCCACAAGATACCACCGTATCTGCTCTGACCCAGGGGACAGAGACAGACACCTTAAAAAGCTGACTGCATCCTTCAAACAGAAAGGCTACAACCCCAAAATAATCTCCAAGAATATTGCCTCCTCCCTCAAAACACCCAGGGAGAATCTGCTACAGTACAAGGAGAAAAAATCCACAGACAGAATCCCCCTTGTAGTGACATACAATCCAGAGCTGGAAAAACTGAGGAAAATCATAAGAGATCTACAACCTATACTCCAGGAGGATGAATTACTGAAAGAGATATTCCCATCCCCACCAGTACTGGCCTTCCGACAGCCACCCAACTTAAAACACAAGCTAATCAGAAGTAAACTTCCATCACAGACTGAAAAGGAACAGAAGGGCACACGTCCCTGTAATTTATCCAGTTGCAAACTATGCCAAAATATTTCACAGGACCTCACAGTTATCCACAAAGGAAAGATATTCAACATAAAGGGATCTTTCACTTGCTCATCTTCCAATGTGGTATATATCATTCAGTGTAAAAAAATGTAACGAAGGATGCTATATTGGAGAAACAGGCCAGATGCTTAAGACAAGATTCAGTTTACATAGACATCACATGAACAATGCTGGTGCCAGTAGGGTTCCCACACCTGTTGGTCAACATTTTACAGGACCAGGACACTGTACCAGTGATTTCACAGTGAGAATCCTGAAAGGTAACTTTAAAACCATACAAGAACGTAAGACCTTTGAAGTCAGAATGATTGAATATTTTAACACCCAACAGAAAGGACTTAACAAGGATCTGGGGTTCCTAGCCCATTATAAACCATAAAGCTGTATGTCTCTGTTGATCACCCCACCCCTCACCTATCCACACCCATCCTGTTAGAATATCAATGATATGCTTTGATGTCCCCATGCATACCTCCGACCCACCCCCATCCTCCCACCCTGTCAGACTGTCATAGTAATGCTTGAATGTTTTCACTTATATACATTGTCAGCTAGCACATTTGCTTATTTCCGCTCTGACGAAGAAGGGCAACCTTCGAAAGCTAATCAAGAAATGTATTAAGTTATGTCAAATAAAAAAGGTATCATCTTATTTTCTTTTCCATGTTTTATTTTGTTTGATTTCTATTGCTAACCCCTTGACCTGCACACCCATACATTTTTTTTTCTTGAAGACTGCTCCTCCTTATATTCTGTTGGACCCTTCCATCCAGATTCTAAACCCGGGATAACCTTTCATTCCTGACTATTTTATAGCCTAGTATATCTACATTCCAGCCATGGTTCTCCGTGCACCATGTCTCTCCATGGGTGATCCAAAAAAACTATACATGTGTTTCTCGTTTTAAAATAATAGCACACATTTTAAAAAGCATTTACACCTGCTGCCCTAGGTCATGTAGAACTGTCTATCTGCTTGTTTGCATCTGGGGTCTCTTCTGATGATTGAGGGGGCAGTTGTGCTTATCTCGGTGGGTGCCTAATGCAATCTAAAAAAAAGTTATTTCGGTTCTTCTTGCATGTGCAGTCTTGTTAAGTCTGGCACTAACATGTATAACTGCAGGCAAAATATCAATGTATAAATCAATCCTCCAAAATTCTATGTATATTTTAGTAGTGTCTCAGAAGTGAGAGTGAAAATTTGGGTGGAAGAAAAAGCCTCAGAATTGATGGTAGCACTTCATTCTGAATGTGCTCTTTCACATTCTGTCATTGGCATAAAAAATCCTCCCATCAAAACTTTTATTAATACGCTATTTTAGAAAATTAGATTTTATGCAAACGAACTTAGCTGTTATCATGTATCATCGGTCCACCTGACTGTGGCTAGCATTTCACAGTATAGTCACTGCTGCGTCAGGGATTTGTCTTTTGGATCCTCTTCTTTCTTTAAAAAAAAAAAAGTTTTTACATCTTCTACAGAACTTGAATTTTTAACTACAGGTGAATCTGTGGATGTTTCAAAAGCTACCTTTTTAGTTTCTTCGCTCTTTTTTTTTTTTTTTTTTTTTTTTTTTTTGCTTTTGTATCCACATGTACTCGCTGTAGAAGATGATCTTTTTTTTCACTTTTAAACTTTTTTAGTTTTCATTTTTTGTAATTCGCCCTGAAACTGTTCAAGTTTATTCTTAAATTCTGATAGTTTATCAAAATTATCCATTCCCAAATCCGATTTTAATTAGGATCTTAAGAACATGGGCATTGCCATACTGGGACAGACCGAAGGTCCATCAAGCCCAGTATCCTGTTTCCAGTAGTGGCCAATCCAGGTCACAAATACCTAGCAATATCCCACCAGATCTATTGCTCTTTCTAATATATGTGCCTTCAAGGGGGGGGGGGGGGGGACTGTTGGGTTTGGGTTTTGGGTTGGTTACTGTATCCTGATTGTTTATTTTTGGAACTTGTAATTGTTTCTTTTATTGGGTTCTAACTGCTTTTACCACGTTCTCTGGCAACGAATTCCAGAGTTTAATTACTCGCTGAGTGAAGAAATATTTTCTCCGATTCACTTTAAATTTACTACTTAGTAGCTTCTTTGCGTTCTCCCTAGTCCTAGTATTTTTGGAAAGCGTAAACGAGCAATTCTCATCTACCTGTTCACTCCCTTCACTCAATATTTTATAAACCTCTTTTTGAGTTTCTTCCAGTTGAACTTTCGTAGCCCCTATTTCTTCCTTTGTGCCAAATCAGCACCTATAAATGTATTTACTAGCACTTATATACGTAAAGCCCTTAATAATACTTCTCTTGTAGGCTTGTGAAATCGATGTCCCCCTGCTAAACATGCTGGCAACTTCACATGTATTTACAAAACGTTTCACGTTTAGTAGAGCTTTTTCTAAAATACAAAGTAACTTGTGAAAATCCTGACCTAGAAGTTCTCTGCAAACTGAATCTTATACTATAGGTTTCCAGATTCTGCCCCCCCCCCCCCCCCCCCCCCCGTTTATATTACACAATTACAGCAAGTTCTTAAGCACTATGCCACTGAGTGTAACTCTTTCTGTAGCTAAGCAGGAGATCTTTACATATTGATGTGAGAGCTTAAATTCTAATATGATTTAGGATAGTCCAAACTTACAATTAGGATGAAATGATTTATTTCATGATGTCCATCTTTACCCTACTTAAAATTTAATACAGTGGAGTATGGTTCTTGCTACATATATATTTGTTTTTCTTTTTGTGAATGATTATATTAAATTTTTTCTTTTTCTTACCAGGTACTTTTTCATCAAGCATGTCCCACCACTTACAGAAGAGCAGCTTAATAGGAAGCCTGCACTTCCTCTGAAGACCAGAAGCACACCTGAGTTCTCTTTAGTCCTTGACCTGGTATGAAGATGTAATGTTAAAGGATAATAAATGCAGATTTGATGGGGACGGGGGGCTCTAGGAGCTTTTATTTAAATAAAAAGTCTTTTATATGAGGAGTTCAAAAAGGCACCTATTATATGTAGATATAATAGGTGTGCCTGTGTACCTTATAAATTATGCACCCAAAATCAGCCCCAGTAGTACATACACATTTACACATGCTCTAAAGTTGTTGTCAATGTGTGCATTTATTTGCCTATTTATAAAATACTAGTAAAAAAGGCCCGTTTCTGACACAAATGAAACGGGCGCTAGCAAGGTTTTCCTCGGAGTGTGTATGTTTGGGAGAGTGTATGTGAGAGTGAGTGTTTGAGAGTCAGAGTGAAAGTGTGAGTCCAATCCATGCTCCTCTGTTACCTGGCCCCTCCATTCATCCCTATCCAGCAATTTCGCTGTCTCCCTGAGGCCTGCCCTGCAATCCATATGCATCCATGGCCATCTGTTCCCTCCATTCATCCCTATTCAGCAATTCCCCTCTCCCTGAGTCTTGCCCTTCCAATCCATGCCCATCCATGCTCCTTTGTCATCTGGCCCCTCCATTTTTCCCTATCCTGCATTTCCCCTCTCTGCCTGAGGCCTGCTCTGCAATCCATATCCATCCATGGCCATCTGTCCCCTCCATTCATCCCTAACCAGCAATTCCCCTCTCCCTGAGTCCTGCCCTTCCAATCCATGCTCCTCTGTCACCTGGCCCCTCCATTCATCCCTATCCAGCAATTCCCCTCTCTGCCTGAGGCCTGCCCTGCAATCCATATGCATCCATGGCCATCTGTGCCCTCCATTCATCCCTATCCAGCAATTCCCCTCTCCCTGAGTCCTGCCCTTCCAATCCATGCCCATCCATGCTCATCTGTCACCTGGCCCCTCCATTTTTCCGTATCCAGCATTTCCCCTCTCTGCCTGAGGCCTGTCCTGCAATCCATATCCATCCATGGCCATCTGTCCCCTCCATTCATCCCTATCCAGCAATTCCCCTCTCCCTGAGTCCTGCCCTTCCAATCCATGCTCCTCTGTCACCTGGCCCCTCCATTCATCCCTATCCAGCAATTCCCCTCTCTGCCTGAGGCCTGCCCTGCAATCCATATGCATCCATGGCCATCTGTGCCCTCCATTCATCCCTATCCAGCAATTCCCCTCTCCCTGAGTCCTGCCCTTCCAATCCATGCCCATCCATGCTCATCTGTCACCTGGCCCCTCCATTTTTCCGTATCCAGCATTTCCCCTCTCTGCCTGAGGCCTGTCCTGCAATCCATATCCATCCATGGCCATCTGTCCCCTCCATTCATCCCTATCCAGCAATTCCCCTCTCCCTGAGTCCTGCCCTTCCAGTCCATGCTCCTCTGTCACCTGGCCCCTCCATTCATCCCTATCCAGCAATTCCCCTCTCTGCCTGAGGCCTGCCCTGCAATCCATATGCATCCATGGCCATCTGTGCCCTCCATTCATCCCTATCCAGCAATTCCCCTCTCCCTGAGTCCTGCCCTTCCAATACATGCCCATCCATGCTCATCTGTCACCTGGCCCCTCCATTTTTCCGTATCCAGCATTTCCCCTCTCTGCCTGAGGCCTGTCCTGCAATCCATATCCATCCATGGCCATCTGTCCCCTCCATTCATCCCTATTCAGCAATTCCCGTCTCCCTGAGTCTTGCCCTTCGAATCCATGCCCATCCATGCTCATCTGTCACCTGGCCCCTCTATTTCTCCCTATCCAGCATTTCCCCTCTCTGCCTGAGGCCTGTCCTGCAATCCATATCCATCCATGGCCATCTGTCCCCTCCATTCATCCCTATCCAGCAATTCCCGTCTCCCTGAGTCTTGCCCCTCGAATCCATGCCCATCCATGCTCATCTGTCACCTGGCCCCTCCATTTTTCCCTATCCAGCATTTCCCCTCTCTGCCTGAGGCCTGTCCTGCAATCCATATCCATCCATGGCCATCTGTCCCCTCCATTCATCCCTATCCAGCAATTCCCCTCTCCCTGAGTCCTGCCCTTCCAATCCATGCTCCTCTGTCACCTGGCCCCTCCATTCATCCCTATCCAGCAATTCCCCTCTCTGCCTGAGGCCTGCCCTGCAATCCATATGCATCCATGGCCATCTGTGCCCTCCATTCATCCCTATCCAGCAATTCCCCTCTCCCTGAGTCCTGCCCTTCCAATCCATGCCCATCCATGCTCATCTGTCACCTGGCCCCTCCATTTTTCCGTATCCAGCATTTCCCCTCTCTGCCTGAGGCCTGTCCTGCAATCCATATCCATCCATGGCCATCTGTCCCCTCCATTCATCCCTATCCAGCAATTCCCCTCTCCCTGAGTCCTGCCCTTCCAATCCATGCTCCTCTGTCACCTGGCCCCTCCATTCATCCCTATCCAGCAATTCCCCTCTCTGCCTGAGGCCTGCCCTGCAATCCATATGCATCCATGGCCATCTGTGCCCTCCATTCATCCCTATCCAGCAATTCCCCTCTCCCTGAGTCCTGCCCTTCCAATACATGCCCATCCATGCTCATCTGTCACCTGGCCCCTCCATTTTTCCGTATCCAGCATTTCCCCTCTCTGCCTGAGGCCTGTCCTGCAATCCATATCCATCCATGGCCATCTGTCCCCTCCATTCATCCCTATTCAGCAATTCCCGTCTCCCTGAGTCTTGCCCTTCGAATCCATGCCCATCCATGCTCATCTGTCACCTGGCCCCTCTATTTCTCCCTATCCAGCATTTCCCCTCTCTGCCTGAGGCCTGTCCTGCAATCCATATCCATCCATGGCCATCTGTCCCCTCCATTCATCCCTATCCAGCAATTCCCGTCTCCCTGAGTCTTGCCCCTCGAATCCATGCCCATCCATGCTCATCTGTCACCTGGCCCCTCCATTTTTCCCTATCCAGCATTTCCCCTCTCTGCCTGAGGCCTGTCCTGCAATCCATATCCATCCATGGCCATCTGTCCCCTCCATTCATCCCTATCCAGCAATTCCCCTCTCCCTGAGTCCTGCCCTTCCAATCCATGCTCCTCTGTCACCTGGCCCCTCCATTCATCCCTATCCAGCAATTCCCCTCTCTGCCTGAGGCCTGCCCTGCAATCCATATGCATCCATGGCCATCTGTGCCCTCCATTCATCCCTATCCAGCAATTCCCCTCTCCCTGAGTCCTGCCCTTCCAATACATGCCCATCCATGCTCATCTGTCACCTGGCCCCTCCATTTTTCCGTATCCAGCATTTCCCCTCTCTGCCTGAGGCCTGTCCTGCAATCCATATCCATCCATGGCCATCTGTCCCCTCCATTCATCCCTATTCAGCAATTCCCGTCTCCCTGAGTCTTGCCCTTCGAATCCATGCCCATCCATGCTCATCTGTCACCTGGCCCCTCTATTTCTCCCTATCCAGCATTTCCCCTCTCTGCCTGAGGCCTGTCCTGCAATCCATATCCATCCATGGCCATCTGTCCCCTCCATTCATCCCTATCCAGCAATTCCCGTCTCCCTGAGTCTTGCCCTTCGAATCCATGCCCATCCATGCTCATCTGTCACCTGGCCCCTCCATTTTTCCCTATCCAGCAATTGCCCTCTCTCCCTGTGGCCTGCCCTGCAATCCATTTCCATCCATGCCCATCTGTCCCCTGTATTCATCCCTATCCAGCAATTTCCCTCTGTCCCTGAGTCCTGCCCTCCCAATCCATGCCCATCCAAGCTCCTCTGTCCCCTGCCCCCTCCATTCATCCCTTTCCAGCAATTGCCCTCTCTTCCTGATTCCTGCCATCCCAATCCATGCCCCTCTGTCCCCTGCTGCCTCCATTCATCCTTTTGCAGCAAGTCCCCTGTCTCCCTTTCATGACCCCCCCTTGCATCCATGCTTCTCTCTCTCCCATGTCCCAGCCTGGGCCGCCCTCTTCTCCCCCCCCTCCCCCCTTCGCATCCATGCTGTCGTTTCTCCCCTGCCCTCCCGCTCCCATTGTTGTTGTTTAGTGGCCACCCTCTTCTCTCCCCCCAACATGGTTGTTTTTTTTTTTTTTCTTGTTTTTAAATTTACCTCCGTGGCAGCGAAGCGTCAGGGAAGGAGGCGGTGCTCCGTCCCGACGTCTAGCCTTCCCTTCGCTGTGTTCCGCCTTCTTTTGACGTCATCCTTGACGTCAGAAGAAGGCGGAACACAGCGAAGGGAAGGCTAGACGTCGAGAGCGCCGCCTCCTTCCCTGACGCTTCGCTGCCGAGCGTTGCGATTGGTTGAGTGTCATTGCTCCGCCCTCGACGTCATCACGTTTGACGCGTGGGCGGGGCAGACACAATGCGATCTCACCCCCTTCACTTTAGAATGTTGGCTAACAGAGGCTTCATTAGAACGTTGGAGGTGCGTTTTATATAGAGAGATGCATCTACATCGCAACACCGCCTCTGCTCCACCCAAATAATGCTCCCAAGAATGCCTACATGCATATCGCATAAAATAGGTAAAGGATCATGGATCTAATATACTGTTTTTTTCTCCGAGGACAAGCAGGCTGCTTGTTCTCACTGATGGGTGACGTCCACGGCAGCCCCTCCAATCGGAATCTTCACTAGCAAAGTCCTTTGCTAGTCCTCGCGCGCCCGCGCGCACCGCGCATGCGCGGCCGTCTTCCGGCTCGAGCCGGCCAGTCTTCTTTCGTCCGCACTCGGTACGGTCGTGTTTCCGCCGTGTCAAGCCCCAGAAAGTCGACCTCGCGCGTCCTTTTTCGACGTGTTTTTTCTTCGGAAAATTCTCAAAAACTGTTTGGGAAGTGCTCCGGAAGCCCTCTCGGGTTTCGTTTGCCCCTTCCCGTATTTTTCAGATTTTGCCCAGGTAAGTTTTCTTTCGTCGTCGGGGTAGGCCTCTTTTCGGCCTCAGTCGAGATTTTTCTCCCTCAAAGTTTGGTGCTCATTTTCGCCATTTCGGCCTTTGATTTCGCCGGCGTGATTTTTCCGCCCATGACATCGAAGCCTTCCAGCGGCTTCAAGAAGTGCACCCAGTGCGCCCGGGTAATCTCGCTCACTGACAGGCACGCGTCGTGTCTTCAGTGTCTGGGGGCCGAGCACCGCCCTCAGGCCTGTAGTCTGTGTTCCCTTTTGCAAAGGCGGACTCAGGTAGCGAGATTGGCCCAGTGGAACGTTTTGTTCTCGGGCTCTTCGTCGGCATCGGCACCGGTGGTATCGAGTGCATCGACGTCTTCAGCGTCCAGAGTTTCATCCTCGGCCGCCAGTGCATCGAGGCATCGGCCCTCTGCATCGGCGCCGAGACATCGGATAGCTGCATCGACGTCGGTGGTACCGGGACCTCGTCTGTTGATGTCGTCGGACGGTGGTGCATCGTCTGGAGTGCAGGTGAGGGCTGTCCATTCCCCCGCTGGTGGCGGTGAGCCTTCGGGTGGGTCTCCCCCTACCCTGAGGGCTCCTGCGGTACAGCCCCCCCGAGACCGACCTCCTTCGGCCTCGGCCCCGAGGAAGCGACGGCTGGATTCTACGTCCTCCTCGTCGGTACCGGGAAGCTCCGGTGACATGCTTCGTTCCAAGAAGTCGAAGAAGCATCGTCACCAGTCCCCTTCCCGTGTCGGTACCGAGAGCTCTGGGTCGCCGAGGGAGTCGGCACCCAGCAGGCATCGGCACCGAGAGGACCGCTCACCCTCTGTTCAGGAGGTGTCGATGCGCTCCACTTTGGACAGCCCGGAACAGCCTCCACGCCCGGAACAGGTTCTGACGTCGACGCCTGCATCGACTTCCATGCCTTTCTCTGCAGCCGCTCTGAACGAGAGCCTCCGGGCCGTTTTCCCAGAGATCCTGGGAGAGCTGTTGCGCCCTACCCCTCCGGTACCGGCGGTGCTTGCGCCTCCGGTACCGTCGAGCGTGGCGCCGGCTGGCCCATCGCCAGAGGTGAGGTCTCCGGTGTCGGTACCGCGTGCGGTGCCGGCTGCCGTCGCCTCCCAGAAAGGCTCCCCGACTACGTCGGCGGAGGGAGCTTCGCCGATGCGGGCGAGGGAGTCTACCTCTCGACGCCCCCATCGTGGACGTGGCTCCACGGAGTCGAGTCGGGCACGGTTGCAGACACAGGTCCGTGAACTTGTGTCTGACACCGAGGGTGAGGCCTCGTGGGAAGAGGAAGAAGACCCCAGATATTTCTCTGACGAGGAGTCTGAGGGTCTTCCTTCCGATCCCACTCCCTCTCCTGAAAGACAGTTTTCTCCTCCTGAGAGTCTGTCTTTCGCTTCCTTTGTCCGGGAGATGTCTACGGCCATCCCCTTCCCGGTGGTTGTGGAGGACGAGCCCAGGGCTGAAATGTTTGAGCTCCTGGACTATCCTTCTCCACCTAAGGAAGCGTCCACTGTTCCCCTGCACCATGTCCTCAAAAAGACATTGCTGGCGAACTGGACCAAGCCTTTAACTAATCCCCACATCCCCAAGAAGATCGAGTCCCAGTACCGGATCCATGGGGACCCAGATCTGATGCGCACTCAGTTGCCTCATGATTCTGGAGTTGTGGATCTGGCCCTAAAGAAGGCTAAGAGTTCTAGGGAGCATGCTTCGGCGCCCCCGGGCAAGGACTCTAGAACCTTAGACTCCTTTGGGAGGAAGGCCTACCATTCTTCTATGCTCATGGCCAAAATTCAGTCTTACCAGCTCTACAGGAGCATACACATGTGGAACAATGTGCGGCAGTTGGCGGGCTTGGTTGATGCTCTCCCCCCTGAGCAAGCCAAGCCTTTTCAGGAGGTGGTCAGGCAGCTGAAGGCGTGCAGAAAATTCCTGGCCAGAGGGGTGTATGACACCTTTAATGTTGCGTCCAGGGCCGCTGCTCAAGGTGTGGTGATGCGCAGGCTCTCATGGCTGCGTGCCTCCGACCTGGAGAATAGGATCCAGCAGCGGATTGCGGACTCGCCTTGCCGTGCGGATAACATTTTTGGAGAGAAAGTCGAACAGGTGGTAGAGCAGCTCCACCAGCGGGACACCGCATTCGACAAATTCTCCCGCCGGCAGCCTTCAGCTTCTACCTCTACAGGTAGACGATTTTTCGGGGGAAGGAAGACTGTTCCCTACTCTTCTGGCAAGCGTAGGTACAATCCTCCTTCTCGACAGCCTGCGGCCCAGGCTAAGCCCCAGCGCGCTCGCTCTCGTCAGCAGCGTGCGACTCAGCAAGGCCCCTCGGCTCCCCAGCAAAAGCAAGGGACGAGCTTTTGACTGGCTCCAGCAGAGCATAGCCGACATCCAAGTGTCAGTGCCGGGCGACCTACCAGTCGGAGGGAGGTTGAACGCTTTTCACCAAAGGTGGCCTCTCATAACCTCCGATCAGTGGGTTCTCCAAATAGTCCGGCAAGGATACACCCTCAATTTGGCCTCAAAACCTCCAAATTGCCCACCGGGAGCTCAGTCTTACAGCTTCCAGCACAAGCAGGTACTTGCAGAGGAACTCTCCGCCCTTCTCAGCGCCAATGCGGTCGAGCCCGTGCCATCCGGGCAAGAAGGGCTGGGATTCTATTCCAGGTACTTCCTTGTGGAAAAGAAAACAGGGGGGATGCGTCCCATCCTAGACCTAAGGGCCCTGAACAAATATCTGGTCAAGGAAAAGTTCAGGATGCTTTCCCTGGGCACCCTACTTCCCATGATTCAGGAAAACGATTGGCTATGCTCTCTGGACTTGAAGGATGCCTACACACACATCCCGATACTGCCAGCTCACAGACAGTATCTGCGATTTCAGCTGGGCACACGTCACTTCCAGTACTGTGTGCTACCCTTTGGGCTCGCCTCTGCGCCCAGGGTGTTCACAAAGTGCTTGGCTGTAGTAGCAGCAGCACTTCGCAGGCTGGGGGTGCACGTGTTCCCATATCTCGACGATTGGCTGGTGAAGAACACGTCCGAGGCAGGAGCCCTGCAGTCCATGCAGATGACTATTCGCCTCTTGGAGCTACTGGGGTTTGTGATAAATTACCCAAAGTCCCATCTTCTCCCGGCGCAGAGACTCGAATTCATAGGAGCCCTGCTGGATTCTCGGACGGCTCGCGCCTATCTCCCAGAGGCGAGAGCCAACAACTTGTTGTCCCTCGTCTCGCGGGTGCGAGCGTCCCAGCAGATCACAGCTCGGCAGATGTTGAGATTGCTGGGCCACATGGCCTCCACAGTTCATGTGACTCCCATGGCCCGCCTTCACATGAGATCTGCTCAATGGACCCTAGCTTCCCAGTGGTTTCAGGCTGCTGGGGATCTAGAAGACGTGATCCACCTGTCCACGAGTTTTCTCGAATCCCTGTACTTTTGGACGATTTGGTCCAATTTGACTCTGGGACGTCCTTTCCAAATTCCTCAGCCACAAAAAGTGCTGACCACGGATGCGTCTCTCCTGGGATGGGGAGCTCATGTCGATGGGCTTCACACCCAGGGGAGCTGGTCCCTCCAGGAACGCGATCTACAGATCAATCTTCTGGAGTTGCGAGCGATCTGGAACGCTCTGAAGGCTTTCATAGATCGGCTGTCCCACCAAATTATCCAAATTCAGACAGACAACCAGGTTGCCATGTACTACGTCAACAAGCAGGGGGGCACCGGATCTCGCCCCCTGTGTCAGGAAGCCGTCAGCATGTGGCTCTGGGCTCGCCGTCACGGCATGGTGCTCCAAGCCACATACCTGGCAGGCGTAAACAACAGTCTGGCCGACAGACTGAGCAGGATTATGCAACCTCACGAGTGGTCGCTCAGCTCCAGAGTGGTGCGCCAGATCTTCCAAGCGTGGGGCACCCCCTTGGTGGATCTCTTCGCATCTCGAGCCAACCACAAAGTCCCTCAGTTCTGTTCCAGGCTTCAGGCCCACGGCAGACTGGCATCGGATGCCTTCCTCCTGGATTGGGGGGAGGGTCTGCTGTATGCTTATCCTCCCATTCCTCTGGTGGGGAAGACTTTGTTGAAACTCAAGCAAGACCGAGGCACCATGATTCTGATTGCTCCTTTTTGGCCGCGTCAGATCTGGTTCCCTCTTCTTCTGGAGTTATCCTCCGAAGAACCGTGGAGATTGGAGTGTTTTTCGACCCTCATCAAGCAGGACGAAGGGGCTCTTCTGCATCCCGGCCTCCGGTCCCTGGCTCTCACGGCCTGGATGTTGAGAGCGTAGACTTTGCCTCTTTGGGTCTGTCAGAGGGTGTCTCCCGTATCTTGCTTGCTTCCAGAAAAGATTCCACTAAGAGGAGTTACTTTTTTCTATGGAGGAGGTTTGCCGTCTGGTGTGACAGCAAGGCCCTAGATCCTCGCTCTTGTCCTACACAGACCCTGCTTGAATATCTTCTGCACTTGTCTGAGTCTGGTCTCAAGACCAACACTGTAAGGGTTCACCTTAGTGCAATCAGTGCATACCATTACCATGTGGAAGGTAAGCCGATCTCGGGACAGCCTTTAGTTGTTCGCTTCATGAGAGGTTTGCTTTTGTCAAAGCCCCCCGTCAAGCCTCCTACAGTGTCATGGGATCTCAATGTCGTTCTCACCCAGCTAATGAAACCTCCTTTTGAGCCACTGAACTCCTGCCATCTGAAGTACTTGACCTGGAAGGTCATTTTCTTGGTGGCAGTTACTTCAGCTCGTAGAGTCAGTGAGCTTCAGGCCCTGGTAGCCCAGGCCCCGTACACCAAGTTTCATCATAACAGAGTAGTCCTCCGCACTCACCCTAAGTTCTTGCCAAAGGTGGTGTCGGAGTTCCATCTGAACCAGTCAATTGTCTTGCCAACATTCTTTCCCCGTCCTCATTCCTGCCCTGCTGAACGTCAGCTGCACACATTGGACTGCAAGAGAGCATTGGCCTTCTACCTGGAGCGGACACAGCCCAACAGACAGTCCGCCCAATTGTTTGTTTCTTTTGATCCCAATAGGAGGGGAGTGGCTGTGGGGAAACGCACCATATCCAATTGGCTAGCAGATTGCATTTCCTTCACTTACGCCCAGGCGGGGCTGGCTCTTGAGGGTCATGTCACGGCTCATAATGTTAGAGCCATGGCTGCGTCGGTAGCCCACTTGAAGTCAGCCTCTATTGAAGAAATTTGCAAAGCTGCGACGTGGTCATCTGTCCACACATTCACATCTCATTACTGCCTGCAGCAGGATACCCGACGCGACAGTCAGTTCGGGCAGTCAGTTCTTCAGAACCTGTTTGGGCTTTAGGATCCAACTCCACCCCCCGAGGGCCCTGTTTGTTCTGTTCCAGGCTGCACTCTCAGTTAGTTGGTAAATTTTTTAGGTCAATCTCAGTTATGTCCTCGCCGTTGCGAGGCCCAATTGACCATGGTTGTTGTTTTGAGTGAGCCTGGGGGCTAGGGATACCCCATCAGTGAGAACAAGCAGCCTGCTTGTCCTCGGAGAAAGCGAATGCTACATACCTGTAGAAGGTATTCTCCGAGGACAGCAGGCTGATTGTTCTCACAAAACCCGCCCACTTCCCCTTTGGAGTTGTGTCTTCCCTTGTCTTTGTCTTACTACATATGAGACTGGCCGGCTCGAGCCGGTTTCGGGCGGGAAGACGGCCGCACGGTGCACGCGGGCGCGCGAGGACTAGCAAAGGACTTTGCTAGTGAAGATTCCGATTGGAGGGGCTGCCGTGGACGTCACCCATCAGTGAGAACAATCAGCCTGCTGTCCTCGGAGAATACCTTCTACAGGTATGTAGCATTCGCTCTATGGTACAACCAAAGCAGGTTGCATTTATTATATGCAGGTACTTTTTCTATCCCTAGTAGGCTCACAATCTAAGTTTTTGTACTTTTGTTAATGGAGAGTTTGTGTCAGGGAGCCACAATGGGAATTGAAACTAGTTTCCCAGGTTCTCAACCCACTGCACTAACCATTAAGCTACTCCACCACTCCTAAAAGTAGGTGCTCACTTTCCATGCACTTATCTGTTATGCATCTCTTGATAAAATTCCTTTTCTGCACATAAAACAGGATGAAAATACAAAAACACCTTAAAAATTACTCCATATGTAAAAGGGCTGTTTGAAAATTGCCCACTGCCTGTGCAGTTAAAAGCATGTACACACTTTTATTTTAAAATTTGGTGCTAAAACCACACTACCTGCACACTTTACAGCAATGGAGGCCAATTTGAAAAGAGCTGCGCCTTTTTTTTGGAGGGGGAGTGACTTTTCATGGACAACATATGTTACACAGCGGTATGCTCTTTATTTTATGCTCAAAATGCCTATCACTGGAGGATCCCTAGAAGCAGTATAATATATTGGATAGTATAGACTTACCACATAGATGGCACATAAGATAAAAATGACTTTGGTAAAAGATAGTCAAATCTTTCACATACATCAGTGATAAAAGTACTTCCCGCCCTATGTTTCTGACCGACAGCTCAATCTGTGATGGGGAATCAGATGTAGCGGCCTTGGAATTGGGGGCAGCTAGTAAGACTCGTGGCCTTTTTAAAGAAATTTTTTTCTGAGCGCCATCAGGAATTTGAAGGGAGCGCAGGAAGAAAGTTTAGAGAAAATCAATGATATTCATTGCAATTTCCTTGAGCTAGAAGCCTGAGTCAAGTTAGAGAAAAGACCTTTCTGATAAGGGTGGCCTTCGAGTCATTGAAACACGAGGAATATTTTCAAAGCACTTAGCCTTCCAAAGTTCCATAGAAACCTATGGAACTTTGGAAGGCTAAGTGCTTTGAAAATATGCCTCTACAGTCTCCACCACCACTAAAGCATGATGTCCCTTTGGAGGGTTAAGATTGCACCCTTCATGCCTTATGAGCAGCTAATTTGCAGCTGGACCACAAAATACATTAGATACAAATATAACAAAGTGGGAAAAATCATGCCCCAAATACCACAAATCAACTTCAAAAGGACAGACTTAAAGGTTTATCTCATCAAGCAGATAGGGGCTAATTATACAATGAATAGTCCCAAAAGAGCCTAGCATCTACAAATTTTGATTACAAAAAATTTCAGCGGTGACTCATTTCATAAGAGTCAGAATATCTCTTAGCTCGCCTTGCCTCGTCACAGGTCCAACATGATTTTTAAATCAGATTCATTATTTTGATCTTTTTAAATATTTTTATGAACTTTATGGGAACTTTAAAACAATTTTACATCCCATCTTGAATCTTTATCTCATATATCAAAAAAGCTTTTAAAAAATGACTTAGCTTTATTTGCAGTTATAAACAAATGGACCGCTGGAAGATGTACTGAGTTTAATTGACAAGTTAGAGTGATAAATCACCTGGACTGGATGGTATACACCCCAAGAATTCAAACATGAAATTGCTGAGCTACTGTCCATTGTACCTGAAGGCTGAAGAGTTGCCAATGTGACTCCGATTTTTAAAAAGGGTTCCATGGGTGGTCCTGGAAATTACAGACCAGCAAGTCTGACTTAGTGCCAGGCAAAATGGTGGAAACTATTTATTATAAAGAATACAATTACAGAACACGTAGACAAACATAGTTTAATGAAATAGTCAGCATGGATTCAGCCAATTGAGGTCTTGCCTCACCAATTTGCTTCATTTCTTTGAAGGCATAAATAAACATGTGGGTAAAGGTGAACCGGTTGATATACTGTATCTAGATTTTCAGAAAGCTTTGGCAAAGTACCTTATGAAAGACTCCTGAAAAATGAGTCAATGGATAGGAGGCAATGTCTTTCTCTCAGTGGAGGAGGGTGAATCAGGGATCTGTACTGGGACTGGTGCTAGTTAACATATTTATAAATGATCTGGAAATCGGAATGACAAGTGAGGTGATTAAATTTGCAGATGACACAAAACTGTTCAAAGTTGTCAAAACGTATGTGGATTGTGAAAAATTGCAGGAAGACCATAGGAAACTGGAAGACTGGGCATCCAAATGGCAGATGAAATTTTATATAGACAAATGCAAAGTGCACATTGGAAAGAATAATCCAAGTTATAGTTACCTGATGCTAGAGTCCACTTTAGGAATCAACACTCAAGAAAGACCTAGGTGTCATTGTAGACAATACGCTGAAATCTTCTGCCAAGTGTACAACGGCAGCCAAAAATCAAAGAGGATGCTAGGAATTATTAGGAAAAGGATGCAAATTAAGACCAAAAATATTATAATGCCTCTATATTTCTCAATGGTGCAACCTCACCTTAAGTATTGCATCCAATTCTGTTCGTATCTCAAAAGAGATACAGCGGAAATAGAAAAGGTTCAAAGAAAAGTGACCAGAATGATAGAGGAGATGGAACTGCTTCCATTTGAGGAAAGACTAAAAAGGTTAGGGCTCTTCAGCTTGGAAAAGAGACATCTGAGGGGGGGATATGATTGAGGTCTACAAAATCCTGAGTGGTGTACAATGAGCAGAAGTGAATCGATTTTTTTTACTCATTCAAAAAGTGCAAAGACCAGGGGATACTCGAAATTGCATGGAAATACTTGTAAAACAAATAGGAGGAAATATATTTTTTCACTCAAAGAATAGTTAAGTTCTGGAAGTCATTGCCAGAGGATTTGGTAATGGCGGTTAGCATATATAGTACATAAGTACATAAGTAATGCCATACTGGGAAAAGACCCAAGGGTCCATCGAGCCCAGCATCCTGTCCACGACAGCGGCCAATCCAGGCCAAGGGCACCTGGCAAGCTTCCCAAACGTACAAACATTCTATACATGTTATTCCTGGAATTTTGGAGTTTTCCAAGTCCGTTTAGTAGCGGTTTATGGACTTGTCCTTTAGGAAACCGTCCAACCCCTTTTTAAACTCTGCTAAGCTAACCGCCTTCACCACTTTCTCCGGCAACGAATTCCAGAGTTTAATTACACGTTGGGTGAAGAAAAACTTTCTCCGATTTGTTTTAAATTTACTACACTGTAGTTTCATCGCATGCCCCCTAGTCCTAGTATTTTTGGAAAGCGTGAACAGACGCTTCACATCCACCTGTTCCACTCCACTCATTATTTTATATACCTCTATCATGTCTTCCCTCAACCGTCTCTTCTCCAAGCTGTATAGCCCTAGCCTCCTTAGTCTTTCTTCATAGGGAAGTCGTCCCATCCCCGCTATCATTTTAGTCGCCCTTCGCTGCACCTTTTCCAATTCTACTATATCTTTCTTGAGATGCGGAGACCAGAATTGAACACAATACTCAAGGTGCGGTCGCACCATGGAGCGATACAACGGCATTATAACATCCTCACACCTGTTTTCCATACCTTTCCTGATAATACCCAACATTCTATTTGCTTTCTTAGCCGCAGCAGCACACTGAGCAGAAGGTTTCAGTGTGTTATCGACGACGACACCCAGATCCCTTTCTTGGTCCGTAACTCCTAACGTGGAACCTTGCATGACGTAGCTATAATTCGGGTTCTTTTTTCCCACATGCATCACCTTGCACTTGCTCACATTAAACATCATCTGCCATTTAGCCGCCCAGTCTCGTAAGGTCCTCTTGTAATTTTTCACAATCCTGTCGCGATTTAACGACTTTGAATAACTTTGTGTCATCAGCAAATTTAATTACCTCGCTAGTTACTCCCATCTCTAAATCATTTATAAATATATTAAAAAGCAGCGGTCCTAGCACGGACCCCTGAGGAACCCCACTAACTACCCTTCTCCATTGTGAATACTGCCCATTTAACCCCACTCTCTGTTTCCTATCCTTCAACCAGTTTTTAATCCACAATAGGACATTTCCTCCTATCCCATGACCCTCCAATTTCCTCTGTAGCCTTTCATGAGGTACCTTGTCAAACGCCTTTTGAAAATCCAGATACACAATATCAACCGACTCCCCTTTGTCCACATGTTTGTTCACTCCTTCAAAGAATTGAAGTAAATTGGTCAGGCAAGATTTCCCCACACAAAAGCCATGCTGACTTGGTCTCAGTAATCCATGTCCTCGGATGTGCTCTGTAATTTTGTTTTTGATAATAGCCTCTACCATTTTCACCGGCACCGATGTCAGACTCACCGGTCTATAATTTCCCGCATCTCCCCTGGAGCCTTTTTAAAAAATGGGCGTTACATTGGCCACCCTCCAATCTTCCGGTACCACGCTCGATTTTAAGGATAAGTTGCATATCACTAGCAGTAGCTCCGCAAGCTCATTTTTCAGTTCTATCAGTACTCTAGGATGAATACCATCCGGTCCAGGAGATTTGCTACTCTTTAGTTTGCCGAACTGCCCCATTACGTCCTCCAGGTTTACTGTGAAGTCAGTAAGTTTCTCCAACTCTTCCGCTTGAAATACCATTTCCGACACCGGTATCCCACCCAAATCTTCCTCGGTGTTTAAAAAATGTTTGGACAGGTTCCTGGAGAAAAGTCCATATAAGTACATAAGTATTGCCATACTGGGGCAGACTGAAGGTCCATGAAGCCCAGCATCCTGTTTCCAACAGTGGCCAATCCAGGTCACAAGAGTACCTGGCAAGGAGTGATGTAACGCGAAGCAATGGCAGCTTAAGAATGAAGCTCCATCAGGGTGCTGATTAAACGTGCGAATATCTTCAGTGAAAACACTGTCCGGAGGGAGAAAAAGTGAGCGGACACCGGCCACATCATGCCCGCGAGAAAGGGGCTTGAAAAATTTAAATTTACAGCCACCCCGGGACGGAAAGTGGCAGAGAAGGTGGCAGGGCCAGAGCGGAGAGCAGATCAGATGGTGGAAGCTCAGGCAGAATGGAGCACGGGGAGTGCGGAGAGGTGGAATCAGACAGACGGGAGTCCCAAGAAGGAGAAAGCGGCGGCGGAGCCGAGGGGAGGGCCGGAGGAGGAGCGGAATGCGATGGGGCGCATGGCCAAGGTGGCAGCACCTCTGAGCAGCACGGGAGCGGAGTGTGCAGTGGAAAATGATCAGGAGGAAGGAGCAAGCCTGATGGAGGTGCTGGGAGCTGAGGAGGAAGTGCAACAATTAGTGGAGAGAAGGTTGGAGGAGAGCACAGGTAGAAGGGAGGAGGCGAGGTCCAGCAAAAGAGGGATGCATGTGGTGGAGAGAGTGCCTGTGGGGGAAGGCACGGCAGGCAAGGAAATGGAGAAATGGTTTAAAGACCTAAAGGCAGAATTTGCAGGGGTCCGGAGGGACATTCAGGTTGCCATGAGGGATTTCCGGGCTGAACTGAGGGACTTGGGCTCCAGGGTTGGAGAAATGGAGGAGGAAGTGGAAAGCCTTAAGAAAGATGTAGGAGAAGTTAAAAGCAGATTTCAAAAAGAGGAGGAGGACTGGCAAAGGGTGAAGGATCAGTTGGAGGACCTGGAAAATAGGTCCCGCAGGAATAATCTACTACTACTACTATTTAGCATTTCTATAGCGCTACAAGGCGTACGCAGCGCTGCACAAACATAGAAGAAAGACAGTCCCTGCTCAAAGAGCTTACAATCTAATAGACAAAAAATAAAGTAAGCAAATCAATTAATGTGTACAGGAAGGAGGAGGGTAGGTGGAGGTGAGTGGTTACAAGTGGTTACGAGTCAAAAGCAATTTTAAAGAGGTGGGCTTTCAGTCTATATTTAAAGGTGGCCAAGGATGGGGCAAGACGTAGGGGCTCAGGAAGTTTATTCCAGGCGTAGGGTGCAGCGAGACAGAAGGCGCGAAGTCTGGAGTTGGCAGTAGTGGAGAAGGGAACATATAAGAAGGATTTATCCATGGAGCGGAGTGCACGGGAAGGGGTGTAGGGAAGGACGAGTGTGGAGAGATACTGGGGAGCAGCAGAGTGAGTACATTTATAGGTTAGTAGAAGAAGTTTGAACAGGATGCGAAAACAGATAGGGAGCCAGTGAAGCGACTTGAGGAGAGGGGTAGTGTGAGTAAAGCGACCCTGGGAGGATTGGGCCTTCCCGATTTACGTATGTACAACGTGGCAGCGATGATGTGTTTCATTTATGAAGGGATAATTGAACAGCAGCGGTATCTGCCAGAGTGGGGGCTGGAGACTTGGAATAGGCCCTGGTCATTTATAAGTTTAATACATGAGAACTATAGCAGTAATATTAATATTACCAGCAGACGAGAGCTCCTGGGGCCCATGCGGAGAGCTTGGGTGTGGTGGAGGAGACAGCAGCAGAAAACACCGGACGCCTCACCCTTTGAGTTTAGTGGGAAATGAAGCGTTTCAGCCTGGGATGGGCAGAACGGCATTTACTATGTGGAGAGAAAACGGGTGCAGAATTCTAGGGCAACTACTGGTAAATGACACTGACATTTTTGACACGTTTGACAAGCTCAAGGAAAAATGGGACCTGACAAATAAAAATCTGCTGCAATACCTTCAAATTAGGCATTATTGGTCTTCCTTGAGAGCAGAACATGGGGAAGTGTGGACATACTACTACTTAACATTTTTAAAGCGCTACTAGGGTTACGCAGCACTGTACAATTTAACATGGAAGGACAGTCCCTGCTCAAGGAGCTTACAATCTAAAAGACAGGTGTAAATCTAGAGACAAGTGTACAATCTAAAAGACAAGTGTAGAGAAATACTATATTTCTCGAAAGGTTAGGTGCTGAATGCAGCATTGAAGAGGTGAGTTTTAAGCAGAGATTTGAAGATAGGTAGGGAGGGGGCTTGGCGTAGGGGTTGAGGAAGATTGTTCCAGGCATAGGGTGAGGCAAGGCAGAATGAGCGGAGCCTGGAGTTGGCAGTGGCGGAGAAGGGTACAGAAAGGAGGGATTTGTCCTGTGAGCGGAGGTTACGGGTGGGAACATAGGGGGACATGAGGGTAGAGAGGTAGTGAGGAGCCGCAGACCGGGTGCATTTGTAGGTAAGGAGGAGAAGCTTGAATTGTATGCGGTAACTGATCGGAAGCCAGTGAAGTGATTTGAGGAGAGGGGTGATATGAGTATATCGGTTCTGGCGGAATATAAGACGTGCGGCAGCGTTCTGAACGGATTGAAGGGGGGATAGATGGCTAAGTGGGAGGCCGGTGAGGAGTAAGTTGCAGTAGTCAAGGCGAGAGGTAATGAGAGCGTGGACGAGAGTTCGTGTGGTGTGCTCAGAAAGGAAAGGGCGAATTTTGCTGATGTTGAAGAGGAAGAAGCAACAGGTTTTGGCAGTCTGTTGGATATGTGCAGAGAAGGAGAGGGAGGAGTCGAAGATGACTCCGAGGTTGCGGGCAGATGGGACGGGGAGGATGAGGATGTTATCAACTGAGATAGAGAGTGGAGGAAGAGGAGAAGTGGGTTTAGGTGGAAAGACGAGGAGCTCGGTTTTGGACATGGGGAAGCGTGGACATGGGGTTCCTTAGTTAGGATCCTCCTTAAACTCCCATATTAGCTAAATGGCCTATCGACCTGGTATAAAGTGCTAAATGAAAATATTTTTTATTTATTTATTGCATTTGTATCCCACATTATCCCACCTCTTTGCAGGCTCAATGTGGCTTACAATTCATCATGGATACTGGAAATAGAAGAGAATATACATTTGGTTTTACAGAGAGTTTTGGGTTACATGGTGGTGAAATACATGATAGTGTTAAAGTAAAAGACGTTATAAAACATTTCTGGATATATTAAAGATTATACAGTTACACATGCTGATCTTTGTGATATAACTTGTCGAAGAGAGAGGTTTTTCAATAGTTTACGGAAATTGGTCAATTCATAGACCGTTTTCAGGTTGCGTGGTAATGCGTTCCAGAGCTGCGTGCTCATATAGGAAAAGGTGGATGCGTGCATTAATTTGTAGGTGGGTAAAGGAGATGGGGCCATTGGTAGATAAATGGAATGGGAAGTTGGGCACTAAGTACAATGGACAAACATTCCAGAAGCTGTTTTTGACACTCTATGAAATGGTTAAGGCGGCTGAGCTGCAGGAGACGCAATATAAGATCTTACATAGAGCATACATTTCCAGGGTGAAGGGGGCAAAATGGGACTCTGGGACGATAGATGCATCAAATGCAACAGGGAGGGGAGAACGCTGCTTCACTCCTTTTTAGAGTGCCCGGCTCTGGTGTTGTGGAATGAAGCTATCCAGGTGATCAATACTGTTATACAGAAAACATTAGAGTGGGATTATGCAACTTTGCTGCTAGGAGACCAATCCCTTCTAATTAGGCAAGGTCTAACACAACCTTACAGGAGACTGGTATATATCTCCCTCTTGTTGGTAAGGAAAACTCAACCTTACAGGAGACTGGTATATATCTCCCTCATGTTGGTAAGGAAAACTATCTTACATTTTTGGATAACTGAAGAGGGTGCACTAGGAGTGGTATGGAAAACGAGAATGAGGAAGATTGGCACACATGAGAGGTGAATCTACTCAAAGGCCAGTAAACCAGATAACAGAAAGTATGCTATGCTGTGGACAGACTGTCTAAATGTGATCACCTATGGCCGGAGAGGGGGGGGCAGGAGAAGGAGAATGTAGGGCTGAGTGGGGGGGGGGGGGGGGGGGGGGGGCGTGATTGCTGAGAACTGGGAAGGAGTGCCTAACGGAATGTAAGGTAGAATGGTTGGGGGGAGTTAATTTAATTATAATAAATAAAATACAATGCAGGCTGTTATAGAAGCACAAAGCTTGATTGGATTATATACCTGGATTTTGGTGCCTTTGGATTGTATAATTGGTTTCATAACATGCAACTTGTAAATACAACCTGTCGTGTGAATAAAATAAAATAAAAAGTAGCAACATGGTTATCAGTCAAGTGTAGGGGATTCGGTTTTGTCTAGTTACATAATAACATAGTAGATGACGGCAGTAAAAGACCTGCGCGGTCCATCCAGTCTGCCCAACAAGATAAACTCACATGTGCTACTTTTTGTGTATACCTTACCTTGATTTGTACCTGTCCTTTTCCGGGCACAGACCGTATAAGTCTGCCCAGCACTATCCCCGCCTCCCACCACCGGTTCTGGCACAGACCGTATAAGCGGAGGAGTGGCCTAGTCGTTAGGGTGGTGGACTTTGGTCCTGGGGAACTGAGGAACTGAGTTCGATTCCCGGCACAGGCAGCTCCTTGTGACTCTGGGCAAGTCACTTAACCCTCCATTGCCCACCGCATTGAGCCTGCCATGAGTGGGAAAGTGCAGGGTACAAATGTAATTTAAAAAAAAAAAAAAAGTCTGCCCAGCACTATCCCCGCCTCCAAACCACCAGTCCCGCCTCCCACCATCGGCTCTGGCACAGACCGTATAAGTCTGCCCAGCACCATCTCCATCTCCCGCCACCGGCTTTGCCACCCAATCTCGTCTAAGCTCCTTAGGATCCATTCCTTCTGAGCAGGATTCCTTTATGTTTATCACACGCATGTTTGAATTCCGTTACAGTTTTCGTTTCCACCACCTCCCGCGGGAAGTCTGGTTGTCTAGTAATTAGGATGGAACGTTGTGGTATGCCTTCTTGAATTAGGTCAGTTTTCAGTAGTTTTCGGAAGAATGTTAGGTCGTGCATTGTTTTTATGGTCTTCGGTAGTGTGTTCCTTAATTGCGTGCATATGTAGGAGAAGCTGGATGCATATGTGGATTTATATTTAAGTCCTTTACAGCTGGGATAGTGGAGATTCAGGAATGTATGTGCTGATCTTTTTGTGTTCCTAGTTGGCAGGTCTATGAGGTCTGACATATAGATTGGGGCTTCACCGTGAACGATTTTGTGGACCAGGATCAGGGTGCAAACTTTGAACGCAATTCAAGATGGACATGTGGGAAGCTATTGCTTGCCCTGAGATTGGTAGCATGGAATATTGCTACTAATTGGCTTTCCTCCAGGTACTTGTGGCCTGGATTGGCTACTATTGGAAACAGGATACTAGGCTAGATGCTGGTAGTATGATCTAAAAGCTTCTACAATCTCTCCATCTGTACGTGCTTTGGTGCCATCACCTCTGTCTGTCAGGTCTCAAAGCAGCAACTAGGTTTATGAGCCCTTGGGCCGCTGCCAAGGAGTGGCAGGGAACACCACCCCAACCAGCACTGGGCTAACACACACACAAAGCAGGGACTGCAGACAGGGATAAGCAAAGCAGGAACACACTGGACAAAGAACCCTTGGACTGGAACACAGGACTGGAGCAAGGCTTCACCTGCACTTGACCACCCTTCCCCAGGAGTTGAGCCCCCGGGTGCAGGCGGCCAGCAGGACTTACCGGACTGGGCAGGAACTGGATACCAGCAGGAATCACACAACAGAGTCAAGACTATAAGCTGCCAGGCAGCCACTAAGACAGAAACACAGACAGGAGGGAGTCAGGACTAAAAGCTGCCAAGCAGCCACTAATGACACAGACACAAGACAAGGAAATGCAGACCAGAAACAAGACTAGGAACTAAACAATAAAACCAAAGCTAACTACACACAAACAAGATCCAGGCAAGAACTCAGAATAAAACTGGACTAGGCAGAAGTGCACAGAGCACACCCACATCTTAGGGACCTTAGACGATGCAAAGACAAACACAGAAGTTTCTAGGTGTTTACTAAAGCCCATCAGCTGCAGCAATCACAAGGCAACTACGGGTGCTGTTCAGGTACAAACAAGGAAAGCAATTTTGGCAGCCCGGAAGATCTGGACTGAACTGAGCTGAAGTCTGGAATGGGTGACAGTAACCAGACAGTCCATTGCAGCCACCAGAGGGCGAGGTGAGCACAGACAAGGAAGCAGCTATTTGCAAAACCATTTTGCGACCCGATTTTCACCTCACCAAGTTAGCCAGCAGTTTCCCTTGTTTATTTCCATGTAAAAATAGTTTATATTTATAATACTGAAGTGATTTAACCGTACAGGCATGAAGGAGACTATTAAGGGCGGCCTATGTAGCCAACAGATGATCCTTTTGCTGGGGATTAGGTAGACGCTTATCAAAAATGTTATGGTGTTTCACTTTCACAAGGAGAAAATCCCTCAGAAACCTGTTGGATTTGCACAAATCCTAGGTTTACAATGACAGGACTTTTATGCCGTTAAGTTTCTATCATCAGGAAAAAAAACTCCTTGTATTTGCTTTATTGCTTTTTAACGTATTTTAACTCAATCGTCTTTCAGAATATCTTTATTTACTTCTTATGTTTAAGTCAAACTGTATACATCAGCGCCAGGAAAAGAAACAACAGCACTTAGCTTAAAGTCCGACGAGGCTGCCGTTTCACCTGTGTGGCTTCTTCAGGAACATGCTCTGTTTAATGTGGCTTATAGATGTCTGCAAAGAACAAAGTTTGTTTGATTACAAAACACATTAACTGAGCTATCTTTAACATCGGTTCACTCACTTTCAGTTGTTGAACTTCAAACAAAATGGCGCCTGCGCATCACACGCTGGCTTCTCCCTTTAAACAGGCTACTCCGAACAGCTGATCTTAAAGAGACATACCTATTTAATGTCTACTTGGTGATCTTGGTGTATGCTAATAGAATACATACCAATCTATTTTACTATTTAAACCCTCTGGTTCTAATGCATTCAATTTGAAAGTTCATTTTGCCTCCCTTCTTTGTAACAGCAATTTTTTATTTCCTCCTCTGATTATTGCCTTAGTACATAAGTACATAAGTACATAAGTACATAAGTAGTGCCATACTGGGAAAGACCAAAGGTCCATCTAGCCCAGCATCCTGTCACCGACAGTGGCCAATCCAGGTCAAGGGCACCTGGCACGCTCCCCAAACGTAAAAACATTCCAGACAAGTTATACCTAAAAATGCGGAATTTTTCCAAGTCCATTTAATAGCGGTCTATGGACTTGTCCTTTAGGAATCTATCTAACCCCTTTTTAAACTCCGTCAAGCTAACCGCCCGTACCACGTTCTCCGGCAACGAATTCCAGAGTCTAATTACACGGGTGAAGAAAAATTTTCTCCGATTCGTTTTAAATTTACCACACTGTAGCTTCAACTCATGCCCTCTAGTCCTAGTATTTTTGGATAGCGTGAACAGTCGCTTCACATCCACCCGATCCATTCCACTCATTATTTTATACACTTCTATCATATCTCCCCTCAGCCGTCTCTTCTCCAAGCTGAAAAGCCCTAGCCTTCTCAGCCTCTCTTCGTAGGAAAGTCGTCCCATCCCCACTATCATTTTCGTCGCCCTTCGCTGTACCTTTTCCAATTCTACTATATCTTTTTTGAGATACGGAGACCAGTACTGAACACAATACTCCAGGTGCGGTGGCACCATGGAGCGATACAACGGCATTATAATATCTGCTTTGTCCAGAATACAGCATTTGAGATCTTCAAAGGAATGTTTCATACTGGTACAGTGCTCTACTAATGGCTCTTTCATATTTCTCCTGATGGTATTGGATTTGTGTTTGAGCATCCTAGTTTTAAATGATCTGGTTACATAAGTACATAAGTAGTGCCATACTGGGAAAGACCAAAGGTCCATCTAGCCCAGCATCCTGTCACCGACAGTGGCCAATCCAGGTCAAGGGCACCTGGCACGCTCCCCAAACGTAAAAACATTCCAGACAAGTTATACCTAAAAATGCGGAATTTTTCCAAGTCCATTTAATAGCGGTCTATGGACTTGTCCTTTAGGAATCTATCTAACCCCTTTTTAAACTCCGTCAAGCTAACCGCCCGTACCACGTTCTCCGGCAACGAATTCCAGAGTCTAATTACACGTTGGGTGAAGAAAAATTTTCTCCGATTCGTTTTAAATTTACCACACTGTAGCTTCAACTCATGCCCTCTAGTCCTAGTATTTTTGGATAGCGTGAACAGTCGCTTCACATCCACCCGATCCATTCCACTCATTATTTTATACACTTCTATCATATCTCCCCTCAGCCGTCTCTTCTCCAAGCTGAAAAGCCCTAGCCTTCTCAGCCTCTCTTCGTAGGAAAGTCGTCCCATCCCCACTATCATTTTCGTCGCCCTTCGCTGTACCTTTTCCAATTCTACTATATCTTTTTTGAGATACGGAGACCAGTACTGAACACAATACTCCAGGTGCGGTCGCACCATGGAGCGATACAACGGCATTATAATATCTGCTTTGTCCAGAATACAGCATTTGAGATCTTCAAAGGAATGTTTCATACTGGTACAGTGCTCTACTAATGGCTCTTTCATATTTCTCCTGATGGTATTGGATTTGTGTTTGAGCATCCTAGTTTTAAATGATCTGGTTACATAAGTACATAAGTAGTGCCATACTGGGAAAGACCAAAGGTCCATCTAGCCCAGCATCCTGTCACCGACAGTGGCCAATCCAGGTCAAGGGCACCTGGCACGCTCCCCAAACGTAAAAACATTCCAGACAAGTTATACCTAAAAATGCGGAATTTTTCCAAGTCCATTTAATAGCGGTCTATGGACTTGTCCTTTAGGAATCTATCTAACCCCTTTTTAAACTCCGTCAAGCTAACCGCCCGTACCACGTTCTCCGGCAACGAATTCCAGAGTCTAATTACACGTTGGGTGAAGAAAACTTTTCTACGATTCGTTTTAAATTTACCACACTGTAGCTTCAACTCATGCCCTCTAGTCCTAGTATTTTTGGATAGCGTGAACAGTCGCTTCACATCCACCCGATCCATTCCACTCATTATTTTATACACTTCTATCATATCTCCCCTCAGCCGTCTCTTCTCCAAGCTGAAAAGCCCTAGCCTTCTCAGCCTCTCTTCGTAGGAAAGTCGTCCCATCCCCACTATCATTTTCGTCGCCCTTCGCTGTACCTTTTCCAATTCTACTATATCTTTTTTGAGATACGGAGACCAGTACTGAACACAATACTCCAGGTGCGGTCGCACCATGGAGCGATACAACGGCATTATAACATCCGCACACCTGGACTCCATACCCTTCCTAATAACACCCAACATTCTATTCGCTTTCCTAGCCGCAGCAGCACACTGAGCAGAAGGTTTCAGCGTATCATCGACGACGACACCCAGATCCCTTTCTTGATCCGTAACTCCTAACGCGGAACCTTGCAAGACGTTATTATTTTATTATTTGTTGCATTTGTATCCCACATTTTCCCACCTCTTTGCAGGCTCAATGTGGCTTACAATACATCATGAATAGTGGAAATGAGAAGAGAATAGGCAATTGGTATTACAGAAGTATTTTGGGTTACATGATAATGATAAAGCATAATAGTGAACTAACAAGAAAACATTTTAAGATAATTCTGGGTACATGTGGGGGATTTCACATGTGATGATCTTAGTGATATGTCTTGTTAAAGAAATGAGTCTTCAGTAGTTTGCAGAAGCTGGTTAGTTCGTAGATTGTTTTTAGGTTGCGCGGCAGCACGTTCAAGAATTGTGTGCTCATATAGGAAAAGGTTGATGCGTGCATTAGTTTATATTTTAGACCTTTACAGTTGGGGAAATGAAGATTAAGGAATGTGCGAGATGATTTTTTAGCATTCCCACATAAAGCTTATAACATGGGCACTGAATGACATACACAACATACTCAGTTCTACAATTTGGTACAGTGAATTAAAGGGTACTTGTGATTATTCTGGACATCTTTGAAGATTTTTGTCTGTATGGTAATTTTACAGATCTGACATGTACCGCACTTGACGTGCCCCCTGATCTTTTTATTCCCACTGGTCAATACTGGTAAAGCTGTGGGGCATAATTCTTGTTTAAGATTTTTCCTCTTGCAAATGCAGTCTTCAGTTTAGTTTTTTGGAACATAGGATTGATTTGCATGATATCCCAGCGTTTGTTCAATATTTTGGTGATCTCTGGACTTGATGAATTGTATTTCATTACCATGGTGCATATATCACTGAATTTTTCTTTCTTGCTCGCACCTGATAGTAAAAGTTCCCTGTTATTGTACTTTCCTCTCTTGTATGCCTTTTTTAATGTATGTTTAGGATAACCCCTGTCTAATTATCTTGTCATTAAATCTTTAGCTTGTCTTTTATAGATGTTCTTTTCAGAGCAGATTCAACGAATTCTTAACATCTGCGATATTGGTAAACTATTTTTTAATTGTGTGGGATGACAGCTTTCATGGTTTAAAAATGTGTTTCTGTCTGTGGGTTTTTCATATACCTTGTTGAACTTCTTGTTTTAAGAAAGCATCCACAAACATTGATAAAAGTTCTAAAACTGATTGTCCAGCTGAGAGGATTGGTCTCCCCGGTGGTTTGCGTGCATCCTTATATACTTTCGGGAGAGAATACATGATGGGTACTACTGGGTCAAAACAATCCAGAAATTTTTTGTCTCACAGTAATGTAACCCTCTTGTAAACCCCTTGTTGTGATTCTTCGAATCTGTGATTGAAGACGTTTAGTGGGATTTAACACAAGTTTTCTATAGTTGTCTGAGGGCTTCTGTGATATAATCCTCTCTGTTTAGCACAACAGCGCCACCTTTGTTGGCCTTTTTTATGATGATGCTGTTTGGGTTTTGTTTTTGTTGGCCTTTTTTATGATGATGCTGTTTGGGTTTTGCTTTTGTTGGCCTTTTTTATGATGATGCTGTTTGGGTTTTGTTTTTGTTTTTTTAAATTTTGCAGTGAAGTGAATTCACTTCTGGTTAAATTGCATGGATCCTTTCTTTTATATCTGGCTTTATTCATCATGTGTTTCACGTCTCTTATCATGTTTTTAAACGTACTGAGAGTTGGGTCTCATTGGCCTGCCAGTTTCCAGATAGATTTAGGTTTAATCACAGTTCTATCTACTTACTTACTTACTACTACATACTACTTAACATTTCTAGAGCGCTACTAGGGTTACGCAGCGCTGTACAAATTAACAATAAGGACGGTCCCTGCTCGGAAGAGCTTACAATCTAAAGGACGAAATGTCAAGTTGGGGTAGATAAGTTTTCTGAGAAGAGGTATAGTGATTAGGTGCCGAAGGCAACATTGAAGAGGTGGGCTTTGAGCATTGATTTGAAGATGGGTAGGGAGGGGGCACGGCGTATGGGCTCAGGGAGTTTGTTCCAGGCATGGGGTGAGGCGAGACAGAAGGGACGGAGCCTGGAGTTGGAGGTGGTGGAGAAGGGTACTGAAAGGAGGGATTTGTCTCGAGAGCGGAGGTTACGGGTAGGGACGTAAGGGGAGATGAGGGTAGAGAGGTACGGAGGGGCCGCAGATCGAGTGCATTTATAGGTGAGTAAGAGAAGCTTGAACTGTATGCGGTATCTGATTGGGAGCCAGTGAAGTGACTTGAGGAGAGGGGTGATATGAGTATATCGGTTAAGGCGGAAGATAAGACGTGCGGCAGAATTCTGGATGGACTGAAGGGGGAGTAGATGGCTACGTGGGAGGCCGGTCAGGAGTAGGTTGCAGTAGTCAAGGCGAGAGGTAATGAGAGAGTGGATGAGAGTTCGGGTGGTGTGCTCGGAGAGGAAGGGGCGAATTTTGATGATGTTATAGAGGAAGAAGCGACAGGTCTTGGCTATCTGCTGGATGTGCGCAGAAAAGGAGAGGGAGGAGTCGAAGATAACACCGAGGTTGCAGGCAGATGAGACGGGGACGATGAGGGTGTTCTCAACTGAGATAGAGAGTGAAGGGAGAGGGGAAGTGGGTTTGGATGGGAAGACAATAAGTTCAGTCTTAGACATATTCAGTTTCAGTTGGCGGTTGGACATCCAGGCAGCAATGTCGGATAAGCAGGCCGAGACTTTGGCCTGGGTATCCGCGGTGATTTCTGGTGTGGAGAGATAAAGCTGGGTGTCGTCGGCATAAAGATGATAGTGGAAACCATGAGAAGAAATCAGGGAGCCTAAGGAAGAGGTGTAGATTGAAAAAAGAAGGGGCCCAAGGACAGATCCCTGAGGATCTCCAACAGAGAGCGGGATAGGGGAGGAGGACGAACCATGAGAGTGTACTCTGAAGGTACGATGGGAGAGATAAGAGGAGAACCAGGAGAGGACAGAGCCCCGGAACCCAAGGGAGGACAGTGTGTCAAGAAGTAGGTTGTGATTGACAGTGTCAAAAGCAGCGGAGAGGTCGAGGAGGATGAGGATGGAGTAGTGACCTTTGGATTTTGTGAGGAATTGGTCATTGCAGACTTTAGATAGTGCTGTTTCTGTTGAGTGTAGGGGGCGAAAGCCGGATTGGAGCGGATCGAGGATGGCATGAGAGGAGAGAAAATCAATACATGCGGCTGTGAACGGCGCGTTCAAGTATCTTGGAGAGGAAGGGTAGGAGGGAAATGGGGCGGTAGTTGGAGGGACAGGTAGGGTCAAGTGATGGTTTTTTGAGGAGTGGAGTGACCACAGCATGTTTGAAGGTGTCCGGGACAGATGCAGTGGAGAGAGAGAGGTTAAGTATATGACAGATGGTGGGGGTGATGGTAGGAGTGATGGTGTTAAGTAGGTTGGTGGGGATGGGGTCAGAGGAACAAGTGGTAGCTTTCGAGGAGGAGAGGAGATGGGCGATTTCCTCTTCGGTGATAGCAGGAAAGGAGGAGAAGGAGGGCTGGGTAGGTTGGATGAGAGAGTGAGATATAGGCTGAAGAGGAGGAGAGGGAGTAGTGGTGAATTCGAGGTTGATCTTCTGGACCTTGTCACGGAAGTAGTGGGCCAGAGATTGAGGAGAGAGTGAAGGGGGGGTGGGAGCAGAGGGCACTTTGAGGAGGGAGTTGAGGGTGGCGAGTAGACGACGAGGGTTAGAGCTAAGGGAATTGGTCAATTGGATATAATAATCCTGCTTAGCGAGGAATAGGGAGGATTGGAAGGAGGATAGCATGAATTTGAAGTGAATGAAGTCAGTAAGGGTGCGAAATTTCCTCCAGAGGCGTTCAGCCGAACGGGCACAGGAGCGAAGGTATCGGGTGCAAGGGGTCAGCCAGGGCTGGGGATTGGTACGTCTTGTGGGCCGGGAGGTGGACGGTGCAAGGGTGTCTAGAGCAGAGGAAAGAGTGGCATTGTAAGTGGAGACAGCTTTGTCAACGGATGTGGAGGACAAGATGGAAGGGAGGAGATCAGAGATAGTAGAGGATAAGGTGGAGGGGTCAACAGACTGGAGATTTCTGGACGTAGTAGTTAGTGTTGGGCGAGAGTGAGGGGGAGGGTGCTGAAGTGTGAATGTGATAAGGTGGTGGTCGGAGAGGGGAAGAGATGAAACGCAGAAAGTGGAGGGTGAGCAAGTAGAAGAGAGGACGAGATCAAGACAGTGGCCAGATTTGTGAGTAGGGGTGGTGGGGCTCAGTTGGAGGTTGAAGGAGGAGGTAAGAGTGAGGAACTGAGCAACATATGAATCGGAAGGGTTATCAGTGTGGATGTTGAAGTCACCGAGAATGAGGGATGGGGATGAGGGCTCAAGAAAGACGGAGAGCCAGGCATCGAAGTCGGTAAGGAAGGATGGGAGGGATTTATCAGGGGGGCGGTAAATAACTGCATCTCTGAGTGGCAGTGGATGGAATAGACGGATGGAGTGAACTTCAAAGGATGAGAAGCTGTGAGACTGAGGTAGGTGGAGAGGTTGGAAGCTGCAGGCGGGCGAAAGTAGTAGTCCGACGCCGCCACCGCGGCCGACTGGGCGGGGCGAATGGGAGAAAAGATAACCTCCGTGGCATAGGGCTGCGATTGAGGCAGAGTTGTCCGGGGTGAGCCAGGTTTCAGTTAGGGCGAGCAGATGAAGGGAATGGGAGATGAAGAGATCGTGGGTGAAGGGAAGTTTGTTGCAGATTGAGTGGGCGTTCCACAGGGCACACGAGAAGGGGAGGGAGGAGAGGGGGAGGAGGGGAATAGGGATGAGATTGGAGATATCGTGGGATCGTTTGCATAGATGAGGTGAGGACGAGGACAGGTGTGGGGGACCTGGGTTGGGATTGATGTCACCTGCGGATAGCAGGAGAAGGAGCAAGAGAGTGCGGAGAAGGGTGGGTGAGGAAAGGCGACGAAGACGGGATGCGCTTAGGAGGAAAGGGGAAGGGTTCATGGCAGGAAGGAGGTGTTGAAGGTTGAGAGCTAGGAAGGAGGAGGAAGACAGTAGGGATGGAGAGGTGGTGGGGGACAGGGGTAGGTAGGGGAGGGCGGAAGAGGACAGGGATGGGTAGTGAGATCGTGTGGAAGACAGCGGTGAGAGGGAGAAAAGATTAGGGAGGGACAGGGCAAGGAATAGGATGTGAATGGAGGCCATGGGTAGTGATTGAGGTGTTCAAAGGGAAGGTAGGTGGGCTGGGAGACAGGCAGGTGAGGGTAAGCAGTCGGGCAGGAGAGTGATGAGCTGGTAGGAGGATGGGCTGGGAGGCAGGCGGGTTACAGGGTGGGTGGTAGACAGTCAGGTGATTGGTGGTAAGTCAATGATTGGCTAGTAGTCAGGTTGAGTGGCAGGCTGGAGTGGTTTGAAGCAGGAGCTGGCGGACTAGGACAAGCTGATGCAGACAGACTGGAACAGGCTAGGACAAGCTGAAGCAGACGGACTGGAACAGGCTGTATCAGGCAGACTGGAGTAAGCTGGCTGGAAGAGAGGGCCTGGAGTAAGGGAGTAGCTGGAGCAGGCAGGCTGTAACACGCTGGATCAAGTAGACTGGAACAGGTTGAGGCAGATGGTCTGGAGCAGGCAGGCTGTAACACGCTGGATCAAGTAGACTGGAACAGGTTGAGGCAGATGGTCTGGAGCAGGCAGGCTGTAACACGCTGGATCAAGTAGACTGGAACAGGTTGAGGCAGATGGTCTGGAGCAGGCAGGGTGAGCAGGATCGGGCGGGCTGGAACAGCTGGATCAGGCAGATGGACTGGAGCAAGCAGGGAGAGCAGGATCGGGCGGACTGGAACAGCTGGATCAGGTGAACTGGAACGAGCAAGCAGGAAGCTGGATCAGGCGGGCAGGCGGACTGGAGCAGACAGGAAGAAGCTGGATCAGGCGGACTGGAGTAGGCAGACAGGAAGCTGGAGCAGGCAGGAAGAAGCTGTACCAGGCGGACTGGAGCGTGCAGGAAGAAGCTGGATCAGGCGGATTGGAGCAGGCAGGAAGAGGCTGTACCAGGCGGACTGGAGCTGGCAGGAAGAAGCTGTACCAGGCGGACTGGAGCGTGCAGGAAGAAGCTGGATCAGGCGGATTGGAGCAGGCAGGAAGAGGCTGTACCAGGCGGACTGGAGCGGGCAGGAAGAAGCTGTACCAGGCGGACTGGAGCAAGCAGGAAGAAGCTGGATCAGCTGAACCTGGTGGACTGGAGCAGGCAGGGGAAGCTGCGTCAGGCGGACTGGAGCAGGCAGGAGGAAGCTGCATCAGGCGGAGTGGAGCAGGCAGGAAGACGCAGGATCAGGCAGACTGGAGCAGGCAGGAAGAAGCTGTATCAGGCGGACTGGAGCAAGCTGGAAGAAGCTGGATGAAGCAGACTGGAGCAGGCAGGTAGAAGCTGCGTCAGGCGGACTGGAGCAGGCAGGAGGAAGCTGCATCAGGCGGACTGGAGCAGGCAGGAAGACGCAGGATCAGGCAGACTGGAGCAGGCAGGAAGAAGCTATATCAGGCGGACTGGAGCAAGCAGGAAGAAGCTGGATCAAGCAGACTGGAGCAGGCAGGAAGAAGCTGGCCCAGGCGGACTGGAGCAGGCAGGAAGAAGCTGGATCAGGCGGACTGGTGCATGCAGGAAGAATCTGCGTCACGCAGGGAGAAGCCGGATCAGGCGGACTGGAAGACGCAGGGCAAAGCCGGACCAGGCGGACAGGGACACGCAGGGTGAAGCCGGATCAGGGGGACTGGAACACTCCGACAGATGCACCGGAACAGACAGGCGGGTTGGAACAGGCCAATGGACCAGAGCAGGCAGGGAAAAGTTGGGTCTGCAGACTGGAACAAGCCGGGGCCAGTGGGCACTGCCTCTGCCATCCCGACGCAAAGGGCGCTGGACGCAGCCAGACGCAGGCCGGGGCCGATGGACTCTGCCTCCCACTGTTCCCGGTCGCGCCCCGAAGCCACCGCATGGTCAGGAACCGCAACCCGCGCCCAGGCCGTTCCGGCCGGGGAGCACGGCGGCAGCGCACGGGACTACAGGCGTGACCAGTGCGGCAGACCACGGCCCGCTCAGCCCCTCCGCGCAGAGACCCCGAGCCCGGGCTCCCCCGGAGTGCACGGGGCAAGGCAGAGAGGCCGCGGGAGCCGGACGACAGTGGGGGAAGGCCGCAGCCACGCGGCAGGCAGGCGGCTGGGAACAAAGTTAAGACCTTTGGATAAGACTTTCTTATTCTGCTGATAAACTTTTATTGGATAAATTGATTACCACTTATGGTCCGTTCTTTGAGACATTGTCCATGGTCTGCTCCTCTGAGTCCCTCTTCCTCGTTTGTCTCCTCTCACTCTTCTTGTCCCTCTTCCTTCTAAAAAAAAAAAACCTCTTGCTGTTTTTTCCGGATGAGTCATCACTGCTAATAGAAGATGATGATTCTTCGGCACATTCTGATTGCTTTCCGGTGGATCTAGGGAGCGTTTCGTCTTCTTTTTGATACATACATGTATATATTCTGTTGATAGAGTAATCTTTTTCATCCCTATTAAATTTTTTTAGTTTGGATTTTTTAATGGATTCTCTGAACTTATAAATGTTAATTTTTAACTTTTGGTGGTGTTTGTCAAATTCTATAGTGCTATTGTTTTTGATCAGCTGGATGCTCTTGTCTAATTCCTCTTTTAAATTGTTTGTTAATGTTCTACTTTTTTCTATGATGAGAAGCATTATCGAGGGAACATTTGTTGAGTATTTTGTTTCATTTCTCAATGAAACCTGTGTCTGTGTCATCTAAAAAACTTTTGGGGTGCCTTGTTTATACGCAAACCCCTTGGTATTCTTTCCTTTTTACAGTATTTTATGAGAATTTCACTATTCAATTTTAATAATCTTGTTTTTTAATAATATATCTGTCCAGCTTGTATCCGTTATCGTTTCGATATTGTATCATAACGACACATTGAAACGATAACGGATACAAGCAAGGACACTGACAAGAAATGCTGGAAGACAAGCAAGGATGCTGATAAAAAAGGTTGGAAGTACAGTCTGAATAACAAAGTTTTTCCCTGATGAAGCCGATGTAAATACAAGGGCGAAACGGGACCCCGTAGGCTGGGTTGAGACCTCAAGATAAGTAAACTTTGGGGGGGGGTTTCTTTCAGTTGATTTGCTTCCAATATCAAAAAAATCAGAATTTTAAAAAATTAAATTGAGACCTGAAGATAAGTAAATACTTTGGGCCTTTTTTGTTTTCAGTTGGTTAGCTTTCAATATCAAAAAGATCAGAAATTAAAAAATTAAAATGCTAAAAAATCAAATCAGGTTTTTTGCCAATGAAGAGTCAGTTCAGCGAGTCTGTCAGATTTAAGAGTGATTCAGTCCGCTGACATACAGAGGCATTTTCCTGCGCAAAGCAAAGATCTCCCGTCTTTTGTGAATCTTGAAATATTCCAAATCTAGAAGAGAAACCCAAAGCTGTGTGGGGGTCGTCTTTTCAGAAGATTTGTGGAACTATAGTTCTGAGATCATCCCAGAAGGAATACAGAACAGTAATCATACAGTATTATATTGTGTATTTATTTTATTGCATTTGTATCCCACATTATCCCACCTCTTTGCAGGCTCAATGTGGCTTACAATCATGGGTACTGGAAATAGGAGTGCATATACATTAGGTTTACAGAAGATTTGTGTTACATGGTGGTGAATTATATAATGGTGTTAAAGCAAAAGACATTATAAGACAGTGTTAGAAGTTCAGAAGATTATACATTTGCATGTTGATCTTTGTGATAAATCTTGTCGAAGAGATAGGTTTTTAATAGTTCTCTGAATTTGGTCAGTTCATAGATCGTTTTCAAGTTGCGTGGTAGCGCATTCCAGAGCTGCGTGCTTATAAAGGAAAAGGTAGATGCAAGCATTGATTTGTATTTCAAACCCTTGCATTTTGGAGGATGAAGAATGAGGGGTGTACCACTGTGAATTGGATTAATAGTATAAACCACACTGTCAGTTATACTTTACTTGAAAACTCTTCAATAATTTATTTATTGCTTACAAACCATGCTAAATCAATATATATTATTACTCCATGCATCCTCATACACACTCATACCCATACTTACCAATTGACTAACTCCCTCAGCTCTAACCCCCGTCATCTCTTTGCCACCCTTAACTCCCTCCTCAAAGTGCCCTCCGCTCCCACCCCCACCCCCCTCACTCTCTCCTCAATCACTGGCTGACTACTTTCGTGACAAAGTACAGAAAATCAACCTCGAATTCACCACCAAACCATCTTCTCCTCCTCTTCACCCTAAAACCCACTCCGTTAACCAACCAACCCAGGCCGCTGCCTCCTCTTTTCCTGATATCACCGTAGAGGAAACCGCCTATCTTCTCTCCTCCTCGAAATGCACCACCTGTTCCTCAGACCCTATCCCCACCAACTTACTTAACACCATCACTCCTACTGTCACCACCACCCCCATCTGTCATATCCTCAACCTCTCTCTCTCCACTGCAACTGTCCCTGACACCTTCAAGCATGCTGTAGTCACACCTCTGCTCAAAAAACCATCACTTGACCCTACCTGTCCCTCCAACTACCGCCCCATTTCCCTCCTACCCTTCACAGCCGTTGCCTTGATTTTCTCTCCTCTCATGCCATCCTCGATCCACTTCAATCCGGCTTTCCCCCCCTACACTCGACGGAAACTGCGCTATCTAAAGTCTGCAATGACCTGTTCCTTGCCAAATCCAAAGGTCACTACTCCATCCTGATCCTCCTCGACCTATCCGCCGCTTTTGACACTGTCAATCACAACTTACTTCTCGCCACACTATCCTCATTTGGGTTCCAGGGCTCTGTCCTCTCCTGGTTCTCCTCTTATCTTTCCCACCATACCTTCAGAGTACACTCTCATGGTTCTTCCTCCACCCCCATCCCGCTCTCTGTTGGTGTTCCTCAGGGATCTGTCCTTGGACCCCTTCTTTTCGCAATCTACACTTCCTCCCTGGGCTCCTTAATCTCCTCTCATGGGTTCCAATATCTTCTTTATGCTGATGATACCCAGCTTTATCTCTCCACTCCAGACATCACTGCAGAAACCCAGGCTAAAATATCGGCCTGCTTAGCCGACATTGTGGCCTGGATGTCCAACCGCCACTTGAAACTGAACATGGGCAAGACCGAGCTTATTGTCTTCCCTCCCAAACCCACTTCTCCTCTCCCTCCACTCTCTGTCTCTGTTGATAACACCTTCATTGTTCCCGCCTCATCTGCCTGCAACCTCGGAGTCATCTTCGACTCCTCCCTCTCCTTCTCTGCGCATATCCAGCAGATAGCCAAGACCTGTCGCTTCTTCCTCTATAACATCAGCAAAATTCGCCCTTTCCTCTCTGAGCACACCACCTGAAGTCTCATCCACTCTCTCATTACATCTCGTCTTGAGTTCTGCAACCTACGCCTCACTGGCCTCCCACTTTGCCATCTATCCCCCCTTCAGTCCGATCAGAACTCTGCTGTACGTCTTATCTTCCGCCTGGACCGGTATACTCATATCACCCCTCTCCTCAAGTCACTTCACTGGCTTCCGATCAGGTACCACATACAGTTTAAGCTTCTTCTTTCAACCTACAAATGCACTCGAGCTACAGCCCCTCTCTACCCTCATCTCCCCTTACATTCCTACCCGTAACCTCCGTTCTCAAGACACATCCCTCCTTTCAGCACCCTTCTCCACCACTGCCAACTCAAGGCTCCGCCCTTTCTGCCTCGCCTCACCCCATGCCTGGAATAAACTCCCTGAGCCCATACGCCAGGCCCCCTCCCTGCCCATCTTCAAAGCCTTGCTCAAAGCCCACCTCTTCAATGTCGCCTTCGGCACCTAACCACCATACCTCTATTCAGGAAATCTAGACTGCCCCAACTTGACATTTCGCCCATTAGATTGTAAGCTCCTTGGAGCAGGGACTGTCCTTTTTTGTTAATCTGTACAGCGCTGTGTAACTCTAGTAGCGCTCTAGAAATGTTTAGTAGTAGTAGTACTTGCAGCCAGCAAGCTGCTTGTTTTAAATGTCCATGCAGTAGCAATTGCTGCACGTCACCCTTTAGTCAGTCAAAGTTTTTTGCCTTGCAAACTGCTTCTTTCAAAAGTCCATGCTGCAGCAACTGCTGCTCCTCCTGGGTCCTGGATATTCAAAACAGAAACCAAATCAATCCTTTGAGTCCTCAGCTCTTGTGCTAACTCCGCTTCCAATCCTTTGATATGCCCCAGACTCTACACAGTCTGTGAATTGGATGAGAATTTATGTGCGAAGTGGGATGAGTTCTACAATTTTGAACCTGATAATCTGCTATTGACGAATTAAATATTCCCAAAATTCGTGTTTAGGTAATTGCCATCTGGGTGGCCAGTTTTCGCCGAAGCCCACTGTCAGTAAACACCAAATTCTCCGAGGACAAGCAGGCTGCTTGTTCTCACTGATGGGTGACGTCCACGGCAGCCCCTCCAATCGGAAACTTCACTAGCAAAGGCCTTTGCTAGTCCTCGCGCGCCCATGCGCACCGTGCATGCGCGGCCGTCTTCCCGCCCGAACCGGCTCGTGTTCGTCAGTCTTCTTTTGTCCGCGCTCGGTACGGTCGTGTTTGCGCCGTTCGTGCCCCTTAAGTTGACCCTCGCGCGTCTTTTGACTTTCGCTTCTAAAAAAAAAAAAAAAAGGGAGATTTCGGAGAAGGGCCTTTCGGTCTTTTTCCCCTTCCCGTATTTCCAGCTTTTTGCCCCGTTAAGTTTTCTTTCGTTTTCGGGGTAGGCCCTTTTGAGGCCTCGGGTCGAGTTTTTTCTCCCTCTCTTTTTGGTGCCTTACCGCAATTACGAGTTTTTATTTCGCCGGCGTGATTTTTCCGCCCATGTCATCGAAGTCTCCCAGCGGCTTCAAGAAGTGCACCCAGTGCGCCCGGGTAATCTCGCTCACTGATAGGCACGCGTCGTGTCTTCAGTGTCTGGGGGCTGGGCACCGCCCGCAGGCCTGTAGTCTTTGCGCCCTTTTACAAAAAAGGACTCAGGTAGCGAGATTGGCCCAGTGGAACGTGTTGTTCTCGGGCTCTTCGTCAGCATCGGCACCGGGAGTATCGAGTGCATCGACGTCGACAGCGTCAAGACCTCGGCCGCGACTGTATCGATTGCATCGAGGCATCGACCCTCTGCATCGTCGGGGCCGAGACATCGGAAGGCTGCGTTGGCGTCGGTGGTACCGGGACCTCCACTAGTGCTGATGTCGTCGGACGGTGGTGCTTCGACTGGAGTGCAGGTGAGGGCTGTCCATTCCCCAGCTGGTGTCGGTGAGCCTTCGGGTGGGTCTCCCCCTACCCTGAGGGCTCCTGCGGTACAGCCCCCCTGAGACCGACCTTCTTCGGCCTCGGCCCCGAGGATGCGACGGCTGGATTCTACGTCCTCCTTGTCGGTACCGGGAAGCTCCGGTGACATGCTTCGTTTGAAAAAGTCAAAGAAGCATCGACACCGGTCTCCTTCCCGCGTCGGTACCAAGAGCTCTGGGTCGCCGAGGGAGTCGACACCCAGTAGGCATCGGCACCGGGAGGACCGCTCACCCTCTGTTCAAGAGGTGTCGATGCGCTCCACCCTGGACAGCCCGGAACAGCCTCCACGCCCGGAACAGACTCTGACCTCGACGCCTGCATCGGCTTCCATGTCTTTCTCCACAGCCGCCCTGCACGAGAGTCTCCGGGCCGTTCTCCCAGAGATCCTGGGAGAGCTGTTGCACCCTTCCCCTCCGGTACCGGGGGTGCTTGCGCCACCGGTACCGTCGAGTGAGGCGCCGGCTGGCCCCTTGCCCGGGGTGAGGTCTCCTACATCGGTGCTGCTTGCGGTACCGACTGCGGTCGCCTCCCAGGAAGGCTCCCCGACGACTTCGGCGGAGGGAGCTTCGCCGGTGCGGGCGAGGGAGTCTACCTCTTGACGCTCACACCATGGCCGTGTTCCACAGAGTCGAGCCGGGCACGGCTTCAGACACAGGTTCATGAACTTGTGTCTGATACCGATGGTGAGGCCTCGTGGGAGGAGGAGGAGGACATCAGATATTTCTCTGACGAGGAGTCTGATGGCCTTCCTTCTGATCCCACTCCCTCCCCTGAAAGGCAGCTCTCTCCTCCCGAGAGTCTGTCTTTTGCGGCCTTTGTCCGGGAGATGTCTACGGCCATCCCCTTCCCGGTGGTTGTGGAGGACGAGCCCAGGGCTGAAATGTTTGAGCTCCTGGACTATCCTTCTCCACCTAAGGAAGCGTCCACAGTACCCATGCATCATGTCCTCAAAAAGACATTGCTGGCGAACTGGACCAAGCCTCTAAATAATCCCCACATTCCCAAGAAGATCGAGTCCCAGTACCGGATCCATGGGGACCCAGAGCTGATGCGCACTCAGTTGCCTCACGACTCTGGAGTTGTGGATTTGGCCCTAAAGAAGGCTAAGAGTTCTAGGAGCATGCTTCGGCACCCCCGGGCAAAGACTCTAGAACCTTAGACTCCTTTGGGAGGAAGGCCTACCATTCCTCTATGCTCGTGGCCAAAATTCAGTCTTACCAGCTCTACACGAGCATACACATGTGGAACAATGTGCGGCAGTTGGCGGGCTTGGTGGACAAGCTCCCTCCTGAGCAAGCCAAGCCATTTCAGGAGGTGGTCAGGCAGCTGAAGGCGTGCAGAAAATTCCTAGCCAGAGGGGTATATGATACCTTTGATGTTGCGTCCAGGGCCGCTGCTCAAGGTGTGGTGATGCGCAGACTCTCATGGCTGCGTGCCTCCGACCTGGAGAATAGGATCCAGCAGCGGATTGCGGACTCGCCTTGCCGTGCGGACAATATTTTTGGAGAGAAGGTCGAACAGGTGGTAGAGCAGCTCCACCAGCGGGATACCGCTTTCGACAAGTTCTCCCGCCGGCAGCCTTCAGCTTCTACCTCCACAGGTAGACGTTTTTATGGGGGAAGGAAGACTGTTCCCTACTCTTCTGGTAAGCGTAGGTACAATCCTCCTTCTCGACAGCCTGCAGCCCAGGCTAAGCCCCAGCGCGCTCGCTCTCGTCAGCAGCGTGCGCCTCAGCAAGGCCCCTCGGCTCCCCAGGAAAAGCAAGGGGCGAGCTTTTGACTGGCTCCAGCAGAGCATAGCCGACATCAACGTGTCAGTGCCGGGCGATCTGCCGGTCGGGGGGAGGTTGAAAGTTTTTCACGAAAGATGGCCTCTCATAACCTCCGATCAGTGGGTTCTTCAAATAGACCGGCAAGGATACACCCTCAATTTGGCCTCCAAGCCTCCAAATTGCCCACCGGGAGCTAAGTCTTACAGCTTCCAGCACAAGCAGGTACTTGCAGAGGAACTCTCCGCCCTTCTCAACGCCAATGCGGTCGAGCCCGTGCCATCCGGGCAAGAAGGGCTGAGATTATTTTTTCACGGAGAGGGTGGTGGATGCTTGGAATGCCCTCCCGCGGGAGGTGGTGGAGATGAAAACGGTAACGGAATTCAAACATGCGTGGGATATGCATAAAGGAATCCTGTGCAGCAGGAATGGATCCTCAGAAGCTTAGCTGAAATTGGGTGGCGGAGCAGGTGGGGGGAAGAGGGGTTGGTGGTTGGGAGGCTAGGATAGGGGAGGGCAGACTTATACGGTCTGTACCAGAGCCAGTGATGGGAGACGGGACTGGTGGTTGGGAGGCGGGAAATACTGCTGGGCAGACTTATACGGTCTGTGCCCTGAAAAAGACAGGTACAAATTCAAGATATGAGTTTATCTTGGGCAGACTAGATGGACCATGCAGGCCTTTTTCTGCCGTCATCTACTATGTTACTATGTATTCCAGGTACTTCCTTGTGGAAAAGAAAACAGGGGGTATGCGTCCCATCCTAGACCTAAGGGCCCTGAACAAATATCTGGTCAAGGAAAAGTTCAGGATGCTTTCCCTGGGCACCCTTCTTCCCATGATTCAGGAAAACGACTGGCTATGCTCTCTGGACTTGAAGGACGCCTACACACACATCCCGATACTGCCAGCTCACAGGCAGTATCTGCGATTTCAGCTGGGCACACGTCACTTCCAGTACTGTGTGCTACCCTTTGGGCTCGCCTCTGCGCCCAGAGTGTTCACGAAGTGCTTAGCTGTAGTAGCAGCGGCGCTTCGCAGGCTGGGAGTACACGTGTTCCCGTACCTCGACGATTGGCTGGTGAAGAACACATCCGAGGCAGGAGCACTACAGTCCATGCAGATGACTATTCGCCTCCTGGAGCTACTGGGGTTTGTGATAAATTATCCAAAGTCCCATCTTCTCCCAGTACAGAGACTCGAATTCATAGGAGCTCTGCTGGATTCTCGGACGGCTCATGCCTATCTCCCAGAGACGAGAGCCAACAACTTGTTGTCCCTCGTCTCGCGGGTGCGAGCGTCCCAGCAGATCACAGCTCGGCAGATGTTGAGATTGCTGGGCCACATGGCCTTCACAGTTCATGTGACTCCCATGGCCCGCCTTCACATGAGATCTGCTCAATGGACCCTAGCTTCCCAGTGGTTTCAGGCTGCTGGGGATCTAGAAGACGTGATCCACCTGTCCACGAGTTTTCTCAAATCCCTGTATTGGTGGACGATTTGGTCCAATTTGACTCTGGGACGTCCTTTCCAAATTCCTCAGCCACAAAAAGTGCTGACTACGGATGCGTCTCTCCTGGGGTGGGGAGCTCATGTCGATGGGCTTAACACCCAGGGAAGCTGGTCCCTCCAGGAACGCGATCTGCAGATCAATCTCCTGGAGTTACGAGCGGTCTGGAACGCTCTGAAGGCTTTCAGAGATTGGCTGTCCCACCAAATTATCCAAATTCAGACAGACAACCAGGTTGCCATGTATTACATCAACAAGCAGGGGGGCACCGGATCTCACCCCCTGTGTCAGGAAGCCGTCAGCATGTGGCTCTGGGCTCGCCGTCACGGCATGGTGCTCCAAGCCACATATCTGGCAGGCGTAAACAACAGTCTGGCCGACAGGTTGAGCAGGATTATGCAACCTCACGAGTGGTCGCTCAACTCCAGAGAAGTGCGACAGATCTTCCAGGTGTGGGGCACCCCCTTGGTAGATCTCTTTGCATCTCGAGCCAACCACAAAGTCCCTCAGTTCTGTTCCAGGCTTCAGGCCCACGGCAGACTGGCATCGGATGCCTTTCTCCTGGACTGGGGGGAAGGTCTGCTGTATGCTTAGCCTCCCATACCTCTGGTTGGGAAGACTTTGTTGAAACTCAAGCAAGACCGAGGCACCATGATTCTGATTGCTCCTTTTAGGCCGCGTCAGATCTGGTTCCCTCTTCTTCTGGAGTTATTCTCCGAAGAACCGTGGAGATTGGAGTGTTTTCCGATCCTCAAAACACAGGACGAAGGGGCGCTTCTGCATCCCAATCTCCAGTCTCTGGCTCTCACGGCCTGGATGTTGAGAGCGTAGACTTTGCGTCTGTCAGAGGGTGTCTCCCGCATCTTGCTTGCTTCCAGGAAAGATTCTACTAAGAGGAGTTACTTCTTTCTATGGAGGAGGTTTGCCGTCTGGTGTGATAGCAAGGCCCTAGATTCTTGCTCTTGTCCTACACAGACCCTGCTTGAATACCTTCTGCACTTGTCTGAGTCTGGTCTCAAGACCAACTCTGTAAGGGTTCATCTTAGTGCAATCAGTGCATACCATTACCGTGTGGAAGGTAAGCTGATCTCAGTACAGCCTTTAGTTGTTCGCTTCATGAGAGGTTTGCTTTTGTCAAAGCCCCCTGTCAAACCTCCTACAGTGTCATGGGATCTCAATGTCGTTCTCACCCAGCTGATGAAACCTCCTTTTGAGCCACTGAACTCCTGCCATCTGAAGTACTTGACCTGGAAGGTCATTTTCTTGGTGGCAGTTACTTCAGCTTGTAGAGTCAGTGAGCTTCAGGCCCTGGTAGCCCAGGCCCCTTACACCAAATTTCATCATAACAGAGTAGTCCTCTGCACTCACCCTAAGTTCTTGCCAAAGGTTGTGTCGGAGTTCCATCTGAACCAGTCAATTGTCTTGCCAACATTCTTTCCCCGTCCTCATTCCTGCCCTGCTGAACGTCAGCTGCACACATTGGACTGCAAGAGAGCATTGGCCTTCTATCTGGAGCGGACACAGCCCAACAGACAGTCCGCCCAATTGTTTGTTTCTTTTGATCCCAACAGGAGGGGAGTGGCTGTGGGGAAACGCACCATATCCAATTGGCTAGCAGATTGCATTTCCTTCACTTACGCCCAGGCTGGGCTGGCTCTTGAGGGTCATGTCACGGCTCATAATGTTAGAGCCATGGCAGCGTCGGTAGCCCACTTGAAGTCAGCCACTATTGAAGAGATCTGCAAAGCTGCGACATGGTCATCTGTCCACACATTCACATCTCATTACTGCCTGCAGCAGGATACCTGACGCGACAGTTGGTTCGGGCAGTCAGTGCTTCAGAATCTGTTCGGGGTTTAGAATCCAACTCCACCCCCCTAGGCCCATGTTTATTCTGTTCCAGGCTACACTCTCAGTTAGTTGGATAAATTGTTAGGTCAATCTCAGTTATGTCCTCGCCGTTACGAGGCCCAATTGACCATGTTTGTTGTTTTGAGTGAGCCTGGGGGCTAGGGATACCCCATCAGTGAGAACAAGCAGCCTGCTTGTCCTCGGAGAAAGCGAATGCTACATACCTGTAGAAGGTATTCTCCGAGGACAGCAGGCTGATTGTTCTCACAAACCCGCCCGCCTCTCCTTTGGAGTTGTGTCTTCCCTTGTCTTTGTCTTGCTACATATGGGACTGACGAACACGAGCCGGTTCGGGTGGGAAGACGGCCGCGCATGCGCGGTGCGCATGGGCGCTCGAGGACTAGCAAAGGCCTTTGCTAGTGAAGTTTCCGATTGGAGGGGCTGCCGTGGACATCACCCATCAGTGAGAACAATCAGCCTGCTGTCCTCGGAGAATACCTTCTACAGGTATGTAGCATTCGCTTTAACACGTGAGCTGTAGTAAACAAATTCCTAGATATTTACCAATAATCTATTCTAGACCGATATGCATGAGCCCTAGAAAGATGGGTATAATCTCTCTCCTCTGGATGTAGAGTCCGCTATACATCCACCAGATCCAAAGCTGAGCAAAGTAACAAAATCCTGTGAGATGCAGACCCCCTCTCGACCCTATGACCCACAGATGTATCTAAGACCGGGTCATGGACTACATTATTGTTATTACTAGTAAAAAAGGCCCGTTTCCGTAACAAATGAAACGGGCGCCAGCAAGGTTTTCCGCGGAGTGTGTATGTTTGAGAGAGCGTCTTTGTGTGAGAGAGAGAGTGTGAATGTGCAAGTGTGTGTGTTTGACAGAGTGGAAGTGGGTGCGAGTGTGTCTGTGAGAGAGTGTGTGTATGTGAGAATGAGTTGTGCGAGTGCGTATATGAGACAGTGATTGTCCTCCCCTCTCCCCCCTCTGAGGTCTCAGGACCCCCTCCCCTGTGGTCTGAGGACCCCCCTTCCCTCCCTCTCTGTGTTCTTAGGGACCCCCCCTTCTCCCCTCTCTGGTCTTAGGGACCCCCTTCCCCCCCCCCCCCCGGCTCTGGTCTTAGGGGCCCCCTCCCCCCTCTCTGGTCTTAGGGGCCCCCTCCCCCCCCCCTTTGTCTGTGGACCTCAGATTGAGTGTAATTGTGTGTGTTTGCAAGATTGAGAGAGCGTGGTAGGCAGCAACAGTGTGTTTTTTTTTTATTTTTGTTTTTGTGACAGTCTTCTTCCATTTCCTTTCATTTTATTCTCCTTTTCCATTTCCTTGCATCTGACATTTAACTTGTTAATTCAGTGGCTGTGTTCGTTTTGTTTTGTTTTCTTTCACTGAGGTGGGAAATTGAGGTGCATTGCTGCCAGCAGGTCTGGTCTCAGATGGGATACAGGCCAGCCCAGTGGAGGAGAGAGAGCCTGATTAGCACAAAGGGGAGGAGGGAGGAACAACTGAGCCTGCTAGGCAGCTCCCCGCCTTAGGGAGGGAGGAAAAGCAGAGACTGCAAGGCACAGGAAGGGTTAACCCCCATGGTGTATGGAGGAGGGTGTGCGGGGGGGGGGGGGGTTGTGTATCGGAGGGGTCTGCTTCTGTAGTTCCGTTTCTCTTCATAAACTCGTGTTGGCTATGCGGACCGTCTAGTTTGCTGTTGCAACTTTGGGGGAGTGGAGGGTGGAGCAGGTATTTTTGATAGGTCCGTGATGCATGTGTTCCGATTCGTTCAGTGTCTGCTCTGTCCTCGACGTCATCACGTTCTGACGTGTGGGCGGGGCAAACAGACTGTGATCTTACAGCTTAGACTTTAGAACGTTGGGAAGAAATTTCTGAGGCTTCATTAGAACGTTGGAGGTGCGTTTTATATAGAGAGATTATTTATTGCACTTGTATCCCACATTTTCCCACCTATTTGCAGGCTCAATGTGGCTTACAAATACCTGTAATGGCAACGCCATTTCAAGTTACAGAAATACAATTAGTGTTAATGAAAGATGACAAGAGTAGTAATCTTGACATATCGATCTGATCAAACAGTTGAAGAATAAAGACATTCATAGTCAGGGACTCGTGGTGGTGTATTGTGGTTAGTTATAGATTTTCGTGGTAAGCTTTGGTGAAGAGAGAGGTTTTCGACGATTTGCGGAAGCTGTTTTTTTTCATTGAATGTTTTTAGGTCCCCGCCCATAACCACTGGAATATCTTGTTGTTTGACTCTGGTGTGGATCAGCGACCTAAAGAATAATTTTTCATAAACATTAACCAAAAACAATGCTTGTTTATTAATTGTTACCTTGGCCATAATATATCTGCTGTCTTTTGCTTTCCAGCAATCTTGTATCTGCACATCCAATGTTTTCCTACAATGCATCCTGCTTTATGTTCTATTGCTGGGGCTTCTAACAAATGTCCTACCCACCACTTTTAAATTTATTATGTTCCAGGGAGGACAAATGTGTTTCTTGCAGGAATACCACATCCACTTTCTGACGGTTCAAGATTTGCAACAATTTTTGCCTTTTAATAGAAGTTTATTATTTATTTATTTATTAGGATTTATTTACCGCCTTTTTGAAGGAATTCACTCAAGGCGGTGTACAGTAAGAATAGATCAAACATGAGCAATAGGCAATTACAGCAGTAAAAATATTCAAAAACAATACAAAGTATGGCATGGTATACTAGCAATGTCAACACAATACGTAATAGAACATTATAATTGGTAGTGAAGGGTAAGGCAAAGTTGTAACATATAGATGGGTAAGAAAGTAGGAAGAATTAGAAAGTAAGGTGACTGATTTGAACAAAGTTTCACATGGAGGAGTGGATAAACATGTCCCGCTGCAGTATGTGCAGCCCGAGTCACTCCTTGTGTGAGTGAGACTAACAAGTTAGTTACTTCCATTAAAAGCTTGGTTGAAGAGCCAAGCTTTCACCTGCTTCCTGAAGTAGAGATAGTCTTGTGTTAAGCGGAGCCTTTCAGGCAATGCATTCCAGAGTGGGGGGGGCTACTCAGGAGAAGGCTCGCTTGCGGGTATCACATCGTGTAATGTCTTTTGGAGAGGGTGTAGTTAGGTAAAGTCTTTGGGAGGATCTTAGTGTCCTTGGCGGTGTGTGGAGGATCATCCTGTTCTTTAGATACTCAGGGCCATTTCCTTTCAGGGCCTTGAAGATCAGACATAGAGTTTTAAAGTTACTCCATTTACATTCCAAGAGATGAACTTAAGTGGTCTCACACTCCGCTCTATAAATGAATATCATAAAGCATCCCCATCTCATCTTTAAAAGGAAGAATCGCCCAAGCCTACGCCCCCCCCCCCCCCCAATACTGTGGCAAAGAAGACAAAAGGGGACCAGAAGGCCCCGGAATCGTACTTCAAAAAATACTCCCCCAAATCTTACCATAATGGGAGCACAGAGTCGGAAGAATCCCCAACATCCCCCCCCCCCCCCCCCCAATACAATCCCCATAAGAACAAAAAAAAAAATCGTTGCATATTCCTTTAAACCCTCCCTTTTTCTTCCCCTTCTTACCCTACTGCCCGGTAGCCTACCTAAAGGGCTAACCGCAGCCATACCCACAGTGTTAGGTATGGATTGCCTATCCCCTTGAGATTACTCCCCCCGCCCCCGAATTCCCCCCCAAACCATCCATCAGTAGAAACTCTGTTCCCTCTCCCAAAACCTCCATATCCCACCTCCCCCCTGTAATAACAACAAAAAAACACCCCAGCATACATCCTTTAAATATACTGATCGTAGCTGAAAAGCATTAGAGAAAGCATTGTTAATGTCCATCACATTATCCCTCACTAGATTTAATTACCTGATTTGTCAAAAATGGATAAATGTCCAACATGCAGTACAGTCAAAATTTTTTATAAGCGATCAGCAGAAACACATAATCAAAAAAAAAATACTGATCGAAGCTACCCCTTATAGATAATATTGTGAATGTCCATCATATTATCCCTCTCTAGAGATTTCATTTTTGACAAATCAAGTAATTAAATGACCAGTATGCAACACAGTCAGTGTTTATGATAAGCAGTCAGCAGAAAGACACCTAATGATTGACAAAAAAAAACACCTTTTGTTCTCATAGTCTCCATATAGCCACTCATTGATGGTTTTTCAACCCTGTAATATTATCCCGTTAATCAAAAGTCCAACATCCACTAATAAATTTCTCCAGGTGTGTGTTCATTTTTATGAAACTTTTAATGAGTCAAAAATATATATCTCCCCCCCCCCCCCCCCCCGCCAACTTCATCTTCCGCTCGTCTCAAAATGGACAAGCAAAGAAAACGGAATCAGTTGTCTTCTAAGTTTTTCCTTCCATGTTCATTTATAACGTCAACTAAAACCCATATCTGGGAATCCTGGGGTAAAAGCAGAAGGGGGTTATGTTCCTCTGGGAAGTTACCGTACCATAACAGTATATACCTCCAACTTTTGAGACAGAGAAACAAAAAAAAAAAAATGTTTTCTTCTTTTCCTCTTCCCTTTTCCTTCTTCTCTCTTTTATTGTACGGGTGAAGATTCCATGTCTTTAACAATATTTCTTGACTTCCAAACAACAAAAGGATATACTCTGTGAGTTATATGCCTTCACCTTCTCCATTCTCCGTCACCCAGAGGAGTTCCGCATCAGGGGAGGTAGTTGGTTTAAGAAGTCCTTCGCCAAATATGGCGTTTCAAAGAGACTAGCCTTGACTTCGATAAATACTTTTTAGGCACGCTGGGTACAAAAGGGCAAATTGAATCTGTCGTTGATGCAATTCCTTACATATGGGCACATAGGCCTTTCTCAAGAATGACACCCTCGAGGAAAAATCCTGGAAACATAGCACAGTCTTATTTTCTTATGTAAGCGGGCCCCTGGTTCTTATGGTGCGCAGTATTTCAGTCTTATGCACGTAATTAAGCACTTTTAAGATTACTACTCAGGGCCTCGCCTCCAGTTCTCTTTGGGCCCAATCGATGTGCTCTTTCAATCCGCAGGGGTCCAGTGTCAGACTGAAGCTGCAGGGAGTTAACCAGCCAAGTTTCCAAGAAATTGCGCAGAACTGACTCTATAATAGATTCAGGTAAACCCACTAGTCTTAAGTTACCTCTTCGAGATCTATTCTCAATGTCAAGTTTCTTCTCTAAGTCCGCCACCTTGGATTGTACAGTGGTGTTCGTAGAAACACAAAAATATGATGGCAGATAAAGGCCATATGACCCATCCAGTCTGCCCATCCTCGGTAACCCCTAATTCTTCCTGTTCATAAGTGATCCCACGTGCTTATCCCATGCCTTTTTTAAATTCTGGAACAGTCCTCGACTCCACAACCTTCACTGGGAGGCCATTCCACGCCTTAGATTACTTCTAAGCCTATAGTACTTCCTTAGATTACTCCTAAGCCTATTCCCTCTTAACTTTGTCATATGCCCCCTCATTCCAGAACTCTCCATTTGAAAAATGTATTACTTCCAGTTGGCTTTTCCATCCAGTCCTAGCTAAGCAGTTCCTGTGGGATCGCACTGACATCCTACCCTCCCCCTGCATGTACCTTGTTTGTGTTATTGTGTCCTTACTATCATCATTGGCATTCCATTTCTGAATAATTTATTTTTATATATTTTGTGTAGTTAACCTCTTTTTCCTTTCATTTTGTAAAGGCGGTATATAAAGTTGGCAAAATTAAATTAAAAAAAAAAGATTCCTAGTACAGGTTTTTGTTAAGTGCTGTCCCATGCAGGAACCTAACCCTGTTTTTTTCCAAAGGAATAATTATTCACTTTCCGCAGGTTGTATCCGGCACTAAGCAGGAGCACTCGTGGGAATCAGAGGAAAATCCCAGGTACTTCTCTTCTGATGAGTCCTTTGGGATTCCCTCTGACCCTTCCCCTCCGCTGGAAAGAAGACTATCTCCACCCGAGAGTATGTCTTTTTCCTCCTTGGTCCGGGAAGTGGCTACGGCTATTCCCTTCCCTGTGGAGGTTGAGGATGAGCCAGGACTGACATGCTCGAGGTCCTGGATTATTCTTCTCCACCTAAAGAGGCTATGACAGTCCCTCTGCATAAGGTACTGAAGGAAGTCCTAATGCGAAACTGGTCCGCCCCTCTGTCTGGCCCTGTGGTTCCCAAGAAAGCTGAGTCCCAATACCGGATCCACGGTGAACCTGGGTTGATGAGGTCCCAATTACCACACAATTCCATGGTGGTGGATTCCGCTCTCAAGAGAGCTAGGAGTACTAGAGACTATGCTTCGGCGCCCCCAGGCAGAGAAGCTAGGACTCTTGACTGTTTTGAGAGAAAGATGTATCAGGCCGTTATGCTCGCTGCCAAGATCCTGTCATACCAGCTGTTCATGAATGTACACTTGCGGGACTCGATACAGCAACTGTCGGGCTTGGTAGATGCACTCCCTGCAGAGCTGGCCAAGCCTTTTTGCCAGGTGGTCAGGCAGCAGAAGGTGTGTCGAAAGTTCCTGGCCAGGGGTACATTTGACACTTTTGATGTAGCATCCAGGATCGCTGCTCAAGGTATAGTGATGCGCAGACTCTCATGGCTGCATGTCTCTGAGCTGGATCATTCTGTCCAGCAGCGAATGGCAGATGTTCCTTGCCGGGGGGATAATCTTTTTTGTGAAAAAGTAGAGGATCTCGTTGATCAGATCAAGAAGCATAATGATGCTATGGATTCTCTCCCACCGGGCGCCTTCTGCTACAGCCGCCTCATCTAGGAGGTATTTTGGAGGGAAGAGAAGCGCTCCCTATTCCTACTTTAGGCGTAGGTACACTCCTGCTTCTCAGCAGCCTGCCAAGGCTCAGCCCCAGCGCGCTCGTTCTCGTCAACAGCGTGCATCTAAGGGCCACTCTGCTCCCCAGCAAAAGCAAGGGACGGGTTCTTCAAATAGTCCGGTTAGGATACACCCTCAGTCTGGAATCCAAACCTCCAAATTGCCCACCAGGAGCTCATTCTTACAGCTCCCAGCACAGGCAGGTACTTGCAGAGGAACTCTCCACCCTTCTAAAGGCCAGAGCGATCGAACTCGTTCCACCACGGAAGAAGGGCTGGGATTCTATTCCAGGTACTTGTGCGGGGGGGGGGGGGGGGGGGGGGGGGAGGTGCGTCCCATCCTAGACCTAAGGGGCCTGAACAAATATCTGGTTCGAGAAAAGTTCAGGATGGTTTTCCTGGGCACCCTTCTTCCCATGATTCAAGAGAACGATTGGCTGCTCTCTGGACTTATGTTTCAATTATCTTTATTAGAACAGGTAAATAAACAGTGTACGTATTTGCTCCGTTCTTTTACAGGTTAACACATTAACACTATTAACCAGGATGTGCTACAAACATATCCCACTACCCCATCCCTCTTCCAACCCCCCTTCCCCCCTCTCAACCCTTCCCTCCACCCTCCCCGTTCCTAAGAACCTATAAACCTACTAGTCATGCCACAGGTATTCAAGTCCTCTCATCTTCCTACACAATCTCTTAATTTAAAATTCTACTTCGTGCTGCTGGTTGTAATGTGTCCCAAAAATTCGCCCAGGTTTTTACCAGCTTTTTCCCCTCAGCAGAGGAGAAATCTGTAATTCCACATCGTTCCAGTTTCAAAAGCTCGATCATGTTTGTCCTCCAGGCCCCAAAAGAGGGGCCCAAGCTCTCTCTCCAGGTCAACAGGATGATCTTCTTTCCAACCAATACTGCTCTGTGAAGAAAGGAATTAAGTCCTGGAGGGGTGAGCCCTGCGCATTCGTATCTGGCAAAAAGTAGCAGTGGTTTTCTCTGTATTGTGTTACAGCCCCAATACCGTTTGATTTCATCTAGCATTTGAGACCAGAATCTCACCGCCCGAGGACAAGACCAGAACATGTGCCCCAGCCCCGCAGGTATCTGGTCGCAGCGAGGGCAGGCTCCAGTGCCACCAAACCCCGCCTTTGACGCTCTGGCTGATGATATATATAGCCGCAGCGCAAACTTATATTGTAATTCCCAATGTCGAGTGTATACAGAGGTCCGTAGGGCATGGGCCAAAAAGGTCTGAAATACCTCGTCCGAGACCTCTGCTGCCAAGTCTGATGCCCATTTCTGCGCTCTGCCTCGATAATCAATGTCCTCTGTGGAGTCTTGAAGGTATCTGTGGTGAAACCGCAGGGGTACTGTATTCTGTGCCCCCAGTGTCAATGCTGTGTTCAGCGTGTCCTGCACATCTTCGCTCAAGTTAATCCATCCCAGTTCTGTCATATAATGCTGGATCTGCAGGTGCGCCAATTGGTCTGTCCCGGGCAGATTAAATTCTCTTTGCAGTTCCTGGAAAGGGTCGCACTTTACCTTCGTCTGTCAGCAGTTGGTACAAGTAGTGTATTCCTTTTCTCCGCCATCGAGCAAATATCACTGAAGATGTTCCTTCTGGGAAATCTGGATTGTGAAACAGAGGCAGGAAGGGCGTTGCGATCCATTTAAACCAATGTCTTTTACACAGCCACTTCCAAGCTGCTCTTGCTGACAGTAAAAATGGGTTGTTTCCAAGTTTGTGTGATTCCCGTGCCTGATGCATGTAACCACCACCCCAGATGCACTGCAGGAGAGAGTGTCTGCTCTATTTGTGTGTTTGAGAATTCCTGCTGTCCCGTGAGCCAGTCTCTAATGTGCCTCATCGAGCATGCAATTGTCAGGTATCTTATGTTGAGTAGACCCATCCCCCCATGCCCCCTTGGTTTTTGTATTACGTGCAGAGGAAGCCGAGGCTGTTGTCCTCTCCACAGAAATACCTGAATCAATTTGTTGAGTGCAAGCTCCTCTTTCTTTCTTAAGTATAAGGGTAGCATCTGGAATTTTATAGAGCCATTTGGGGACTATCAGCATATTAACCAGCCCTATGCGTCCTGACAGGGAAAGTGGACATGTGCCCCAGAGATGCAGCAAGCGCCTGGTCTCTCTCAGAACCGGGATCACATTCTTATCATACAGTCGCCCTATGTCCGATGGAATGACTACCCCCAGGTACTGAATCTGGTCCTCTGCCCACTGCAGCGGGAATGCGCCCTTCCAACCCCGCCGCAGCTCCGGATCCAGAGGCAGCGCCAGAGACTTGGCCAGATTTAATTTAAAGCCCGAGAGTCTGCCGTATTTATGCACTATATGCAGGAGATGCTTTAGAGATGTCTTAGGATTATTCAGCAGTAACAACAGGTCATCAGCATATGCCAACACCTTGATCTCATGTTGATGGAGCCTAATGCCCTGTATTTGCTCGTGTGCTCGGATTTCATTCAGCAGAGGCTCCAATGACAACAAGAATAACAGTGGGGACAGTGGGCAACCCTGTCGCGTCCCTTTCTTAATGTCGAACCCTTCTGTTCTTATCCCATTGACCAATATCATAGCTCAGGGGTCAGTATATAATGTGGTGACAGTCTGCAAGAGCCATCCAGTAAGACCTATCCACTGCAATGTTTCGAACAGAAAGGGCCACTGTACCCGGTCGAATGCCCGTTCAGCGTCAAGGCTCACCGCCAGTCTTCGTGATTTTGTGTCAGGATCTGCTAATATGGCTAGAATAAATTTACGCACGTTAAGGACTGATTGACGCCCTCGAACAAATCCGGCCTGATCTTCCCTCACTAGCTGTGGCAGCAGTGGGCCAGTCTATCTGCTAAGATCCGAGACAGCAGCTTTGCCTCCACGTTAATCAGTGAAATTGGTCTGTAGGAACTGGGTTGCAGTAAATCTTTCCCTTTTTTTGGTATTAAACTTATGAGAGCCGTGTTGGCGTGTAGTGGGAATCGGCCTTTCTCTATTACTTCATTAAGGTATAGGGGTCCCAAGATCTACAGTTTCAACATCTTGTAAAATTTACCGGAGAGACCATCAGGTCCCGGTGCGGAGTGCATCTTCAATGCGCCTATAGCTTTTTGAAGCTCTTTTGCCTCTATCGGTTTATATAGGGGGTCTAGTTGTTCTGGATGTATCTTCCCCATGTTAACTGTGGCTAGGTACTCTGCTATAGCCTCCCTGACATCTCTCTCACCATCCTCTCCTTTATACAGCTTAGCAAAATGCTGTTGAAATACCTGCGCTATCTCGTCTGGGTTGTTGGTGATCCCCCCCCCCCCCGATTGTCTGCATATCGCTGCAATATAATGGGGCTTCCGTGTGCCTTTCACCAGCCTCGCTAGCATCCCTTCCGCCTTATCCCCAAATTTATGCAGCCCGTATTTCCTGAATAGCAGGGATCGTGTCGTGCGTTCCTGAAGTAGGCTGTTCAACGCCACTCTCGTGGATGTAAGGAGCTCATAAATTTGCTGTGTGGGGTGTCTGCCATTCTGCCTCCTTATAACCCGGATCTTCCGTTCCAGCTCCACTATACCCTGCGTTATTTGCCTGTTCCGTCTACTTACGAATGCTATAATCTCTTCTCTATGTACTGCTTTAGCAGCGGACCAGAACAAAATGGGGTCATCCACGTGTGCCTGATTATGTGTTTGGTACTCCTCCCATTTCTTGTGTATGTGCTCTGTGAATGCTTTTGAGGAGTACAGATATGCAGGGAACCTCCACCCAGGGGATTGCTGAAAGTATGATGCGGTCTCTAGATCCACCCATATAATGGAGTGGTCCGAAATCTCTTCAGGGCCTATGACCGCTCCCGTTATTTTCTGAAATATGTCAGGGGAGGTTAATATATAGTCCAAGCGAGACTGCGAATGATGTGCTCTGGAGGTGTGCGTGTAATCTCTTTCATCTCCATGTAATATCCTCCAAGGGTCAAGAAGGCCCACCTTCTGACAAAAGGAATCTAGAAGGGACGCCTCCGACAGAGTTTCAGGGCGCGCTTGCCTTGACCTGTCTAACACTGGGTCTATCACTTGATTCATGTCTCCAGCAATCACTATTGGGAGGGATGCATGTGTATGGCAAAGGGCCAGCAGCTGAGCGTAAAAGTGTGTAGCTGAGGTATTAGGGCCATACGCTGATACCAGTAGCATCTCTTTCCCTTGTAAATTGAGCTGAATTCCAACATATCTCCCTTCTCCATCTTTGAACAGCATTTTTGCCGTGCCCATCAGTGATTTGTGCAGCAGAATTGCTGTCCCTCCTCTCCTACCTGTTGCTGGGGAATAGAATACCTCCCCCACCCATCCTCTTTTTAGCTTGTCGCTTTCCTCTTTGGATAGCCTCGTTTCCTGTAAGCAGGCGATGCCTACCCCATGACGTTTAAGAGCTGATAGGATTTTGGTTCTCTTAATTGGGGATGTGATGCCGCCTACATTCCAAGAGATCAATCGTGTTTTAACCACCTTTCCCTTGGTGTCTTGGAACTTGCACTGATAAATACCTCTGAGGCCTTTGTCTCCCAGGCTCCCAGCCTAGCCCCGAAGACATCTCTCTCCCACTGTGCATCAACGTGTATATCTCCCTCCAGCCTGCCTTCTTCTCTCTGGACTTAAAGGATGCTTATACACACACGTGTCGATACTTTCAGCTCACAGGAGGTATCTTAGATTTCGTCTAGGAACACAGCACTTTCAGTACTGTGTACTGCCCTTTGGTCTGGCGTCTGTGCCCAGGGTGTTCACAAAGTGCCTGTCTGTAGTTGCAGCGTCGCTACGTACACTGGGAGTGCATGGCTGGTGAAGAGCACCTCGGAGGCAGGCGCTCTACAATCCATTCGAATGACTGTTCAGGTGCTAGAACTACTGGGGTTTGTGATCAATTACTCCAAGTCCCATCTCACCCCAGTTCAAAAATTGGAATTCATTGGAGCACTGTTGAACACAAAGACAGCTCAAGCTTATCTTCCCTAGGCGAGGGCAGACAACCTCCTGTCCCTAGTGTCCATGGTTCGAGCGTCTCAACAGATCACGGCTCTGCAGATGTTGAGACTTCTGGGGCACATGGCCTCCACGGTTCATGTGGCTCCCATGGCAAGCCTACACATAAGGCCAGATTTATACGGTCTGTGCCAGAGCCGGTGGTGGGAGGCAGGGATAGTGCTGGGCACACTTATACGGTCTGTGCCAGAGCCGGTGGTTGGGAGGCGGGGATAGTGCTGGGCAGACTTGTACGGTCTGTGCCCTGAAAATGACAGTTACAAGTCAAGGTAAGATATACACAAAAACTAGCACATATGAGTTTGTCTTGTAGGGCAGACTGGATGGACCGTGCAGGTCTTTTTCTGCTGTCATCTACTATGTTACTATATCAGCTCAATGGACCCTAGCTTCCCAGTGGTATCAAGCTGCAGGAAGTCTAGAGGATGTGATCCAACTGTCCACCGACTTTCGGAATTCCTTGTAATGGTAGTCAGTTCGATCCAGTTTAACCTTTTTTTGTTGTTGTTACATTTGTACCCAGCGCTTTCCCACTCATGGCAGGCTCAATGCAGCGGGCAATGGAGGGTTAAGTGACTTGCCCAGAGTCACAAGGAGCTGCCTGTGCCGGGAATCGAACTCAGTTCCTCAGTTCCCCAGGACCAAAGTCCACCACCCTAACCACTAGGCCACTCCTCCATTCCAAATTCCTCAGCCACAAAAAGTGCTGACAACGGATGCATCCCCCCTGGGGTGGGGATCTCATGTAGATAGACGTCACACTAAAGGAGCTTGGTCCTTTCAGGAAAAAGGTCTTCAGATTAGTCTCCTGGAATTGCGAGCGATCTGGAACGCTCTAAAGGCTTTCAGAGACCAGCTGTCCAACCAAGTCGTATTGATTCAGACAGACAATCAGGTTACCATGTATTACACCAACAAGCAGGGGGGCACCAGATCTCGCCCTCTGTGTGAGGAAGCCATCCAGATGTGACTTTGGGCACGCCATCACGGCATGTTTCTCCAAGCCACTTACCTGGCAGACGTAAACAACAGTCTGGCCGACAGACTGAGCAGGGTAATGCAACCTCACGAGTGGTCACTGCACATGGGTGAAGTCCGCAAGATCTTCCGAACGTGGGGCACCCCCTCGATGGATCTTTTTGCCACTCAGATCAATCACAAGGTCCCTCAGTTCTGTTCCCGGCTTCAGGCCCACGACAGACTAGCGTCAGATGCCTTTCTCCTGTATTGGAGAACAGGCCTTCTGTATGCGTATCCTCCCATACCTCTAATAGGGAAGACTTTGAAACTCAAACATAAGTACATAAGTAATGCCACACTGGGAAAAGACCAAGGGTCCATTGAGCCCAGCATCCTGTCCACGACAGCGGCCAATCCAGGCCAAGGGCACCTGGAAAGCTTCCCAAACGTACAGACATTCTATACATGTTATTCCTGGAATTGTGGATTTTTCCCAAGTCCATTTAGTAGTGGTTTATGGACTTGTTCTTTAGGAAACCGTCTAACCCCTTTTTAAACTCTGCTAAGCTAACCACCTTCACCACGTTCTCCGGCAACGAATTACAGAATTTAATTATGCATTGGGTGAAGAAAAATTTTCTCCGATTTGTTTAAATTTACTACACTGTATTCTCCGAGGACAAGCAGGCTGCTTGTTCTCGCGACTGGGTTGACGTGCACGGCAGCCCCCACCAACCGGAAGAAAACTTCGCGGGCGGTCCTGCACGCAGGGCACGCCCACCGCGCATGCGTGGCCGTCTTCCCGCCCATGCGCGACCGTTCCCGCTCAGTTTTTTTCTATTCCGCGCTGGAGAGAGACGTGTTATCGTCTCTCTGTCAGCCCCGGAAACCGGATTGCGGCCTAGCCGCGTTTTTTTCTCCGCGTACGCGTTCACGTATTTCTTTTTTGATTGTTAAAAAAAAAAAAAGAAGTGTGTCCTCGTCGTTTTTAGCCACGAGGGCGCTTCGTTGCGGCCTTGTGGCCGCGTAGTCGTTTTCTTTTTTGGGTGTGCTTTTTCACCGCCACCATCGACGACTTTGACTTCGCCGACGCGATTTTTCCGTCGATGCCCTCGAAGGTCCCGAGCGGATTCAAGAAGTGTGGTCGGTGCGGCCGGCAGATCTCGCAAACCGATACTCACGCTTGGTGCCTCCAGTGCCTCGGCCCGGAGCATAATACCAAGACGTGCACCTTGTCTCTCGGCTTAAGGAAGCGGACACAGGTGGCGAGGCAAGTTCTTCGGGACCGTCTTTTCGGAACTTGCGCCGGCCCTTCGACTTCGACGGCATCGGTGTCGACGGCCGGATCTTCGGTACCGATGTCGATGAAATGGGCGATTCTGGCACCGACCCCAGGAGTACAGGTACCGTTGGCCCGCCGGCCTGCTGGTGACGGCGGGGGTGAGCGGCCGCGCGGGCAGTTGGCCCCGGCCACTCTCTCTACCCAGGGCCATCGGGACCGAACCCTGTCGGATCCGATTCCTCGACGCCGGGGAGGTTCTACCTCCTCTTCATCTCTGCCGCCGAGCGCCGATGACGGGCACCCAAAGAAAGCCAAGAAGCACCGTCATCGGTCGCCCACGGCGCACGGAACTGCCAGCTCTGGCACCTCGAGGGAGGACTCGACGCCGAGGGAAGTGGCATAGTGCCGAGAGGAGCGTTCCCCCTCGGTTGAAGAGGTGTTGCTGCGCCAGTCCGCGGGTGCTTCGGTTCCGTCTCCTGGACCCGAGCAGCTTCCGGCACCGGCACCCACACCGGCTCCCCTGCCTTCCCGACAGCGAGCTTAGACAAGTACCTCCGAGCCATCCTTCCGGGGATTCTGGAAGGGCTGATGCGCCAGGCTCTGCCGGCACTGGGGGTGCCCCCAGCGCCGTTGATGGAGGCGCCGGTGTGCTCTAGCAGGTGGAGGTCGACATCGATGGAGGGAGCTTCATCCCCACCGGCGCGGGAGTCCACCACTCGACGTCATCACCGAGGACGTGGTTCCTCGCAGTCGAGACGGGCCCGGTTCAGGTCTGAGCTACAAGAGCTCATGTCCGACACCGAGGAAGAGGCCTCGTGGGGGAAGGAGGAGGACCCCAGATATTTCTCCTCAGGAGTCTGTGGGCGTTCCCTCCGACCCCACTCCTTTACCGGAGAGGAAGCTCTCGCCCCCTGAGAGCCTCTCCTTTGCCTCCTTCGTCAGGGATATGTCTATTTGCATTCCCTTTCCCGTGGTCTCTGTGGATGAGCCGAGGGCTGAGATGCTCGAGGTCCTCGACTAGCCATCACCACCTAGAGAGTCTTCCACGGTGCCGCTGCACAATATCCTCAAGGAGACACTGCTTCGGAACTGGCTGAAGCCATTATCTAACCCCACCATCCCCAAGAAAGCGGAGTCCCAATACAGGATCCACTCTGACCCAGAGTTGATGCGGCCTCAATTGCCTCATGACTCGGCGGTCGTGGACTCTGCTCTCAAGAGGGCACGGAGTTCGAGGATACCGCCTCGGCGCCCACGGGGCGGGAGTCTCGCACTCTGGACTCGTTTGGGAGGAAGGCCTACCAATCTTCCATGCTCGTAACCCGCATCCAGTCATACCAGCTCTACACGAGCATTCACATGTAGAACAATGTGAAGCAACTGGCGGACCTGGTCGACAAGCTCCTTCCGGAGCAGTCCAGGCCTTTTCAGGAGGTGGTCAGGCAGCTGAAGGCGTGCAGAAAGTTCCTGTCCAGGGGTATCTATGACACCTGTGATGTGGCATCCCGAGCTGCGGCCCAAGGTATAGTGATGCGCAGACTCTCCTGGCTGCGTGCCTTTGACCTGGACAACCGTGCCCAGCAGCGACTGGCGGATGTCCCTTGCCGGGGGGATAACATTTTCGGCGAGAAGGTCGAGCAGTTAGTGGACCAGCTACACCAGCAGGAAACCGCTTTCGACAAGCTCTCCCACCGGGCGCCTTCAGCATCCACCTCTGCAAGTGGACGTTTTTTCCCGGGCCCGGCAAGCTGCTCCCTACGCCTACAGCAAGCATAGGTACACCCAGCCGGCTCGAAGGCCTCCTCAGGCACAGGGACAGTCCCAGCGCGCTCGTTGCCGTCAACAGCGTGCGCCTAAGCAGCCCTCTGCGCCTCCACAGCAAAAGCCGGGGACGGGCTTTTGACTGGATCCATGGGAACATAGCCGCCATCAAAGTGTCCATACCGGACGACCTGCCGTCGGAGGGAGGTTGAAAGTTTTTCACCAAAGGTGGCCTCTGATAACCTCCGACCAGTGGGTTCTCTAAATAGTGCTGTGCAGATACACCTGAATTGGCCTCCACTCCACCAAATTGCCCACCGGGAGCCCAATCATTCAGCTCCCATCACAGGCAGGTACTTGCAGAGGAACTCTCCGCCCTTCTCAGCGCCAATGCGGTCGAGCCCGGGCAGGAAGGGCAGGTACTTCCTTGTGGAAAAGAAAACAGGGCGGATGCGCCCCATCCTAGACCTGAGAGGCCTGAACAAATTCCTGGTCAAAGAGAAGTTCAGGATGCTTTCCTTGGGCACCCTTCTACCAATGATTCAGAAAGACGATTGGCTATGTTCCCTGGATTTAAAGGACGCTTACACTCACATCCCGATACTGCCAGCTCACAGACAGTATCTCCGATTCTGTCTGGGGACACGGCACTTTCAGTATTGTGTGCTGCCCTTTGGGCTCGCCTCTGCACCACGGGTGTTCACGAAGTGTCTCGTGGTGGTTGCGACATATCTACGCAAACTGGGAGTGCATGTGTTCCCGTATCTCGACGATTGGGTGGTCAAGTGCACCTCAGAGGCAGGAGCTCTTCGGTCCATGCAGTGTACTATCCACCTTCTGGAGCTGCTGGGGTTTGTGATAAATTACCCGAAGTCCCATCTCCAGCCAGTCCAATCTCTGGAATTCATAGGAGCGCTGCTGAATTCTCAGACGGCTCAGGCCTTCCTTCCCGAAGCAAGGGTGCAGAACCTTCTATCCCTTGCCTCTCAGACCAGAGCGTCTCAGCAGGTCATAGCTCGGCAGATGTTGAGACTCCTGGGTCATATGGCCTCCACGGTTCATATGACTCCCATGGCTCGTCTTCAGTTGATATCTGCTCACTGGACCCTAGCTTCCCCGTGGTGTCAAGCTTCCGGGAATCTAGAAGATGTCATCCGCCTGTCTGCCAGTTGCCGCACTTCGCTGCACTTGTGGACCATTCGGACCAATTTGACCCTGGGACGTCCATTCCAAATCCCGCAGCCCACGAAAGTGCTGACGACAGATGCATCTCGCCTGGGATGGGGAGCTCATGTCGATGGGCTCCACACCCAGGGACTGTGGTCCCTCCAGGAACAAGATCTTCAGATCAACCTCCTGGAGCTCCGAGCGGTCTGGAACACACTGAAGGCCTTCAGAGATCGGCTGTCCTAGCAAATCATCCAAATTCGGACAGACAATCAGGTTGCAATGTATTATATCAACAAGCAGGGGGGCACCGGATCTTGCCCCCTGTGTCAGGAAGCCGTCGGGATGTGGCGTTGGGCTTGCCAGTTCGGCATGCTTCTCCAGGCCACATACCTGGCAGGCGTAAACAACAGTCTGGCCGACAACTGAGCAGAGTCATGCAACCGCACGAGTGGTCGCTCCATTCCAGAGTTGTACGCAAGATCTTCCGAGAGTGGGGCACTCCCTCGGTGGACCTTTTCGCCTCTCAGACCAACCACAAGCTGCCTCTGTTCTGTTCCAGACTTCAGACACACGGCAGGCTAGCGTCGGATGCCTTTCTCCTCCATTGGGGGACCGGCCTCCTGTATGCTCCCATACCTTTGGTGGGGAAGACCTTGCTGAAGCGCAAACAAGACCACGGCACCATGATTCTGATAGCGCCCTTTTGGCCCCGTCAGATCTGGTTCCCTCTTCTTCTGGAGTTGTCCTCCGAAGAAACCGTGGAGATTGGAGTGTTTTCCGACTCTCATTTCGCAGAACGACGGAGCGCTTCTGCACCCCAACCTTCAGTCTCTGGCTCTCACGGCCTGGATGTTGAGGGCGTAGACTTCGCTTCATTGGGTCTGTCTGAGGGTGTCTCCCGTGTCTTGCTTGCTTCTAGGAAGGATTCCACTAAAAAGAGTTACTTTTTCAAGTGGAGGAGGTTTGTCGTTTGGTGTGAGAGCAAGGCCCTAGAACCTCGTTCTTGTCCTGCACAAAACCTGCTTGAATACCTTCTGCACTTATCAGAGTCTGGCCTCAAGACCAACTCAGTAAGGAATCACCTTAGTGCGATTAGTGCTTACCATCTTCGTGTAGAGGGTAAAGCCATCTCTGGAGAGTCTTTAGTCGTTCGATTCATGAGAGGCTTACTTTTGTCAAGGCCCCCTGTCAAGCCTCCTGCAGTGTCATGGGATCTCAACGTCGTCTTCACCCAGCTGATGAAACCTCCTTTTGAGCCACTGAATTTGTGCCATCTGAAGTACTTGACCTGGAAGGTCATTTTCTTGGTGGCAGTTACTTCAGCTCGTAGAGTCAGTGAGCTTCAGGCCCTGGTAGCCCAGGCCCCTTACACCAAATTTCATCATAACAGAGTAGTCCTCTGCACTCACCCTAAGTTCTTGCCAAAGGTTGTGTCGGAGTTCCATCTGAACCAGTCAATTGTCTTGCCAACATTCTTTCCCCGTCCTCATACCCGTCCTGCTGAACGTCAGTTGCATACATTGGACTGCAAGAGAGCATTGACCTTCTATGTGGCGTGGAGAAGCCCCTTCAGACAGTCTGCCCAAATGTTTGTTTCTTTTGATCCCAACAGGAAGGTAGTCGCTGTCGGGGAAATGCACCATTTCCAATTGGCTAGCAGATTGCATTTCCTTCACTTACGCCCAGGCTGGGCTGGCTCTTGAGGGTCATGTCACGGCTCATAATGTTAGAGCCATGGCAGCGTCAGTGGCCCACTTGAAGTCAGCCACTATTGAAGAGATTTGCAAGGCTGCGACGTGGTCATCTGTCCACACATTCATATCTCATTACTGCTTCCAGTAGGATATCCGACGTGACAAGATATCACGGCCTGGATGTTGAGAGCTTAGAATTTGCCTCCTTGAGTCTTTCAGAGGGTGTCTCCCAAGTCTTGCTTCCAGAAGAGATTCCACGAATAGGTGTTACTCTTTCAAATGGAGGAGGTTTGCAGTCTGGGGTGACAGCAAGGCCTTAGATCCTCTTTCTTGTCCTACACAGACCCTGCTTGAATACCTTCTACACTTGTTAGAGTCTGGTCTCAAGACCAACTCCGTAAGAGTTCACCTTAGTGCGATTAGTGCTTATCATCGCCGTGTAGAAAGTAAGCCTGTCTCTGGACAGCCTTTAGTTGTTCGCTTCATGAGAAGTTTGCTTTCGTCAAAGCCCCCAGTTAAATCTCCACCAGTGTCATGCGATCTCAACGTCGTACTCACCCAGCTGATGAAAGCTCCTTTTGATCCACTGAATTCCTGCCATCTGAAATACTTGATCTGGAAGGTCATTTTCTTGGTGGCTGTTACTTCAGCCCATAGGGTCAATGAGCTTCAGGCCTTGGTGGTGCATGCACCTTATATCAAGTTCCATCATAATAGAGCAGTCCTCCGCACACACCCTAAGTTCCTGCCTAAGGTGGTGTCGGAGTTCCATCTGAACCAGTCAATTGTCTTGCCAACATTTTTTCCCCATCCTCATACCCGCCTTGGCGAAGCAGTTTGCATACTTTGGACTTCAAGAGAGCATTGGCCTTTTACGTGGAGCGGACACAGCCCTTCAGACAGTCCGCCCAGTTGTTTGTTTCTTTCAATCCCAACAGAAGGTGAGTCGCCATCGGAAAACGCACTATCTCCAATTGGCTAGCAGATTGTATTTCCTTCACTTATGCCCAAGCTTGGCTGACTCTACAGGGTCATGTCATGGCTCATAATGTTAGAGCCATGGCTGCGTCAGTGGCCCACTTAAAGTCGGCCTCCATTGAAGAGATTTGCAAGGCTGCAACATGGTCATCAGTCCACACTGCTACTGCTACTACTAATAGCATTTATATAGCGCTACCAGGCGCACGCAGCGCTGTACATTTGACATAGAGAGACAGCACACATTCACATCTCACTACTGTCTTCAGCAGGATACCCGATGCGACATTTGTTTTGGGCAGGCAGTGGTGCAGAATCTGTTCGGGGTTTAGAATCAAACTCCACCCCCCTAGACCCATTTTGATTCTGTTCCAGGCTGCACTCTCAGTTGATTTTGGTTTCAGGTCAATCTATGTCATAGCCTCGCCGTTGCAAAGCCCAATTGACCAATGTTCATTGTTTTGAGTGAGCCTGGTTGCTGTGGATACCCCACATGTGAGAACAAACAGCCTGCTTGTACTCTGAGAAAGCAAAGATACTTACCTGTAGCAGGTATTCTCAGACGACAGCAGGCTGATTGTTATAAACCCGCCCTCCTCCCCTTTGGAGTGTTATTTGTTGTTTTCTTGTTTATATGCTTTTTGATTAAACTGAAGAGGTACGCTCGCGCGGCAGGCAGGAAGTCGTTTGCGAATGCGTGGTGATAGGGAAGAAGCTGGAAACTACAGGCCGGTAAGCTTCACTTCGATTATTGGAAAAGTAATGGAAGCGATGCTGAAGGAAAGGATAGTGAATTTCCTGGAAGCCAATAAGTTGCAAGATCCAAGACAACATGGTTTTACCAAAGGGAAATCGTGCCAAACGAATCTCATTGAGTTCTTTGATTGGGTGACAGAAGAATTGAATTAGGGACGAGCTATGGACGTAATCTACTTAGATTTCAGCAAAGCTTTTGACACGGTTCCCCACAGGAGGCTCTTAAATAAACTGGATGGGCTGAAGATAGGACCCAAAGTGGTGAACTGGATTAGGAACTGGTTGACGGACAGAAGCCAGAGGGTGGTGGTGAATGGAATTCGCTCGGAGGAGGGAAAGGTGAGTAGTGGTGTGCCTCAGGGATCGGTGCTGGGACCGATTCTGTTCAATATATTTGTGAGTGACATTGCCGAAGGGTTAGAAGGTAAAGTTTGCCTATTTGCGGATGATAAATAAATAAGGTGGGAAATGTGGGATACAAATGCAACAAATAAATAAATAAATAAATAAATAAATAATACTAAGATCTGTAACAGAGTGGACACCCGGGAGGGAGTGGAAAACATGAAAAAGGATCTGAGGAAGCGAGAAGAATGGTCTAAGGTTTGGCAATTAAATTCAATGCGAAGAATGCAAAGTGATGCACTTAGGGAATAGAAATCCTTGGGAGACGTGTTAGGCGGGGAGAATCTGATAGGTACGGACGGGGAGAGGTATCTTGGGGTGATAGTACCTGAGGATCTGAAGGCGACGAAACAGTGTGACAAGATGGTGGCCGTAGGTTGTTAGGCTGTATAGAGAGAGGTGTGACCAGCAGAAGAAAGGAGGTGTTGATGCCCCTGTACAAGTCGTTGGTGAGGCCCCACCTAGAGTATTGTGTTCAGTTTTGGAGGCCGTACCTTGCGAAGGATGTAAAAAGAATTGAAGCGGTGCAAAGAAAAGCTACGAGAATGGTATGGGATTTGCGTTACAAGACGTATGAGGAGAGACTTGATGACCTGAACATGTATACTCTGGAAGAAAGGAGAAACAGGGGTGATATGATACAGACGTTCAAATATTTGAAAAGTATTAATCCGCAAATGAACCTTTTCCGGAGGTGCGAATGCGGTAGAACGAGAGGACATGAAATGAGATTGAAGGGGGGCAGACTCAAGAAAAATGTCAGGAAGTATTTTTTCACGGAAGAGAGTAGTGGGTGCTTGGAATGCCGTCCGCGGGAGGTGGTGGAAATGAAAACGGTAACAGAATTCAAACACGCGTGGGATAAACATAAAGGAATCCTGCTCAGAAGGAAGGGATCCCCAGAAGCTTAGCCGGTTCTATTAGATTGTATGCTCTTTGAGCAGGGACTGTCTTTCTTCTGTGTTTGTGTAGCGCTGCGTACGCCTTGTAGCGCTATAGAAATGCTAAGTAGTAGTAGTAGCCGGTGGTGGTTGGGAGGTGGGGATAGTGCTGGGCAGACTTATACGGTCTGTGCCCTGAAAAAGACAGGTACAAATTAAGGTAAGGTATACACAAAAAGTAGCACATATGAGTTTTATCTTGTAGGGCAGACTGGATGGACCATGCAGGTCTTTTTCTGCCGTCATTTACTATGTTACTATGTTCGTATTACCCGCGTGATGGAACTATCCCGAAAGACTTTGGTTTTATTTTGCTTGCAAACGTTTTTGCCGATTCTTGGGCCGCCACGGACGTCGACCCACATGTGAGAACAATCAGCCTGCTGTCCTTGGAGAATACCTGCTACAGGTATGTATCTTCGCTTTATGTACAAACGTTCTGGAGAGAAATAGCTGGCTTTCTGGAGCAAATCCTGCAACAGAAATTGTATATTCAATCCAAGGGGCTTTTTGCTGAGCCAGATGTCTTCATTAGGCATTAAAGGGAAGGTATTTGATAGCTATGGCTTGTGGGTCAGGGAAGCATTGAATCTTAAAATATTGGATGCAGTTGGACTGGCCATCCTACTGGCACTGGCATAACAAATTCCATGAATTATGAGCTTCAGGAGAGGTGGTTTACTTTTAAGCAATCTCGTTTCTTATCAGTATAGGATCTATACATATAAACACTTCATCCAAAAGTATGCAGTTTTATTTTAAATCAGATGGGTGAGATACTTCCTCCTACTTATGCAAAGTCTGCTCAATCGTAACTCCAAGTTCTATAAGTACATTTGTCTTAACCTTGTTTAAAGGGGGAGTGAAGAGGGTTTATTCTTAAGAATCATGAGGGGCTATCAGAAACCAGGCCTCTTATAACACGTCATGAATATATTGAATTTTGGGGGGGAGGTTTGAAGAGTAGGGAAGAGGATAGATAGCAGGGATGTGCCAAGCTGGGTATATAGTGGGGACTTCTATCTAATGATACCTTAGATTTGGACCAGACACTTTTGCTGGGCACAGGAATTTGGGGAGGGGAGCTTGGAGGGAGGGGCTATAATATGGGAAAATATTGGAATGTTTGCTGTTTCTAACGCGTTTGCCTCTGATCATAAACTTTGTTGGAGATGTACTGTACTTTAAAAATGAACAAGGGGGAAGTTTTGCTTTCAGGGGGGGCGTTACCTAAGATGGCGGAAGTGTGAGCGCGTTCGGCGAAACCGTTCCTTGCTGTTCGTGGGTGAAGAGATTCCTTCATTTCACAATGCCGCATACAAAACGAAAAGGAGCCGTGAGGCTTCCACCGCCGCCCGCAGCTGCTTCTTCTCCACTCCGGGGCAACATGGTCCGCTTCCTGACGCGCCCGTCACAGAGAGAAGAGACGGGGTCGCCTGCAGCAGGGGCAACCGGTGGAGCGGAGCTCCTGATGGGCCTAGAAACATCCTTATCCCCGCCTCCCGATTCTAAATGTCCTCCGTATCCGGCTACAGATGTGGTGAGGGGAGCAGGCATCCAAGAGCCCAATATGGGGAACAAGGAGCCAGCGGACGGAGGTCCCATGCCACAGGAAAGTAGCCAGGAGAGAGAGGTCCTTGGATTTAAGGGACCCATAACAACTCCGGAGGTTAATCTAGAGAAGATTTGGCTAAAGCTGAGTAAAATGGACTCTACGCTTCAAAATGCTTCAGAAAAGGTAAATACTTTGTCTTTGAAAATTGAGGACATGGCAAAAAATTTAGAAATGGTTAAAGAAGACCTGATGACTCAAGTAAAAGATTTAAAAAAAAAAAAAGATATGGATCAATTGCAAGACTTTAAAATGACGGTGATAAAAGATAATTTGGCAATACATAGAAAAATTGAACAGATTGAGAATTTCAATAAAAGACTAAACCTCCGTGTTTTGAACTTTCCAAAAATTCCTGATAAGACGCCTATTGAGTTATTTAAAAAATACCTACAAGAAAATTTGAAAATGCCTCAAGAACTTATTCCTCCTATAAATAAAATTTATTATCTTCCGACAAGTTCAGGTGGAAAAGAAGGAAAAAAAGAAGGTTTGGATGGTATAGACTTTAACAATTTGTCTGAGATTCTAGAACAATCTATTGAAATAGTTCCGCAAAGAGCCACCCTTTTGGTTTCGTTAGTATTCGAACAAGACCTCAATGCAATATTAAAGTTATACTTTAAGTTTTCAAAGGTTCCTTTTTATGGAACAAAAATATGGATATTTCCAGATGTTACTAAATTAATCAAAATAATGGGACTTGCTTATCTTCTTTTATCAAAACTACTATTCACAGCAAGAAAATTCCCCTCTGATTCTCTATTGGTAGAAGCGTCGGTTTCAGACCCTCAGTGAGCTTATTGTAAAGTTTTTAGCTCACTGACTCGAACCGGCGGCTGTTATTTCTCATATAAAGCCTACCTCGAGAATCCTCATTAACCAACCGCTTCTACTAGTCCACTAGTCTACTAGTAGAAGCGGTTGGTTAATGAGGATTCTCGAGGTAGGCTTTATATGAGAAATAACAGCCGCCGGTTCGAGTCAGTGAGCTAAAAACTTTACAATAAGCTCACTGAGGGTCTGAAACCGACGCTTCTACCAATAGAGAATCAGAGGGGAATTTTCTTGCAGATGTTACTAAAGTAACCCAAGAACGTAGAAAATTATTCCTAGCATTGAAACAGGATGTTCTAAAATTGGGTGGTTCATTTTTGCTAGTGTACCCTTGCAAATGTCTGGTCAGGTATAGTGGGATAAAGTACGTATTTTATGACTCAGAACAGCTAAAATCCTTTCTGGATATGAAACAGCTTAATGTAGAATTACTTAAATGGTATGTGACGAATTACACACTTAAATCGCATTTTTTTTATTTTTATTTTATATTTGTGCTAATATACCTGTATAAAACTCCACTAAGCTGTAACTCTCCCCTCAATTTGAGGTCTAAGGAAGCATGTATAATTTTACCTTTGATTATTTTCTTAACGTTTGTATTATGCTGTTTTTCTGTAACAAGTGATATGCTTGTAAGAAATTTGGAAATTTATGAATAAAAAAAAAAATGAACAAGGGTTTGGAGAGTATAAGGAGGGTTTCAACGGAGATATGTAAGTTTATAGCTTTCTGTAGGGTGATGGAGGGAGAGGTGATAAGTTTCAGTGGAAAACTGATACTTGTATTTTCTTCACTATTCAATAAAAATTACTTAAACTAAAAAATGTATATATTTATCAGGGTTGTGGAGTCTGAGTCGGCAGCAATTTTGGGTACATTGAGTCGGAGTTGGAGTCGGCAAAAATGTACCGACTCCGACTCCTCATACATTTGAATAAAGTACTTCTCTGCTGTGAATAAAGCTTAGTACCTAGTTGTTTCACTAGTGTGAAGTCCAGCTGAACTATTTTGCTGGAGAGCTTCCCTCAGTCTCCCTTTGCATTTACTGACCTGCTGTAGAGCACCTCCTCTCTGACCCCACAGTGAACTTAAGCTCCAAGAGAAGATCATTCAGCACACACAGATAAGGTAGCAGAGAGACTCCACCCAACTTCCTCTCTCTCTGCAAGAAGAGCTTTATATTTTAGTGGAAGTGGCACACCATTCACAATGGCAAAAAGAATGTCAGGAAACATGACAAAGTCTGCTGTTTATGAACACTTTACAATATCAACAGATGGGATACATTATGTATGTCAATGTATTATAGAAGACTAGTAAAAAAGGCCCGTTTCTGACACAAATGAAACGGGCGCTAGCAAGGTTTTCCTCGGAGTGTGTATGTTTGGGAGAGTGTATGTGAGAGTGACTGTGAGAGACAGAGTGAAAGTGTGAGTATGTGTGAGAGAGAGAGTGTGTGTGTGAAAATGAGTGTGTGCAAGTGCGTATGTGAGAGACAGTGTGAGAGAGAGACAGAGAGAGTGTGTGTGAGAGAGAGTGTGTGTGTGAGACACAGATTCTCTGTGAGAAGTGTGTATGAGACCAAGCGAGTGTGTGAGTGACTGTGTGACACATAGAGAGTGAATGTGATACAGTGTGAGACAGTGTGTGAGAGTGAGAGTCAGAAAGACATTGTATGTGAGAGAGAGAGTGTGTGTGTGACACAGATACCTCCCTACTGTCTCTGGTGTCTGAGATTCCCGCCACTGCACCCAAGCAATAGCTTTTCTGGAGGAGGGGGGATGTGTTGGGGGGGGGGGGGTCAGGTTGGAAGAAGAGGGGTGCAGGGGGTTCATGAAGCGCTACCAGATGCGAGTGAGAGAGTGTGTGTGTGTGGGGGGGGGGGTTCAGGAAGCGATGACAGAGTGAGTGTGTGGGGGGGGGAGGGCAGGGATTTCAGGAAGCGCTGGCAGATGAGAGAGAGAGTATGTGGGGGGGAGAGGGGTTCAGGAAGCACTGACAGATGAGAGTGAGAGAGTGTGTGTGTTGGGGGGGTCTGGAAGTGCTGCGAGATGAGTGAGTGTGTGTGGGGGTGGTTTATCAAGTGTTTCCACATGAGTGTGTGTGGGGGGGGGGGCTTCAGGAAGTGCTGCCAGATGAACGAGAGTGTGTGTGTGTTGGGGGGGTTCAGGAAGCGGTGCGATATGAGAGACTGTGTGTGTGGTGGGGTGGGGGGGTTGCCACATGAGTGAGTGTGTGTGTGGGGGGGGGGCAGGGATTTCAGGAAGCGCTGCCAGATGAGAGAGAGAGAGAGAGAGAGAGAGTGTGTGTGTGTTAGGGGGAGGGGCGTTGAGGAAGTGTGGCCAAATGAGAGTGTGTGTGGGGGGGGGGGGGGGGTCAGGAACCACAAGCCAGATGAGTGAGTGTTTGGGGGGGCAGGGGTTTCAGGAAGTGCTGGCAGATGAGAGTGTGTGTGTGTTGGGGGGGGGGCCTTGAGGAAGTGTGGCCAACTGAGTGAGTAAGTGTGGGGGGGGGGTGAGGAAGCGCTGGCAGATGAGAGTGTGTGTTGTATGGTATGGTTCAGTTTTTGGGGGGGGGGGGGGGGGGGGAGAGAGGAAGGATGGATGGATGGATGGATGGATCGATCGATCAATCAATCATCATAATAATCATCCTCATCTATCTTCTAAGAAGAAGGAATGAAGCGCTTCCTCCGCGCGATGCCCCCCCCCCCCGGCGATGCCCCCGGCTGCCGCCATCCCACCCACCGTGGCCATCGCATGGCGTAGTTTTGCTGGCGGGGGACCCAAAATCCCGCCAGCAGAAGTCCTGTGTTGTGTGGGCTGAGTGAGTGTGACTCCTGCAGCGATCTTCGGCGTTGCTTGCCTGTGCAGGGCGGGTCGTGCAGGACGTCAGACGCACAGAAGCCCTGCCTGCACGGGCTAGCAACGCCAAAGATGACGCCGTAGTCAGCAGACAGGACTTGTGCTGGCGGGGTTTCGGGTCCCCCGCCGGCAAAGCAACGCGAAGGTGGGTGGCTTAGGAGGGTGTTGGACCTCTTCTTTTGATCTGCAGCTTTGGGGGGGGGGGGGGTCGGATCTACCATTCTGTGGGCGGGGCTGCGTTTTGAGTTTTGCCGCGGGGGGGGGGGGGGGTGTTGGATGTCGGAACAGTGGTCTCCGGAGTCGAGGTTAGGAGGTGGTTTCTCTTTCCGCAGGTGGGTCGGCAGGGGGAGGAGTAGGGAAACACGCAGAGCGTGTTTCCCTACTCCTCCTCCCCCTGCGTGGGTGCGATCCGTTTGTTTAGTTTTATTTTTGTTTTTCCGCCCTCGACGTCATGACATTTGACGCGAGGGCGGGGCATGGATCTGTGGGGTGGCTTCACCACCATGAATCCACGAACCGTTCTGGGAGTCTGAGTGACTTCAGTGACGTCAGTGTCCTCAGAACGTTGAGGTTGCGTTTTATTATAGTAGATGATGATGGTGAAAAAGCATGTGATGCAAAAATTAGCAGTTTCAGTGGTTATGAAAAAAATGCACCTACAAGAGCATCAAATTTAAAAAGACACTTGCAGCGTTTCCATCCTAAAGTGTTAGAAGCTGTGAATGAGAAAGATAGCAATGAAAACATTCCATCTACTTCAGGGTCAATAAAAGATCAGAAATCTACTGGAGGCCAGACACAACTATCAAGATTTTTTACAGCTGACAAAGTTACTATAACAATGACACCAGAAAAATTCAAAAACCACATCATTGTTTTTTTATGTGTGTTTTTTTGTTTAAACTTTAGGATTAATGAATATTTATAATTTCTTTAATAAATAAAATAAAAAGTCACAATGACATAGATTTTAAACCCAAACATTAACATGCAGCCTTGCATGCTGTGCTCTTTCAGTCAACATGCAAAAAAAATACATATTAAAAACTGAGGAGTCTGAGTCGGAGGTACCATAAACTGAGGAATCGGGAGTCAGTCAGAGTCGAAGGATTTTTTGTACCGACTCCACAGCCCTGATATTTATAACCAGTTAAGTGGTGTTTTGTTACTTGGGGCCCTAGTACTAATAATCACTTTTCTCACAGAAACAAAATGGAAGAAAATCTTTACTACGTAGTCCTCTGGGGGGGGGGGGGGGGGGGGTATTTCGGGGGGCTTGCACCTTAAGGGGAGAAATTGAATGCTGTGGAAGAGAATTGGCCATCTTGTATTTCGTAAGGAGAAAAAGAAGGATTTTTGGGATCAGGGATGCTTCAGGATGACAGGAGAAGTAATCATTTTTGAAAGAGCTTTTCTCTTCCTTTTTGTAGGATGAAACTTTAGTTCATTGTAGCCTCAATGAACTTGAGGATGCAGCACTCACGTTTCCTGTCCTCTTCCAGGATGTCATTTACCAGGTAATGTGACAGTGAAGTATTAATTTAGCAAAGGTACTTGTTTGTTTTGTGCCTTATGATGTTAGATGAAGGAATAAGCTTTATTTATGGAGACATACCCTCCCCAATATTCAGCTAGTGGCAGTCAGCATTTTCAAAGGCACTGACTGTTGCTGCGTGAATATGGCGTGGGGTAAGTTGATGGTAGTTTGGAGGAATAGTGGAGTGCAGTGCGGGCGTGCGAGCTTTGATACCTGTGTGCGAGGGTTAATCAGGATACTATTGAGTTTACAATTCAGAGGGATAGCTCTGTTGCGCTGTACTTCAGAGGAGGTAATGCAGTTTGTAATAGGCTGGCGATGGTTGGGAAATGACAGGTGGGGGGGAGGGGGAGGGCTAAGGTGGGGCAATTCTGTATATCATGGGACAAGTGCAAAAGTGGGTTTTTATAGGAACATGGTCTTCCAGCTTGTATTAAGAGGGTTTGTCTTCATTTTACATCATGTGATAAGTGAACATGTTGGCAAGGAAGAATTTGACTAAAAATTGGTACCATAAATGTGAAGGGGCTAAACTCACCCGTAAAAGACAATTCTTGTGGAAGGAGGTTGTCGGGCTTCATCTGGAGATATTTTTATCCAACAAACACATCTTTGGCACCCGCATGAATACTTTAACATAAAAAGTTCCCTCATGTCATCCTTGCAACTAATAAAGAGGAGAAAAAGAAGGGGAGTGGGAATACTTGTAACTGATGCTGTGAAAAGTGTCGTTTACCAATGTTTATAAAGATTTGAAGGGTAGATGGATCATCTGGGTGGCATAATAAATGGGACTCAAATGATGTTATTGAATTTGTATGCACCAAACTGTTAACAGGGCCTTTTTTTTTTTTTTCGCCTCTTTGCTCCCAAAAATCAGTTTCTCCTGCCTTTAGGTCCAGCTTTCTCCCTTCCTCATCTGTACCCCCCCCCCCCCCCCCCCCCCCCCCCCCCCCCCCCCCCCCCCCCCCCCCCCCCGAGTCGAACACTTTCTTCTTTCCCTTCACCCTGTCCACCCCAGGTCCATTATCTCTCCCTCCCTCTATCTGAGCCCAACATATCTCCCTCCCTTCATCTTTCTCTCCCTGTTTTCCTCTTGCCCCCCTCATGCACAGTCTCTCTCCCTTGCTGCCACTCAAGGTTATCCCACCCGCCCAAAATTCTCTCAATTCCCTCCCTCCATCCTCCCTGCCCACACACACAGTCTACTCTGAGAATTGTTTCCTATTTTAAATGTCCCAAATATTAAGTTTTCCTTCAATTAAAGCAATTTGTTTTAAACCTTTGCCGGTTAGTTCTTTTTTATATCAGGTTGATAAAATATGGTCCATTACAGATCAGAACACAGTCTTCCTATATTCTTTTTCATAGATATCTTTTCTGATTTGCAAATACTTAGGAAATTGGTGACAATGTAATTTTATTTTATTTTGTTCATTGTTCATATGACTGCACTTTTGATAAGTTTGTAATTCTCAGCTTCTTAGTTGGCCTTTTCATTGTTAATCTGTCTAGAATATTTTGGGAGTGGGTGACCAGAATAGAGTAGAATATATGGTGGTTTATCTTATCTGTTCAACTTTGGAAATATATTTTATATATCTTGTGTGCTAAATCTAGTGTGTTCCTTTTGTATGCTTAACCTCAAAGATTAAATGGTTACTAATTAAAGCCAATTTATTTATTTGTTGCATTTGTATCCCACATTTTTCCCACCTGTTTGCAGGCTCAATGTGGCTTACATAGTACCGTGATGGCGATCACCAATTCCGGTATTAGAAATACAGAGTGGTATTGCGTTAGAGTTCATGAGTGACAGAGTGAATTAGGTAATCAAGGAGAAGAGTTGAGTTTTGTCCAGTTCTAGTATAGGTTTCGTTGTTGCATGGTTCTGGTGTTTAAGTTGGATCGTTATGGTATGCCTTTTTGAACAATTTGGTCTTCAATGATTTCTGGAAGTTTGTTAGGTCATGCATTATTTTCATGGTGTTTGGTAGTGCATTCCAGAGTTGAGTGCTTATGTAGGAGAAACTGGATGCGTAGGTTGGTTTATATTTTAGACCTTTGCAGCTTGGGTAGTGAAGATTTAGGTATGTGCGTGTTGTCCTTTTTGTGTTTCTGGTTGGTAAGTCTATGAGATCTGCCATGTTTACCAGGGTCTCCCCATGAATAATTTTATGGACTAGGGTGCAGATTTTGAACGCTATTCGTTCTTTGATTGGGAGCCAGTGCAGTTTTTCTCATAGGGGTTTGGCGCTTTCGAATCTCTTTTTACCAAATATGAGTCTGACTGCAGTGTTTTGGGCAGTTTGGAGTTTCTTAATGATTTTCTCTTTGCAGCCGGCATAGATTGCATTACAGTAGTCTAGGTGACTTAGTACCATTGATTGCACCAAGCTGCGGAATATTTATTTATTTACTAGTAAAAAAGGCCCGTTTCTGACACAAATGAAACGGGTGCTAGCAAGGTTTTCCTCGGAGTGTGTATGTTTGTGAGAGAGAGAGTATGTGTGCAAGAATGAGTGTGTGCGTATGTGAGCCACAGTGAGTATGACAGTGTGTATCACACAGAAACAGTGTGTGTGAGAGAGTATGTGTGCAATACACAGACTCTCTGTGAGAGCAAGAGTGTATGAGATCGAGAGTGTGTTTGAGAGTGAATGTGATACAGTGTGAGACATAGAGTGTGTGGTAGACAGTGTATGAGAGTGAGAGAGACAATGACTGAGAGTGCGTGTGTGTGTGCCAGAGATAACTCCCCCCTCCCTCTGTGTGGTCGCAGGACCCCCTCCCTTTCTGGTCCCCCTCCTCTCAGGCCTCCCCTCTCCCCTCCGTCTCTGGCCTCAGGACCCCCTCCGTCTCTGGCCTCAGGACCCCTTCCCCCTCCGTTGTCTCAGGCCCCACCCCTGCCGCCCTCGCCACCACGCCCCCCACCCCGAGGTCGCAGCTGCTCACCCCTCCACCCCCTCCCAGGGTGTTGCCACAGCCACTGCTCCACCCACCCCCCACCCCCCCCCCCCCCCCCCCCCCCCCCCCCGAGGTTGCCGCCGCTCCCCACCTCAGTCCGACGTCAGCTCCGCTGCCATTTCCGGCCACTGCTGCTTCTCCTGTCGAGCAGCAGCGGACGGTACAAAAACAACAACAAAAATTAAACCAGCAGAAATGCTTTCAAAAAGGAAGCAAGGCAGCCATCGGCTGTCAGCTCTGCATCCGCTCCTCCTCTCACGTCACTGGCCCTGGAGGAGAACCTCGGAGGAGCTCAGCGATGTGAGAGATGGAGCGGATGCAGAGTTGACAGCCAGTGGCTGCCTGCGGCGCCCCACTTTCTTTTTGAAAGCATTTCTACAGGTTTTTTTTTGTTTTTGTACCGGCCGCTGCTGCTCGACAGGAGAAGTAGCAGTGGCTGGAAATGGCAGCTGAGCTGATGTCGGACGGAGGGGGGGGAGCGGCAGCGACCTCGGGGGGGGGGGCATGGCGAAACCCTGAAACTGCACCTCCAGTGTTCTGAACGCTGCTATGTTGTGATTGGGCATTGTCGCTGGTGATGCATTCGGAAGTGAGAGACAGAAGCACGAATGCCTCAAGGCTTATGTCCACGCAGTCAGCTTCAGAACGTTGGAGGTGCTTTTTATTATATAGGATTTGTAGCATTTGTGTCCCACATTGATTATAACTTTCATTAATCACGCTAGGCGCTATCACTGTGGTTGAATTGTATTAACTGTATATTTAAAGTGGAGAAAAAAGACCTCAGTAGACATATCTTAGCTCCTCATTAGTATATAGAACTACAGGACAACACTCACCATAGGTCCAGAAAAAACTCCACTTCTCTTATCAAAACAGGCAGAGTGAAAAGCACCAGCAGTCAAACAGGAATTATACATAAGGCTGTGTAGCAATCCAATGTATAAATGGCACTTCCATATCATCATGCTGATCAATCCATAGACTGGTGGGTTGTGTCCATCTACCAGCAGGTGGAGATAGAGAGCAATCCTTTTGCCTCCCTATATGTGGTATGTTCTCTATCTCAGCAGGTGGTGGTCACACACAGCAACAGCTCTGGCTAGGTCTCCAAGCTTAATTTTTAGGTTTTGTTGAGTACCTGGGGTTGAGGGCTATTCTTGAGCAAGTGCAAACCTGGTGGTGCCAGTTCCCTCCTTTTCTCCCCCCTCCCGCTGGCTCCGTTTCAAAAAAAAAAAAAAAAATTTTTTTTTGGACATCCTTAAGGGCGTTTATTTCAACGTTTATTGCAGCTGCTTACTGGGACACCAGTTCGTTACAGCTCGGAGCGAGAAGCAGGTAATTTTACCTTTTTATAGCGGGCAGGGGGTTCCCCGTTCGGTCTCCACGTGGCTTATGGTGTCGGAGGGCAAGGGCGCGAGGATTCGCTCCCCGGACCGCGTGGGTGCATTTAGCGTGGATGCGGGGATTTCAAAACCTGAATCGCCTTTGTTAAGCATCAGTTTGGAGGCCAGTCAGTGTCCCGGTTCTTCCTCCGGTGCGGCGGTTTTTCCCCGCCATAAGCGCCCATCCCCCGCTGCTCGCCCACTCCATGTTGGCCGGCCACTCTGCTCGGACGGCTTCTTCTTGGGCCGCCCTCGAGCTGGGAGACATTAATACTATGGTCACCCTTGATTCGAGCGACGGTAAGAAAGCGGCCAAAGTTAAGCGCCGTTCTTCCCGCGCGGCTCCTTCTCGGAGTTTCGCGCCGGACGCCATTTTGGATGTGCAGCACGTTTCTCCCCCGCTCTTGCGAGCGCCGGTTGAGGGTGCGGCTAGGGCCGTGGCCCAAGCTGCAGAAGTGCACTGTTCGGGGGGATTCTCCCCTGAGTTCATTTTGCTGCTGCATCAGGCTTTTCTTATGCAAAACGCTGCCCCTGCCCCCCCCTGTCTGATAAAGGGGTTGAGGCCTCGGGAAGCAAACACCCTCGAGTGGATTTCCAGGCCCTAGAGGACTCTGTCTCCTCTGATGTAGATGAGGGCAGCGTATCTGAGTTCTCCCAACGGTCCTTTGGGGATTCCTTGGAGGAGACGGATTCCCGCTCGGATGGAGCGGATGACCCCTCTGCAGCACGGATCTTTCGCTCAGAGGATTTGCCCAACCTGTTAGTGCAGGCCATGAGCATTTTGAAGATTTCCTCTCCGGAGGACGTCTCTCCCTCAGCCTCTGTTGGCTCTGCCATTATGCTGGGGACGAAGCGCCCGCCTAGAACCTTCCACGTGCATGAGGCCCATGCGCACCTTGATTTCGGCTCAATGGGATGTCCCAGAAGCGAGCCTCAAAGTGCCTAGGGCTATGTCCCGCCTCTATCCTCTGCCTGAAGGTGAACGGGAGGCCTTTCTTTGGCCTACTGTGGATTCTTTAATCACTGCGGTGACTAAGAAAACGGCGTTGCCGGTGGAAGGTGGCACGGCCCTAAAGGACGCCCAAGACAGAAGATTGGAGGCGGCCTTAAGGTCGTCCTTCGAGGCAGCTGCTTTAAGTTTGCAGGCCTCAGTTTGTGGCCAGGGCGTGCCTGACGATTGTGCAGCGGGCTTCCCCCTCGGATCCTTCCTTGAGGGCTGATTGGCCGGCCCTGGAATCGGGCTTGGCTTATTTGGCAGACTTGCTGTATGATGTCTTGAGAGCCTCAGCTAAAGGTATGGCTCAGACAGTCTCTGCGCGGCGGTGGCTTTGGCTGAAGCATTGGTCTGCGGACCACGCCTCTAAGTCTCACCTGGCTAAGTTGCCTTTTAAAGGCAAGCTGCTTTTTGGGGTCGAGCTGGACAAAATTGTGACCGATCTCGGCACGTCTAAGGGCAAGAGGTTACCAGAGGTCAGGGCTCGGGCCAGTGGTGCTCGCCCCGGTAACTCCAAAGGACGGTTTCAGGAAGCCCGTCGGTATCGCCCGGGCAAGTTGGGCTCCTCTGCCCCCTCTTCCTTCAAAAGGAACTTCTCCCCCAAGCAGCATTCCTTTCGCAGAGACCGCCGTCCCGGAGGTGCTTCCTCCAGTCCTCCCCCAGGGTCTCGTACCCAATGACGGGGCCCTGGTCCATGGCCCAGTGCAGATTGGAGGACGCCTGTCCTCGTTTCTGGGCGAGTGGACCAGGGTAACTTCAGACGCTTGGGTTCTGGAAGTCATCAGAGACGGCTACAAGCTAGAGTTCTGCCGACCCTTAAGAGACGGGTTTGTACACTCTCCCTGCAAGTCTCCGGTCAAAGCTGTGGCAGTGCAGCAGACTTTGGACAATCTGATCCGCCTGGGTGCGGTCGTTCCGGTGCCAGAAGATCAGCTTGGCAAGGGACGTTACTCCATTTACTTTGTGGTACCAAAGAAAGGAGGTTCTGTCCGGCCTATCCTCGACCTCAAAGGGGTCAATCGGGCCTTGAAAGTGCGGCACTTCCGAATGGAGACTCTCCGCTCTGTTATAGCAGCAGTGAAGGCAGGGGAGTTCCTGGCATCCTTGGACATCAAGGAAGCTTACCTGCATATTCCCATCTGGCCTCCTCATCAACGCTTTCTGCGTTTTGCAGTCCTGGGCCGACACTTCCAGTTCAGAGCCCTCCCGTTCGGGTTGGCTACTGCTCCGCGGACCTTCTCCAAAGTAATGGTGGTCATCGCGGCCTTCCTACGAAAGGAAGGAGTACAAGTCCATCCTTTTCTGGACGACTGGTTGATCCGAGCCCCCTCTTATGCAGAGTGCGGCAGAGCTGTAGACCGGGTGATTGCTCTTCTGAGCTCCCTGGGGTGGATCATCAACTGGGAGAAAAGCTAGCTGCGCACGACTCAGTCCCTGGAATATCTGGGAGTTCGTTTCGACACCCAAGTGGGCAGAGTGTTCCTGCCGGACAATCGAATTGTCAAGCTTCAGGCTCAGGTGGACCAGTTCCTAGTAGCCTCTCCTCTTCGGGCTTGGGACTATGTGCAGCTGTTGGGCTCTATGACGGCCACGATGGAAGTAGTGCCCTGGGCCAGGGCTCATATGAGACCACTACAACTCTCTCTGCTGCAGCGCTGGACTCCAGTGTCGGAGGATTACGCTGTGCGCCTTCCCTTGGACCTAGCGGTGCGCAAGGCGCTGAGCTGGTGGCTGAGGACAGACAAGTTGTCCGCAGGGATGCCTCTTTTGACCCCGGAGTGGGTTGTCGTCACGACGGACGCCTCTTTGACGGGCTGGGGAGCCCATTGCTTGGGAAGGACAGCGCAGGGGCTCTGGTCTCCTGCAGAGGCAAAGTGGTCTATCAACCTCCTGGAACTCCTAGCCATTCGGTTGGCGCTTTTGGAGTTCCTCCCGGTACTGGCTTTGAAGCCAGTACGGGTCCTGTCGGACAATGCCACGGCTGTGGCCTATGTCAATCGCCAGGGAGGTACCAAGAGTGCCCCTCTAGCCAAGGAGGCCATGAATCTATGCCAGTGGGCGGAAGCGAACCTGGAACAGCTGTCGGCGGCCCACATTGCCGGAGTCATGAATGTCAAGGAGGACTTTCTCAGTCGTCATACCTTGGATCCCGGAGAGTGGCAGCTATCTGCTCAGGCGTTCTTGGACATCACGTAGCGCTGGGGCCAGCCGAGCCTAGACCTGATGGCGTCATCGGCCAATTGCCAAGTGCCGCGCTTTTTCAGCAGAGGACGGGACCCTCGATCTCTGGGAGTAGATGCTCTTCTCCAACAGTGGCCGACACAGGAGCTTCTCTATGTGTTCCCGCCCTGGCCCATGTTGGGCAGGGTACTAGACCGGGTGGCAAAGCATCCGGGCCGGGTAATCCTGGTGGGTCCGGACTGGCCCAGACGTCCCTGGTATGCGGACTTGATCAGGCTCTCAGTGGACGGACCTCTGCGACTGCCAGCGGAGCAGGGCCTGTTGCATCAGAGTCCCGTGGTGATGGAGGATCCCTCCCCCTTTGGTCTTACGGCCTGGCTATTGAGCGGCAGCGTCTGAGGAAGAAAGGCTTCTCAGACAAGGTCATCGCCACTATGCTGAGAGCGAGGAAGCGCTCTACTTCTACTGCTTACGCCAGGGTTTGGCGTACCTTTGCATCATAGTGTGAGGCAGGCTCCCTTTCTCCCTTCACTGCTCCAATTTCTTCAGTGTTGGCGTTCCTGCAAGAAGGTCTGGAGAAAGGCCTGTCGCTCAGTTCCCTTAAAGTCCAGGTAGCGGCTCTGGCTTGCTTCAGGGGTCGCCTGAAGGGTGCTTCCCTGGCTTCGCAGCCAGATGTGGTGCGCTTTCTCAAGGGAGTTAATCACCTGCGCCCTCCTCTGCACTCAGTGGTACCTGCGTGGAATCTCAATCTAGTGCTAAGAGCCTTGCAGAAGCCGCCTTTTGAACCCTTGTCGAGGGCATCTCTGAAAGACCTGACGTTGAAAGCAGTCTTTTTGGTGGCTATCACTTCAGCCAGAAGAGTTTTCGAGCTCCAGGCGCTATCATGTCGAGAGCCCTTTCTGTAGTTCACTGAGGCAGGAGTGTCTATTCGCACAGTGCCTTCCTTCCTGCCCAAGATAGTTTCTCGCTTCCATGTGAATCAGCAGCTCTGTCTCCCATCCTTTCGTAGAGAGGACTACCCAGAGGAGTACTCTGCTCTCAAATAGCTAGATGTGAGACGAGTCATCATCAAATACTTGGAAGTGACCAATGATTTCCGGAAGTCGGATCATCTGTTTGTCCTGTTTGCAGGTCCTCGTAAGGGTCTGCAGGCTGCTAAGCCTACAGTGGCAAGATGGGTCAAGGAAGCCATTGCAGCGGCTTATGTGGCCGCGGAGAAGGTGCCGCCTATCCGGCTGAAGGCTCACTCCACTAGAGCTCAGGCGGCCTCGATGGTGGAAGCCGGGCCCGTCTCCTTGGAAGAGATTTGCAAGGCGGCAACTTGGGCATCGGCTCATACCTTCTCCAGGCATTACCGCTTGACTGTGGCTGCTCAGGCGGAGGCCCGGTTTGGAGCTTCAGTGTTGCGGTCAGGGATTTCTATGTCCCGCCCTGGGTGAGTACTGCTTCGGTACATCCCACCAGTCTATGGATTGATCAGCATGATGATATGGAAGGTAAAATTATGTATCATACCTGATAATTTTCTTTTCTTTAATCATAGCTGATCAGTCCATAGCCCCTCCCAGATATCTGTACTGTTTTTATTCTGGTTGCATTTCAGGTTCAAGTTTAGTCTTCAGTTCCTGTTCAGGAGGACTTCGTGTTCAAGTTTTTTCAATTGGATTCTTCAGGAGTTGAGACGATTCTGTGTTACAGTGAGCTGCTGCATTCCTCTCCCCTCCGTTTTACGGGGCTGGATTGAGACCTAAATTCTGCTGGCGCTCCCTCCCGCTTCGTGCGGCTGTAGGGCAGCTTTGTACCCCTCCCGCTTCGGCGGTGTTAGGATCAGTCAGCTCCTCCTGCGGTTGTGGTTGCAGGATAAGCCAGATCCCCCCCGCATCGGCGGGTGTGGTGTCCCTCCCCCGCTCCGCGGGGATGAGCTGGACTGATTCCCCTCCCCCACTTGTGTGTGGATGAGCTGGGTTAATTCCCCTCCCCCGTTTCGGCGGTGGTGAGCTGGGCAGAGTGTCCCTTTGTGGGTGTAATTCTCTAAGTGCTGAGTCCTGCGGATGGAGCTTGGATATCGACATACTGAGGAGTTTCCGGCAGCACATGACCACATATAGGGAGGCAAAAGGATTGCTCTCTATCTCCACCTGCTGGTAGATGGACACAACCCACCAGTCTATGGATTGAACAGCTATGATTAATGGAAAGAAAATTATCAGGTATGATACATTATTTTACCTTGTTCAGATAGTCACTTCCAACTTTACTCCAGATCGCCAGTGTTCCATAAGTGCTTCCAGCATAGCCAGTAGAATTCCAATCTGATAGACAGCCTGTTTCGCCTTGCTGCCTCAGGGGAAAAGTCTGTTGGATGGCCACAACCCTGCTTTAAAATGGGTGTTGGCCTATAGCTCTATATACTGATGAGCTAGGATATGTCTGCTGAGGTCTTTATTTCTCTATTTTAAATATTTGGTTAATAAGGTTCAGTCAGAGTGGTAGCTCCGAGCATGATTAGTGACGTTGAATGTTTATTGAAACATTACACACTCTTGTGTTCTTTTATCTGGGTACTAATTAAAGCCTCCAGAAATGTAATTAATAGTTCTCTCAACAGATAAATATTTGACTGACTTACTTCCTTGATTCTCCTTGCAACCAGTAGCAAACACACCTATCTAATTCAGTTGAACTAGCTAGTAAGTAGGTCTGTACAGCAAGATTTGGACAATGGGGTGGGTGGACTTGTGGTGGGCAGGGAGGAAGCTAATACCTCAGAAGTGTCTGGCAATATTGTAATCCATATATGACAAGATGGTTCAGGGTAGGCTCAAGTGGGCTTTGACATTAACTCTGGTAGTTGGTACATAAGGTTCTCCAAGGACCAAGCAGGCTGCTGTTCTGACGACTGGGTTGACGTCCACGCAGCCCCCCACCAACCGGAATAAAACTTCGCGGGCGGTCCCGCACGCAGGGCACGCCCACCGCGCATGCGCGGCCGTCTTCCCGCCCATGCCGTGACCGTTCCCGCTCAGTCTTTCTTTTCCGCGCTGGAGAGAGCCGTGTTCGTCTCTCTCTCTGTCAGCCCGGAAACCGGATTGGTTTTCGCACGAATTTTCTTATTTTTTCGTTGTTGCGTTTTCTCATAGTTTCTTTTATTTAAAAAAAAAACGCTTGTATTAGTTTTTCCCTTGTGTCTTAGCGGGGCGTCGCATTGCGGCCTTGTGGCCACGCGGTCGATTTATTTTCGAGGTGTGATTTTTACCGCCACCATCGACGACTTTGATTTCAGCCGATGCGATTTTTTCCGTCGAGTCTCGAAGGTCCCGAGGGATTTATAAAAAGTGTGGTCGGTGAGGCCGGCAATATCTCGCAGACCGACACTCACGCTTGGTGCCTCCGTGCCTCGGGCCGGAGCACGATACCAAGACGTGTACTTTGTGTCTCGGTCTCCGGAAACGGACACAAGTAGCGAGGCAAGTTCTTCGGGACCATCTTTTTGGAACTGTGTCGCCGGCCACTCGTACGGCATCGGTATCGACGTCCGTTTCTTCGGTACCGGTATCGATGTCCACAAAACTCGGCACCGATGGCATGGACCCCAGGAGCACAGGTCCCGTCGGTCCTCCGATGAAGGCAGGGGTGAGAGGCCGCTGTGGGCAATCGGCCCCGGTCACTCCCTCTACCCAGGGCCCGCGGGACCGAACCCTGTCAGACCCCGGTCCCCCGAGGCCGAGGGGTTCGACCTCCTCCTCCTCCGTTCCACCAAGCGCCGATGACGGGCACCGCAAGAAGACGAAGAAGCACCGTTCATCGGTCGCCCTCGATGCATCCGGCTCCCGGAGATGAGTCGACGCGAGGAAGTGGCACGTCACGAGGAGGGTTCCCCTCTGTAGTAGAGGTACCAGCCGCGTCAGGGTCCCAGCACTTCGGTGCAGTCTCCTGGACCCGAACAGCTTCCGGCACGACACCTCTACCGGCCCCCCGCCTTCCCGACAGCGGGACTGGACGAGTGCCTCCGAGCCATCCTTCTGGGATTCTGGAAGGGCTGATGCGCCAGACTGTGCCGGCGCGGGGGTGCTGCGCCCTCGGCGCCGTTGACTGTGGCGCCGGCGTGCTCTAGCCCGGTGCCGAGGCCTTCGACGCCGCTTGCGGTTGCCGGTCTCGACCGCCACGCAGGTGGAGTCGATGGAGGGAGCTTCATCCCCGCCGGCGTGGGAGTCCAGCCGCTCGACGACGCCACCGAGTCCCCGGTGCCTCGACGTCGAGCTGGGCCCGGTTGAGGACTGAACTGCACGAGCTCATGTCCGGACACCGACGGAAGAGGCCTGGTGAGGGGAGGAGGAGGACCCCAGATATTTCTCCTCAGAGGAGTCTGTGGGCCTTCCCTCCGACCCCCACTCCTTCACCAGAGAGAAGCTCTCCCTCCGGAGGCCTCTCCTTTGCCTCCTTTGTCAGGGATATATCTATTTGCATTCCCTTTCCCATGGTCTCTGTGGATGAGCCGAGGGCTGAGATGCTCGAGGTCCTCGACTATCCATCACCACCTAGAGGAGTCCTCCACGGTACCGTTGCACAATGTCCTCAAGGAGACACTGCTTCGGAACTGGTTGAGACCACTATCTAATCCCACCATTCCCCAAGAAAGCAGAGTCCCAATACAGAATCCACTCTGACCCAGAGTTAATGCGGCCCCAATTGCCTCATGACTCGGCGGTCGTGGACTCTGCTCTCAAGAGGGCACGGAGTTCGAGGGATACCGCCTCGGCGCCCCCGGACTCGTTTGGGAGGAAGGCCTACCAATCTTCCATGCTCGTGACCCGCATCCAGTCTTACCAGCCTCTACACGAACATCCACATGCGGGAATAATGTGAAGCAACTGGCGGACCTGGTTGACAAGCTCCCGCCGGAGCAGTCCAGGCCTTTTCAGGAGGTGGTCAGGCAGCTGAAGACGTGCAGAAAGTTCCTGTCCAGGGGTATTTATGACACCTGTGACGTGGCATCTCGTGCTGCGGCCCAAGGTATAGTGATGCGCAAGCTCTCATGGCTGCGTGCCTCTGACCTGGACAACCGCACCCAGCAGAGACTGGCCGACGTACCTTGCCGGGGGGATAACATTTTTGGCGAGAAGGTCGAGCAGCTGGTGGACCAACTGCATCAGCGGGAAACCGCTCTCGACAAGCTCTCCCACCGGGCGCCTTCAGCATCCACCTCAGCAGGTGGACGTTTTTCCCGGGCCCGGCAGGCTGCGCCCTATGCCTTTACCAAGCGTAGGTACCCCAGCCGGCCCGAAGGCCTCGTCAGGCTCAGGGACAGTCCCAGCGTGCTCGTTCTCGTCAACAGCGTGCGCCTAAGCAGCCCCCTGCGCCTCCACAGCAAAAGCCGGGGACGGGCTTTTGACTGGATCCATGGGAACATAGCCGCCATCAAAGTGTCTGTACCGGAGGATCTGCCAGTCGGAGGGAGGTTAAAATTTTTTCACCAAAGGTGGCCTCTCATAACCTCCGACCAGTGGGTTCTCCAAATAGTGCGGTGCGGATACGCCCTAAATTTGGCCTCCCCTCCACCAAATTGTCCTCCGGGAGCTCAATCCTTCAGCTCCCAGCACAAGCAGGTACTTGCAGAGGAACTCTCTGCCCTTCTCAGCGCCAATGCGGTCGAGCCCGTACCACCCGGGCAGGAAGGGCAGGGATTCTATTCCAGGTACTTCCTTGTGGAAAAGAAAACAGGGGGGATGCGTCCCATCCTAGACCTGAGAGGCCTGAACAAATTCCTGGTCAAAGAAAAGTTCAGGATGCTTTCCTTGGGCACCCTTCTGCCAATGATTCAGAAAAACGATTGGCTATGTTCCCTGGATTTAAAGGATGCTTACACTCACATCCCGATACTGCCAGCTCACAGACAGTATCTCAGATTCTGTCTGGGCACACGGCATTTTCAGTATTGTGTGCTGCCCTTTGGGCTCGCCTCTGCCCCACGGGTGTTCACCAAGTGCCTCATGGTAGTTGCGGCGTACCTACGCAAGCTGGGAGTGCATGTGTTCCCGTACCTCGACGATTGGCTGGTCAAGAACACCTCGGAGGCAGGAGCTCTCCGGTCCATGCAGTGCACTATTCAACTCCTGGAGCTGCAGGGGTTTGTGATAAATTACCCAAAGTCCCATCTCCAGCCAACCCAGTCTCTGGAATTTATAGGAGCTCTGCTGAATACTCAGACGGCTCAGGCCTTCCTTCCCGAAGCGAGGGCCAGCAACCTCCTGTCCCTGGCTTCCCGGACCAGAGCGTCTCAGCAGATCACAGCTCGGCAGATGTTGAGACTTCTGGGTCATATGGCTTCCACAGTCCATGTGACTCCCATGGCTCGTCTTCACATGAGATCTGCTCAATGGACCCTAGCTTCCCAGTGGTTTCAGGCCACCGGGAATCTAGAAGATATCATCCGCCTCTCCACCAGTTGCCGCACTTCACTGCACTGGTGGACCATTCGGACCAATTTGACCCTGGGACGTCCATTCCAAATCCCGCAGCCCACGAAGTGCTGACGACAGATGCATCTCGCCTGGGGTGGGAGCTCATGTCGATGGGCTTCACACCCAGGGTCTGTGGTCCCTCCAGGAAAGGATCTTCAGATCAACCTCCTAGAGCCTTTTGCTAGCCCTCGCGCGCCGATAGCGCACCGCGCATGCGCGGCCATCTTCCCGCCCGAAACCGGCTCGTGCCGGCCAGTCTTCTTTTGTCCACGCTCGGTACGGTCGTGTTACGCCGTTCGCGCCCCTTAAGTTGACCTCGCGCGTCTCTTTTGACTTTTCGCTAGAAAAAAAAAAAAAAAGGATTTCGGAAGAAGACCTTTTCGGTCTTTTTCCCTTCCTCTATTTTCAGTTTTTGACCCGTTAAGTTTCTTTTCGTCTTCGGGGTAGGCCCTTTGAGGCCTCGGGTCGAATTTTTTTCTCCCCCTCTTTTTGGTACCTTACCGCAATTACGAGTTTTGATTCGCCGGCTTGATTTTTCCGCCAATGACATCGAAGTCTCCCAGCGGCTTCAAGAAAGTTGCGCCCGGGTAATCTCGCTCACTGACAGGCACGCGTCGTGTCTTCAGTGTCTGAGGGCTGGGCACCGCCCGCAGGCCTGTAGTCTGTGCACCCTTTTACAAAAGCGGACTCAGGTAGCGAGATTGGCCCAGTGGAACGTTTTGTTCTCGGGCTCTTCATCGGCATCAGCACCGGGAGTATCGAGTGCATCGACGTCGGCAGCATCCAGACCTCCATCCTCGGCCTCGAGTGCATCGAGGCATCGACCCTCTGCATCGGGGCTGAGACATCGGAAGGCTGCTTCGGCGTCGGTGGTACCGGGACCTCCACTTCTGCTGATGTCGTCGGACGGTGGTGCTTCGACTGGAGTGCAGGTGAGGGCTGTCCATTCCCCTGCTGGTGGCGGTGAGCCTTCGGGTGGATCTCCCCCTACCCTGAGGGCTCCTGCGGTACAGTCCCCCCGAGACCGACCTTCTTCGGCCTCGGCCCCGAGGAAGCGACGGCTGGATTCTACGTCCTCCTCGTCGGTGCCGGGAAGCTCCGGTGACATGCTTCGTTCCAAAAAGTCGAAGAAGCATCGGCACCGGTCCCCTTCCCGTATCGGCACCGAGAGCTCTGGGTCGCCGAGGAAGTCGGCACCCAGTAGGCATCGGCACCGAGAGGACCGCTCACCCTCTGTTCAAGAGGTGTCGATGCGCTCCACTATGGACAGCCCGGAACAGCCTCCACGCCCGGAACAGACTCTGACATCGACACCTGCATCGGCTTCCAAGTCTTTCTCCACAGCCGCTCTGCACGAGAGTCTCCGGGCCGTTCTCCCAGAGATTCTGGGAGAGCTGTTGCGCCCTTCCCCTCCGGTACGGGGGGTGCTTGCGCCACCGGTACCGTCGAGTGAGGCGCCGGCTGGCCCCTTGCCCGGGGTGAGGTCTCCGACATCGGTGCCGCGTGCGGTACCGACTGCGGTCGCCTCCCAGGAAGGCTCCCTGACGACGTCGGCGGAGGGAGCTTCGCCGGTGCGGACGCGGGAGTCTACCTCTCGACGCTCACACCGTGGCCGGGGTTCCACGGAGTCAAGCCGGGCCTGGCTTCAGACACAGGTCCGTGAACTTGTGTCTGATACTGATGGTGAGGCCTCATGGGAAGAGGAGGAGGACATCCGATATTTCTCTGACGAGGAGTCTGATGGCCTTCCTTCGGATCTCACTCCCTCCCCTGAAAGGCAGCTTTCTCCTCCCGAGAGTCTGTCTTTTGCGGCCTTTGTCCGGGAGATGTCTACGGCCATCCCCTTCCCGGTGGTTGTGGAGGACGAGCCCAGGGCTGAAATGTTTGAGCTCCTGGACTATCCTTCTCCACCTAAGGAAGCGTCCACAGTACCCATGCATCATGTCCTCAAAAAGACATTGCTGGCGAACTGGACCAAGCCATTAAGTAATCCCCACATTCCCAAGAAGATCGAGTCCCAGTACCGGATCCATGGGGACCCAGAGCTGATGCGCACTCAGTTGCCTCATGACTCTGGAGTTGTGGATTTGGCCCTAAAGAAGGCTAAGAGTTCTAGGGAGCATGCTTCGGCGCCCCCGGGCAAGGACTCTAGAACCTTAGACTCCTTTGGTAGGAAGGCCTACCATTCTTCTATGCTCGTGGCCAAAATCCAGTCTTACCAGCTCTACACGAGCATACACATGCGGAACAATGTGCGGCAGTTGGCAGGCTTGGTGGACAAGCTCCCCCCTGAGCAAGCCAAGCCATTTCAGGAGGTGGTCAGGCAGCTGAAGGCGTGCAGAAATTCCTGGCA